>NC_084804.1:33284452-33990952 GCF_963583255.1 Pyrus communis
GAAGAAACGAAGAGCTGCTGCTCTTGCAGTTTTGGCAATTATTCACTCAAAGTTATTGGTGCCACATTTTGCGTTATGTGTTGATGCGAGAATTATATGCGCATAAATTAAACCCTCTTTTTGACAATTGTAGTATAGATATAAGTAGGGATCGTTCTGGACCGGGGATTAGGAGGGATTGTTAATCACTTGGATTTGACTCAAAAACGTAAAATAACAATATAAAACACTATACTAGACTCAAAGAATGCAGAACTAAACTTTAAAACACTAAGACAAACCAAAAGATTCAAAACAACACAAACACACTCAAATCTGCCTAAAAACCACTTTCTGGGCAGTTTTGAGCACAAACACAAATTTGGACGAAATTAAGTAATAACTTGACTCAAGAACGTAAAAACACAATATAAAACACTAAACTAACTCAAAGAATGTAAAACTAAACTTTAAAACACTAAAACAAACCAAAAGACTCAAACATCACCCAAAACACTCAAAACTGCCTTAAAATCACTTTCTGGGCAGTTTTGAGCACTTTGGTGAATTTGGACGAATTTGTGTAACAAAATGAATCAAAACACTTATAAACACAAACTAAAACACTTTCTAACTAAATTGGACAATAAAGTAAAGGGGGATTTAGTTTTGACGAATTTAAAATTAAAACAGAAACTTGTAAACAAAACAGATTCTAAAAATGAGTTTGATGAAATGGAATGGATGGGAACCTAGCTAAGGGGTTCATCTCCATACATGTTATACTTGCATAATAAAATGATTTCCAACTATATTTCAATAAACTATGAATTCTCAACACCCCAAGTTAACCGTGATGCACTAATTAACCTTCAAATCTTCCTAACGTTATTGAATTGGATGATGCATGCGACAATTCAAAACATTCCCCACAAGTCCTCAACATGAATGCATAGAAGAGGTACAAGCAAGAATCATTACGCTCTATGAAAATTATAAGTGTTGACGAGGCATTCGTTACTATGGATTGCATGAAACTTATGCCAAGAATTCGTTTAACGCGATTGTTTATAAGCAACCTCCACTACTTGTGAATATAAGTTCGTAACTATTAGGTGAAACTCACTTATATTCTAGCGTCATATTCATGCATGAAAATTAAGCGTGCACTCTCAATAAACATACATAAATAAGTTATCAATCAAACGGTTAAACAAATTGAAATCACAACTTATGAAACGCAATTAGAAGTAATCAAATCAAAATGCAAGCATAAACATATATTTCGAATCACCCCCTAACCAAGGGGGGTTTAGTTCCTCATAACTTTGAAATCAAAGAAACACCTAAACATTCCAACAACTCAAACTTGAATTGTATGAACGTTTAGGCACTCTTCTCTTCCTCGTTGTTGTAGCACAAGGTCTAAGATGAGGTTTGGTGGTGTGAATGGTTTGGGGAATGGTGTTTGGATTAATAGGGAAGAGAAAAGTGTTTTGGTGGCTGCTGCAAGGGTGTGGAGAGGTTTTGACGAATTTCTGGAATATGGAAGAGTGAATGAGAATGAAAAAAATGTTGTGTGAAGTGTGTATGGTTTTTATAGGGAGATGAATGGATGGGAGAGGGAACATGACAGCTAGGTTAAGTGAATGCATGTGCAAAACAGCTAGGATGGCTGAAATTGTAAGGGGAATGCATGTGCAATGTTGGAAATCTGATGGGAGAAAGGTGGATGCATGTGTTGGCTGATTTAAAGAATGTGAGGGAATGATGAAAGGGGAAACATGACAGCTAGGTTATGATGATGAGTGCATGTGGCTGATTTATGAAGAGTGAATGCATGTGGCTGCAAGGTGTGAATGATTATGGGTGCATGTGGCTGCAATGGATTAGGAATCCTTCAATTTCGTCCATTCCTTTTGCACCAAACATAAGCTATCCATTCCAAGTCCAATTTTGCTCCAAAATGCTCCAAAATGCATCTTTTTGCTTCCTTAGCCATATGAACCTAAAAACACACGAAAATAGCTTAAAGTACTAAAATAACTAAAGAAACATAACGTAAATGCACGAGAACAAGCCATTTAAGTCGCATGAATATGCTCCTATCAAATACCCCCACACTTATCTTTTGCTAGTCCTCGAGCAAAACAAAACAACAAAAGAACACGAAACTAGACAAAACGAACAAAACACCACCTACACCTTCCAACAATCGTCTTACGGATTTCCAATGCACATGACAAGTTAAAAATCATTATTCCCACAGATTTTAGCCATCTTTACACTTAAATACATTCTTAATCATAGTCACCACATACTAGTTCACAATTAAGCATTTAAAACCATGATTTGAATGTAGTAACATGCTTTAGAGAATTTCCTCAATTCCTTACTAGAATGCACTCTATTTTCACACAGATTTTCTGACTACACACCCTACACTAGTTATATGTGAGAGATTGATGTGAACATGAAAGACTAGTATCTCACATATGTTATAACAAAGAAAGCATTTTCTGGATTTACGATAATGACATGAATATGATCTCATGAATGGAATGCTACTACTTAGAATGAGAACCAGTGATTCCATAAGCTCATACCAAATTCAAACTCCACAAATTGAACACATAACATCAAGATAGAAGTTGAGGGTTGTAACGGGGCTAAGGGTAATGGTTTAACAAAGAAAGGTAAAGTAAAACAAAGGTTCTTAAAGCAATAGTGAGCAAAGTATTGAATTAGGCACTTAGAATTCCCTTTAGAATGCAGAAGTCAACTTTGAACACCCAAGGGGAAGTCACACAAAACATAGGGCCATATTCAAACTTTTTGGGCCCTTTCTTCAACAATCACACTTGTGAGTCCATTCTCACTTATTTTCACTCTTTTTCTTTCTTTTCTTCTTCTTTTTCTCACATTTTTTTTTCTTTTTCCCGTGCCTCCTTTAAGACTTAGGCACATACATACACACAAAAATCCCTTCCCCCACACTTATTTTCTGCAACATATTAATCAAAAGGAATTCATTTAAGTCATGCTCACTATACTTCAAGAACAAGGGTATAGGAAAGTCCTACTCTAGGCTAGGTAAGGGGTGATGTGGTTAACAAAGAAAATAGGCTGAAAAGGCTCAAAAGGGTTAAAACTTACAACAAATAAGAAATATGAAAAGGGATAGGCTTTTTGGCTTTGGCTTGACTAACAACTTCATCTTATTGTATGTTATGCAAACAATATCATGCTTTGAATGAAACGGATATAAGTTCTAGCATTTAGTTCTATTATGATACAATTGCATTCTAAGTAGCAACCAAGCAAGGAATAATGAGATCATGCAACAACTTTAGAAAACAAAGAATCACAGAAAATAACACTCCAAAGAAGGTAATAGCTCGAGTCTCACAGGGTTGTAACGTTTGTTTGAGTTCCTTCCTTCAAGCATGTTACAAAAACGAATTTTTCTTTTATGATTGCATGTGAAGTCATACATTATAACCATAACCAAGCATATACCAAGAGTAAATCAAACTTTTCTCCATGTTTATAACTCTTTTTAACAGTCATGCAATTACAAACCAAATCCTTATCATTGTGTTGGAAGGTACCCTAAGACACAAACACACAAAAACGACTCAAAACACTCTTTTTAGGCTTTTCAAAACATGTTTTTCAAATTTTTATGTGATTTTCGGAGTTATAAAAGCAAAACATAATAAAACACTCTAAAATAACTTAAAAACACCTAAAAACAGCAAGGAACAACATTTGAAGTTATGGGTGATAAAATCCCACGAATTTGCATTAACAACATTGATTTTCGGAGTTATAAAAGCAAAACATAATAAAACACTCTAAAACAACTTAAAAACACCTAAAAACAGCAAGGAACAACATTTGAAGTTATGGGTGATAAAATCCCACGAATTTGCATTAACAACATTAGTTACCCCCCCACACTTAAATCAAACATTGTCCTCAATGTTTTAAGCATAGATTCACACAAAGCATAAGTAAACACACAAAAAGCACTTAAACATATTAAACATGGCAGAATGTAATTAACAAAGAGAAGAGTTTAGGGACGCAAATCTGGTTATGGAGTGTAAATTCCCTCTTCTCCTTGGTGATTGCATTGAGGCTTTGATCTTTGTGATTCCACAGGCTCATTCTTGAACTGGTTTCCTCCCATCGTTGATTTTCCTTTGTGCTACTCTTGAACTGGGCAGCAGGATTCTTTTGGTCTCCCCCGGAGGTCTGAGCTTTCCCCTTTTATCTGTTTCTTTGTTCAATCTTTGCAGGAGTGGTCCCTTCTCTGGAAGTGTATCAACCGTTGAAGATGACTACTCGAGAGCAACGCTAGGTAAGCAATCAGGAATAAATTCCAGGCAGTCGGATCCAGATCGGAAGACTGACTCCAAGTGCCGGCTGATTGCTTCTTTCACTTTGCCATGCGAGTAAGAACAAGGACAAAGAAAAAGACAGGGAAAGAGCATGATATGAGATACTTTTGCTTTTGACCTTGATGATATGAGATACCTTTGCTTTTGAAGAAGCGGTGAACGAATCAGCACACTTCAATCCGCCATTTCCTCCTGGGTCATCTGTACTCCAGGCATCTGGTATCATCTTTGGGGAAGAAGAAAGAATTGAGTATTTCGAAAGGCTTTGCTGGGAGTGCACCCTCAGAGGTGAGGGAGAGTTGGGCATTTTCTTCAGGTTTGCCTTGCCATAAAAGACGAAGGTCGACATATATAGAGATAATATCAAGTGGTGGTATTGTTCTTTTACCCGTGTCGACAAACGTCTCTTCGATTTCTGAACGGACGCCTCTTCGATTTCTGCACGACGCCCCTTCGATTTCTGAACGACACGTAGTAGTGCGTACGCGGCTCTGTCTGAGCTCTTTTGACAAAGTCGCACGCGGTTTCTGAAAAGCAGAGAAAGCGTCGCCGAAATTTACGCTTGTCGGCAAAAGTGTAGCTGCGATGATGACCTCCACGTGAACTTTTGACAAAGTTGCACACGTCTTCTGAAAAGCCGAGAAAGCGTCGCCAAAATTACGCCGGAAATTCCGGCTTTTTGAATCGGTGGACGCGTCGCCTTGGCTTTTTTATTGAGCTATCGATCACCACAACATACACACTCTGAAGATTTTCCATTCTTGAACATCGTCTCCGGCCCTTTGAAATTAACTCCATCCACCCCTTCTCTTTGAACACTTTTGAAAAATGGCAAACCCATCGAACCTTAGCTTAGAATTGAGTCTCAGCAGTGATACGGGCGCGCCCCGTCAAGGTAATGTATGGCGTCCTTCTTTTTTATCTTCTAACGGTCCTCTCACAGGTGAAGACTCCGTGATGCAGGACGCCACAACAGCTACAATAGTAGCTAGAAACCTCCTTACTCCAAAAGATAGTAGGCTGCTGTCAGGACGGTCCGATGAGTTGGCCGTTCAAGAGTCCCTCGCACTTAGTGTTCAGTGTGCGAGTTCTGTGTCCAACATGGGCCAACGTCTGCTTGCCCGCTCCCGTCAGGTGGAATCATTGATGGCGGAGGTGGAAAGTCTTAAGCAAGAAATCAAACTGCTTAAGTACGAGAATAGAAGTTTGCATGTGCTGGCAAACAACTATTCGACGGGCATGAAGAGGAAGCTTGATGAGCTGCAAGAATCCAATGGTCGTATGCAAAGTGACCGTCAAAGTGACCGTCAAAGGCTTGCGGCTTACTTCCAGAGGCATATTTTTCCTGGGTCATCCAGCGCTTGGCCAAGTATTGAGGCCTGGAATGCTCTAGCTCCGATGCCTTCCGCTCCGATGGCTTCCGCTCCGATGCCTCCCGCTTCGATGCCTTCTGCTTCTATGCCTTCCGCTTCTATGCCTTCCGCTTCAAGAGTATTGCCACGTAGTGGGGCTTCAAACAAACAACCTCTGTGAAGGCTACATCTGCTTTATTTTTTTTTTCTTTTTCTTTTTTTTTCTTTTTCAATCGGCATGGAATTTATCTTTGAATGGGCGGTGATACTTGAAATGATCCGGTAATGGTTTAAATTCAAGATTGGATGCCTGAATCATTAACAACATGTTAGTATAAAAGAAAATTGAAATTGGAGGAGGTGGCTTACTTATGTGCTCCGACATGAACTCAAGGATAAACACATCTTCTTTGAACATTTCAGGAACTTTGCCCTTGGACAGATTTGATGTGAGGATTGGTCCTTGTCTTGTGTCATAAAATTCAACTTCTTTGGGGTTGTTTGCCTCAAGACCGTCCTCTTTGATGAATTCATGATATTCCCTACTTTGCACCTTTGGAAGTGCTTCCAAGATGTCTTTTTCACTTTCTTCTTCCTTGGAATTCATGAACCTGCAAGGAATAGGGATATTAGGTGGAATGGGGTTAGAACTAATTAAATTTGGAACAACCTTACTTGAATTAGATGGCGTAGGAGCAATAGGTGCCTCCGACAAAGGTGTTTCCACCCTTTCCGTGGGGGTGTATTCCTCTTCCTTGTGATTTGATTTTGATGGTTGAGGGTCCGTTCCAACCTCCTTTTCACTTCTCAACATGAAAGCATTGGCGGTTTCAAATTCTCCCTTCGGATTTGCAATGGTTGAACTAGGAAGTTCGCCTTGGTCGCAAATTTGTTCTACAAACTCCGCTATCTGCCCAATTTGCTTTTCCAAGTAGTCCAACCTTTTGTCTTGATTTTCCCTCTCTTTGTTTTGAAGTTGGACTCCCTGCGTCAAAGTAGTAAGTAATTGAAAAATCTTATCATTATCACTTGAATTACCTACATCGCTTTGGGCAGGTTGTGGTGGCTGCATAGGCGTTGAATAAAACTCCTCATATGGCGGCCAATATCCTCCTTGTTGAGCCTCATTGTCTTGATTTTGTGAGCCCTGCACCAAACAAATTAATTCATTAAGCTTTTGATTATAATCTATTGACGAACTTGAGTTTGGTTGGGCATATTGAATATGAGGTTGTGGTGGCTGCATAGGTCTTGAATAGAACTCCTCATATGGCTGCCAATATCCTTCTTGTTGAACATGTTGAGGTTCCCACCACATAGAGTTTGAATGATCACTCCAATCCGAATTGTAAGTATTGGAAAACCCATCATTCCTTGAAAATGTACCAACGCTTTGCATTTGGGACTTTTCCATGAGCAGTGACAAAAGAGAAGCATTATCTAGTGCCATGTTGTGCTTCTCTAGTACTTAAAATCGACAAACAAAATACAAATCAAAAACTAAAACTGAAATACATAACAGAAACTAAAACTAAAACTAATAAGAAAACGAAAATAACAATCCAAAGGATTAGCAAAGTTGCTAATCCCCGGCAACGGCGCCAAAATTTGATGCGAGATTTATACGCACACAAATTAACCCTCTTTTTATCAAATTGTAGTATATATGTAAGTAGGGATCGTTCTGGACCGGGGATTAGGAGGGATTGTTAATCACTTGGATTTGACTCAAAAACGTAAAATAACAATATAAAACACTATACTAGACTCAAAGAATGCAGAACTAAACTTTAAAACACTAAGACAAACCAAAAGATTCAAAACAACACAAACACACTCAAATCTGCCTAAAAACCACTTTCTGGGCAGTTTTGAGCACAAACACAAATTTGGACGAAATTAAGTAATAACTTGACTCAAGAACGTAAAAACACAATATAAAACACTAAACTAACTCAAAGAATGTAAAACTAAACTTTAAAACACTAAAACAAACCAAAAGACTCAAACATCACCCAAAACACTCAAAACTGCCTTAAAATCACTTTCTGGGCAGTTTTGAGCACTTTGGTGAATTTGGACGAATTTGTGTAACAAAATGAATCAAAACACTTATAAACACAAACTAAAACACTTTCTAACTAAATTGGACAATAAAGTAAAGGGGGATTTAGTTTTGACGAATTTAAAATTAAAACAGAAACTTGTAAACAAAACAGATTCTAAAAAGGAGTTTGATGAAATGGAATGGATGGGAACCTAGCTAAGGGGTTCATCTCCATACATGTTATACTTGCATAATAAAATGATTTCCAACTATATTTCAATAAACTATGAATTCTCAACACCCCAAGTTAACCGTGATGCACTAATTAACCTTCAAATCTTCCTAACGTTATTGAATTGGATGATGCATGCGACAATTCAAAACATTCCCCACAAGTCCTCAACATGAATGCATAGAAGAGGTACAAGCAAGAATCATTACGCTCTATGAAAATTATAAGTGTTGACGAGGCATTCGTTACTATGGATTGCATGAAACTTATGCCAAGAATTCGTTTAACGCGATTGTTTATAAGCAACCTCCACTACTTGTGAATATAAGTTCGTAACTATTAGGTGAAACTCACTTATATTCTAGCGTCATATTCATGCATGAAAATTAAGCGTGCACTCTCAATAAACATACATAAATAAGTTATCAATCAAACGGTTAAACAAATTGAAATCACAACTTATGAAACGCAATTAGAAGTAATCAAATCAAAATGCAAGCATAAACATATATTTCGAATCACCCCCTAACCAAGGGGGGTTTAGTTCCTCATAACTTTGAAATCAAAGAAACACCTAAACATTCCAACAACTCAAACTTGAATTGTATGAACGTTTAGGCACTCTTCTCTTCCTCGTTGTTGTAGCACAAGGTCTAAGATGAGGTTTGGTGGTGTGAATGGTTTGGGGAATGGTGTTTGGATTAATAGGGAAGAGAAAAGTGTTTTGGTGGCTGCTGCAAGGGTGTGGAGAGGTTTTGACGAATTTCTGGAATATGGAAGAGTGAATGAGAATGAAAAAAATGTTGTGTGAAGTGTGTATGGTTTTTATAGGGAGATGAATGGATGGGAGAGGGAACATGACAGCTAGGTTAAGTGAATGCATGTGCAAAACAGCTAGGATGGCTGAAATTGTAAGGGGAATGCATGTGCAATGTTGGAAATCTGATGGGAGAAAGGTGGATGCATGTGTTGGCTGATTTAAAGAATGTGAGGGAATGATGAAAGGGGAAACATGACAGCTAGGTTATGATGATGAGTGCATGTGGCTGATTTATGAAGAGTGAATGCATGTGGCTGCAAGGTGTGAATGATTATGGGTGCATGTGGCTGCAATGGATTAGGAATCCTTCAATTTCGTCCATTCCTTTTGCACCAAACATAAGCTATCCATTCCAAGTCCAATTTTGCTCCAAAATGCTCCAAAATGCATCTTTTTGCTTCCTTAGCCATATGAACCTAAAAACACACGAAAATAGCTTAAAGTACTAAAATAACTAAAGAAACATAACGTAAATGCACGAGAACAAGCCATTTAAGTCGCATGAATATGCTCCTATCATGTGTTTTCATCTTTTCTATTTGTTCTTTATTTGAGTGCAAGCTAATGAGTGTATGTGGAATTTGTGGCTCATTCCCTTTGGACCTTTTGTGAAAGCGGCTTTAGAGTCAATTGCCAGCAGTCACTCAAGAGACACTCCCATTTGGAAAAGTCACTTTGTATAAAGTAGATGCCTTTTATTTCAAATGGAGAGAAAGGAGAAGCTATCTCTTTATCTCTTTATAAGTAGTGTTAGGTAGACCAAATTTTGTAGACTAAATTTGCAAACTAAATGATTATCAACAATAAGAAATAAGTACGGTAATTAACACTTAAGTAATAATCCAATTATCAACTTCCATATCATTTAATTTATAAAATTTAATCTACAAAGCTAGTCTGACACACCCCGACCGAGATCAGGGCGTGCTGGCCGTCACTCGAAGGTGACGTAGCCATGTGCGTGTGCGGAAGCGATTAAGATAGTAATATAAAGGTACGAATAATTAAAAACTAACTAGCATACAAAGTACTAGTGTATGTGAGACACGATTCAGAGCAAGTCTACAACAGTCCAAAAGGAAAAGATACGACATATATACACCCAAAGGTGACCCTACAATGGTGAGTGTCTGTCAGAAATGCCGAGACGCCCTCTGGGATAAACCACCGAACTTGCTAGACCACTAGAACCTGGAGGGGCGCAAAAACAAAAGCGTGAGTGGGCAAAAACAAAGCTCTTTGAAAACTCTTTAGCAAAATACATTCTAACCCCTCGCCGTAAAACCTGTATACTTCCCAGAAAATGAACATATAAGCGTATGTATAGATATGTCAATCATGCTCCATGATATGCCATTCATGCTCGAGAATATGCCACAACGGAATCTCATAATCAAATGTAAATGCTCAAGCGTAAATCACATTAATAACATATAATCTGGCAGCCGGGAGTCACCTAACGTGACATGTACCGCTGCATATAGAGCTCCAATCTCAACTCAATAACTGAATCTGCACACGAGTCGGAACCACCTAACGTGGTCTGCACGACAGGACTGGGTGTAATATATACGCTCTAGTGCTACGATCACGTGAAGACTATGCGAATAATCGCGGGTCACCTACGAGTCGGAACCACCTAATGTGGTCTGCATGACAAGGCTTGCACCTAACTTGGATCCAAGGCGAGCGTGTGGTGCGGGTGAACATCACGTGAAGGACTCTGCCCCTCTCTGGGCGGGAGCACTAACACTGGGGGTGCAGATTATGAGCTCTCTAAGCATTTCAAATTACTACTGCATAACAACATGAATACCACTTACCTGGCACTTACCTGTGCGTCCACAGCACCAAATACACGTATATATATGTATGCCACTACTATTACATGCGATGATGCGTAAACAACATTCATATGATGCATGGCATAAAACAAATAACCTTTTCTATTTAATTTCTGGGAATTAATATGTATATAGGTATATACGGAAAACAAAAGCCCACTCACTGATAATTAGAAGGGTCGTAGCCCCCCTGCCTCGAGTGCGTACGCTCGTCCTCGGAATACGAATCACCTATACGCGAAAAAGCTACGAAAACATTAATTTAAAAGCACCTAAGCAACTTCTCGTAATAACTTCTCATACATGGCTCAAATTGGACAAATGAATATACCAACGTGCTCTACACAACCTCAGGATCACACCCATATTTTTAAAATAATTTTTGGACCACGCACGCGCCCCCACGCGCCTGAATAGGCACGGACCCACGCGCCCCCACGCGCGGCCACGTGCCATGCACACTGACGGCGTCAACTGACGCCGTCAGGAATATTCCGTTAAACTGACGGAATATTCCCTTAACTGACGCCGTCACTGCCGTTAGGAATATTCCGTTAAACTTAACGGAATATTCCCCTTCCTTCTCCGGCGAGACTCCGGCGCCGGCGACGGCGCCGGAAAACTGGGAAATTTTCAAACTTAGTTTTCTCCTTCGTTTTTCAACCATTTTTCACGATCTTTATACCAAAATGAAGCTTAGGACTAGTAGAACAACGTTAGACTAGTTTTAAGGCCTAAAAATCACACGATCATACCTGCAACAACGATTCAAGTTCGGCCAACTTTGAACAGGACGATCCCGACGTCCAAACTCGTCCAACAAAACACTCCCAAGCTCCTGGGAACCTCACAAACACAACTACAAGCTTAGAATCTCCTAAAACAAGCTAGAATAGGTTTGCATGAACAGTACATAATTCGGCCATAGCGATATCGACGTGAAAACAACTATATCCTTACCTGAAAATGGTACCTCTGAACTCCTCTCAGCCTCACGAGCACGAGGGTGGTCTTGGTTTCTTGATTGGTGAAGATTTGATTAGGTTTGTGTGTGTGTCCGTATGTTTGCAGAAGGAAGAAGAAGAAGAACTCGGGGAGAGTGAGAGAGAGAGAGAGAAGAGACAGAGAAGAGACAGGAAATGAGGGAATCCCGGGGGAGTGAGACGAGGTGTATGAGTGTGTGTGTGGTCCTACAACACCACACAACACAAAACTACACGTAAAATAACAACTAGGGGGGTAAAATTGTAATTTCACACGTACGTTAAAATGAAATTTGGGACGGGATGTTACATAGTCTCTCTAGCCTTACCCTTTGTTTTATGTTAGAGTGTATGAAATTAGGGAATAAGCCGCACTCCTTTTACAAAAGAACAGAGAGCTCTTGTGGTTTCGGGCAATTATTCACTCAAAAGATAATGGTGCCACATTTTGTGCTTTTTGGGAGAGGAGATTGGTATGGGTTTTCATTTTTTCATTTGTTCTTTATTTGAGTGTGAGTTATTAGGTGTATGTGGGAATTGAGACTTAAACTTTATTTGTAATTTGAGAGTTAAACTTTGTAATCTCATTTTAATTATTAGTGGAAATTCCTCGACGTCTTTAAACTGGACATAGGCTTATGCCTAACTAGTATAAATCTCTTCGTCATTTTGAATTTTTTTGTTTTGTCATATTTTCTGTGTGAAATCCCGTCCTTGGATTTCACTATTTAAATATTGCATTTCATATTTTGTAGTCACGTTGCATGTATAGTTACGGTGTAGAATTTTTTTTTTGTTAAGTAAAATGATGAAAATGCCCATGTTGGACTATGTGCAATCCTACGTATTGGATCTTTTCATGTTTCGTTACACCTGTTAGCAATACTGGTCGCTATGAACGCGTAAGAGCAAGTAAAACAAAATTTGGAGCTAGAAAATAAAAAGATTTTACAAAATACGAAAGTGAAGTGGATTTTAGTACTCTTAAAAGTAAAGAGAAAGTTTACTAACAATTGATAAAATGAAAATAATAATACAATTTTTAAAAAATAATAAAACAAAATATAAGAAAAAAAATGAAGAGAAAAAGGAAGAACTATCGAGAAGGAGGGGGGGAGTGGACAGAAGAGAAGGAGAAAAAAAATTGAAAAACTAATGAAAAGAGTTTGAAAATTTTGAATTTTAACGATAAAGACAAAATAAGGGGTAAAATGAATGGTACCAGGATTGACTTTTTAGTGTAAAAATGTGGTTTTTCGTTAAAGTGAATAGTACCGAGAATTTTTCGTTAAAAGTTCCCAAAAAAAAAAGGGAAGGACTCTCTCTGATCTTTGTTCTTCTGGAGAAATTTTTAGTTGTGAGGGGAACAAAAGTGGTTCACCACATGTTTTAATAGGAGCGGTAGGAAATTTTAGTTTTTAAGTTATTAACTTTTTAGCACACATATCCCACCATTTGCATAATGACACGTGATGTATCACTTCGGGTACTGGTCACAGTGAAAAATCTCTCGTTCTCTAGGGGAGGAGTTTCTCTCTCGGCTCACACTTTTCCCCAAGCTACACTACACCGACTCTCTCTCTCTCACACAAACACTCTCTCACCTTTCGATTGATGCCAATGCAGATTCAATGGACTCGATGTTGGTCCAGTCACTACGATGTCCTTCTGATTAGAAAGACTACCAAGATATTATACACATAAATGTTCCCCTGCCGAGTAGAAGCATGAAAGACATCACTAAAGCTAAAACCCACTTGACTATAAGCAAAGAAATTGGTAGGAGGTGGCTCTTCCATATAGTTTTTGGAAGAAAATTCTTCTTTCTTCAGAAAAAAATCGGAGAGAAAGTGTTTGGCAAAGAAATTGAGAGTCAGAGAACATGATTGTGGAGGAAAGATATTTAAAGGGTAAATTCCCTGTTCCTTGATTATCTTGATTTTCGAATTTAATTTCCTTAAGTTGAATTGAAACTACCATGATATATTTGGAGTTCTTAGTTTTATTTAGGGTTTTCTATCATTCAATGAACTAGTCTGAACATGAGTTAGAGTTGGGTTATTCGGATTAGGTGTGTAGATCAAATTTCTTGATCAAGGGTTTGGTTCAAAAGGTCAAATTCTTGTTAATTTTGAGTCATGTTAGTTTTGGATGTTGCGTACATGACTTCTGGACTACCTGGAAGTATTTTAGGATTTGTTATATGAATTGGAAGTGGGCTGTTACGTAAGTTGCAGAAAATTGATTTCTTTGCAAAGAAAACTCAAGTTTCGAGTAGCCTTCTTTGGCTCTTAATTTCTAGGTCCTTATGTGCTCTTTTAGAGAAAATTTTTAGTGTGTTGAAAGTGCATATGTTCATGATCATAACCCAAATGTTTTCACTTAGTTCCGTTTAGTTTTGGTTGATCAAAACCTTATTTAAACTTGCCTCGCAAGCCGCCAAACAGCAGCAGAAAACTGGATTTCCAGTTTCAAGACTCCATTTTTCTTTTTGGCATAACTTCCAATTTAGAGCCCCGTTTTCTACAAACTTTATATACTTTTAAAGTAAAGAACACAAGCTTCAAAACCCATATAATATTATACGATTTGGTTTAGTTTTGAATGTTGTAAAGGGAGCCTAAACTTGGTCCAATAGTGCTGTTTTTCTGCAGATTTTGTGGAGAAGCTTAGTACTGTTTTTACGACACCTATTTTCATTTCCAGATTCCTTTCTAATCTTCTTTACTACTATTTGAGTGATATTATTTGAGTTGTAAGATTCCAGAATCAGTGTACTTTCTTTAGATAATATTAATGTTGTGATTAAACACTTAGTTTGGTTATTAATGTGTGTTACTTGTATTTATACTTTTGTTTGTACTATAACTACTGTTGTGTTCCGATTAGGTTCTTCAAAGGAACAAAATTAATCGAATTCTGTGTTCCGATTAGGTTCTTCAAAGGAACAAAATTAATCGAATTCAAGGTAAGGGGTTATGGGAAACCTTTATGTAATTATTGCTTACTTTTGGTCAATATGCTATGAATTGATCTTAAATATTAAAATCAGTATTACTAGAGACTATGTAGGGCTTAGTGGGCCTGTATTGGTTAGTGAGTTATCCCAGATAATATATACATCGGTTTAAGTGTATGGGATGTCATATTGTGACATATATGTGTTTATTTACCTTCTTGATAATATGTATGATAAAGGTTATGACAATGTGATCCTAGAATCATATTAGAAGCATTCTGTGGAACTTATATGAAGTGTGACATATTAGTTGGTGGCCATGAGTAGTTGATGGTGTAGGTGACTACGCTGTAACTCATAGGGGTTGAGGTATGGGTAGGTTGTGTGTTGAATTTACTGCACCATGTAGCAGTGGTACATGGATGGTCCTACTTGGCATATCCGCATTGGTGGACCATACGTATTCAGGGGTGATCATACTTGGTATATCCACGATGGGTGATCATTGCCTGCACGATTAGCTTATGCATATGGTTCTGCTTCGTATATCTGTGTTGGGGGACCATACGCATTCTAGGAGTGATCATGCTCGGTATATCCTTGTTAGGTGATCACTACCTAGAGTTATAGGATACAGTCATGCTTGGTATATCCACGTTGAAGGGCTGTTAGGGGTGATCATGCTTGGTATATCCGCGTTGCGTGATCACTGCCTATATTATTAGACTATGCATATGGTTCTGCTTGGTATATCCACGTTGGGCGACCATACACATTCTATGAGTGATCATGCTTGGTATATCCGCATTGGGTGATCACTACATAGACTTAGGATGTTGTTCTGCTTGGTATGTCCACATTGAGGGACCATACGTATTCAGGGATGATCATGTTTGGTATATCTGCGATGGGCGATCACTACCTACACGATGAGCTTATGCCTATGGTTCTGCTTGGTCTAACCGCGATGGGGAACCATACACATTCTAGGGGTGCTGAGGATTAGTTGTACTTGGTACATTTGCAATAGGTGACCATAGTTTAGTTCAATTATGTGGAGTGGTCTGGAATCCCTACTCTTGCTCACTTCCATAAACTTAGTCCGGCCCCTAGATTTGAGTAAACAAAAATTGTTCACAGTAGACATTTGTTTATAAATTGGATTTACCTTGTTATTACTTGGAATCCGTGCAGGGAATTATCTTGAATTCCTTTATTAAATTTCGTGAATTGATATGTGATCTTGATGATTGATTAACGTAGTTAAATGTTAATATTGTGCATATGTGATTCATGGGACTGATTAATTGGAGTGATTGTGGAATAATGTTGGATATGATTGTTATTATTATGATAGACTCATTCATCAATGTGGCTAGAGAATAACATTGTGCTTCATTGACTGTTTTTTGAGATGTAGCATACTATGAATTGTGGTATTATGTCAAACATAGTGATTTATATGATGGATGAATTGGAAAGTATATGCGTGGGATTGGCATACATATGTGCATGATAAGGTGATAATTGTTGTTTGGTGTATGGTTGATGTGTAGTGTGGTACTCTATGATTTCTACTAGAAATATTTTACGAAAAATTAGAGTTTGACGAATGGTGAACTATGAATGGCTTGATCCCTATTGAGGGTACATAGGCAGCCTAACAAAGAGGTTAGATGCAACCATAAAATGCACGAAAAATTACTATGTGATTCGATTCTCGAATTGTGCTTTGTCGTATCCCGAAGGTGGGGTAAGCACTGCATTGCGTGTAAGCAAGGATTTTTTTCCATACAAGAAAAATAAGAAATTTTGTATGTGCTTATAAGTAATTGAGCAAATCTCTATATTGCCAATTAGTTTTATTGTGGAATCCCAATTTTCTTCATGGTATCATAACAAGTTATCCCATGTGTAAAGCTTAACGGCCAACATGCTTTATCGATATGTCTGAGTCTATAGTCGCACGAAACCTATTGTTGTTTAGATGAGTTTAGTTGTGATAATTTCGTTTAGTTTTTCTATTCAAAAAAAGAAACGGAAGCAGTGGAATTATATAATTGCATCATTTTTTAGATTTCAAAGAGATAGCTGTGAGCTGTGAGTTTTTTAATTGAGCTCAGATCTGTGAGCATAACATGTGTATGTCATGTACATGTTGTGTACTTACAGTGTATGAGCGAGCTTAATACGAAGAGAGCGAACGAGTATGCGAAACAATTTCGTCCATATCATTCTCTCTTCCTTCTTTCCACTTTGATTTCTCTCTTTTCCCTTAAATTTATCTTTTCTCTAAAAGGCAACTGACTTTTAATACGTTATTTCATTTAATTGTAGCAAAAGCAAAACCCAATTTTAGTGCTTGTAGATTTGGATTGAGAGAGGGAGTAGAGGGAGGGAGAAGACAAATGAAATGAAAACCCACATATAAATCAAAGAAATGAAAATAAATAAAAAATAAAAATTGAAGGATTTGAGTCTCCTCTAAGAAGCACCAAACCAATCACTTCAACTCCAACAATCCGTCAATCAAAAAGCAAATTAAGCAAACCCAGTTTACAAAACCTACGAAGGAAAAGGTAAAAATCGAAGAAGATGGGTGAGTTAGAGAGAGCTCTTGTGCATATTCGAAATGTAGAGGGAGAGAGAGAGAGAGAGAGAGCTTAGATGAAGATGGGTGGGTTAGAGAGAGCTTTTGGATAAAGAAAATGGGTGGGTTAGGGTTCTTCGAACTGGAATTGGGCGAGAGATTTTCTCTCTCTCTCTCCCCTCTCTGTTTCTCTCTCTACAAAAAGAGAAATGAGGGCTAGAATTTATGGATAACCCATTTATATGGGAGGACAATTTGGTCATTTCAAGGTGTAGGAAAAATCATGTTTTTGTCCGATTGTTGTGCATGGCGTGTGCACATTTGAAATGTCCTATTTCTGTCCCAAGATTAAGAAATTGTCCTATTTCTGGGTATTTCTTTGTTTTATTACGTTAACGTCGACTTCCTAATTTTCTGTGTGTCCAGACACTCTCAGTTCTTTTTTTTTTCTTTTCAAGATATCAGGCACCATTGTGCCTTATAGCTGTTACAAGCTTCATGGTCTCTATTCCTCTTTAGTTTCTTCATTTATCTGTCTCTAATTTTGATTGAAACTGAAAATTGCATATAGCTACAGCTTCAAACGACTTGTGCTTTGTGGACTTTGAAGTCTTTCCACGTCGGTCTAGTGGGACTAGGCTATTGACTGACTAATTAAGGTACTCAAAAAAGGAACTGGGGAAGAGAGCGAGAAATTTCGCCCCTACAAACACCAGCATAGCCAAGTGGAAGATGAAAGTAGATGACGAGTCAAATTCACATTACCCCCGTGCTCTTTGGGTTCCCAATAAATAATCTGAAGCTTTCCATGTAGTTTCGGATCACATTGTTATGAAGCTTCTGTGGAAATTGATGGATTATTCATTTTATAGATATTTGCATTGCATCATGCACTTGCTTGGTCCCAAAATCAGAATTAAAGCAGAACACAACTTTAAGCCAAACTAAGCTATAACACAACCTTGCATTGCATCAGGTTATTTTGTGAGAGGTCTAACAACTTGTTTTGATGCATGTTGCTAAATGACAATGGGCTTTTGCCTGTGAAAGAATTACTGGACAAGTTAAGAAAAATGATAATGCTAGGGTGACAAAAAATTTAAACAAAATTTGCAAACCAAATGATGTGTCATCAATAAAAAAACAAGCACGTTAATTGACACTTAATAATCCAATCATCTACAACCACATTATTTGGTTTGCAAATTTAGTTTAAAAAATATGAAACCAATGAAAATGGCTTAGACCTAGCATTCATATCGTGTTTTTCACATTTGTGTCGTTTTCGTGTCATACCAGATATCTTAACGGGTCGTGTCGTGTAACACCTGTTAAAGTAAACGAGTAATATGACCCAATCCAAAATCGCCCCGTTAATATTATTAGGTAATATGGCCTAACCCGTTAAAGAAAATATATTTTAAATAAAAAAATAATGAAAATGGAAAACATAATTTGACCCAAAAAAATAGAAAACATAATACTAAATTAGTATATGTAGACCACATTGTCACATAAATATTAATTCAAAACATAAGAAAAAATCATGCAAGTATTACATACTCCAAAATAAGAGACTAATGAAAAAACATTAGTACATTACTATAAAATACCAAATGTTCAAGGATATGCAAAATGAAGGGAATTGCATTTCAAGGTTGAGGAACCTTGCACATTTACATATGCTTTTACATTTTTTAGACTTGTACATTAATGATTATGAATTTTATTTATTTTGAATTCCCTTAAAAATAGTATTCATGAGGGTTTATATGGTTTTAAAATGATTATGAATTTTATTTATTTTAATGTGTTTTATAACTTTTTTAATCTCACTCTTTGCCTATAGTATACTATAAAAATAAATAACTAAATAAACTTAAATTTTTTTAATTTATATAGAATAATATACAATAATACATATTTAATATACAGTATATACATATACATTATGACTATTGTATTTTATAGTAAGTTTTTTTAGTAGTTTTAAAAAATTAAAATCATCAAAATAACTTTTTTCTTAACGTGTCGAAACAAGTTACCCGCGTGTCACCTTCATGTAGACCTATTAAGGATCCGTTATTAATGGGTTCTTATCTTATGACCCGATAACAACTCGATTAGTTGCTGTGTTGATCCGAAATTCGTTATTTTCGTGTCGTGTTAACAGGTCGTGTAAGAAATTAGCAGGTCTAAAAGACTTCCAAAACTTTGAATTTTAACCAAAAGCTATCATATAACTCTATTTAATGATAAGGACAAGAAAAACCAAAAAATAAAAATAAAAAAATAAAGAAATAAAAAGAAACTTATTAGCGCACGTGCAACTCAATGGCTAGAAGGCCGCTGGCTTTGATTCTAGCAAGGAGCTGCACAATGAGCGCTCCGATGTACTTAAATCAATTTCTTCAAACATTGGGGTTTTCTGGGTTTTCACCCACTTCAATTTTGTATTTTTTTGTTCTTCAGTATTTATGTTTTTAGTAATTTTTTTGGTATCTTTTCATTAAAGCTCTCATAACTTTATTTAATGTTTTATTCTAAAAACAAAGAAATAAAATAAAAAAAATAAAAAGAAAAGTTTGAATTCTATCCAATGAAAATGGTGATGACCGATGATTGGATGATTGCTCAAAGTTTTGAATCCCCTTTTGTTACTAATTGACCACTCCAAATGACCCATCGTCTACTCATCAGTCATCACCCTTTTCATTTTGGTTAGAACTCAAACTGTTGTTACTGTCTTTTTATTTTATTTCTTTGTTTTTAAATCATACATTTTTCAAGTTCTTGTTTTGTAAATTGGTAATGGAAGAAGATTAAGTATGGTGTAGAAAGCTAAGAAATTGAAGAGATTCAGAGAAAATTCAATTATCCAATGAGTAGGAGGTGTAGAGTCGATGCCGACCAACAAGCTATAATGGTTGTTGGGTTGAGATAGATTTTAATGTGAATTACAAGGCTCTGCAGCTTTGTAGCAAGAGTTGGGTTTGATTTGGGTATCTCATGAAGAGAAAGTGGAAAAGAAGGGAAGGACGACTAGCTATCTCATGAAGAACGTCATCGGCATGGACATCACCACCATCATCACCATCATGAAAGTGGTTGTTGCTTAGTGGATGCAGCACCGGAGAAGGCACTATTTCTAAAACTGAACCAAAAAGTTGACCAAGAAAGAGACTATTTATGAAACTAGACCTAGAAAGAGACACCATTTATGAAACTGGACGAAGAAAGATACACTATTTATGAAACAGGACCAAGAAAGAGACACTATTTATGAAACTGTTCCAACTACTATACACTATTTATAAAATTGGATCAAGAACTAGACACTATTTATGAAACATTCTGAAGAACTAGGAACTATATATGAAAGTGGACCAAGAACTAGGCACTGTTTATGAAACTAGACCAAGAATGAGACACTATTTATGACACTGTATCAACTCCTATACATTATTTATGAAATTGGACCCAATAACTAAACACTATTTATGAAAGTGAACTAAGAACAAGGCACTATTTATGAATCTATACCAATAAATAGTGTAGTACCGTTCAGTTTCATAAATAGTGTTTAATTTCATAAATAGTATAGTACCGTTCAATTTCATAAATTGTGTAGTACCGTTAAGTTTCATAAACAATGTAGTATTGTTCAGTTTTATAAACAATGTCTGTGATGGACATGCGTAAGGTTTTTTTTTAAAATTTTTTTTTTATATTAAAATTTGTCATTTTCATTAAAATTTAAGTTCTTTTGTCCTCTTTATTAAAAATTAAGGGTTTTTCATTAAATTTTAAGTTTTTTTCATTAAATTAAGTGATAGCGTAGTTTTTGGTTAAAATAAACTTAGCTCAAACCCTTTTTATGAAAGCTCTCTAAACAAAAGGCATCTACAATTATAATATTTTATCAATAAATATGAATTGTAGTATCTACTTTGACAAACAACAAAATTGGATACCACAAAAATATTAAATAAAATTTTTGTTTCCTTTTCTTTCTTCTACCTTGACAAGCAAAGCCTGAAATTTCAATCGTGGGTGGATTTTCTCAATCAAGATATAGTTGAGGATTGGGATCATTTTAACTATATTTTTGAAATTGGATTTTTTTTTTTTCTTTTCATTTCATGATAGTTGGAGAAGAGAAGGAAAATGAGAAGGAAAAGAAAAAAATATGAACGGCTAGATCAATCTCGTAGATAATATTAATTAGTAGAAAATATAATTATGAAAAGATTAAAATAGAAGACTATTTAAACTTACCATGTGGCAAATTTTGACTGAATTGTAATGTCACTTAGCAAAATTCTGTGGCAAGCCGAGTCTTACACAAATTTTTCTCCACTTTTGGGGGATATTAAAGTTGACACACCCCGACCGGAGTCGAGACATGTTGGCCGACACCTGAAAATGATGTGGCCAAAGTGTAAGCGATGAGTAAAAATATGAATAAATTTAAACATAATTCATAATTTATTTAAGCTAATAAGAGAGTGCACAGTAGTGGGAAGAACCCATAATACACAAGTATTCAGAGCATAGATGATAATACGATACAAGTAGAGTCGTCAAATCTAGATAAGATACTTATTTCACAACCGGAAATAAACTCCTACATTTATTTGGGAAGGATGTCAGAATCACCAGAGATCCCTTGTACACGACAGGAGATTCAGCTAACTAAGTATTGGAGGGGCGAAAAACATAAAGTGTAAGTGGGCAAAAACAAAGGTCTGAGAAACACGTTTCTTTTCATAACATACTAACCCCTAACCGTAAAACAAGTATTGTTTCCAGAAAATCATACTACGTATAAGTACGAAAACAAGTACTCATCAATCTATGATAACACACGAGTTCATGCAGAGGAGTTCTGACATGAACAAGATTGGGTGTAATCATAATATATGCTCTAGTACTACAATCACGTGAAGACTGGCACTAAGCGCATCACATACGAGCCCTAGTTGCCTATTGCAACCTAGGACAGGACTGACACCTACAATGGATTCAAAGTGAGTGTGTTGTGTGATGTGGACATACACGTGAAGCCTGGCATGGCCTGGGACGAGTACTACACCAGTGCAAGCATGCATGATGGGCATAATAGGCATAATATTATGAAATAAAACATGGCATGATAGGCATAATATTAAATCCAAATGCATTTGTGGAAACCATAAAACTTTATATATAATATATATATATATAACAAATGCCCATTCACTGATACGTAGTCGAAGCCTCCTAGCCTTGCTTGACCTCGTACCTCCTTGGGATAATTTTCTCCTATATGTGAAAGAACTATAGTAATTATTTAATTAAAACATACATGAAAACTCTAGGAAAATCGCCCATAGTTTGCTCAAACGAAGGGTTTAAATATACGAAAACATTTTACGCGACGTCACTGATCCGTACACGTCAACCACGCACAGCCACGAAGCAGCACGAGCCTTCAAGAGCCCCCATGCGTCGCCAGCCTGTGGCCACACGGGCGGCCACGCATTGGCAGATTCTTAGGGAATATTTCGTTAGTTTGACAAAATATTCCGTTAATTCTAAAGGAACATACCTAATTGCATGAGAATATTCCATTAACTTTAATAGAATATTCTCCTTCTTCCTCAATTCTCTGGTCGCCATCGTCGTCTGGTTTGCTGGAATCTGGAAAAGTTGGCCAGATTTTTGTAAAATTTTTAAAACTTCATAACTTTCTCATTTCTCAACCTTTTTCAATGTTCTTTATATGGAAATGAATCTTGGGAGGAGAAGAATAAGTTTATACCTTTTGGGCGTCCAAAAAGTGGGCATAAATGGACTAAAAATGGCTCCAAAGTCTTGGCCTTAATTCCAAAGTCCCAAAACCGTGTAATTTCACATTGGCTTGGCTTCAAACTTAGGCTAGGGACCTAAGGGAGTTGTGTAGTTGCTTCTAAATCTTCCAAAACCTTGTAACTCAAACGGAAAGTTGCCGAAGAAGTTCGATCCGAGTCGGAGCTCCGAGTTGGGAAGTCAAAACTCGTTCATTTTCAAATCAACTCATACTAATGGACTCATGGTCATGAGAGGAGTACGATGGTGGTGCTTTGGGATTCGATCTACAACATTTTATGGTGGTGTTTATTGTTGCAGAGAAGAACGAGAGACACGGCTAGAAAGAGGGAGAGTTTTTGATTGGATAAGAAAGAGAGTGTTTGATTGGGTGATAGAAATAAGGGAAAGGTGTGTTTTGTTGGTGAAACAAAGACCAATATGGGACCGGTTTTTAAAATGGGAAAGGGTCCAAGTACAAAAATATCTAATTCACTCTATCTAAAAGAGTGTTCACCAACACAAAATAATTCGCACGCACGTGTACAATTTTACCCATTGTTTAACGTACTTTAACTAAGTGTAACTTCTTTATTACAAATCTAATTTGGGGCTAACTCACGCTCACGGGTTTGTAATAACGAGGACTATTTAGTTACGATAGTAAGAGAAATAAATTAAATGCCACGAAATAGACATCCACATCAAATTCCACTTTACCAACAAGGGCATATCTGTCATTTTACAACTCGGGAAGGAAATTACATGGAAAATTAGGGACAAGTCGTCATAAAAGTTGGTGGCACTGGTGGTATTGATGGTTCCTTTTCTTTCTCATATGAGCGGAAAACATCGAGTTGGTGACATACCACGATTCAGAATGTCTACCTGGACTCTGAATCCAGTTGTGCTGGTCGACACCATAAAGGTGACGAAGCCATAAAGTGTAGTGATGTGGAAAATATGAATAAATTTAAACCTAAAAGTGACTAAATGCAAAAGTACGCATGTATGCGGGATTGCACCCAATTCACACGTGATGTTAGAGCATAAGTAAGGTACAGTATGTTTGTACCATACTTAACCAATCCTGAAACTACCAAGCACCGGTCAACGTCATGCTTTGAAGAACCCACTGAGGGGTTCATGTTGAGGCACCCCTACTGAAGCACAAGAGTTTCTCTTCAACTAGGAGGCCAATCACAGCATGACACATGTCAACGTCAAAACAAAGCTCATAGAGTCCCATATCGACAACGGACGTTAAAAGCTCTCCTCAACTATAAAAGGAGACCATTCTCCTCCAATGAATCCCTAATATCATTATTGTACTTAAACTAGTCATTAGAACTCACTAATGATGATTATGATTGAACCTATGTATTGTGTAAACTTTCACTATTAATGAGAACTCTTCTACTCCGTGGACGTAGCCAAACTTAGGGTGAAGCACATACATCTTGTTTTTGCTTCCATATCTTTATCTCTTTACATATTATCCTTGCTAGGTGACTGCAGCAACCGAGCGAAGGTCACAAACTTGACACTTTACATTGTTCCAAAGTCTTCACTGATTTTGTGCATCAACATTTGGTGGCGTTTGTGGGAAAGACATTTATTTGACCAGGCACCCTCTCCAACATGGGGAGCAAAGGAGGTCACAGCACACGGAACGACATTCCCCTCGTGCCTAGTGTGAGACAGTGAAGGAATGAACAAAAGAAGTTTTCTCTTCAAGCTAAAGTCGAAGAGTTGAAAGCTCAGAACAATAAGATAGCAATGAAGAATGAAATCTTCCAGGAACAGTATGAGTAACTCTTCGGAATGCTCCATGAGGCTAGGCATACTCAGTCACACAAGCCCATTACCCATGTGGACATTAACCATCACTTGGGTACCCCCTAACACAGAGGGTCACCGGTCTTCAACATGGATATTCCTAATAAGGAGCAAGCTACTCATCAATGTGTTAATCAACGTGAGACTTCTCTCAACCCAGCTTCCTCGACCCGAAGCAAGAAAAGTGAAGGGAGACACATCCTTGCAGAGGGAGTGGAAGGATTGAAAGTTGTTTATCAAGATTATTAAGACTTCTTAAGGCAACATCAAGAAAACCTCATCCACGTGAGCTCACAGATCAATGACCCAAGGGTTTCTAAAAAACTCAGTCCTCTACCACAGCCCAGGCCAGCTGCCAATCCAGGGAAAGAGCGACAAGTCCTGGAAGAACATGAAGGTGGGATTACCAACAAGCATAACCTAGAAGCCAGTACAGTGAATCCAAGGAAAGACCACATGCCCTGGATCAAACTTCCCTACTTCTAAGAGGTGATGGAAACTTACAAAGGAAGGCTCAAGTAGTACATGACTCCACTCAGGACCCCCTTGTCTTGCAGCTCCTTGAGGAAGTAAACAAGTTGAAGGCCGAACGTCATGCCAAGATACCTGACTAGAATCAATCGAGGCCCGGCCCTCTTACAAGGAGGATCCTTGACACACTTCTCTAAGCAAAGACAAAGCAAAAGCTCAGCTTACAACTATATACCTGAAATGAGGATCTGATTAAACACCTTAACCTCTTTGAGTCCATCATGGCATACTGGATGCATACTGATGAAGAACAATGTCTTCTCTTCCCTTTCACCCTCTCTAGTAGAGCCCTGAACTAGTATTGCCATCTTCCACCTGAGACAGTAGTTCCTTTGACAAGCTGAGAAAACTATTTGTCTCTTAACACATTTTCTAGACCGATCGCTTGCACTCTGCAAAACAACTTGTACATTATTTGCCAAAAGCCAGACAAATCACTACGTGAGTATGTTGGCTGCTTCAACCATGAGTATTCTCGTTGCACTGAGGTAGATGACAAAACTACCCTCAAAGCCTTCATGGCAGGCCTACGTGACTGTTTCTTCAAATACATAATCAATGCCAACACTTGGATGACTTACTCTGAGGTGATGGCATAGGCTTACAACCATGCATCTTCCGAAGCAATGACATATCAAGGGAAGCCCCCTACGACTATCCCTTATCAACAAGTAGGAAGTGAGAGGCAGATCCAACCAAGTAAGAAAACCTCAACCTTCCAAATGACTGTTGCATTTCCCCCCTACCTTACCTAACGCTTAGCCAGGACGACAGACATATCAATCTCAAGGCAAGAGGAAGGATTTCCATCCTTAACAGTCTCATTTTAGTAAGAAAAGTAAAGGACACTATCGCGATAACCAAAGGTATGGCTACGATAATGCTCACCCTTAAGCAATCAATGCAGTAGTCAAACACAGGTCAAGATAAGCCATACCCTAAGGTATGAGACATACACACCTTTGAATGCCACATACGCAGCCATTTACCCTAGTATAGGTCACTTGATACCAAAGCCAAAGCCGAAGCAGGCAGATTATAAGTCCACGAAGAACACGGGTATGTTTTACTGTTACCACAAGTATGACGTCCATAACAGCGAGAAGTGTATCATCCTCCATGACCATATCGAGGTTTTGGCACATGAAGGGAAAATTGATCAATTCCTTCTTCATCCTCCAAAGGATAACCTTAACCAACGCTAGGTGAACGTGATATATTTTATTAGTGGTGGCATACCCCTCGCTGAATCTTCCAATAGGGCCATGAAAAATAGTGAACGAACTTTGAAGTCTGGCCACCAAGAATTTCATGTGGAAACGTCAGGGGAGGCAGGTATTAAAAGCCTAAATAGGAGCCGATATGTTTCTACCCTGAGAAGGAAAGAGGTATCATCTACCTTCATAACAACTTACTAATCGTGGAGGCTCATATAGCCAACTTTGATATGCGACGAATCCTTGTAGACACAGGTGCTTCGGTTAATATCATGTTCATCGAAGCTTTCAGGGCACTTAATGTAGCTAAACACTTGCTCGATTCCTCAATTACTCCCCTGATAAGCTTTTCTGGTGATATCGTGCAACCTTTGGGGAGCATACACTTACCACTCACCATTGGCACATGCCCTTACACAACTATTATTACCATTAATTTCCTTGTGGTCGACTACCCGACAGCGTACAATGTCATCTTTAGGCACATAGGCATTAACAATCTTAAGGCCATGGTATCCACACATATGTTGTTAATGAAGTTTCCAACACCTTCTGGCAATGGTTACATCAGAGGAAATCAACTTAGTGCACAATCATGCTACAACACTTCAGTCAAGAAACATACATTTGCCTGTGCCTAAGGAAACCCTTTCTATACATGACCAAGTCATAAAGACTAGCCTGGATGAAGCTAACTTAGCCCTTCATGATAGCAACAGTCAACCCAATGATCCTCAAGACATATCTTTCACTCAGCAAGCACAACCTGCTAAAGAATTGGAGAAGGTCTCTATCTCAAAAGATTATCCAGTTTGTATGGTGAAGATTGGCACCACCTTGTCACCACCTCTTCGGTTAGCATTAATCTCCTTTTGCAAGAGAACGCTAAGGTCTTCGCTTAGTTATACAAGGACATGTCAGGCATCTCTCTCGATATCATCTGTCATCACTTGAGCATTGATCCCAATATTAAGCCGGTGAGACAGAAGCGAATATCTTATGACACTAAACGTTACAAGGCAATAAGGGCAGAAGTTGAAAAACTCAAAGACATAGTCTTCATCTATGAAGTCAACTATCCAACGTGGGTAGCAAATGTTGTCCTTGTTAAGAAAAATTTGACCAAGAAAGCTTCCTACTTCAAAAGATCTTGTGAAGAATGTGTGTTGACTACACTGACCCCAACAAAGGATGCCCAAAGGATAACTTTCCTCTCTCTCTCGTTGATAGACTTATCGACTCAACGACAGGGTGTAAGCTCTTGAGCTTTATAGATGCTTACTCAAGGTACAACCAAATCCTCATGTACCCTTCGGACCAAGAGCACACAGCCTTCGCTACTGATAGGGAATGTATTGTTATAAAGTCATGCTCTTGGACCTTAAGAATGCAAGCACGACTTATCAGAGGTTAGTTAATTCAATGTTCGCTAAACAGATTGGCAAGAGCATGGACATTTATGTTGATGATATGCTAGTTAAGAGCAAACATGCTGACCAACACATCACCAACCTGTCTGAAACCTTCATCATCATGAGGAGGTACCAAATGAGGTTGAACCCCAACAAATGTGCCTTCGGTGTGGGCTCTGGCAAATTCTTGGGCTTGATGATTAGCCAACAAGGTATTTAAGCTAACCTTGAGAAGATCAAAACAATCCTTAACATGAAAGAACCGGTAACTTCAAAAGACATTCAAAGCCTTACTGGCAAGGTGGCAGCCTTGACCAGGTTTATCTCTAAGGCCACAGACAGATGTGCTCCTTTCTTTAAAGCACTTAAGGGAAGTAAGAAGTACATTACATAGACTGATGAATGTGCCGAAGTATTCAAGAACCTTAATAAGTACATAATTAAACCCTTATACTCTCCAAACCTGAAGTTTAATGACCCGTCTACTACGCTAGCAAGGACTTACAAGATACATAGACATGGTACTCTAACATTGAGAAATTGGCTCTAGCATTGATTAAGTCTGCTCGAAAACTTCGCCTTTACTTCCAAGCACACTCCATCATTGTGTTTACCAATCACCCCCTTAGACAGATACTCCAGAATCTTAATACTTCGGGACGAATGATGAAGTAGGCGATAACATTGAGTGAGTTTGACATCTCTTACCAACCAAAGCTAGCTGAGAAGGGTCAAGCAGTTGCTCATTTCATCGCCAAATTCACATATCCTATTGATATTTCTCTTACACCCGAGGCATTGGTTTCATTACCCTGGAAAGCTCAAAAAGTAAAACCCACCTTCCCAGTATGGACTCTGTATGTTAATGGCTCATCCAACCAACAAGGTTGTGGAGTAAGATTGGTCCTTACTACACCCGACAAAGTTGCACTGGAGTATGCTTTTCGCTTCAAATTCAAGGCATCAAATAATGAGGTCAACTATAAAGCCCTACTGACAGGCTTATGTTTGGCTTAGAGTTAAACAACTTGATATCTTGAGCAACTCTCAGTTGGTGGTTAACCAAGTCACGAAAAACTTTGATGTTAAGGATAGCTCTATTGCAGCATATCTTGCGTAAGCACAACTTCTGCTCAAGCACTTCCACTACCAGATCACATAAGTCCCTCGAATGGCAAACAATCATGCAAACGCCTAGGCTCACCTAGCCTCAGCAGTGGAAGACGAGATTGGAAGAAACATTCATGTCGAGTTGTTGGCACCACTAAGCACCATGGCCATGGAGGTGTGCAACTTACAACAAAGGGATAGTTGGATCACCCCGATTTATAAATTCATGGCACCCGCCCAGATGATAAAGTCAAAGCTAAGCAAATTCGATAAAAGTTTACTTGCTACCTAATGATCAATGACCAACTTTACAAACGAGGTTTTACCCTGCCATACTTAAGGTGTCTTACACCTGCTGAGGGGGAAATTATCCTTCGAGAAATACATAAAGGATTATGCGGAGATCATGTTAGATCTCGATCCCTAGCACACAAGACTTTTCGCCAAGGATATTATTGGCCAACACTTCACCAGGATGCTATCAAAATATCTCGCTCGTATAACAAGTGTCAACACTATGCAACTATTCCTCACTCCCTTCCTGAGCCTCTCACTCCTATGATCAGCCTGTGGCCTTTCGTCGAGTGGGGACTTGATTTAAACAACCCAATTCATGCAGGGAAGGGCAAGGTCCGTTATGCAATCGTTGCGGTTGACTACTTCACAAAATGGGCCGAAATATAACCTTTGGCAACCATTACTGAGGCAAAGATAGAAGACTTCATATGGAAGAACATCCTTTGTAGATTTGGCATTCCCAATGCAATTGTCACTGACAATGGGCAACAATTTGACAACAAGAAGTTCAAAATTTTCTGCTCTAAGTTCAACATCAACTTCTGTTTCACCTCCCCAACTCATCATCAGGCTAATAGACAAGTTGAGGCCATCGACAAGATAATCAAGCGCACCTTGAAGACCATTTTGGACAAGGCTAAAGGTTGTTGGCCAGAGCTTGTACCCCAGGTTCTTTGGTCATCCCGAACTTCATATCGAACTTAAATAATAAAGAAACTCCATTGTCACTTGCTTTTGGTACAGAGGCAGTTGTCCTAGTTAAGCTTGAGCAAGCAACATACTCGAGTTCGAAGCTTCAACATGAATGCTTTCAACATGAAATAATGTATAAGTATCTGTCAACAAGACTATGCAAATAAACAAACATCTTCAAAGTGTATTCATTCAGTTATACCCAAGTCATGGGTTATATCAAAACAGGGGATCTATTTGAACATAGCCAAGCATTCATAAATGATAGTGCGAATACTTGGCACTTAACATCAAAATAAATAGTGCAATGTCATAAACATCCATAAACAAAAAGCCCTCAAGCACCTAACTTATCAAACGATATACATACAACAAATTAGTACATAAAGGAAGTGAAGGTACTACGAATCATCTTCGTCTGAGGTCAAATTCTCAATAGTATCATGTTGTGTCTCACCTCCATCGTCATCATCACCATCATCGGCATCTTCAGGATCATCCTCACCCTACTGGGTCTGCTCATCAGCACCAATGCCATCTTTAGACTCCTCATCACTACTTGGATCTAGTTCGATGATGAAGGGTTTACTCTTTTGTTAATGCTTCTCCATCTCCTCGTACTTGTCGATAATGCCTCCGATGTTGTATCGCTCAAGGATGGCCATCCATTTCTTTTTCTCAAACCGAATCTCCTGGGTGCAGTGGGGCCTGATGACATGGCGGAAGGCCTGGGAACCTAAGAACTCCCGCCCTCAACTTCTTTCTCAGTTGGGAGACTCTTCTTCCGCTCATAAGCCTTAACCAAGGCATTATCCCACTCCCCTCTAACCTTGGTAGCCCCAAGGATGGTTGCCTCTAACTACTTTTTGAGTCGTAGATTTTCACTGTTCTGCCTCTTCAACCTCTCCAAGGTTTGGTCCTTGAGTTGGACGGCCTCAGTTTAAACTTTGCTCTTCTTCCTAGCGTCATCCACAAGCTGCTTGTTCTCTTGAAACTTCACCTTGTATGGCTTGACCTCTCGTAGTCTGTCGTCATACTCAGTCATGACCTACATGACAAGATGATCATCAGTGCCAAAGGAAGACAAAGGAAAAAGAGGAGAAAATAAGGAAATGATAAAGTAACACTTACGTAAGCAAACAGCCTCATCATCTAGTCTAGATCTGATTCGTTCTCAATTAGTAGGTCACCGAGCTCGTCAACAGTGGCACGACACCCTGCAAGGCAATTGTTGATGTACCTAAAGCTATTTGGTTGCCTTCAAGTTTTTCCAAGGGATGCTGCCAGCCTCTTCCTTGTACTTCCTCTTACGGCTTGAGCTAGGGTCACCTTCCTGGCCAGCATGCTCCATGACTAGAAGAAAAATGGGCTCGATGTTAGGAGAATGAGGCAACAATCGCTTCTCTTCCACTGCAAATATGGTAACAGTACATCTAATGGCCTCAACTTCAACCTTCTTGGAGACAGCAATCTTGAGGACCTCCTCTTGAGACTTAGGCCTAGGGATAGGGCTTCACCCTGTGTTTGCAAGCTCCCTTGTGAAATAGAATGTCGTCTATGGGAACTAACATAGTTGTTTTCCCTTTCTTGGTGCTAGTCTTCCCTTTCTTGCTCATCTTCTCCACTGAACAAGGAATATCAAAGTAAGGAATACAACTTTGTTTGAAGAAATACAACTTTATTAAAACAAAAAAAAAAAAAACAAAAAAAATGGTAAATGTAGGATATGACTTACTCGATTGCCGCTGGCACTCAGATACTAGGGGCTGGAAACCGTACTTTCGAAACAAAGGTCGTAGCTTACCCAAGTGTCTATTCTCTTTTGGCACCCTCAACACCTTCTCTACATTGGCAAGCTCTTGTCCAGATAATTTGATGGTGCCTCATGTCACTGCATGAAATAAAATGTTAGAAGCAAGTAGAAATCACAACAAATAGCAAAGCATGTGAACAAATACATTACAACCTACGGTCTAGAAGTGGGTAAGAACACGTCGCTCAGGTGTGACACCCCTAGCATGTTCCCAATCCTTATAAAGAAAGCACCAACGATTTTTCCAAGTGCAATACGCCTTTTTCTTACCAAAGACAATACGCTCTCTCTCGCTTCGACATGCACACTCGGCATAGCTAATGCATGACTTCACCGGACGCATCTTATAACAGCAGCGCCACTATTGAAAGGAATGATCACCTAATCCACACTTCATCCAAATAATATAAAACCTGACCAAGGTATCCCAAAAACCAGGATTGAGTTGTCCAAGTGCATATCCAATGAGAGATAGCATCTTTTGCAACCATAGGTACAAGGGTAGGTTCACCCCTAACGTCACTAGTATCTGGGGGTAAAACATGACGTGACCGTTGGGCAATTCAGTGAGCAATTCTTCATAATGCACTAAGCGTATTCCTACACTACTAGGCATGCTACATGACTACCTAAGGGCCTCAAGCTACTCTTTACAATCTAACAAGTTTTTATCTAAATGGTCCGCAGTGAACTCGGAGCAAAAGATGGGTATGGCATCAAGAGCAACCTCCTCACCCCCTCGACATGTAGGAGGTAGAACCAATATTGGCTAAGGTTACATCCCTAGACCTACATTCCTCACTTATCCCTTCATATGAAGCTTTGGGAGAAAGAAGTGGAATACATGTTCGATGATTGTGAAGGTTATCCAATGTTTGTTCTTCACAAGACTCTAACAAAGGCCCTGAATACTCTGACATTGTAGGCTCAAACCTAAAGCTAGAGCTAGGGGAGCCTTCATCACTAGGACCTCCAGGTTCTGACATCTACAACAAACAGAAACAAACTCTATCACTACATGAAGGATCGAAACCTAAAAGGTTCCTAGGGCATGAGGAAAGCTCAACCAGTTCATCATGTTCTTAGCCACATGCATAGAAACTCAAACAATTCAACAAGAATGAAAGCATTTGATCTAATCAAGAAGGCTACCAACCTGAAGATGGTGTCAAGCACTGTCGGAATCCCTCTCAACTAGAGAGCACTCTATCTTCAAAAAATCACTACAAAAGGAGCAAATAAAGCAATGTAAGAAGTGGAAGCTCATCCTTCTTATATAATTCAACATGGGCAAAGAAATTCAAAACTCAACCCATGAGAAAGCTCCACATACCTCACATACAGGAGCAACAAACCAAGACTGCTCCATGAGCCCGTGGCTAGTGAATACACCCCAGGTCAAATGCCAATATAAAATAGTGAAAACCACCATTTGTCAAACGGGTTACAGGCCAATGAAGAGAACCATTAACAAAAGCCTGGAATGCAGCTTCATCTATTCGGAAGGAATGAGGAACAGAACCACGACTGGTCCACCAGCCCTTGGCTAGTGAATTAACCTCAACTACTTGACATTTTCAGATATAAGACGGACAAGTCTCACAACCTTACAGTCATTGGTCACAGCATCAAAACTGAACCCAATAGTGCATCATACTAGAAATGCGTACTAAAGGTGACACCAGGCCTAGGAAGTGTCAGTGACTTTCTGATAAAAGGGTTTCATTTAGTGAAGTTTCTAAACCATAATGGAAGATATATATCATCTGCAAGGCATACCAACCCATCACAAACCACACGGAAAAACAAATCCTCCAGTTCATCCTCGTGGGCAATTGGAAAATCTATGTTGCTGTACTCGTCAAAAGATTGGTTATCATAAGTCATAGAGGAATATTAAAATTGGGAAAGGTAGGAGCAAACTACGATGCATGGATACAATGGTTTACACCCATCTCGCGTATCTGATACGCAGGGGATACATTTCTAAGTCAACAGATATGTAGTTGAGTATCGGGATACAAATATCCCGACTTTCCAGATACGTTTGACACTAAATTCAGAGGACAAGCATAAAAAGTCAAAAATAAGTGCACTAAATCTGCCTTTTTTTCCCCACTCGAAAATCAATAATCAGACTCTGGTGGGAGAGACCTTCGCCGTCTGCAACTCTAAGTGTACTGGTTGCGTCGTCAGCAACTGCAAGAGTGCTAGTTGTCGTTTATAACAGCAAGTGTGCTGGCTGTTTCGATGTGAACAGAAGAACATGTAAGAGATATCTTCAAGTAATCATGTGTAACTGGGTAGATTCCCTTGGGGTGCGTTTAAATACGTCAAAGAGATCTCACAACGATCAAGTATTTAATCACTAACTGTTATTATAATATATGGTTTAGTTTGTACGTTAGTGGCCTGAAACCTGTATCCCATATAAAATTATAATATTATTTAGTTTGAGTTCTTATGGTTTATATGTTTTGCTAATCTTGGAAAATGATCATCCTGATTAGGATGCTCATGTTAATCTAGAAGAGAATCTTGAAAATAAGTTGGATGCTTATGCTCTATTGTGGAAGTATGTTAAAAAGCTCTACAGTGTGGTAAATGGAGGAGGATGAAATACTGTGTTTGAATGCAACTATTGCCAAAAAAAAATTCAGAAGATCCTACCCTAGGTCGAGCTTCATTTGTTAAATTTTTTTGGGAATGGAATCGCATCTTGGCACAAGATTACTGATGAAAGGAAACAAGTATGCCTCTCAGTAAATCTTTTAACAAGGAGGCTAGAAATCAATGTGTTGCTAAAGTTGAAGGGATGTTTTACACAGGTGTTTTATCCTTTGACCATGCAAAAAATCCACTTTATCGAAACTTGTGTCTTTGTGCTTCTACACTTCCAAGGTATGTTCCACCAGGTTACAATGCATTGAGAACTACTGTTCTGCAACAAGAGAAAAGTCACATTCAGCGATGCCTCCAACTAATCAAGCGTAAATGGAGCACTAAGTGTGTAAGTCTGTGTAGTGATAGGTCGACAGAAGCAAAAAGGAGACCACTTATTAATATTATGACAACTTGTGAAAGCGGGTCTATATTCTTGAGGGCAATTAATTGCAAAGGTGAATACAAAGACGATCATTGTATTGCCAACTTCCTTACAGAAGCCATTAAATAAAATAGTTGTGAAAATGTAGTTCACATGGTCACTGACAATGACCTTAATTATTTGTAGACTTGCTGGATTACTTATTGAGGCCCGATGTCCCAACATCTTTAGGGTGTGAACAACACATAGTGTCCAAAAGATGTTGTTACAGTGTGCCTCATCAAGTAATCCATCAACACCTCAAACAGAAGTATTGTCAGTGATCACTTAAACGACATTTTCATAACCAATTTCTTTAATGGCTTCTATAAAGAAGTTGGCAATACAATACTTTTCTTCATATTCACCTTCGTAATTAATTGCCTTCAAGAACATAGGCATGCTTTCACAAATTGCCATAATATTAATAGGTGGTCTCCTTTGTGCATTTGTCCACATAATTACACAAACTTACACATTTAGTGCTCCATGTATGCTAGATTGGTTGGAGGCATCACTCAATGTGACTCTTCTCTTGTTGCATAAGAGTAGTTCTCAGTGCATTGCAACCTGGTCAAGCATACTCTTGAAGTGTAGAAGCACAAAGATACGAGTTCCGATAGTTGTGATTTTTTGCAAGGTTAAATGATAAGCTACACGTGTAAAACATCCTTGCAACTCTAGCATCACATTGATCTCTAGCCTCTTTGTTAAAAGCTTTAATGAGAGGCCATTTCCCTTATTTGGGTCAAGATTCACTTCAGGTAGAGAATAACAAAAAGAACCAGTATTGGGCAAACAAACTTGCCAAGGAGCAAAACACTTTAGCTTGTATTCGCACTCTCAAACTAGCTTTTTCATTTCTGTAAGGGTTTCATCAGTAACTTATTGCAAGATGCAATCCCATTTCTAGATATTTTCAACAAATAAAACTTGACCCTAAAGATCCTCTGGAAGTTTCTGACAATAGTTGCATTCAAACACAGTATTTCATCCTCCTCAATTTCCCACTCTTTCAAGTTTTTTGACATACTACCACAATGGAACATGATCATCTAAATTATTTTCAACATTCTTATCCGAATTAACATTAGTATTCGCTTGATTATCATGATGATTCATTTCCTAGATTAACAAAGCATATAAACAATAAGAATACAAACTAAATAATATTATAATTTATATGGGAAACAGGTTCCAACACTAAATCACTCACATACAAATACAAACTAAATAACATTATAATGACATTTAGTGATTAAAGACTTGATCGTTGGGAAAATCTCGATATATTAAAGGCACCCCGAATATATTAAGGACACCCCTAGGGAATCTATCCAGATACACATGATCGCTTGAAGAGATCTCTTACCTGTTCTGCTGTTCAAATCGAAATCCAGTTGCACAGAACCAGCAGCCAGCACACTTGCTGCAGATGACGCAGTCTGAACACTTGCAGTTGCAGATGACGAAGCCAAGACACTTGCAATTGCAGACGACGGTCGACGGTGAATGCCTTTCCCACCAAAATCTGATTTCTGAAGTTCGAGTGAGGAAAAAAAAAGGTAAAGATCTGAATTTTTACACAGATAATATTGTTAAAGAATTGTTTCAATTTTTTGGTCAAAGAATCGTTTCAATTCAGGCTAACTTCAATGAATTCTCAATTATCACGATTCTCTTCGGATTTAGTGCACTTATTGATTTATTTATTTATTATTGTCCTCTAAATTTAGTGCCAAACGTATATATCCAGACAGTCGGATACTCATATCTCAATCGTCAACTACGTATCTGTTTACTCCGATACGTATATGTTGCGTGTTGTATCCCAATTGTTGTGTGCCGTACGTATCTATACATAAACCACGGTGTCCCTGCATCGTAGCATAATGCACAGAGTAAAAGTCTTTCGTTACCTCGTCAACTAGTGTTTAGGCTTTTGTAACCAGAAAATACGGTGGTGTATGAGGATATGAATATCATTCTGGTTATAAAGGTTGATTATTAGGCTGAGGTGGGCTCCAATGAAGCGTGGGTCTCGGACAACGGATCTCCATGTCTTGCTCACTAAGTTGCATATGATCAAAGATTTAAGGGGTAATTTAAATAGGATGTCGTGGGGAAAGAGTATCCCCATTCTTCAAATTTGAATTGAATTTCTGCAGTTTTGATCGTTAGAGTGGGTTACGAGAGAATTTGAATCCAAACCAATGCACTTTATAAGATAATACCCACACATAGAATGAAACAATGAAGAATAATCTACAATTGGAAGAAAGCAAATAACTACAGTACAAAAAAAAACCTAGAAATCTAAACCCTGCATTAATATTAAGATTAGAAAACAAAACCAGAAAAGGAAAACAATTTTAATAACTGAAATATAGCAGAAGAACGTTCTTATCAAGAAAATAAAAGCCTAAAATATAGGAAGAATTTGTGTAGACAAACCCTAGCAAACCCTAAGTATTCAGACAATCATATGAAATCCAATCTTCCACTTTATAAACGTCAAATGGGTAAAATAAAACCTCTGAAGAAATCCGGAAGAATGAAAAGGCTAAAGAACAGAAATATACCAGAGGCGCCGAAATATGGAGTTGAGGAAGCTTTTTCTTCTGATGTTGGGGAATAAGAATGCAACTCTGAATTTGTACCCGTGTTCTAAACCCGCGGTTTCTTTAACCTTTATATAGAACTTGCACCGCACGATTCATATAGCGGCTACATTGTATTTATTTTATTAATCTTGTGAAATAAAATATTCAGAAAATATGATTTCAACCCCTCAAATTCAATTTTTTTACTAAAAAAAACCTAGTGACTAGGATTCACCTAAGTGAATTCATTAGTTTTTTTAGATGCCTAAATACCCCTATTGCATATTTGATGTGCACAATTAATTCTATGCAGATTGTAAGGAGAGAGCTAATGATTTTGCAAAAAGAAAAATAAGACATTAATGTTAAAAAATTCATTGCATGTTTATATCAAATATGAGAATTGTTGGCTTAATTCTATTTATCTGGCATTATGAGTTCATATATATATTTTTACAAAAAAAAAAAAAAAAAAAAAAAAAACCCTAATATATGTAATAATACATAAAAAAAGTAGTTTACCTACCATGTGCAAAAATGTTATTTGATTCAAAATGTGTATACATATATATATATATGTGTGTGTGTGTGTGCGCGCGCGCGCGCGCGCGTGCGTTCGTGTGTATTTATATAACTAGACCATATTAATTTACCTACCTACTATTTAAAGTGTTAATTTCCAAGTATGCAAAATATTGTATACCAACAACAAAATATTGCATAAACTTAGGAATTGGATCATGCTTTTGATTTTTTCTTTTACCTACAAACAATCATATACATATTACTTTATATATTTTTACCAAAAAAGTCCCTAATAGGCTAATATATGTAATAATAGATGAAAAATAATTTACCCACCATGTATACAAAAATGTTATTTGATTCAAAATATGTAATCTAGGTGTAGTATATATATATTTTTTTATATAATTGGAACAAATTAATTTACCTACCTACAAATTAATTTCCAATAATTTACCTACAAAAATTTATACCCCGTGTGTAATTGTTTAGGCCCAAAATAATATTATTGGGCCAAGTGTAGGTTTATGTTCGGCCCAATGCTTTTCCAAATATACTATGGGCTGCCTAGTGGTCCCGGGCCGTTCAGTGAAGATGGTTAAGTCCTATTACAAGAAGGAGTAGTTTGGATAAGCAGATAGGTCGAGAAAGTCCCGATACGATAAGGAAGCCTAGTGCAAAACGGATTCTCGACCGGCAATGAATACGGCCTCAAAGGGGGTGGTGAGTTCAAAGTCCTAATAGGAATAGGATTAGTCAAGATAAAGTAGGAACAGAATAAGAAGTCCTAGTCCGAATATGGTTTCAAATTGATATTAAGGAGGTTTTGTTGCTATAAATAGAAAGCAGAGTGCATCATTCAAGCTCTCTCCAATTCAACACATAATTGCCCTGCGAAAACCTCTCAAACATCTTGAGAATTTTTTTTTCTTTTTCCGCCAACGCATCTTCAGTTTGGATAAACAGCATTGTGAAGGCAACCGGCGAATATCTTCAGTTTGGATAATCAGCATTGTTGCCGTAGAATCATCCGACCGAGGAGCACCTTCAGTTTGGGTAAATAGCACTGCGTCGAGGCCAACTGGTTATCTATCCAAGTCTCAGTCGAGAAGGGTTTTCGAATCCTTATTGGCAGAGGTCATCTTATTAGCCTTCTCGGCGAAGTAAGGTGTTAAAAGTTACGACATTCGGCACATTGGACGCCGAGTGATTTTATGATTGGATACTCACAAGTAAGTTTCAGAGTTCAACATTCTGACGGCCGAACCATATTTACCATCAAGACATACATTACCTTTGAGTACTTGTGTCCATATAGTCTGGTGTCGATTCGACGTGCTTATACTCTCACAAATATAATCACTGTGACCGAATTCGGCGTTGACGATTTGTGAGCTTCGCAGAATTAGCAGCCTTGTCTTCAGGCTTGAGAATCCAAAGGCCGAGACTTGTTCCTTCCTCGGCCGCAATCGTAAGATCAAGAAGTCAGCAACATGCTCAACACAACATCAATAAATTGTACTTTTTGGCCAGGCTCGGTCGACGAGTTAGCACGCCCCGCATCAACCGAATGACATAGTTAACTCATTAGTTACTCGGCTTGCGCGCCACGTAGGCTTTGTAATTTTTAGGGTCAACATTTTGGCACGCCCAGTGGGACCTTGTGCTAGACCTTCAAAGTTCATGACCATTGAGACACGGTCCATAAAGAAGAAAACAATCATGGGAAAGTTAACAGCCGATTTACCAATACAAGGCCCTGGACAAGATTTGTCTCAAGTACAAAATACCCTCGTTGTTGTGCCACCCAAGGCTACAAGTACGACACGCCGAGAGAAGGAAATTTGTCTCAGCGGACAGCCTTGCAACCCAGAAATTCGCAACCAAACTGTAGGCATTTTTGTCGAATGAATAGTTGAAGATTGCGACGAAGATGGTGGGGAAGGTTCTGATCCCTCAACTAGGTTGTTTCTTCGAAGACGACTTGATGAACAATCTGGGCAGGTCGAGCAGTCGATTGGCCAGAAAATGAATAATTTGCTTGAAGCAATACAAAGCAATAGTGATACATAGACCAGATTGCTTAAACTATTGGTCAGTAAAGCTTTCGAAGATGGCCACGTCGGCTAACCTCGACAGCTTTCCTTTAATAATGCTCCATTACAAGCCGAGAAAGGATCTGCTCGGCTCCAACCAATTAACTTGGAAAAAAAAGGAGGATCAAGCAGTACATCTGATAGATTTGACCAGGGAGTGGAAGCAATATCTGTCAATATGACTGAGGTCCAAAAGATGATCGATTCGGCCTTAAAAAATGGGCCGAAGTTCCCAAAGTTCATCCATCCGTACCCGGCTTATGTGGAAAAGTTCGAATATCCTAAAGGCTTCAAGGTCCCGGATTTCAGTCTTTTCGCTGGAGAATCGTCCTTATCTGCGTTAGAACATGTAGCTCGGTTCACTGCACAATGTGGAGGCGTTAATAGAAACTTATGTAAACTACGGTTATTCAACTTCTCACTAACAGGTTCAGCCTTTGCTTGGTACATCAACCTCCCACCGAACCCCGTCCAGAGTTGGGAGGAATTGGTCAAGAAATTCCATGAACAATTCTATCGACCAGGGATGGAAATGTTCGTTTCATCATTAGCTAGGATGGCTCAAGCTTCAGACGAATCACCAATGGAATACTTAACAAGGTTCAAGTCGGCCAGGAATTGGTGCCGAGTACCTCTCCTTGAAGTTGAATTCGTCAAAATCGCTCTAAACGACCTGGACATGGACTACAAAAAGAAATTCCTAGGGGCAAATATCCGAGATATGCACGAACTGGCTCAGCACTTTGAGCAGTATGATTATTTACTCCAAGAGGAAAAAATCTCAAAGTCCCTAACCCGGGGAACGATATAGAGGAATCCCACGGTTAACTACGCGTTGGCCAAAAGCGAGGATCCCCAATACGCCAGTGTGGACGTGGCTGAAATAGTAATAGACAAACCATACGTTTGGAAGGCATTAGCTCAAATTAGTCCCAAGGATGCCAAAACCCACTCGGCCTCTGAAAAGATGATTAAAACATCAAAAGTTTACACTTTCGATATCACCAAGGCCGATGCAATTTTTGACCAGTTGTTGTTAGCAAAGATCATCAAACTTCGGCCACGACACAACATTCCTAAGGCCGAAGAGTTGAAAGGCAAAACGTATTGCAAGTACCATAATTCGAACAAGCATGCTACCAATAATTGCGTCGTGTTCCGTGATGCGATTTAAAGTTGGATTGAGAAGGGCAAGTTAAAATTTCCTGAGAAACAGATGGCGGTTAACGTCAACTCTTCTCCTCGACGACAATTGGCATGGTGGATGCTCATCTCCCTAAAAACAAAGGCAAAAGGAAGGCCGAATTCGTCCCAGTACAACATGTCCGTAAGCAGAGTGGTCAGCTGAGACTCAAGATTGATTTATTTTCAAATGAACCACCCACAGAGTCTTCAGGGCCGACCATCGTTAAATCTATGTCAGGTTCTAGTTCCGAAGAAACTCTTGAATCAATGGTTTTGTGCGGCCGCTGTAAAACATGAATTGCCCTAACCGAACCTAAAGAGAGAACACCTCAGACTCCAACTTCATGTCAACCGTCCACTGCCGCAGCAAAACCTCTGAAGAAACTCGGTGCCGGCAAAGCCGGCAGGTGTTCGAAAGACTCGGCCCATAAGTACAAATAAAAGATCTAACCCCAGCCAGGCGGCGTCTTGACTTTGACGCGCCATTCTATAATGAGGATTATTACTCGCGTAACTCCAGCAATTCAAGTTCATCGGTGGGTCAAAAAACCTTTACACTACCATGCGACCAACGTTGGTACAGTTACAATTCTCTGACTGGTATGCATACGGCGTTATCCAAGTCTCAAAAACGTCGTCGCCAACGGATAGACTGCATGGCCCGACGACAAGAAGCACAAGCTAATTCGACTACCCAGTGGCAGCCAAAAGAGATGAAAGCTCGTCTTGAACATTTCAGACGAGAAGCCGAAAGTAAGCTTCCCTCGTTACCACTGCAAGAACCGTTAATAAAAGTACAATGCAATATGTACCCTCCATTTCTCGGTGAATCCTTGGAGTACATTCGAGAATTTCACAAGAAATATTCTGCCAATGACTTGTACGGACTACCCAAGCATGTCAGGAAGCCCTCGACCTAGCACTAACTTTTCCTGATGCTGAACAAATTATTCAGAAAACCACCAATCCGGTAATAAAAGCTAGGTTCTAGCATATACATGAGGCTCGAGTCCTCGGCTTTGAGGTCGACCCATACACAGATATAGACATCGCTGAGCTACCTTTTTCACTCGAAGACCTTTAGCACCTGCGATATCACTCGAAGTCTTCTTGGCCGTGTCTCTTTTTGGTCTTACGGCCGATGAGGAGAATTGTGTGGCGAGTATAGATGCATACTTGGACAGAAGGAACGCCTGAATCGCCTACAAAAAACGAGCTCGTAAAGCATTACAAGAACAAAATCATTTTTCGGCAATAAACAGGCTCGAGGACGACAACCAGAATGGAAAAGGTTTAGTCAACGCACCCCAATTGCAGGTACATAATGAGGTGAAAGATAATCTGGTTGAAGACACTCCAAAGACTGATACCACATCCACTAATCTGGAAGACGACAACAAGACTTGATGGGTCCTTCGGTTCTCGAGCACATGGAAATCAACATGGTCCATATCCTATCGGCTGAATTTCAACCAAGAACCCACCAGTAAAATTTTTTGGATGGGGATGTGGTTGCTGAAGAAATGACATAAGTTGAGTTCATCGCTACTGAGGAGGATGGGGAAATCAATAAAGGTGACAAACTTCAGGCAACCCTGGCCGAATTGTTTCCTCGCTCTCATTCTGTTAATCTCCAACATCTAAAGTCGTTACACATCACGACTCATATTGAAGGATACCTCATTTCCAAGGTGTTTGTCAATTGTGGAGCCACAGTCAACATCATGCCGATTTCCATCATTAAAGCATTACGCCGCTCCAATGATAAGCTTATATCATCAAGAATAACGATGAGCAGCTTCATTGGCGACAAGTCTCAAACCAAAAGAGTGCTCCCTTTAGAAGTAAATGTTGCAGGTCGCAATCACATGACTGCATTCTTTATAATTGACTCAAAGACCGACTATAGTGCATTGCTCGGTCGCGATTGGATCCATCAAATAAGTTGCATTCCTTCATCGCTATACCAAGTTCTCATCTTTTGGGACGACAAATCGGTAGTAGTTCATCCAGCCGATAATCATCCGTTTGAGACCAATATGATTCAGGCTCGCTATTATAACGATGTCGGCTACATTACCTTACAGGGTTTCAACAAGGGTGGACGGCCAACTCGGATCTCAATTTAGAAAGCCATTGAGGTAGGCGCCGAGACTGTACAACAGGATTCAGCGAGACTTGGCTTGGCAGACCTAATTACCAACACCGATGATTGACGCCGCCAAACAAGAAAGGCGTCGGGCCATGGTTTCATCGACCATGGAACGTCTGCTGGCTCATTGGTATGCTATTGCCAAGCAACCATACTTGGGCATAAACTTAATCGAATTTTTGGCCAAATGAGATAACGGCCCAGTTTTATCATGAGACAAAGTTTAGGCTGCATCGACTGAACTTGAAGACAATTGGCCCCAAGTCAAGGACCCATTGGAAGAGATAAATGTTGGCACAGTCGATGAGCCTTGGCCGTTGTTTATTAGTGTGTTGTTGCCTCACCCCATAAAGGTTGAACTTAGTAAATTACTCAACAAGTTTAAAGATTGTTTCGTGTGGAATTATCATGAGATGTCGGGCCTTGACCGAAACCTCGTCGAACATGAGTTACGCATCAAAGTTGGTTGTAAGCCTTTCCGACAACCCTCCTCCCGATGGCTCTCAACCAAAGTACAGCTCGGCATAAAGGATGAATTAGTTCAGCTTTTGAAAGCCGGGTTTATTTGGACCGCTCGGTACGTTGAGTGGTTAGCCAATATCGTCCCGGTGTTAAAGAAAAATGAAGCCCTACACATCTGCATTGATTTTCGTAATTTGAATCTGGCAACTCCCAAGGATGAATACACGATGCCGATCTCAGATTTGTTAATTGATGCCGCAGCCAATCATGAAATGTTGTCCTTCATGGACGGCCATACCGACTACAACCAGATCTTTATTGTTGAAGCTGACGTTCACAAGATCGTCTTCCGTTGCCTGGGGGCACTCGGTACATACGAATGGGTCGTCATGCCATTCGGCCTCAAGAACGCCGATGCCACATACCAATGCGCTATGAATACAATATTCCATGATTTGATCAGTATGGTCGTAGAAGTATATATCGATGATGTGGTTGTGAAATCAAAATGCCGCCGAACGCATCTGGATGATCTTTAGCAAGTATTCCTTCGTATGCGTCAGCATAATCTAAAAATGAACCCGGCCAAATGCGCATTCGGAGTATCGGCCGGCAACTTCTTGGGTTTTCTTGTGCACCATCGTGGCATTGAGGTCGACAAAAATAAAGCCCAAGCAATCATTAGTGCTTCACCCCCGAAGACCAAGAAGCAACTCCAGTCATTACTCGGGAAGATAAATTTTCTCCGCTGTTTCATAACTAATTCGGCAAGCAAAATGAAAGCATTCCTTACACTCTTAAAATTTAAGGACTCATATAAGTTTGAGTGGCATGAAGAACATCAAGTGGATTTCACTCAAATCAAGGACTCCATTACCACACCACCAGTACTAGTACCGCCTCGCCGCGAAGAGCCTCTTAAATTGTACATTTCGGCAGCTGATGAGTCCATCGGTTGCCTCCTCGCACAAGATAACAATGCTGGGCGTGAACAATCTATCTTTTATCTCAGCCGGACTCTGAATTCACTTGAGATCAATTATTCACCCGTCGAGAAACTTTACTTAGCTTTATTTTTCGTCGCGTCCAAACTTCGACATTACATGCTCCCATTAGTTACACAGGTCATCGCCTAAACATATGTTATTCGTTACATGCTTACTCGGCCTATCGTCAAAGGCCACATGCAGTACATACCCCAAAAGGCCGTCAAAGTTCAAGCCCTAGCCGATTTTTTAGCCCAACACCCCTCTTCTTATGGTTTTGGGGGTAGCGAAGTCGACATGGTTTAGTCAAAACAAGAGACAACTCCTAAACGATGCATTTTGATGGTTATAGCACCTCAACCTCGGCTAGTATTAGTATCCTCATTCAATCCCCCAACCACTACTGATGGTATTTCTCTCTCAAGTTAGATTTTAGCTGTACGAATAATCAGGTCGAGTATGAAGCTCTCATCATCGGCCTTCACATCCTCCATAACTTAAGAGCAACTCGTGTCCTCGTCCTCGGTGATTCTGAACTGGTGATTAACCAACTAAACGACATTTTTCGTTACATGAGTTATACTTTGGCGCCCTATCACATGGTTGTCACATATTTGACCGGGTCATTTAAGAGGATTACATTTGAGCACATTTCACGTGTTCGAAACATTGATGCAGACGAACTCGCCCAAATAGCCTCCGGAGCACAACTCACAGAGGTCAAGTTAGGCCGGGCAACACTCACAGAACTGCGATCTTACCCAGCCTTGGTCAATCAGCAAGTTCTCCAGCGCAATCACGTGATACGCACAAGAGTGATGTCTTTATCATCGTTACTAGAGCGAGGAAACCCAGTAAAAGTATGTACTGTCGAGACGCTACCAAACGCTTGGAGAAGGGCGATTTTATGTTATCTTGATAACCCTAACGATAAACACGACCAGAGGATGAGAGTCCACACCACGAATTACGTGTCATACCAGAGTGAATTATATCGAAAGGGTGAGAATGGGTTACTGTTATTGTGCCTCAGCCCACAGGATGCTGCCCAAATAATGGTCGAAGTACACGAAGGGATTTGTGGAGCTCACCAATCCGGACGTATAATGCGTTGGTTGCTCCGACGACACGGCTACTTCTAACCGAGTATATTGAAGGATTGCATTAAATACACACGAGGATGCATATAGTGTCAGATCCACGGACCTATACAGAAAGTCCCGACCGAGTTACTTCACTCGGTCACCAAACCATAGCCATTCAGAGGATGGGCAATGGACGTAATCAGCAAAATCACGCCATCTTCAGGAGCAGCAAAACATGCATGGATATTAGTGGTAACCGACTATTTTACTAATTGGGTCGAAGCAAAATCATACGCCGAGTTGACGACCAAAGAAGTTTGCAATTTTGTAAAGGAAAATATTGTGGCCAGATTCGGCGTACCAGAAACAATCATAACTGACAATGGCACAATCTTTACAGCCGATAGGTTTAAGGAGTACACAACAAGCCTAAATATTCGACTCAAGCAATCTACGCCGTATTATCCACAGGCGAATGGCCAGGCCAAAGCAAGTAATAAGGTTTTGATCGACATTCTTGAAAAAATGGTAAGAAAGAGACCTGGTATGTGGTATTTAAAGCTAAATAAAGCATTATGGGCTTATCGGACCTCACCCCAATCCGCCACCGAAGCAACCTCATATGCTTTAACCTACGGACACGATGCTGTGCTGCCAATTGAGCTGAATATAAATTCATTACGGGTGATTGAACAAAGTAGTTTGTTTAGTGCCGAATATAGTCGAGCCATGAGACAAGAGTTGGAAGACTTAGAAGAAGTTTGGCTTGATGCTTATAACTTGTTAATAGTGCAAAAAAATATTGCCGAGCGATTATAATAAGTATGTCAGACAAAAAATGTTTGGTGAAGAAGAGTTAGTATGGCAAATCGTGCTACCGGTTGGAATTAAAGACCCCAAGTTCGGCGAGTGGTCGCCGAATTGGGATAGGCCATTCGTAGTCCATAAAGTCCTCGGCAAGGGGGCTTACCATCTCAAAGATCAAACTGGCTTAATTCACAAATTGCCAATCAATGAGAAATTTTTGAAAAAAATACTATCCAGTCACATGGAAGATGCAAGAATAAAGATCGTTTTATTAAATTCACAAAAAGTCATACAGGTACATTTATAAAGAGCTTCTAAAAATCTAAAGGGTCGAGGGGAGGAAGGTTTCAAGAACAGCCTTCAACTCCAGCCACCTTACTTCGCTCAATATGATCTCGGCTTACCTCGTTTTCTTATTAAGTTGAAGCTGCTGGATTTGCTTTATGCCGGCTGCAAAAGTCGACAGTCAAGCCTTATTCGCATCCCTCTTAAGCTCTGAACCAACAACTGACCTTTATTGTTGAAGCTCAGCGATTTGACTCGACTGTCGCCTTAACCTCTGACCTGCTAGCTTCATGCGTAATCTTTGCCATCTTCAGGTCATCCTCTGCCCGGAAAGCTTGTTCAAAAGTGGTGAAATGTTGCCAAGTCCGCTCCAGAAGATCAGATATATAAGCGACATTCTCCATGCTCAAGAAACCGTCGTTTGTAAGGTCATTAAGCCATTCCCCTACAAAGTTGAAACCCTTGCACTAAAAGACCTGAGAGGCAGAAAGGGATAGAAGCTCTTGCAGCTTGACAAAAGCTTGGGACTCGGCCACAGTATTCGCAGGTTCGGCCGAGGCAGCAGAAAAACCAGCTACGCCAGTGGTGCTCTGAAGAAGAGCGTCAAGCTCGGCCTCCCACGAAGGCTCCACAGAAAAAGAAAATTTGTAAGCAGAAGGAAAATTATATGGGATGCATAAGGGAATTTGCTTTACACCTGTTGAGAGAAGACTTCGACCATGTCCTCTGGTTCATTGCTCAAACCCAGAGAGCTCAATGGCCGAGCCCAGTATTTAAGGTTACTCCTCAATTCACACGACCGATGAAGGTTATCCACGTTCGACGACCACTGAGGTGGCCAAGAAATATAGATAACACCATTCGGCGCGTAGAACTGTCGATGAAATAAATGGTCAGGCACCTGACATTTAATATTTTTTAGGTTCAGATTTGTTGTAGTAATATTAAACAGAGAAGTAGATCGAGCCTTACAAAAGCCGAAGTGACCTCTTGAGGAGGAACACCGAGGTCTTGATCTTGCGGATGGACCGGCGTTTCGACCGTCGCTTCAGGCTCGACGAGTAGCCTTTTCCTGTGATCCACTGTAGAAGAATTGACTGGGTCGGCTGCTTCAACCACTGGAGGATTAGTGGTAGGAGTGATGAATGGTCGAAAACGGCTCGCGGACGGCATTTCGTCGCTCTCATCATCATAAAATAAAAAGCTGTTAAGATATGTGAATCTGATAAAATGAAGAAGGTCACTAACCAACATAATTATACCGCTTCCAAGATGATCGTCGATTATTTTTTCGGGAGATTTGTCCTGACGGATGGGGTCATCTCTTCTAAAACTACAGGCTCCTCAACTAGCAGAGCAGTCCGCGGGTCAGCCATAGCCCCAAGGACGGGTCGATCCGCTTGCCAGGTCGATGTTGGTCATTTTTCGTAGGGGCTTAAAGGACCAGGGCGGGGGGAGAGTTGCTAAGTGCGGTTGTTCCAGTAGTGTGGCTGGAGATCATGTGAATCTCCTGTTCCCCCTTCTTTGCCAATTTCTTAATGTGTTTCGAGGGTTAGGGAGCTTCGTCGGTTGTCTCGGTGTCCGGACATGGTCGTTTGCTTTGCAGAGGCTGCACGGCGGGTTTACTTTTCTTGAAGAAGGCAGATTTTTTCTTGGCCGCAGCCGTATCAATCACGTCCGCCTTCTTCGACGCTTGACCATATGAGAAAATGAGATTAAATTAGTAAGGTTTAGTGATAGTAAAAATGAGAAATAAAAGGAAAGGTAACCGTCTACCTCGAGTCGGCTTTTTGGATTAGAGGGTAGAGATTTTTTTCGGCTGATCGTCAAAAATCTTATTGGTGACGTCTTCAACCACAACCCCAAAGAAGGCTTGAGTATACTCTTCCCACCAGTCGCTGAAGGTGTCTGTGTCGAAAGATTCAGGAAGAATTGGTCGGAGGTGGAATGTTTTGCACCGATCTTGAAACTATTTTTCATAATCTCTACACTCCCTCTCTAAAGAGCCAGAAATGCGCTCTCGGCTTAGGAGGGAGCGGGAAGTAAGTAGAGATACCGGACAACCTTGGAGATAGCCGAGTTGTCGAGCAGTGAAGTGAGGGTGGTAGACCTCCCAACTCGCTCGACGAGAGTCACAATCAAGGGGAAGGTCGCGTGCTAACATGATCGACCCCTAATTCTGACGAAGAGTAGCATCTTCACTTTCACTCCATGCTGATATTGGAAGCCTGATAGAGCCGGGGTGCTCTTGATGATGGCACACTAAAAATTCATCATCAGAAAGAACGTCTAGGCCGAAGAGATATTTGAAGACCTCTTCAACCTAGTGAAGAGGCGTCGGCCGGGATGCCAACTGAAGACCAAGTGAGGTAGAGGGTTGCAAGTTGGAGATGTCTGGCCGAAGTATGGCGAAATAAACCTGTCAGAATTGGAAAACCCAGAGGGGACCATTCTGGTTTGGGTCAATTTTGTTGATGGTCACCTCGGCCAGGCAGCGAAGAAAATTGGCAAGAATGGCCGAGCTGAGTGCCAGCGTATGACCACTAGCCAGAGCTTCGGCCACTGGCATATTCTCGACTAGGCACTTGTTTGACCAGGTACAACAAAGATAAGTAGAGGATGAGGGTGTTGTAGTTGAAGAAATTCTTGTGTAGCTTCTGAACCTCTTCTTTCGAAGGCTCTTGACAATCTCGACATAGTATCTCGACGATTTGTTCATCGAAAAGCGCCGTGAGGTTGAGATTCGACAGGCATCCAAAGAGAGCAGCATCTATTGGGATGCCAGAAGGAGAAGTCCCAAGAATAGCCGAGACATCGAGGATGGTGGGGCTGAAAGGGCCAAAGGGAAGGACCATAGTGTTAGTGGCCGAGCACCAGAGATTCAGCACTACCATAAGAATCTCCTTGTTTATGACCAACTCCATGGTCGAGATTCTAGTGGTATCCTAGATACCAAAAGCCTTCCATTCTTAACCGAAGAAATTTTCCATTTGGACGACCCAGGCTGCCCAGTTGGCGTTGGTAGTAGGCTAGCGCCTTGGGGTTTTGATAGGTCCCATTTTGACCAATCGAACCCTTGTAGCAAGGGTGTCAGGCAGTGAGCCTTAAAGAGTGTGGTGATGGACGGTGGTACTGCATCCTTGAAGAGTGGCCCCAAGATTTGATGAGTGGTGCTCAGATCGTTCTCAAAGCGCAGAGTTTTGATGGCGCTCCAATCGATGAAGCCTTTGCACTTGGCACATTCACCGGAGAGTTTGGAAATGAAGGTGTTGGAAGCCATTGTGGAGAGCTTAAAAAGATTTCTAGGAGGAGAATTTGGAAAGATCTCTGGGATAAAAGCTTGAGATTTTCTGGGATTTTTTAAGGCAGAAATGGCGAGCGGAGTTTCAAGGTTTCTAAAGGTGTAAAATGCAAACGAAGGAAACTCAGGTATTTATAGGCATTTCGAAAGGAAGATCGAACATTTGATCTTCAAAAAAAGGTTTGATTTTCAAATTTTGGTGCCAAATCGACCAGGCAATCCTTAATCATTATGGATATCTTGGGAATCTCGGGGGAAAAATCGAGGTTTTCATGGTTTAAGAACATACGATTGCGTATGATGGCATATTTAATGCTTTAATGAGGAAGAGACGTTTCGGCTGGTGCACGTTTTCGAGGGTCATGATTAAGGACTGCTAGGTTAGCTAAGGGGTTGACACGCGGCAAGACGTGCGGGGAATTCGGGTCGTGTGATTGTGCTTCATAAATGCACTCGATGGATGTGAGGCTTTTCGTTATCCCATGGTTATCTCGTAGAGGTCACTTCTTCAAGGTCAAAAATTGGCTAAAGATTCCAAGCCGAAGACCTCAGAAGCGAGGGGGCAATGTTTAGGCCCAAAATAATATTATTGGGCCAAGTGTAGGTTTATGTTCGGCCCAATGCTTTTCCAAATATACTATAGGCTGCCTGGTGGTCCCGGGCCGTTCAGTGAAGATGGTCAAGTCCTATTACAAGAATGAGTAGTTTGGATAAGCAAATAGGTTGAGGAAGTCCGGATACGATAAAGAAGCCTAATGCAAAATGGATTCTCGACCGGCAATGAATATGGCCTCAAAAGGGGGGTGAGTTCAAGTCCTAATAGGAATAGGATTAGTCGAGATAAAGTTAGAACAGAATAAGAAGTCCTAGTCCGAATATGGTTTCAACTTGATCTTAAAGAGGTTTTGTTGCTATAAATAGAAAGCAGAGTGCATCATTCAAGCTCTCTCCAATTCAACACACAATTGCCCTACACAAACCTCTCAAACATCTTGAGAATTTTTATTTTCTTTTTCCGCCAACACATCTTCAGTTTGGATAACAGCACTGTGAAGGCAACCGGCGAACATCTTCAGTTTGGATAAACAACACTGTTGCCGTAGAATCAGCCGATCGAGGAGTACCTTCAGTTTAGATAAATAGCACTGCGTCGAGGCCGACTCGTTATCTATCCAAGTCTTCATCGAGAAGGGTTTCCAAATCCTTATTGACAGAGGTCATCTTATTAGCCTTCTCGGCGAAGTAAGGTGTTACGAGTTACAACATTTGGCACATTGGACGCCGAGTGATTTTATGATTAGATACTCACAAGTGAGTTTCAGAGTTCGGCATTCTGACGACCAAACCACATTTACCATCAAGACATACATTACCTTTGAGTACTTGTGTTTATATAGTCTGGTGTCGATTCGACGTGCTTATACTCTCACGAATATAATCACTGTGACCGAATCCGGCGCTGACGATTTGTGAGCTTCGCAGAATTAGCAGCCTTGTCTTCAGGCTCGAGAATCCAAAGGCCGAGACTTGTTCCTTCCTCCGCCACAATCGCAAGATCAAAAGGCCAGCAACGCACTCAACGCAACATCAACAAATTGTACTCCTCGGCCAGGCTTGGCCGACGAGTTGGCACGCCCCGCATCAACCGAAGGACGTAGTTAGCTCATTAGTTACTCGTCCTGCGCGCCACGTAGGCTTTGTAATTTTTAGGGTCAACAGTAATATAATATCTTTTTTTCACTAATACATGGAGAATAATTTACCCATAACAAGAAGAAATATAATTTGATGTATTATATTGAAAAATATTATGTCATACCTATATTTATACAACAATAAAATGTGCCTAATGTATGTAACAATACATGAAAAATAATTTACCTACAAGTTAGAGAAGTGTATTTTGATTCAAAATATATAATATGGATTTAGTATTATTTTTCTTTAATAATTGGAACAAATTAATTTACTTCCCAATTAACGAAAAATATATATATATATATCACAAAAAGGTAAATTTTTGGTGTGATATGGATACAATTAATGCAATACAACAATATATTTTATTTCACTTTTTCTACAACTTTTAATTTGGAATAAATTTAGGGATTTGGGAATAAATAAATTGTATTAGTAGGCCAATAGTGTTCCGATGTGGCTGCAGATTTTAATTTTGGACTTTTATTAGACGTTTATATGTAGATGGGTTTTTATCTATGAATCATGAATTGTAAGGGCCAAAATCTAAAGCACCCTAAAATATTTGAGAGTGAGAGAGGGGGATGTCTGTAGAGAGAGAAGAGGCCATCTGTTTGTGAGATATGTTTTCTTATTAGTCTTGTACTTTTATTTATAACTAATTTTAGAATAATGTTAGGTGTATTAAATTTGTTCATTAATAATGTGGTACTAATTAAATTTGTACTTATTTAAGTTGAATTGATTAAGAGTTGTAGTAAAAATTTATACGGTGTAGAATGAGCTACTATCATTTGGTGCATAAATTTGGCGTATGAAGCACCACCCCTAATTTTATACTAATCATAGGTAGGGTTTTACTTGAACCCCAAGTAATACAATCATGATAGGTTAAGATACTCTAAATATAAAAGGATTTTACTTTAAGTTTACATAGTCACATTCTTTAAATAACTTTATTCATAGCACTCCCTCTTGAGTGTGTACAACTTAAAAGGAGTAGTTGCATCAGGGTTTTCATATTAATGGAGGAGGAATTCGAGTTTTCCGAATAACCACAATTAATTTATTTATTCTTTTATATAAATTGTTTTTCGATTCATAGTAGTACCTCTGGACTTATGTTCAAATTCTCTTCTTGTAGTTTAAATGAATCTAGTGCATTTATCTTACCGTTTGTGAAAGAGTAATACTGATATCCAAATGTCTTTCAACTCATTGCTCCCAAGGTACAAGGAAAACAATTCATCACTAGTACCTAACATGTAAGGATATAGTCTTGTAAGCAACGAGACTTCACCATCCTTCCTAAAATATATAGGAAAACTAATGAAAAAGGCTTGAAAACTTTGAGTTTTAACGAAAATGACAAAATAAACGGTAAAGTGAATAGTACTAGGATTGACTTTTTAGTGTAAAAATATGGTTTTTAGTTAAAGTGAACATTATCGAGAGTTTTTCGTTAAAGTTCCCAAAATATAATGCCTTAGTAATCCAACCGTGACAAAAAAAGAGAATGGATATACGCATTGTCAGAAAAAATTGAAATGTTCTAGCAATATTTAAATGGGCTACACGATTTCAAATTTAGCTGTTTTTGTTGTAGTAAAAATGATCTTTTAATGAAGACTTAAACAATAAACGGTTCAAATCATGAAATCAAATCGTGCTTAAACGCCGTATTTACATACTAACTGATTAGTGTGATGAGTCGATATTATACTATATATTTTACCCTTATCTTAGTATTAATTTATTGGTTATTTTGGTAGAATTTTGATACTTTGTTATGTATTTTCAATGTAGGACATTCGACTTCATCTGGAGCAAAAAGTGATGAAATGGATGAATTTTGAAGTGATTCCAATTGGATGATGTTTAGTGAGTCTTTAAGATAATTGTGTCAAAATTTCAGATTTTTCTACCAAGCCATTTGACCGTGGCGATGAAATAAAGGTCCACCGTGCAGTTTTCCCAGATTGACGTTTCTGGACGTTTTGAGTATTTTGGAGGTCAAGATAGTATATTTGAAGGAAGATTCATTCTAAGGATTTGTTAGGGACGTCTCAAGCTTTAAAAAGAGATATTTTGGGAATAAATCGGAGTTGATTTGGTTGGTCAAAAGATAGATTTTCTGAGAAGTCCGAATTTCAGTTTAAATAGGAAACCTTTTATTTCCTAGTTATTTTATTCTATTATGTTTCCTAGTTTTTAAAAGACTTTTCTAGGTAGGATTTTATTTTGTAGCCTTAAAATAAGGCTATTTAGCCATTAGAGCACTTCCACCGGAACACCATTAGGCCGGCACCCAGTCAAAAAAAGGGGCCGGGACTCAGTCAATCCGCTCCAGCCCGTTCAATTGCCTGGCACCCAGCCCAAGCTGGTCTCCAGGCCAGCCCAGAATTGACAGAGCCAGGGACCGGCCTATTAGCGTGTGTTTTGTGGGAATGGTGCCGAGGAAACGCAAGACGACTGAGCAAGAAGAAAAGAAGTTGGTGGTGCCGGTGAAATCAAGCTAGTGACCCGTGGCGCCAGCGAGGAAGAAGGTCAAGGGAGCTCAGAAGAAGAAAGAGCAGGCGAAGAAGGAAGAGGTGGAGGCGGAAGAAGCGGAAGAGGAAGCTGTGAAGGAAGAGGAGGACAACTCCGGCGAGAGCAAGGCGGAGGTCGAGTTTCCCCTGTTTCAGAAGCACCCATTCGGATTCCAAGATTACCTCACCACGGGCGTCCGATACCAAAACCTCTCGACATGATGGTTGACGCCATCATCAGAATCATGGTCGTTGCACGATATGAGAACACTCTAGTAGTCGTGACTGAGACTGGTTGGCCCAGCTTTAGGACCGACCCAAGCGGAGAACAAGAACAAGAAGAAGAAAAAGAAGGAGAAAGTGGAGGCCGAGGCAGAGAACAAGAAGGAGAAAGGGAAAACAAAAGTGGAGGATGACGGAGAAGGTACGGAGGCTGACGATGACAAGTAAGATAAGAGGACCATTGTAATAAAAAATAATAAAATTTTAATAAAATTGACTAGTCTATTTTTTGTTAGGAGTGGAGATGCTTTAGCCTATTACTGTTCATTGGGGTCTATTACTGTTCATTGGGGTCTATTACTGTTCATTGAAGTGAATAAATGGGCTGGGTGCTGGCGCAAAGTCTTTAGGGGTGGAGTTGCTCTTAGAGAAAAAAGGAGAACACATCAATACTTTGCTAGGCTTGGAGAGTTTTTGACGATTCAAGTTTATTTTTAAGGTGTTTTCTATCCATATTTTTAATAATATTTTGTTTTATGATTGTTCATAACTAGTTCATTTGCTAGGGCGAGGCCACGAGTCTTAGCAAGAATATGTAATTTCTTTTCAATTTATTTATGATATTATGCATGCAGGTTTTGCATTGTTAATCACCGTGTTTGAAATTATCTAATTGTCTTGATGATCGGCCACCATTAGGGTATTTAGAAAAGTAATTTGATGCAATGTTGGCGGATGACTGTCCCTGGAATTGACTAAGGCTTCTTGTGATTAATATATGTAACTTCTTAGGATGGACGACACGTCTTAAGGGTTATATGGTTTTTCAAAAGGATTTCACAAAACTTAATGAGTGTTGCATGTTCACATTCAATCTGGACACGCATGTTAGATATACGTTCTATGTTGGAGTTTCCAAGTAGGATATATATTAGGAAAACCTAACCTTCAAAATATGCATGGGTAATTCATAAGTAATTGGAAGAAATACATAGGATTGTTAAGGTAACAGCGGAACCCTAGTGCTCAAATTTATTTTCTTTTGTTTTCTTTACTTTGTCGATTTATTTAATTATTTTTAATTAAATTCGTTTTAATATTTTAGGTCATTAAATCACATTTTTTCTAACTTTGTTTTTAAATAATTAATTAAGATTTGGTTTTAACCTAAAATATTTATTCAATCCCTATGGAGAACGACATTGCTAGAGCCGACTATATTACAATTACCTTGTACTCTTGCAAGTATTTTAAATGTTTTTATCATTACTTTTGCAGGTGGTAAAAATCTTTATCATAGTGCTAAGCGCTATTTTCTGTTTATGTATTAATTCAAACATAGTATACGTAATTCAAGATTTCATTTCCTTAGACCACGCTCTCTATGTACGAGCGGGTGACACCCTTCGACCTACGTTCAAGTTTCAACACACAAAAGCATCCATCCAAGCCCATTTCGACCCCACTCACCCTCCTCTTGGTCTAGATGAGCCTTTGGATGGACCACATCGACGTCCAATTGTCTAATACAAGTGAATTTGCCATATGTGAGTGGAGTTCATTTCTATCAAAAAGGCTATTAACCATGTTATCAGTAAAAAATTGTACAAGTAACATTATTATCGTATAAAACTTTGAGCTTAATTATATCTCCAAATTCAATCAAGTGTACAAATTAATGTGAGGTCTTGGATCTCCAATTATTATTTATCTTAAGAATAAAGTCACATCAAATTTATGCATTAAATTTGTAAGAGACTTGTTTAATACTTTGATGAACACTAATTATATGTGTGTTCCCAATGTTTTCAATATGTTCTAGTACTTTATAATTTATATGTCATCCTATTTTTACAATTTATATATCACAATACAATTATGTATATTTTATAAGTATACATAGACATTTATTTATAAGTTATATAATAAATTTAATTAAAAAAAATTTGTTGGCACTGCCTAGATCCCGACTAGACGCCTAAGCGTTAGGCCTCTACCCACCGCCCGACTAGCACTTAGCCTCTTTAGAATCTTGTCTTAGTCTATAGTAGAACATTTAATCTCACCATGCATTGTCGATGTTTGACTCTAGTCTTAACATCTCCTTCCTGGAACAAATAAAGGGAAAAAAAAAAACAAGTGACCTAATTAAAGAATGACAACTTGTAAAACTTCAGCACAAAAACGCTGAAATCATGAGATATAAAGAGTGCTATGTATGATCGCCCTTGTTCGATATGTAAGAAATCATCATGAAGGCAGATGCTTTAAGTATTACACTCATGGCCTGTGGCTCCGTCATTGCCGTTGTCGCTGTTATATATCTGTGGGGTCATTGCATCGGAGGCAACAAGAAGCAAACCGGACGATCCACCATGATGCAGAGTGTAATGCCTCCTCCGGCAGCTCAACGAGCTTACTGCGATGTTGAAAGAGGTGCAGGTACAAATCATCAAAGAAATAATATTACTAGAAATGGAACAAAAGATGGTGCGATGGTGATCTTGGTAGGAGCTGGTGCTGCTTTTGCTACTGCTGCTGTCGCGGCTGCCGTAACTAATGATGTTGATGGGGACGGTGGAGGTAGTGCTTGTGGTGGCAATGACGGTGGTGCTTGTGGCGGTTGTACTGGCGGAGGTTGCGGGGGTTGTGGAGGTGATTAGGCATTACACTTGTTTTCTCTTTCTTTCTTTCTTTTTAAAATTGATTTTATTCTTATTTGAAGAATAAAATCAATGATTCATGCATTTGAGATTTAAATAAATGTTGTGAAGAATAATTAAGAGAAATTTCAGATTTGGTTTGTTCTGTAATGGTGGGCTGAATTATTTGTCTGCCATGCAACTTGGTGGAAAAATCAATTTCCCAAATTTGTAGAGAATAAGCACACTTAATTTGATGTTCAAGTTTAAATAATAAATTATGATTATACGTAATATAAAATTTTGTATCATTAGAGCATCTCCAAAGGATATGTCAAAATGTTCAAATTATCAATAACGGTAAGAAAAGACAACAACGATGTTTTCCAACCGAGAAGTCAAATCTGTTGTGACATGACATGAAATAGCAGCTCTCTCCCTTACTGTCAAATTTGACAGCAGCTTCAAATATCTTTCTAATTAATTTTTACATGTTATTTCCTTTTTTTTTTTTTTTAATCAAATCTGCAACTCTCCTCTCTCAGTCGAGCCTGAGAAGCGCTGCTCGTCCTTCTTCTTCCCTTTTCTCAGAACCAAACCCAGAAACCAACCTCATTGTAAACACGAATATTCCTGTGATGAATGAGACAAGAACACGTGTACAAAATAATATTTTGTATTAATTTTGGGGTTACAATCTCTTTTACAATTTGATCCTCTGATTCTATCTTCGTAAGGTGTAGATTTGTGGATGGGCTGTTGATCCAAAGGGCCGTTGGGGCTTGATCTTAGGATGAACAAGGATGAATAGATCTTCAAGGGTCTTTGGGGCTTGATCTTGATAAATAGTTGTGTGGATTTCTTCAAGGGTCGCTGGGCTTGATCTTAATGAACGAGGATGAACGGATCTTTAAGGGCCCTTGGGGCTGGATCTTGATGAATGATGAACGAACCTTCAAGGGCCTTCAGGGTTTGATCTTGATGAATAATTGTGTGGGTTTCTTCAAGGATTTGACGAAGAACGACGAGAGCTTTCTTGATCCTTCGGGATTCTTGGGAATTTGGGCAGTTGGATGCTTGAAAGCTTTAGAGTTTCATAGCTTCAAGGGTTTGGGAATTCTCTTCCAATTTGGGAGTAGAGAAATGTATATGTCAATTCCTACTTTGATCCCTTGATGGAGAAGTCTATTTATAGACTTTGAGAATGAACCACCACCATCCTTTTTTCTTGGTGAAGTAAGTGGATGATGTAGGTGAAATGAGTGGAGGTTGTACGTGAAGTAAGTGTATGATGTAGGTGAAATGAATGGAGGTTGTAATTTTAATGCATTGATCAACATTTATTTCACTGAAATTTCGACAAATGCCCCCACTTCAAGGTGCATCGTATACATGTGCTTGTTACGTGTAGGAGATGCGCTTTGAAGTCCCTTAATGTAGATGTCAATCTAAGGGCCTTCAAGGCTTGATCTTGAAATGGACTGGAAATTTCTTCAAGGGCCACTGAGGTTTGATCTTGAATTGGGCTGAAAGTTTTCTTCAAATGTCGTTGAGGCTTGTTCTTGAATTTTGTTTGAAATTTCTTCAAGGGCCGTTGAGGCTTGATCTTGAATGAAATTGGACCACAAGGAGCTTCACGTGGTAGATGATCTTTGGCTTTGGTAGTGGATAAATCGGCACATATTTTGTTGCGCTTGTTGACTTTCCATATTTTTTATCTTGAACTGTGTTGGAGGATTTTCTGGTTTCCTCTAATTGTTGACTTTCCACAGGCTTATTCTTAAACTGGGCTGGGAGTTTCTTCTGCCAGACTTGCACCAAATGTCTGAATTTACTCCTTTTATCTGGAGCTAAATTTGGTTCAAGGACAGTGGACACTTGTTCTTGAATCAGACTTGTGATTTCTTCAAGAGCCATCGAGGCTTGTTCTTTAACAGAACGGGACCACGAGCAGCTCCACGTGACAAGTGATCTTCGGCTTCGTCAAGGATGAATCAGCACGTGCAGTCGTTGCGTTTGTTGATTATCCACAAGCTTGATGTTTCATTGTCACTCGCTTTATCTGTTCTTCAGGCAGATGTGGTGTCTTCTCTGGAAGTGCATCAACAGTTGAGGATGATACTCGAGAGCGATGCTAGGTACGCCATCAAGGAAGAGGTTCCAGGCAGTCGGTACCTGACTGGAAGCTTGATTCCAAGGGCTGACTGATTGCTTTCCTTCTTATAGTCCTGCAGGTAAGAACAAGGACAAAGAAAAGGATAGGGAGAAAACATGATATGAGATACTTTTTCTTTTGAAGAAGTAGGGGTGATTTGACGACGTTTCACGACGAGGCTTTGCTCTTTGGCGACGGTACCAGCGAAAGGCTATTGAAGCTTCCCGAGCTCTTCAATTAGAACAACGACGCCAGGCTTGGATTTAACTTAGACTCTTTTGTCTGGATTATGCAGTTCTGCAAGGAAGGGTGTCGTGCTACAGTGATTTGTTCCAGCTCATTGTGCTGCATTTTTCTCTGCTTGTTTCTTTTGGATAGCAGAAGTGGTGCGCAACCTTTTGCTTTTAAATGGCCTTCCAGAGCATCACCTCTCAACGATTCATCCATACTTGAATGCTTCAGTGTAAAGAGCCAACATCATATCAACTGTCCTGAAGTATGCGCTAAGGAAATTCGAGACCTATCAACAGTTGAAGACGAGTACTCGAGGGCAATGCTAGGTAAGCAACCAGGCAAAGATTCCGGCCAATCAGTTCCTCTCTCTCTCTCTCGATCTCTCATATGTTCTTAGTGGGTAGGTAACGGATATGAACATCGATGATGGTATAATGAGATTATTAGCATGCTTTGATTCTACGCTTTTTTTTAGGGTTTGTTGGTTTTCTATTTGGGTTTTCAATTTCATTGCTTTTCGTTTCAATGATTGGGTTTCCATTTTCTTCTCTCAAAGTTTTTCGATCTAGGGGTTTTTCGCTTTTCTCCTTGTAGCTGGTGGTCTGTCTCACTCTGTTTCTCTGACATTCCAATAGCTGAGGGAATTGGAAATGCTGTTCAATTTCTATTCAGATTAACCATTGTGTTTGTTTAATTTTCTCAGGAATTCATACATGCCATGTATTCGTCTCTATCTCGACTGTCTTCGTCACTGATTCACTGCCTTGCTAGAACCCCATGCCAGGGCGAGCTCATCACTTCAAGGTCTTTCTCCATCTCTAGGATGCCACCATGCAAGTTCTTCTTCTTCCTGCATCCTTTTTGATTCGCCCATTGGGTTTCTGTTTTTGTTGGCTATGAAGTTGATTACATCTTAGACTTTCTTTTTTTACCTCAAACTTGGGTTTTGAATCGCCTTTTAAATACGGTTGCCTGTGAAATTAGTTTGATGAAATAAATGGTGAGTCGAGAAGCTTTGATGGGAAGGCAATCAATCTTTCATTAGTGATATCTAATGATTGAAAATATATTGTGGAATTTACAGGCCTCCAAGAAAATTTTCAAAATGGTTTCAATGTTTCTGAGAATGGTGCAAGGAATTCCAGGTGTATAAACTTTGTGAAGGGAGTTATAGAGGAGGATGGATGGAACAACTTCGGGGGTTCTCAGTTTCCTTGATATAATATAGAGCAAAATGCTGATATTGTCCATGTAAAGATGATGAAAAGTAATACCTTTGTTACTGTGACGGACTCAAAGGGCAACAAGAAACTTGGGGCCTCAGCTGGTTCCTTACCAGACATGAAGGGAGGACCTAAATTGGCCAAGTATGCTGCCGAAGCAACTGCAGAACATGTTGGACGGATGTCAAGAAATTTTGGCTTAAAATCAGTTGTGATGAAGGTGAAGGGGTTTACTTATTTTAAGAAGAAAAGGCAAGCTATCATGAGCTGGAAAGAGGGCTTCACTAGTTCCCAAGCGGGTCATAGTCCAATTGTATACATCGAAGATACAACCCGAAAGCCTCACAATGGTTGTAGACTCCCAAAGCAGCGTCGTATCTGAAACACGGTGCGCTTTATTCTTGACTGGGTATAATTTGTACTTGGTTATGAAGATGTATTTGGTGAAATAATGAGCTTGACCTAGTTGTTTTTTTTGCTTCAAAATTTGAATTTCTATCTTAGTGGGATGCTAATGTAGTCTATTTGAAGGTCTTATTGCTATGTTGTGAAGATGGTTGTTTATTAAGATAAAGTAGCTGGTTAAATAACTTCTCCGATAATATTGGTGTGGAAAGTTTTGGCTTTTTCAGTTTTTCCTAGTACTGGTAAAGAACTCATGTTGAAGATGGTCTGTTTATTAAATGTGAAAGACTTTCGGTTATCCTCTACCTGTACGTGTATTTTGGTTACTAATGATTAATGTCATAGAGAGCTCATTGTACGTTGATAGGTGGTCATACTTGGAATGAATATGTTTCATGACTGAAATGATTTAGGTTCGAGCTGAAGTACATGACCACAAACAATATTATTGTCTTGTCATTGTAGTTTGTTGATGTACAAAATCGGATCGATCTTGAACCAAAAAAATCTGACTGTAAAATCACACATACACACAAGAACACAATGATATATCGTGGTTCACCCCAAGTTGGAGCTACATCTACACTGGTGTCAATCTGGTTTCATAGTGAAATGAGAGTTACATTATTGTTGCTAGAAAGGCTAGGATTTTCCACTGAGGGTGAATGATGCCTTTTATAGGACAAGGTTTCCTTCCCCTCTTACATACATCATGGGGCTAAAGTAGGGAGGCCCAATATATGGTACAACATGGTTTAATGCATGAATGCGGAATGCATATGCATGTGGGTTTCTGCCAAGAGTTGGGTTGGTCGATATCTCCTTGTTGATTCTTTTGAAGAGGGCCTCCTCTTACTCGACAAGGTCAATGAAGTTTCTTATTGAGGGAAACAACGGGTGAGGTGATTATAGCGCCAAGGGTAGAACGTTGCGTGTCTTGCTCATTATTATTTTCTTTGCCAGATTTCAATGTTCATTAAAAGCCTGTTTCATCGATGAGTGAATGTTGAAGATAGTTTTTCAATTTAGTTACTGTTCTTGTTTTCTGGTTTAAGAGCCAAATGATTTTGACTTCTCTATGAGGTTGAACTCTGTTCTTAGCTTGCTGGGTTCCTGTATGGAATCACTGCAGGGTTCTTGCCTTGGTGTTTGTTTAGTTGAATTCATGTGATTTTTCTTGGTCTGCTTGTATTTCTTGCTTCTGTGGCCACAGAACTGTGTCACCAAATTTCACTCAGATTTGGTGCAAACTTAATTGGACAACGAAGTAAAAAAAAACGAAATAGCAAGAACTATAAACTCAAAGGTTATTCTCCGCAGTTCTGCAGATTGATCAGTACATGTCTTTTTTGCATTCCCAAAACAAAATGAATGGAAATCATATTCATTCATGCGGGATTATGGAAATATTTTTTTTGGGCCTTTACGCGTGGCACTCAAAGTGGTTGGAATGACTGAAATGTGAATAGTGTGTAAGCAGGGTTGGTCTAGGCTCACTGGACTAGACCACCGGAACATGGGTAGTTCGACGTGCTTCGGGTGGTCGACGGGATTTATCTGGTCGAGGGATTTCTTGTCTCTCAAAAAAGGGCAACCTATCTAACATTTTAATGGATAGGGTATTAGGTTTTTACTCATTCATTCCGAATTTTAATAGTCCTTGGAATGAAAAACAAGTCCCGCAGTGATTTGGTATGTCATACGGCAAACCAAGATATGGGATTACCAAGGAGGGTCGATCATTCCATACCCAATGCTTCATATCCACAATTCCCATATCAGATATCGGATCAATTATTCTCATTGTGATCGCATGCAGAGTTACCAAGACAGTCATCCCTTCTGAATTTGTAATACTTACAGAATGGAGACGATGATTGCACGATTTAGATTCATCGTGTCAGAATCATCATTCAAAAATGGCGTATAATTACTCGTGCTCAGTATTCGCACAATACAAGTGAAGAGAAATATCACTAAATTGTAGTATTAAGCGGCAAAATATTAATCCTTCCTAAATCAATAAAAACTGTTTTCGTTTCTCTTAAAAGCAATAATATCTCAAAGAAATACTGTTCAAAATAATACCAAGTAAACCATTCGATATTTTTATTCGCAACGATATACATGTAGTGCTAACAAAAATTAGATAACACCAATGTAATTAAACACTCAACAAGCATCAATCTAATCCGAGAGATAAACACGTTTTGGATTGTGACCATACAAAATAACTAAATTAAACATAGTGCAAAACTAAGAAATAGTTAATTGATCATTATTTCCCTTGTACTGCCGAGATTGATCATTATTTTGCTTTAAATTGTAAAGAACTGTTTCTTTCCTCGAGTCTCTTTCTTTTCTCTTTTGACTTTATTTCTTTACCTTGTGCTTCTCATGCTGCAGCAGACACAAAAGAAGAGAGCATAAAATGTTTAAACTTTTTACTCATACATATCTAGATCTAAGAGATGAACAATTATCAAATAAAACATTATCTTTGACTTGATATATAGAAATTACATTTACGATTCTACAATAATAGTACACATTGATTTTAGACAATAGAAAATATGATTAATTAGAAAGAGATTTTGGTGAGAATTTTGGTCTCCCAACTTATAAGTATATAATGTAGTCATTCATGGAGTAAAATTCTTTCCGCTCTTAATCTCTCTCTTTTTATTCTCTCATATTTAAATGATTACGATTACACCACCTTGTTTTGAATTTTTTATACAAAGAATAAGATAAAAAGAATAATGAAAAGAGATGGGTAATAGAAGGAGAAATAATCATCCTCCGTCATTCAAATTATTAATTTTCAAGAAGATTAGTTAGCTACAAAAAAATTTAATATCTTTTCCAATTTGTTTTTCCGTTGACAAATATGATGACCCTCACACTACGACATGGTTTAACTTCCCTCTAAGACTGATGAACATGCCATTTCATTGACAGATATACAATAATACAAGATAAAGAGTATTTTTATAATCAATTTATCTTTAAAATACGTACTAATTGTAACAAAATATCCAGCTTATACAATTTAAAAGTACTAATTAATTGATTACAATCATGAAAATTAGGGGTTTGCAGTACGTACCAAGGCATAAGCGCCAGTAGCAGCAGCTACACTAAGTTCCTCAATAGTCACTTTTCTTGCTGTACCCCCCTCCGCCACGCCCTCCGTGTCCTTCTTCCGAGTCATCATCATCAGATTTTTTGTACCCGCGACCCCCTCCGTGTCCTTCCTCCGAGTAATCATCAGTGCTTCCCCCGCCATAGCCACCTCCGCCGCTAGTACCACGTCCTTCACCAGAGTACGCAGTGGTCTCGGTAGCCCGGCCTCCGTGTCCTTCTTCCGAGTAACTATCATCAGCGTTGCCGGTCCCGCCGTAGCCACCTCCGCTGGTACGACGTCCTTCGCTAGAGTAAGCTGTGGTCCCGGTAGCACGGCCTCCGTGTCCTTCTTCCGAGTAACTATTGGTGTTGCCGGTCCCGCTGTAGCCACCTCCGCCGGTAAGACGTCCTTCGCTAGAGTAAGCTGTGGTCTCGCTGTACGCGGCACGGCCTCCGTGTCCCTCTTCCGAGTAATCATCAGTTTTGCCTCCGCCAGTACGGCGTCCTTCACCAGAGTAATCAGTGCTGTCACCGTAGCCGCTGCCGCTGCGGGCACCGGTACGTCCTTGGGAAGAGTAACCAGTAGTGGGGTCGCCGTAAGCACCACCAGAACGGGGTTGATCACCGTAACCAGACTGAGACTGAGAGTAGGATGAGGGTTTATCGTCCTCTTCGTCGTCCCTTTGGCGGGACAAGAGGCCACGGCTGTGCCGCTCCTGATCAGCCATATTGGGGTAGGGGTATTTGGGAAAATGTAAGGAAATGCGAAATGAAGGGAGGTTATGAGGAGGAGAGGTAGATACTGAGTTTTGTTATGTTGTCTGAGCGCATGATCGATGGTGGTGGAGGGTTCTTATATTAAGTGTTGGGAGTCCTAAAATAACTGTCTGCAGGAGGCTTAAGCTCTTCTCCATCACAAGCTCATACGTACAATATCCGCCTAAGGTGGGACTCTTGTGGTTTTGCCACTTGCATGGCTACCAGTCCAAGCCTTGGTTGTCGGTCATCATCCCCTGTATTTGTTTTTGTTTAAGAAATGTGTATGGGGAGACATACCTTCGGAGTTCAACTAGATATTTTTTTGTTTGGCCAACTCTAGATATCATTTTGGCTATATCAATGTGGTACTCAAATTTTATTGACTCCAGAGGGCACCCCACATGTATTAAAGCATATTTAACAACATTGTCTAGTTTTGCTATTACTTAAACATGGGTTTTTTACAATTTGGGTATTTGGATATAAAATGACAAGAATACCCTTGAAGCACACCAGGATTCCTACATGTGAGCAGCAGGCAATCATCTTTCAACCGAGTCAAAAGTGCCCAAAATAGGTAACAATTCAAAGCCTATTTCATCCATCCTCATCAAATCCTTTCTACAAGGTAACTCCCAAAACATTCCTTTTAAATTATGTTAATTGGCTAATTAATAGATTTATTACATAATTAATCTATTAATAGCCAATTAAACTACCAATTACGCCCAAAAAACACACATTAGGCCAGCCACCTTCTCTCCCAAGGGGGCCGACCATGCCTTATATATTCTACCTCATTTTCCCCTTTTATTAGCTAATCAATTTGGTAATTATTCTATTAATTGACTAATTAATTAGTTAATTATTCCATAACTCCCAATTTAACACAAATCAAGAACCTAGCCCACAAAGGGAGCTAATTGGCCGGTCCTCTCTCATCCAAGGAGGTCGACCACTCTCCTATTTAAACCCCATCATTCTCCTCAAAGTTCACTTCCAATCCTCTTTGCTAAAATTTTCTAAAATTCTCAAACACTTTCTCTCTAAATTCTAACTTTGGCATCGGAGGTTCTTTGGCCAAAGCGCCCCTCCCCCCCCCCCCCCCCAACCCCCCCAAAACCATATTCATCATGGGCGCGTTGAGGCTCTTGGCCTTGACCAAAGGTGTTAATTGTTTTGTAGGTGCAATCTTGTCCAAGATCAAAGAGGAAGAAATTTACATCCACAACCTAGTTAACTCACTAAACTAGTAATTAGTTACATGGACAGGGGTAACAAAACTTGTAACAATAATACAACTAACTATTTGGATGTCTCTTTAATTCTTACCATCTAAAGTGGATAATCGTAACAATAAAGAAAATCTGAGCTTAATTCTTTTAAACAAATTATGAAAGAGTGCTACTAAAACTAAATCATTGTCTTATTTTCCCACCCACCTTTTAATAAAAATGTTAATCACATAATTATCCTTTTAGCAAAAGACTTTCAAATCCATATTTATAAATTCGTTATAACCTTAATTAAATAAACTAAAAGAGAATACAGAAAACTAAAACTAACATAAGTAAAAATAAATCCATCACTCTCCCAAATCATCCACGATGGGCTGACGACTATTAAATCTCCAATCATCCATTACCCTCCCCAGCGACAAACACCACCCTACTCTCCCTTTCAATTCTGGTACTACCACCTCCACCCTCTCTTCCTCTTCCTCATAGACGAACAACGATGACAACCAAGACTTTAAAATTTAAAAATACCTAATTCTAGTTGGAATAAATTGGCTTCTGTATTGGAGCAATTTCCCCCGTTGTTTTTCTCACTTCCTCCCCCTTCAGTTTCTCTCTCTTTCCAAAGGAGATGCCGCCAAGCAGGTGTCAAAGGTTTTGGTTTTTGATATGGGTGGGAGAAGGTTCTAGTGGGGCTAGGCTAGCTAGTGGCAATTAAGGAAGCATGAAGTTTTTCAAAAAACATATTAATATTACTCTTTAAAAAAAAAAAAAAAAATTAGAGGTTATTTTAGGAATAAATTAAGGTGGGTGGACAAATAACATTTTAATTTTTTAATTTTTTTAGTGGATGAAATTATAATGTGAATGTAGAAATAGGACAATGGGGTGGGTCTATTGTCACTCAAAAACTTTTATGAAATTAATGGAACCCTAATGTTGATCCACACGTTCTCTAGACTTGTCACCGCCATCCTCTCCTCTCTCCACCGTTACCTCCCTTCTCTAACGACTAATGTTGATCCACCCTATCCTACATGGCCAGCTGGATAGCCACATGATGGTGCTCCACCACCTCCTCCGGTGACTGATGTGATTGCTCTATTCTACCAAACTTAGGATTTCATAGTGTTTTTAATGTCACCAGAAAAAAGGATAAATTTGAAAAAACGGATCCAATATTTTCTCTTCTCTTCTATTTCTAGGGGATTTTTAAAAAGGAGGAAGACGTGATGGAAAAATCAACATTTTCTTATCCTTATTTCCTCTCGGATTGCTGCTTTATATGACAGCCCGAATCCTTCATGATTTTTTGTTTTGTGAAGTCAGAATCTTTTTTTTAATCCTCAAGAAATTTTATTTCATGGTATATTCCTTGATATTTCCGAAGCTTTTGGCTTGTACTTTTACCGGATTTATCATCTGTATGTCCTCCAAAAGTGTGGAGGGATGGAGGGTACGGAACAGAGGAGGAGAAAGTATTAAAATTGCTAGATTTTCAAAAAAAAAAAGAAACTAAAATTTAATAAAGAAAACAGAAAATTACACTAGACTATACACCTAAGCTGCCACATAAGGTGCGGTATATACTAAATATAGTATAATAAAATGATAAAAATAACATTACTCTTGGATAAGAATTGAAGGATAGAAATCATGCTAGTTGTTAATTTTCCCAAGCGACAGCTCCTACTATTGCATGCATGAAATAGGACACCTCCAACTACAAAGAAACATTGATGGATTAGAAATCATGCAGGCTAACTTTTATAAAAAACAAGATAGCCACATATATATATATATATATGTGTGTGTGTGTGTGTGTGTGTGTGTGTGTGAGTTTGATAATAAATATAGATTTAAATTTCTAATTATATACAGTTACTTACCTATGATAGTGATAGCTAAAGCACTTTTTTTTTGGTGAAACAATATATAATACAATTCTATATCTATGAAAAATATTTGGTCAACATCTCCATTTACCTATAAAAGAGATACGAAACAATTATACGTATGAAAATATTACTATCTCCCGTCAATAAAAATACCAAACCAATTACATACCAAAAGGAAAGGCAAAGATATACAAGCATTTAGCAAATTTTAAGACATGTAGAAGAAGCAAAAGGAATATGTATTACATGTAGTTATCACCATGACAAATTTCAATATAAATTGTTGGACTATGATTTTTCAGGGCCAGAGTAAGGCGGATCGAAATATGAATATACAATCATGGACTCTACAGCCTCCGATGCGGAGCTAAATAAACAGAGCAGCGATGTCACCATCATCTTGTTCCGGAATCAGTGGGTGAAGTCTGATGACTTCAATGAGATTGACCTTTTTCCATAAGATATGGAAACAAAATCCAGCAAGAAATCGGCAGGTTTCTTATAATTAATCTTGGAGTCCTTACAATTTAAAAATTGACGTGTGCGGCAAGTAATCACACTCCTAAGAGGATGCAATATCTATCCCTAGATATCCTCTAGGATTCTCCCGATTTAATAAAAATTCTATTGTTCTAAAATATCTCATCCTCAACTGGTATAAATACACCATTCTAGGATTATCTCTGGTAACACAATTATTGCATACTTACTCTCTTGTCTACTTCTTGAGTCTTATATTGCTTGCTAACTTGACCGTCGGAGAGTCTTTGACCGTCACACCCCTAGTTTTTGGTTAGCTCATGGTTGTTTGTTTTTTTAGAAATTACTCGAATTTGTGTCAGTACCTCCTATGACGGTGCGTAAATTTAGTTTCAACATATTACTCTCGATATAAGATAGAATTATAACCCGAACAAAAAGAAGAATAAAAAGTTGAAGAAGAACTTAGCATATCGACCAAAAAAAAAATGAAGAAGAAGAAGTTAGCATAAAAGTGGCAAGGCAAGGAGCAACAAATTAAGTAAAGGTTGGCCTAAAAATTATGTTTCTATCAATTTTTAAATTTAGGGCAGGTTGGGAATGAAAAAAATGAAAGTATTTGTTTGTATCACACAAAAAAAGAAAGTTATACTAGTTGATATAAGTAATCAAGGGGTTAAAATGAATGTTTTTTGGATTTTCCCTAAAATAGGCAACGATTTGGGCTAAATTAACTTTTCAATATTTAAAAAATACGGATTTTTACCGCAGATGAGAATCGAGAATGGAGGCCAGAAAAAAAATATCCTTAAAACTTGCCACTAAAAATAGAGATAAATATGTATTGTGAAGACTTAAATTTACTTATACCATTCTATTTATCTTTATGCCCATATTTAATTGTTGCCATACGACGTAGTAAGTGTTGTGTACCATCACCACATAATGAGGTAAAGTTGATATGACATACATGACTATGTCAAATCACAAGATAATATATACATGGGTAGGAAAGCCTCTCGTGTACGCCTGAGTTCGATATGTTTTTTCTCAAAATTTGGATTAAAAGTATAATATCGTGCGAAACAAATGTGGTACATCAATATTGTTAGACATTAATTTCCTATAAAAAAAAATCTAAATTTATATTATCTTTACTAATTAATAAGACATTCATTGTCAACCAAAATCCTATGAAATTAACAGTTTAATCCTCTAATTAAAACATAACATAAATAAGAAATATGAGGCAGAAATGTAATTTCACATAACCAAATTTTGCTATTTTTTTTTCAAAGCCTCACCTACATCTAATTCTAACATATCTCTAATTATAAAAATATAAAAAAAATAAAAAATAAAAAAAATAAAAACACCCCACCCCTACATTCTCTATCACTCTCTTCCTCTCTCCTTCTCTTTCAAAAACAAAAATAAAAAATTTTCTCACACGCTGTGTGTTTACCCATATACTAGTATCAATAATAAGAGAAAATTAGAATTAGATACCTCATTTTAGACTTTTGTAGACTAAACATTTATGCTTTTTGAGTTTTTTATTAAGCTTTTGAAATATTTGATTAAGATACTTAGACTTGAACTACTTCAGATTAATTGAAAATAATTTACATTTAAATATCTGTTATATATTTTAAATAACTTCAACTATATTTAAGTCTAAAAATTTAAACTTTTCAAATCTAAACGTACACCCGCGCCAAATGGAAACGTACCAACATTAAATGAAAACATACCAACGTCAAACGAAAACGTACCAACCCCGAATTAAAACGTATCCAATTATAAACTATATTAAAATGAATATTCATCTTTTTGGAATGTTTAAAAATATGTTTGATTCATACACAATGCTCTAGATAGTCTTGTTTTTTGGTAGATAAGTCTGTGGAACAACTTTTAGTTGATCGGAGATAAATCCTTATTATTGTAGATAATGCTAAATAACAACGATACATCATATAATTTTGAATTAACAAAAAGGCTATTGACCGTTAATTAATGACTCTTTCTATAGAAAATAATAATTAATTAAAGTAATTTAAACTTTTGCATTATTAACGACTCTTTCTATAAAAAAAATAATTAATTTAAGTAATTCCTCATTATTAGGACAAAAAGTAATAAAACTTATGTTTTGAAAACAAACGTACCAAAAATTCAAATGTACCAAATACCTAAATGTACCATTATAATCAAACATACCGATATAACCAAACGTACCTAACAACGAGTTTTGTTACATTCTATTTAATTTACTAAAATAAATATTTTAATAAAAAGTAAAAAATCTTAAATCATCATAATAAGAGATCATAAAAATAGGAGGAAAAAAAGGAATGCTAACGTGAATAGACTTTTAATGAAATAAAATTAAAGTACCAAAATTGTAGGGAAAATGTTTAATCAAATTTGCAAAAGGAATAGATGTTTAGTCTATAATATTTAAAAACGAGGCGTCTATATCAAAATATCCTTAATAATAATTACATAATACGACTATGAGACGATTCAAAAACCATTGTGAGATGTTCATCGTTCCACGTACCCTTTGTCTTATAGGATAGAAACTTGCTAAGTCAATTTTTCGTCGTTTATTTTTTTTTCTTTTTGTCAAAGATTTTTTTTTTTTTTTTTTTTCTGAATCATAAAAAAATGTTGGTTCAATTGGAACAGTCCAGCGGGCCATAATGGATCCAGGTGGCACCGACTCGTTATCCTTCCACTGCCGAGAGTGGGAGATAATCGTTATTATGTGAAACCAACCTTACGCAGTACCCTCCGCTCTAGGAACCGTGAAGCCTGAGCCTTCACCCAAGCCACACAGCCTAACTCCCGGCTTGGAATGGGCGGGCCAGAGCCACGACGGACCCGACCCGCTGAGACTGAACCAGCGTCCCAACACCTGGTGCCCCCACTTGGGTTACAAGCTTTCGTTAGTAAGCTCGGCAAGAATTTTTCGTAGTTGAATTGATAAAATATGGACACCGAGTTTTTACATATAAAAAATTAATGGTATGAAGAAATCATTCAAAATGAGATGTGGCCAATAGGAATTAAACACCGAGTAAACGGTATTATTATAAACAATGACAATGACATACATACATACATACATACATAGATGGCATGCTAAAAGAAAACCAGATAGCACCCATTAATTGAAAAGGACATAAAACCACTCAACAATTGTAGCGATATTGTTGAGATTAAGCATCACACACTCACTGATCACTGCAGATGATAACTAGTAAAAACACAACATTGCATATGTAGTCAAAAGATGATGTTCCACAATCCACATAGATCTAGAAGAGGTGGTGCTTCTTCTTTCCATGAGCCTCTTCCTCTTCTTCCTTTGTCTCTTTCTTCTCATGATGTTCATGGAAGGCAAATCCACCCGAACCAACAGCAGCTGCTGCAGCAATCTCCTCTTCAATCTTGTGCCTGTGGGCATGCTCTGGATCTTTCTTTTCCTTCTGCTTCTCATGCTACACACATCATATAGAAACTGACATAAGTTATATATCTTGCTAGCATCGATCTCACATCAATGTAAAACAAAACCTTGAAATTTACACATATTTGATTAGATTTGTCCTCGTATATATAAGATCAGGTGGTTAAGGCTCAATTAATATCAAAACTCTACATGAACTATTACGAAAGTATCAGTTAACTCATTTCTTCTCCTGATTGCAACTGTACCATTTACACGAGGACTTTGATTCCGTATCTTACATGCCTATAAAGTTCATCAATTCCGTCCATTGTTAATGGTGGACTTTGATTCCGTATCTTACCTACCTAGTCCATCAATAATTGCCCAACTCTCCATATTACTAATTAATTTTACAATAAAACTTCAACTTTCTTCAAAATTAAAGTTGCAATGGACAGAGTTGATAGATTGGAATAACGTGAGACAAAAAAATGAAGGTTAAAGGACGAGGACGGTGATTCGGTTGCAAGAGTATGGGTAAAGTGATAAAGGGTCAAGTGATAAAGAGTAAAGTGATCAAATATTGATAAGGATAATGACAAAAAGATTAAAATTTTTAAACTAATTTGTAAACCTGTTGTTAATAAGAAACAAACACATTGATTGACGCTTAATGAATAATCCAATTATCTACTGGTTTGCAAATTTGGCTTAGAAATTTTGGTTTCCCGCATTACCCTATCAAAATCATGAATAATTTTGAGAATGATAAAGTTAGGGAGACCAAATTTCTAAACCAAATAATGTGTTACTATTAAGAAATAAGTATGTTAATCAAACCTTTAGTAATAAGTTCATCATCAACAACCACATCATTTGGTTTTCAAAATTTGATCTTATTAGCATTATTCTTTTAAATTAAAAAAAAATATATATATATATATATGTATAGGTGGGTTAAAATACAGTACGTACCAAGGCAAAAGCGCCGGCAGCAGCCACACCGGCCTCGCCGAGGTGCTCGAGATGCTTGTGGTGCTTCTCCTCCTTCTTGTAATCAATTTCAGATTCATGAGTGGTGGTGCTGCCATATGCCGCAGTGGTCTCACTGTACCGGCCACCGCCGGGTCTTTCAACTCTTTCCTCAGAGTAAGCAGTGGTCTCGTTATAGCCACCATAGCCGCCGGGACGTCCTTCACCAGAATAAGCATTGGTGTCGCCGTAGCCACCACCTAGGCCACCGGTACGTCCTTCACCAGAATCATCATTGGTGTCGCCGTAACCACCACCGAGGCCGCCGGGACGTCCTTCATCAGAGTAGCCAGACTGAGGGTAGTCTGAGGGTCTGTCTTCATCCTTGTGGTGGTGGAAGAGACCGCGGTGGTGCTTCTCTTCAGACATGATAGGTTTTTGGATATTATGCGGAAAACAGAATGGTTATGATGAGGAGGAGGATTTGTAACGTGGGTTGTGATGGTGTGAGGAATTGGGTGCATGGTGGAGGGTACTTATAATGTTGGTGCCCAATATTTACCCATTTTTTATTCAATTAATGCAACCGAGTATGCTTGCAGAATTTTTTCTTACCGTCTGATTTAATCGTACAGCTGAGATTGAGTGTCCTGTATACTCATTTTTTATTATTTTTTTACTTTTATTTTTTTAATACATCGATATTTTTACACTAAGAGAGGGAGAGTTTGACTAAGCCACATAATGGGCAACTAATTTGATATCAAATTTATCATCCACGATATTCGAACCTAAAACCTCTCACTTTCAAGTGAAAAGAAATATCACCAGACCATAGTACTAAGTGGCTACTTACTTTTGATTTAGCTCAATCAAATGTTGTCAAGTGCTGCTTATTTTTTTAAGTAAAAAATACATTAATTAATATGTTTATTATTTTTTAAAACAATAAAACATGTTTAAAATTTCATTGAAACAAAATCAAAAAGTGAGTATTATCCTTTTGAAACAGCTACACAATCTTTGAATCTTCTTTATGAGGATCATAAAGATCATCATATTGTATCTGTTTATTGTACATTGTGCGACTAATTTTTATTAAATATTGAATATGTTTAATTTTAAATAAAACAATTCAAAAGGATTTTTGACCAATCCGATTGGAATCCAAATCTGACAATTGCCGTTATTTATCATTATATAAAAGTGAAAAAAAAATCTACATTTGATGCTCGGTTGCACCAAAGAAAAATCGAATATTTAGCGGTTCAAATGTAAAATACTAAATAAGGTAAAAGTAAAGGGGCTCAATCATGTTATCTAGACACACCGATAAGGATTAAGATTCTCTAGATTCTCTTTGTGAGAATCATGTAAATTATCTTATCGTGTCCGTTCACTTGCTATCTTGCAATCATAAATTATTTTAAATTTTTATATTTAAAATTAAACACAAATAATATCTCACAAAAAAAATTCGGAGAGAATCCTCATCCCACTGATAACACCCTAAGACCAACTCCAATGGTGGGCTAAAAGCCAAATTACCCCTCAAAATTTTCCTCCAAACCCACTCCAATCCAAGGGGAAATTTTGGGCTAAATGCTAAATGTTAAACCAATGTCAAATTCCCCCAAAATTTAGCCCAGAAATCGGAGTGGACTCCACCTAATATTTATTGGAATTTAAATTTTTTTAGATTAAAATGTTCATAAAATTAATTTACGATAGTCTACATATTTATTTATTTTTTAAATTTAATTTAACAAAAAAAAATAGCCTAAGTTCTTTCTTTAATAATCCCGAGCTAAAATTTTAGGCTAGAATAGTTGGAGCAGAAAAGCTGTTTCTGCGCTAAAAGCTAAATTTTTCGGGCTAAAAAATTTAACTTTTAACCCAATCATTAGAGATGGTCTAATACTGGTAAGCCTTACTATTATGAGTAATGTTAAATAGGTTCCATTTTTTTACAGCGTCAGCATATCATACACCATACGTTACAACAAATTATAAGTACAGCTAAGTTTAATGAAATAATTTATTGATTGACATCACTTGTCTTATCAACTAGTACAATTATATTGTGAAATGCGGTCCCCTTGCGATATGCATCGCCAGTTATGCTTACCTAGGTGGACGGTTAGGATTGCTCTATCGTAAAGTGCTAGCACCCATTTAAATTGGGCAAGTGCAATCATATATGGATAAGATTTTCTTGAATTGAGAATAAAAATTAGGTAGTGATATCTACAAATATATTTTTAATTTCATAAATACTGTTTTCAATTTTTGTTCAACGGATTGAATGAATTGAAGAAATCAATAGACAAAGTTAACAAATATATGTAAGAAATAAAAATAAGTGTGTGAATAGCACATCTCTTAAAAATTTCTTGACACTATGTTTGGATGAAAAAATTTAAGATTACTAAGGAATTTTAAAATGACGGAAATTGAAATGACGGGATTTTATTTTCTAGAGTTTGTGAATTTTATTAATGAAATTGAATACGAAATTTTTTTTATTTTTAAACTTTCAATTTTGAAATTGGAGGTCTTAGATTTCAAGTATTTTTTTTCCACGCAGTAATTCTAAATTTCAGTATTTATGAATCCAAACAAAAGATTTAGTGCATGTTAATTTATAAATTCTGACTTTTATCTAAATTCCAATTTTATTTCTCTCATCCAAATATAGTGTAAGTTATATCTAAATTCCAATTTTATTTCTCACATCCAAATATAGTGTAAGTTAATAGTAACTTCAAAAGTAGGAAACTATTTTATTCTTTATTCAAGATATAATCCCTCAAGTAGTGTGGTGTTGGTTGAGGAAATTCTCAGCGGAGTCTCACCCAGTCCAATTGGAAATTCTCAAAAATGGTCAATAAAGGAAATTCTAAAAGAGTGTGGTTAATCCAAACTTCACACATTTTTTAATACACGATTGTACAGAACACATGATATACGTTATTCGCAAGAAATGAAATATCTACATTTTTCAAGTGGGGAGATGCAAGTATTAATCTTGTTTTTTAACACATCATTTAGTCGATCAATTTTTTTACCAACAAGACTGCTAATTTCATGACTCATCTAGTGATATTCCTCTTTACTTGTAAATAATAAGTTTTAGGTTCGATTATTGTTAAAAGCGAATTTGAATCACATTATGCTAGTCCATTGTGAGGCTAAGATCACCTCCTCTCCCTTAGTGTAGATAAATATAGTTTTTTCAAAAAAAAGAAAAAAAAAACTTATCACAATATGTAGATAGAAGGGAATATTAGAAATGGTATCACAAGATTCTGAAGTGTATTTTTCATTCCTCATATCTAATAGTTTTTGTGTATTTTTACCTCACTTGAACTAAATTCATTCGTATGAGACTTGAAGATCAATCATTCAAACATTCAAAGATTTGGATAATAGATATGCAAAATATTTTCATATCCCTCTTTACGAGATTAAATTTGGAATTTCATCCAATGTAAAATAAATACTAATGGATAAAAACTAATGTTACACAGATTAATTTGCGAGCATTTGGTTTTCTTTTTCTTGGTCGAACTTTCTAGAATTTGTAAGCACTATTTGTTGATGTCCTAGGTTGTGGGTGAGTGAGGTGACCTAACTGCTAATGGATAAAGGAGGCAGATTGTCTACCCTCCTGTTTGGCCTTCACATCTCCTTTTATTTGTGCGGTCACAGTTAAGTCACGTCAACATTTTATATTTTTATTATTTTTTATCTTATTATCTTTATAAAAAAATCAATATAAAATATTGAAATGACTTAACCGTGATGGCATAAAATAAGAAGGGATGAGAAATACACCCAAATAAGAAGGCAGACAATCTGCCCCATGGATAAATAGGTATATGCCTTTGACAAACCACAAACGCCATTATTATATCACCCCACAAAAATGGGTCCGCTTGGCAAAAAAATATGACACGTTATCAAGATATAACAAATTATCACTCGAGTAGTAACTTCAAAAGTAGGAAACAGTTTTACTTCCTTCTTTAAAATTCTAAGTTTATTTTTCTCATTTAAATATGATGTAAATTAACAGTACCTTTAAAAGTAGGAAACTGTTTTATTCTCTATTCAAGATATAACAAATTATCACTTGAGTAGTGTGGTGTTAGTTGAGGAAATTCTCAGCGGAAACTCACTCAGTCCTATAAGAAATTCTCAAAAAGTAGTTATTTAAGGAAATTCTCAAAGGTTGTGCTTAACTTCACACATTTTTTAATATGCGATTGGACAGAATGCAGGATATACGTTATTCGCAAGAAATAAAATACTGCATTTTCCAAGTGGGGAGATAGAAATATTAATATTGTTTTTAACATTTTTGAATATGCGATTGGACAGAACGCAAGATATACGTTATTTGCAAGAAATGAAATATCTGCATTTTCCAAGTGGGGAGATGCAAGTATTAATCTTGTTTTTTAACACAACATTTAGTCAATCAATTTTTTACATATAAGACTGCTAATTTCATGACATGTCTAATGATATTCCTCTTCACTTGTAAGTGAAAGATTTTAGGTTCAATTCTCACCAAATACGAGTTTGAACTATATTATGTTAGCCTATTGTGAGGCTAAACTCACCTTATTCTCCTAGTGTAGATAATATCGTTTGTTCTAATAGTTTGAGTGTATTTCTTCCTCACTTGAGCTAAATTCAATTGTGTGAGACTTGAAAATCAATCATTCAAACAATTGAAGATTTTGGTGATTGACATACAAAGTATTTTCACACCTTCATTACAGGATTAAATTTGGAATTTCTTCCCACGTAAAATTAATACTAATGGATAAAAAACTAATCATGTCACACAAATTAATTTGCGAGCATTTGGTTTTCTTTTTCTTGGTCGAATTTTCCAGAATTTGTAAGCAATATTTGTTGATGTGTTAGGTTGTGGGTGAGTGAGGTGACCTACCTAACTACGTAACTGCTGATGGATAAATGGGTATATGTCTTGACGAGCCACAAACGCCATTATTATATCACCCACAAAAATGGGTCCGCTTTGCAAAAAAATATGACACGTTGTCAAATTATTAAATGCTGGTTGAATAGTTGTGGGCGAGTGATGTTGACAGAGTACGAACACTAATCGAAGCTGGTTTTCGGGGAAAAGGAGAAAAAGTTCAAGATGTTGGAGGGTAATTCGCATGGAACAAATTTATCGTTACGTAATATTTTAAATGTAATAATACAATGTTATGTAAAGAAAAATTTATACAGTATAATTGACCGAAACTTTATGAAAGTGATAAACTTGTTCTTTCTCAAAAAAGTTGAGGTGAGGGCCAAGTACCTCCTTTTCTTCTTGACTACAGAAAGAGAATTTATTATGGCCGGTGATGGTGGTGGTGGTGGGGGGCTCATTTGATTGGCAGTTGGAATTTGGCATCTGTCGGCAAGAGTATATTCATTCCCAGATACTCCCTCATAGCGTTGTGGCCGACAAATTATCCAATATTTCAGTAATTATCAGTCTCAATAGGAAGATCCTACCAAATTGCGGTGCATTTTATTTTGGGATGTGCTATTCATATCATCTATTTTTCATGTAGAAAAAATTATAGCAATTGTTTCTTAAGTTTAACTCAATTGAAACAATAGTCTCTCAACTAAAAATTCATTATCATTGGTCCCTCAATTCATCAAAACGTGCAGCTATGACCCCTCAACTAAAAATTCATTATCATTGATCCCTCAACTTTAATCTAACTGGAGAAATGATATCTCAACTTTAACCCAATTGGAACAATGGTCTCTCAACTTTTACCCAATTTTAGCAATGGTCATTTCAACAAAACTTATTTTGATAAAATTTTAACGAAGTTGATGAAAATGACCATAACTACATGGATCCCAATTGTAGCAATGGTCCTTCCAACATAACTTATTTTGACAAAATTCCAATGAAGTTGACGAAAATGACCATAACTATACATTTTGATGAGTTGAGGGACCAATGGTAATAGATTTTTAGTTGAGCACCATTGCTCCAATTTGATTAAAGTTGAGGGACCATTGCTACAATTTACTCTTCCACACACCATCTTAATTTTCGGTCGTTGGATTGAATGAATTGAAGAAGATCAAACGATATAAATTAATCAAGATTGTATAAGAAGTAAAAAAAAGTATATGAATATTACACCGCTCTATTTTCCGTTGGAGAATGTGACTAAATTAGGTTTAGGTATGCTGTCCCCTTAAGTTAACAAAAGAGTCACGATTCCACGCTTAATTAAAAGAACAATTAAAGTCTTTTTTTTTTTTATTGAGATTTAATTTCAATGTCATCGCAACACCGTCTTATTATGTTTCTAACTCCGATATGTTAAGAAACTTGTATCATCATAACACATTGGTTATTCATGTAAAAAGAAAAAGCATATGCCAAATTGGGTAAGTGGCCTGCAAACTTTATAAAATATAAGCTAACACTGTATATGCCTTTATGTATAATACGCATGCACGTGAAACACGATGTTGTAGCCCCCATCCATTCAATGGACGTGAGGACGCACGCTTTATTGCTATTGTCGTCCGTGTGCCGTGTCATGTTTCTTCTCGCTTATTTGCCCTTTATCTTTTTTCTTCTTTTTTTGGCCAAGTTTATCCACTCTTCTTAAGGTCAAGTTGGGGTATATAGAATGCAGTTAATCCTAAAAGCTTCCAAACTTATGTAGCGCGCATGTCGAATATCTAAGAGCCAATATCTAAAAATTAATTTTTTTTTTTTTTTTTTTTTTTGGTGAATACAGATGTATCAACTCGCGACCGAACTCAATTGGCGAGTAGAATGAATGGCGTAGTGTTGTCGAATGCACTACTGACTTTTGTGTACAAACCATCATTGCCAAGGAAGAAATGCATCTTGGCATTGGGTTCTAGAACATGAAGACAAGATTGCTAACTACTATGAAGTTCAAATAAAGTTTTGACTTTCAATGTGCCGAACACTTAAGTAACTTGGCAACACCTTACTTCACCCAGAAAGTAATGAGACGAGAAGACTAAGAACTCCTCACTAGCAGATAATGTTGTTAATATTGAAGATGTGTTGACGAAGTTGAGAGAATTAGGGATTTCTCAGAATGTGTGAAAGGCTTGAAGGTCCTTTGTCCTTTTTTATTGTGCGCAACTCTGTATAACCCATGCACTTGGATGTGTTGTAAAATCCAAGTCGCGAACATCAAACCATCTTTGATGCCTGTATCCAATCCACACTTACCGCGCCATCGGGTGAAATCACCACCACCAAAATGTACAATCACAAATGGATAAAATGGTATGTGCCATCTTTTATCCCACATTTCCACTTGAGGGTCCATGAAAAATGGAACCTTCTTATTTGCTAATTATCCAATCATTCAAACCACGTGATCCAATAAAACCAGCAACTGTAATGCCTATTTAGGAGAGTTCCATTTCTCCATCCCATTGCTATTACATTACTATCCTTAACTTATTTGTTGTGATAGACGATAATAATGTATTTTCACCTTCTTTTGGTTGACAAAATTTTTTTTATTAATGTAGTTTTAGATTTAGAAAATAATTATTATGGTTATCACAACAATAATATAAATTAATTGAAAATCATCTAAAATTTTCTTTCATGCAATGGCCTCAACGTCAATGGGAAGGTTCTAAAAGACGTTAGGTGCTAGTCGGACAACGGATTAGACGGATTTAACTAAATCTATTATATTTCGTATAAAGAAGTGTCTATTTATACTTAATATATACATATAATTTCATCATAAACTACAAAATAGAATGATATATATATATATAATAAGCTATTGGAACATAATGAAAACATGGGGAACAAGCATATAATGTGTGTTCATTCATGTATTCAACAAGTCTCACAATTTATTGGAAAAAATAAAGTGTAAAATGAAAGTTATCTATTTTCTGCTAAGTGAGTTGCAACCTAGGCGGGTGCCTAGGCAGGTTTGGGCGGACTAGGCAGGCGCCTCAGTAGATCTAAGCGTCATTTCTTAATTTTCAAATTATTAAGCATTAATCGGGACGGTGGTCAGCCGCCTAGCGCCTAAGCGAGGCTTAGGCAGGAATTTTTAGAACAGTGATCAACGATGTCAATTGGGTAGGGCCAATGGTGCAATTTCAGACCCCAAACAAATACATACTACACTTCTTTCTCTTGTATGATTGTCGATCCATCTCTGAAAATATATATCATTCCAAATGGATAAATGTAATTAATTGTTGCATTTGTTAACATAATATGATTTGCTTAACATCATGAATGTGCATTTAAGTTGAAAAGGATAGATTACCTAATCTAATTAAACTTTCTAGCTAGCCATTGTTTTTAGTACGGGATTTGTCCGATTGGTATGTGAATTATATGAACTTTTTTGGAGGCCTTACGAGTTAGGACCCAGATATATAAGTTTATATTCAATAGGTCTGGGCACGAGTAGGTATGGTACGGTACGAGGGATGTAATGAAACCGAACTTGAGAAAAAAACTTCAGTACGGTACATTACGGTACTAAGGGGTGAACCAAACTTTACAAGTTCGGAATGGGTTCAAGTTCCCTTTAGTATGAACTGGTTCAAATTCGGTTTTGGCCCTTAATAACATGTATGAAGATCGAAATTCAAGTTCCGTTTCCTTTTCTTCCCTTTCCCAACCCCAATTTCTCCCATTCTTTATAAAGATCAAATCCAACATATTGTATACACACACGAGCTCGTAGTGTGTTCTCAATGCTCACAAAACCAATTGAAAAAAATTATTATATGAAATTCAAAACCCCCAATTCCAATTGAAAAAAAATCAAAACTCTAATTTCAAAAATGGAAACAAATACAAGTGATTTACTCACCATTACGATTGGAGTGGTGGAGAGTGCAGACGGAGTCTGGCGAAGTGACCCCTGAGCTTAATCTTTTCAATATACACAAATAATTTTCATTTTATATTGTCTACACAAGACAACTTTACAAGATTGATACATAATAATTCAGCTTAAGGGAAAATAGATGATACCAGTGAATTAAAGAGAAGGCTTAAATGTCAAAATGGTCATTGTGTTATAATTATATGGCCAATTTAGTTCTCATGTTTTCGATTTGGCTAATTTAGTCATCATGTTTGTCTCCTTTAGTCAATTAAGGATATTTTATTTAATCCTTGTTAAAAAATTCATAAGAAAAATTATAAGATATAAAATTACCCTTTCTCTTTATAGAAAAATGCAAATCAATGAGAAATAACACATACAAGTGATAAAACTTCCAATATGAGAAATGATTAAGGTTGTGACATAGAAAAGAGAGGGGGTATTGTTAGGAAGGACTTTGGGGAGTTGGGAGGACAATAATTTTTCTTTTAATTTTTAATTTTATTTCATTTTTAAATATTTTAAATCAAATAAAAAATATATAAATAAGTTTATAATAGTTTATACATTTTTTTACATAAATTAGATGGAAATGTCATTAATTGGCCAAAGGAGATAAATACAGGGACCAAATTGGGCAAATTAAAAATACATGGACTAAATTGACCCAATGACTAAAACACATAGACCATTTTTACATTTAAGCCTAAAGAGAAAGTAAGTATCTTAATCAGGTAGTTTGGCCAAATTAATCTTCTATTGCACAAGAGCTTAATCACGTGATTAAACTTTAAGAGAATTTTTGTTTGGACCCAACCTTTTTATATCTACACCCAACTAACAAATTTTTTCTACTAAACTTTCAATTTGCCCTTAAATAAATAAGAATGAAAAAAATAAATGTTAAAGTTTTTATCTTTACACCCAATAACCCTAAACTCATATCATCACTGCACCTTCATTTTCTCCAGTGAGCCCAATCCAGGCACTGCAGTGGTGGTCGTGGGGTTTGGGTGTAGAATGTTTATTATTTAAAGACAAATTTGGAAGACCAAAGAAGAAAAAAAATATTAGTTGGGTATAGAGATAAAAAAGTTGGGTTCAAATAAAATTTCCCTAGCTTTTTTTTTTTTTTTTTTTTTTTTCACAGAGGAGGGCAAAGCCCAACAAACAAAACCAAAAATAACCCATGACCCAAGTCAGCTGAGGCATTCTTTTCTCTATATATATGAGTGACTTCGCATCTCAAATTTCGTTCGATAGCTTCTTTGCAGTCAATAATGAGACTATAGAGAGGGTGCAAAACCAAAATAAGTTGTTGGATCAAAGTAAAAGTAGAACAAGAATCAGATCCCTGCAACCCTCATCCCAAGCTATAGAAAGTCCCATAAAAACCCCAAAGCTCAGCTTCCATGATGGCTCATTTGCCCAAATTAGCAGCAAATCCCTTAATCCATTCCCCTTCAGAATTACGAAGCAAACCTCCAACACTTATGTGGCTAAATGGGTTTTACAACTCCTATTTGTATTGATTTTAAATCTACCAATTGGCGGACGAATCCACTGGATTGAGATGATTTGTCTAGGAGGCTTACTAGAAGAACACTTGTTGGCATCATACCAATCCCTTGCAAATTGAAAAATGATATTTTGGAGTGAGACAGGTGGTTGTTGGCTAGCATTAAAGAAAAAATTATTCCTCCATTTCCAACAATGCCAGAGAGTTGAAGCAAAGATAAGGTTCCAGGGTGAACAATGTGTTGTGGTACAATGTGTCCTAAGGTTTTATAGCGATCAAACTCTGAAAATCAAGAGCAAAGGAATAGGCAACTTCAGGAGATATTCCAATACCATTCCAATAAGAAAGAGAATGCCTACAAAATCTGAAAATATGATCCATTGATTCCTCAACATGAAAATTTCCCGAACTTGAATCGTCAACCTTACCACAATCTCGGAAAACCCCTTAATTTCATGATGCGACTATCGGAGCTACTTATTCGACCACGTAAGTGTAAATGATAGAGGCACCTTTTTCAATGTCTTATTATACATATGGGTTGTCTCGACAAGCAACTAAATATCATTTTAACTATAGCCTGATAGTTTTTTTCTCTCCTTGTGAGAGACTTTCTCTCTACTTGAGAGACCTTTCTCACCACCACTTGTGTAAGGGTTGCACTTCCGATCAAATTCGATGCCGCCGACCCTAGCTGTAGTTGGGGTTAGTGGTCGTGCTTTCATTGTTCTGTTGTTTTCCTTTTTGCTGTTTTCCCCTGCTCTCCTTCTCGATCTGCCCATTTCTTCCTACCCCATCGACGTTACTCCTTGCTCATCTCTGTTCCGATATGCAGTTGCTTTATAACTGCGATTTGTTGCGGTACTTCGAGATGGTGTGTAGAGTTCCGGTATTCCCATTGGCTCGTGTCTGCTTTTGTTGGCAATGTTGCTTGTGGAATCTCACAGGCTTCCTTTACTTGGTTCTTGGTTCTCATCTGTGTGGCTATGTTTGGACAGGTGCTCGTGCTTGGATGTTGCAATCGGCGAGGTGTCGGTTGGTTGGTGGCGAGGGTTTGTGTTGGTAAGGATGCTAGGCGACGGGTGCTGCAATGGAAGCCTAAGTTTTCTTTTGTTGTATTTCATGGCTTGGGCCTTTACTGTTTGTTGGGTCTTTTGGGTTAGTTTGGCATGGCCTCTTTTATTTGTTTATGTATCTTTGGACCTTGTATTGTTCCTTTGTGTTTGGTAATGAAAATGACCCACTTATAAAATTAAAAAAAAAAAAAAGAGATCATTTTTACTCTAAGAGAAACTTTAAACTAGAAGAAAAAAAAAAAAAAAAAATTACTATACCAAATTTATCCTTATAGGTTAAAACCTAAAATGTTTTATGTTTGTACTAGGATTCTCTCACCTCCTCTCTCTCCATCACCTTCCCTCATCTCCTCTCACATTCTCTATTTTATCTTTCTCTTTTTATATAAATTTAATATAAGATGTTGACGTAACTTAATTGTGACCGTTCAAAAGAATGGGAGCGAAGGGGAGGGGAAAAAAGAGGGGAGAAAATCTTACTCCCTTATGTTCAGATATTGTTAATGACAAGTTCTACACTAATTTATCGTTTACCATGAATGCATAATTAAGTTGTATTCAAGAAAAGATTTGTTTATTGATTTATCTCATGAAATTGCCATTTACTCTTACTTTAACCTTAAATTGAATTTGTCTCGTTTTACCCTTCACAAATTGCCAAAATCGAGCAATTTTACCTCATTTACGTTCATGTTCTAGATACTTTTTAAGTTTTAAAGGTTTAGGGAAGTTTGAAAATTTCATACCTCACCAATCACAGTGGCTCATCTCTGCTAGCATGACATGAAATGTTCAAACTTCCTTTTATTTAACGTCTATGAGATAGAATTGACCAAAAAAAGGTGAAATCACTCGATTTTGATAGTTTCAGAAGATAAAGTAAGATAAATTCAGTTTCATAAGACAAAAAATAATTTCAGGGGCAAACAATAAACAAGCAAAAAAAAAAAAAAAAAAAAAATATTTGGCCACGTGTTTAGTTTTCATTTTTATGTCAGCTTTGATAACAGCCATCAGATGCCCAATCAACGGTTGAGATGAACTCAATATCTCTTCGCGAAGTCTATTCTCTCTCTCACTGGTTCGGCTTAAACCCTGCCCGACGACGACGACAACTGCCCTTTGTTATAAACCCTAAACCCTAATTGCACAGAGAGAGAAGAGAGAGAGAATGAGGAAGAAGGTAGACGAACGAATCCGAACCCTAATAAGCAATGGCGTCAAAAACCGGCACCGCTCCATGTTCGTCATCGTCGGCGACAAGTCCCGTGACCAGGTACTCCTAATTTCTTCTGCCTTTCCTATCCCATTCCCTATTTGCTATTCCTATTCAATTGGAGGAGTTATAACAATGATTTAAATTGAATTGGGTAGAAAATTTACCAGTTTTACTGTTTTTTATTTTCACCTGCAATACTCACTGAGTAACACTAAAAACCTCAAACAAGCTAAGAAATATCATCGAAAATCTATCGAAAACAAACGGAAAATGGCTAATATGGATTGTTATATGGTCTTCAGATTGTGAATCTTCATTATATGCTAAGCAATGAAGTAAAGAAATCGCGCCCGACTGTGTTGTGGTGCTACAAGGACAAGCTCGAGCTCAGCAGGTTGGTTTCTTTTACCTTCCATTCTTCACCTTATTATAAGGCAAGGCGGAATTTAGTTTTTAAAATATATTGATTCGTTGCGTTTGACTATTTGATGATGCAGTCACAAGAAAAAACGTGCTAAGCAAGTAAAAAAGATGATGCAGAGGGGGCTGCTTGATCCCGAGAAGGTTGATCCTTTCTCACTTTTTGTTGAAAGTGGGGGATTGACTTATTGCTTGTACAAGGATTCAGAAAGAGTTCTTGGTAATACCTTTGGAATGTGTATACTTCAGGTAACTTGAAACTTAACCAAATTTTCTGGTTTGGCCGAGACCCCTTGTATAATTGATTTAAGTTTCACGACTAAGTTTGATCTCCTGCATTAGGATTTTGAGGCCTTGACTCCAAATCTACTAGCAAGAACAATAGAGACAGTGGAGGGAGGTGGACTAGTCATATTGTTGCTTCGTTCTCTGACCTCACTCACTAACCTCTACACCATGGTTATGGTATGCATATAATAATATCTCTTTCTCTTACGCACGCACACAATTAATGCTTAGTTTCCAGGCCGGCATGGCTATGCTTATTATATACCGCAAAATCTTGAAAACTAGCCATGTTAAAAGTTTCCCAATTTTTTCGTAATGATGTGCTTGGCTACAAGAAGACTTTTGGTAGATTCAATTGCTTGACTTTCTTTAAGAGAATGCTGCTGAACATATAAGTTTCCCAGTTGGGCCTATGTAGACTAGTTGTTTCTTTTCATGTTCTAGCCCCAAAAAGAAGAAGAAAAAACAACTAGGTTTCCTCATAATATTTGTTCTTCTTGTTGAGGTAGTTTCTAGTTTTACTACATTATGTACTTAGAATGAATATAGAAATAGCCATGCACCACATATTATATTTGATAACAATTCCATTATGTCTTGTTTTATTTGCAACACTGTCTTTCTTGTTCTCTCAAATGCAAAATATCTCCATACAGTCTTATCAGCGCCTCTTGATTTCAGGATGTTCATGATAGGTTTCGAACTGAATCCCATTCTAAGGCAACTGGACGTTTTAACGAGCGTTTCTTATTATCACTTGCGTCATGCAAATCATGTGTAGTAATGGATGATGAGCTGAATATTTTACCAATTTCATCTCATGTGAGGTCAATTACCCCAGTTCCAGTGAAAGAGGTAACCTTTTAGCCTCTTAACTTTTCTGTAGGACGGAACTGATAAATCGAGGAATGCTTTATTTTCGTGCCATCTTATGCAAGATGAAAAAAAGAATAAAAGTAATTTTCCAAGTGTGTGCATACTGAATGGTTATTAGGATACTTTCTAGGAGTTCGTGAAGCTTTGACAACTTTGATAACTTTTTTTCTTGTTTTCTGATCATGATTGAAGGACTCTGAAGGGATATCAGAGACACAAAGGGAACTGAAGGATCTAAAAGAGCAGCTGAGTGATGCCTTTCCTGTTGGCCCTTTAATAAAGAAATGTTGTACGTTGGACCAGGTAGGCACTCTCCGATTTGTATTAGTTTTGAGTTTTTCTATCATATGTGATTTACTAATATGACTCATAGTTTGAGTTGGTAAATGTTTCAACAGGGAAATGCTGTTGCTACATTTCTTGATGCAATCTTGGACAAGACACTCCGAAGTACTGTTGCCTTGCTTGCTGCTCGAGGTCGTGGAAAATCGGCTGCACTTGGTTTGTCAATTTCCGGAGCTATTGCTGCAGGGTAGTATGCCTTTTACAATGTATTAAAATTGTTTTGGTGTATGTGTAGCTGTCTACACTCATATTCATGTACTATGTTTTGACGATACAAATATATCTTCACAGGTATTCAAATATATTTGTAACTGCACCCAGCCCTGAGAACTTAACAACCTTGTTTGAATTTGTTTGCAAGGGTTTTGATCAACTGGACTATAAGGTATGTCGTTTTTTGTATTCCTGCAGGTGGTTCTAATGTGATCTTTAGCTTTCTTGTCAAAAATGTAATTCTAATGTGTTCTTTACGCCTTCTTGTGAGATTTAACTCCCAAATAATCCATGACGATTAGCAAATAACAATATCTTAGAACATACCCACTAATAAACATTTGTGACAAGAGTTGCTAATTGAAAATTGTAGATTCAAATGTTAGATAAATTTTAATTTTTTTCCCGCTAATTTTAATAGCTTTTGCAGTGAAATTGTTTAACTATCAAGATTGTGGTGTTTGAATGTTTTGTTCTGTGAACTACATTTATCTTTCATTAATTGTTATAAGGTCACTCCGTTTTCTTCATTTTTCAATCATGTACTTCGAACAGTGCACTAGTTATTGAGCTTACTGTTGTAAACTATGTGTACAGGAACATATAGATTATGATGTACAGAAAAGTAGCGACCCTTCGTTGAAGAAAGCAACTGTACAGATCAATATATACAAGCAGCACAGACAAACAATTCAGGTAAACTTATGTGCACAGTTGGTTACAATTGAGGTAAAATTATATTGATGAACTCTTAATTTGTGCCCAATATTGATATAAAAATAGGAGTATTTCACTTCCTTGTTGTCAGGATATAATCTGTTTCTATATTAACGTACAGATGGGCCGGTGGGAAGTGTATATATAACTTATTCTTAGTACCAAATCAAGTTAAGATGACTCAGAGAATTCTGAGGTCTTCCCTTTCCTTTTGGATTATTCCGTACCCTGAAAGTTGCTACTATGTCTACTCTCTGCATATATGCCCAGTATTATCCTAGTTGACTCTGAAGCTAGTTACCTTCTATGTTAATTTCAAGCTTTCAACCTTTAAGAATTATAGTGGGGATTTACAAGAGAATTCTTGGGAAAGAATCGGGCATTCTTATGGCTTCTCTCTCTCCAAGCTTTTGGGATCTTTCATTTTATGTAATTTTGTTAGATTGGGGAGTTGCATGGAGGTGAATGTTGAGGCATATGTCAGGGCTGTTTCGTTTTGATGGTGGACTTCCTAGTCCACTAAGTGTTGTATTGTTTTTTAGCTGTTTGATAAAATCTCGTTTTCTATAAAAAATAGCAATAAAGATTTTGTTTAGTCAGTTGATACCAAAATACAAATACATGGAGGAATTGTTACTCATGAAAAGTTGATAACCAAGTTGTAATAGAGAATATTCTTCTATTGGATAGCCGCATCGCAATAGCCATGAGTGTGTTCACCTTTTGCCCATCAAATGTCGTGGGTTTTGTGTATATGCCCTCGTATATGATTAGTGGTTATCTTTGTTTGACTACTCTAAAAATTCCATTGTACTTGTGCCCAAGTGCATCATTTTTGTTATTGGTGTGAGCATATTGAACATAATTTAGATGGTTTGTGATTACTGAAGCTTGCTTCTAAAAGCATGTTCCCGAAACGCCAAACTTTTTGGTCAACCTAATGTGTCTTCCTGGCACTGATCCAGTATGTATGGTTGTATGGTATAGAGGCACTCAACATGCCTGTGAGATTGTGAGGTGGTGTAGACCTTTACACCTCATGTAGCCTAAAAGAAAGAACTTTGTACTGCTCATTGCCTATGGGGCTAGCTGTTTTTGACTTTTGTTACTTGTCCTTGCAGTATATACGGCCACATGAGCATGAAAAGCTTTCCCAAGTTGAACTGTTGGTTGTTGATGAAGCAGCTGCTATTCCACTACCAGTAGTGAAGTCTTTGCTTGGTCCTTATCTGGTCTTCCTTTCATCTACTGTTAATGGGTAAGAGTCATCCATGTTCTTCTTCCTTCATGTCGTGTATTCTTATCATGTGTTCTTTTTGGGTTTTAACAGTCTCAAGAAACATATTTCACTTCACTTTTCACTTTCTGTTACCGGGGGAAGAAAAAACAAAGATCTTTCACTTTTCATGAGCTGTTTCCACTTTTCCTTGACTCATGCTTGATGTCTTTCTATTTATAAGTCAACTCTGAATTCAACTTTTGGTAAAAAAGAATCTAAGTGCAATTTAAATACTAAAGGACATTTATTTTACACTGAAAGCTATGAAGGTACTGGTCGGTCTTTGTCCCTAAAACTTCTACAGCAATTGGAAGAGCAAAGCCAAGTGTCTGCTAAAGGGCCTACATCTGGTATGCTTATCCTTCATTGACTGTGTTTTGTATTCTCATCTTGACATAACTCTTGAATGGGGTTGGATCAAAATTCCCCTTTCCCCCCAAAACTTGAATTTATTTTCAAAATTCTCTCTTAACATTATTGTTTCTGAAATACTTGAACTGTTGGCGCTTGCGAGTGAGCAATGTATAATTTGTTAAAAACTATTTTGTGATATTTGGACATAATTTTCTGAATTGATAATGTCCCTGATTGTAGGTCGTCTTTTCAAAAAGATAGAATTGAAAGAATCTATCAGATATGCTTCTGGTGATCCGATTGAATCCTGGCTTCATGGTTTACTTTGCTTGGATATCACAAATTATATCCCTAAACTTAACGGGTAAAAACATTTGCTTAGACAGTCAGAACCGAGGAAGATGTAACCATCTCCATTATAACCCTTACCTTTACTAATGATCTCTCTCTCTCTCTCTCTTATCTCCCTCTTGGCGACTAGGTTACCTGCACCCAGTGAGTGTGATCTGTACTACGTTAACCGTGATACACTTTTTTCATATCATAAAGATAGCGAGTTGTTCTTACAGGTAATTACAAGTAATGTCAGACTAGTGATTCTCATTTTCATATTAATGAACTTACATATTCTAATACTTGCAGCGGATGATGGCTCTATATGTTGCCTCCCACTACAAAAATTCTCCAAATGATTTGCAACTAATGGCTGATGCCCCGGCTCACCACTTGTTTGTGCTACTTGGTATATATGCTACGTTAGAACTCGTCTTTCTTTTTTTGCCGCTATTTGGCTGGACTTTTTATAATTTGCACGTGCAGGCCCTGTTGATGAGTCAAAAAATCAGCTTCCTGATATTTTGTGTGTCATTCAGGTTTGATTGTCTTCCCCTAGTTCAGGACTATTATTTCTTTTAGTTATTTAACGCATACCCAAAATTTTATTAGTTTTTTATTTATAATTTTACCTTGTGTGAAATAGCAATAAAGGACAACACTTTAAACATGTACTTCATCTTCTATAAAACACTAATTCTTTGATGCTCAACATTTTATGTGTTATCATTTTGTTCTTAGGTCTGCCTTGAGGGAAAGATCTCTCGTGAATCTGCAATGAAAAGTTTAAGCGATGGTCATCAGCCATCTGGTGACCAGATACCATGGAAATTCTGTGAGCAATTTCAGGACACGGTTTTTCCCAGTCTTTCAGGTGCTCGGATTGTACGAATTGCTACACATCCAAGTGCCATGAAGGTATTCTCTCATCATGGTTTCCAAAGCAATATGTACAACCAGGATTTTGTTGAAATGGTAATCTACAACCAGGGATCTGTTGAAATGGTAATTTATTTTTCTTTGTTGTAGATTGGATATGGATCACAAGCAGTGGAACTATTGACAAGGTATGCTCCTCCTTGAGTTATTGCCCACCTAAACGTTTTTGTAGATCACATACATGATCTCAATGTGTATGTGGAATCGTGGATGCCTAAGGTGTTGAGAGAGATTGATGGAGTGATTCTTTTAGCCCCATATTGCTACACTTTGAATGAAAAGCAATCATGCATATGCATCCTGGTGCGGGTTCAATACCCACCGATTCCCCTCCCCCTAACAACTAAACTTTTAACCCACTAACGCCATTGTTTGTAAAACAAAAAAAATCATGCATATGCACCCTGGTGCGGGTTCGATACCCACCAATTCCCCTTCCCCTAACAACTAAACTTTTAACCCACTAACGCCATTGTTTGTAAAACAAAAAAAATCATGCATATGCACCCTGGTGCGGGTTCGATACCCACCAATTCCCCTTCCCCTAACAACTAAACTTTTAACCCACTAACGCCATTGTTTGTGTAAAAAAAAAAAAAAAAAAAAAAAAAAAAAAAAAAAAAAAGAAGGTGAAAAGATTGAAGATTATATGTCTGAAGCAATGCTTCAAATGATTTCTAAAATGAATGAAAAACAATCATGCATCTGCACCCTGGCTCGGGCACATAAAGTCGCAACTCGAAATGTGAGTCTCATGCTTTCAGTTCACTTGGCTTGAAAGCTAAAGAACATAGACCATGTGGGTGCTGAAGAGATGATCATTTGATTTCAGTTTTGATATACAGATGACTTTCTCACAATACAACTCTCGATTTATATGATGGTAGTTCGAGAAATAAGTGCAAAAGAGATAGAGGATTATTAGTGATACCATATTAAAATACGGTCATGTTGGGGGTTTTCATCTTAGTTTGGGTTACATTTCTAAGAGTTACGAAAAATTCAGCAAAGCAAAGCATTTTCTAAAGGAAAGGAGGAGAAGTTGTCCATTACAAAGAAAAGAAGTACAACTAAAACTTACTTCAGAAAAGTTACAGTGAAATTATAACCCCACTCATCTGGAGGAAACCGCAGGCATCTTCCCAAATTGCTTTGGCAATAAATCCACAAACACATGGAATTCGATATCTCAAATAAAACTCACCTCATCCGTATTTATCTTGAGAAACTCTTTAGCTTATTTCAATCTCCCAACAATGGCCAAGAGTCTGCAGTGCCAACAGTTGAGTTTAAACCTGTATGTTTAAATGAAGATTGGATATTTCCTTAGTAATTGAAATTTCCAACAGAGAAAAACCACTAACAAACTTAACTAGCAGCACTTTAGGATATAATCCAAAGATAGAGCATTTTAGGATAATAATCCAAAGATAGATCCTCGTTGTTGACTGCACAAATTAATGTGGGGTCCTAACTTTTTAGATAGGTCTCACTGATTCTGACCTTGTATCCTATTTGGTCCTAGATTTTTTCTTGAACTTACTTTAGTTGGTTTATCTCTCAATTCAACCCATGCATATCTGTTATCCCTTTGTGCTCATAAGCCCATGTACTTTTTACTGCAAATGTTGTTGGGGACACAGATATAAGGAGTGGCTGATGTGTACATTCTGGGGACACCTCTGGTATGTATCATGTGCTATGTGGGTGACATTGGATTGCTATTGTTGGGGATCCAGATATAAGGAATGTGTGTGATATGTGGGATGCATTGCTCTTGTATCAATGTAACTCATAAGTACTTCATTATTGAGATAAAAGTGTTTTGACATGAAAATTTCACTGAATCTCTTCCGTTCTAAAAGTTGATGCTTCACATTTATGTTTTTATTGTTGGGTTTTTTCTAGCCCATGATAAGTTGTCCTAAGTCTATAAGGAATTATAGTCTTAGAGGATTAAATTGTTTTCCCAATTGGAGTTGTTTTCCCAATTGGAGTTAGTTTCTCAATTAAAGAAGGATTCATAACTAGATTCCAATTAGGATTAGTAATCCTTATTGAAGAAGACCTTTATTATGTCTATATAAAGGAGCTATTGTACTAGTTTTGAGGGGGGAGCAAAACAATAAATTGTATACCACTCTAGGGATTAGAGTGAGAGAATATTGTAAAGTGTGTGTGAGAGAAAAGAAAAGAGATAGTGTATTTCTTGCTCTTGTTCTTTTAGGTTTTTCGTCAAGTCCTAGTTCTAGAGATTTGGCAAGATTATTGGTTGTACTCATTATTGATATAGTGAAAGATTGTTGTTGCTGTCCCGTGGATGTAAGCACATACTGCCGAACCACGTAAATTCTTGGTGTTATTTATCTTGGTTATTTGTTTTCGATTTCCAGAGTTTGTTCTTGTTTTTCCCATTCTTAAAACGTGATATTCTCAACATTTATATTTGAAAAAAATGGGTGTTAAGGGTTTATTTCTCCTCAGGTACTACGAAGGACAGTTTGCTCCTATTTCTGAACTGGACGTTGAAGATGTTGAGACTCCCCCACTCAGAGTCACAGAAGCTGCTGAGAAGGTGAACTACAATCACCAAGCTTAGTTTTTTTTTTATAAATATTTTTAATTAATAGGTTGGAGAACTGCTTATATGAGACTATTCTATGTATTATTATTGTAATTGGAGGACATTTTTATAAGTCATAGGTTTCTGGTCAATGTAATTCTTGTTCTGTCGAAGTGTTTGAGTTGGTTAAACTTCATTCTGGTGATTGTAGAACAATTTCTGTGTTTGAATATCATTTGACAAACTTTTGTGAATGATCATTTGTTGTGTTAATTTTAATCATAATGACATCGAAGTATATCATGTATTGGTTTGTTTGTTTGGTATTAATCAACCTGCCGCCTGTGCCTTGATATTGTTTGTCAGAATGATACCTATGTCTATTTTATTTATAGGTTTCATTGCTGGAAGAAAGTATAAAACCTAGAACAGATCTTCCTCATTTGCTCGTTCATCTTCGTGAAAGGCGACCAGAGAAGCTCCATTATATTGGTGTCTCCTTTGGGCTTACCTTGGACCTTTTCAGATTTTGGTGGAAACATAAGTTTGCTCCATTCTATATTGGACATATTCCAGTTAAGATGGATTCCCCTCTCCAAACTGAATCCTTTTTTCCGTTAACTGTTTTATGAATATTATCATTTGTGAATGAAGGACTGATTAAACAATAATTTTTCATTTTTCTTTTCAATGTAATAGAGTGCTGTGACCGGGGAGCATACGTGTATGGTCCTCAAATCTTTGAAGAATGATGAACTTGAAACCAGTGATTTTCGTCCATTCTACCTAGGTGGGCCCATTTTTCTTTGGAGAACCTTTGTTCTATTTAAATTTATGCAGATTTTTTGTATTTCAGTACACAGCTTGATTATTTGTTGGCTACCTAGATTTCAGGAGAAGATTTTTGAGACTATTGGGTTATAGTTTTCGTACAATGGATTATAGGCTCGCTATGAGGTACTATTAAAAGTTCCCCTTCTGATAAATGCTTATTGTTCAAGTGCTCCTACTAACTAATAATTGTCCAGCATCTTAGATCCTAAGATCAATTACAAGGATGTAGAACCGAAATCATCTACTGCAGATGGATTCTTACGGTCTATCACAGACTTACTTTCGCCTTATGATATGAAGCGACTGGAGGCCTACACCAGCAGTCTTGCTGACTTTCATATGGTAAGTTCTCTGAACAATGGTTGATTGCCAACTTGCCCTGTCACAGTGCTATGTTGCACTGTTTTGGGATTTTTTTGTCTTAGGATCACTAATTGATTCCATGCTTTCATATTAAAAATAGAAGTAATGTTTGCATTACAGAACAAGATATACTTCCCTTAGAATAAAAAAAGATATTTGCGTTATAAGACAAAATATACTTTCCTTTAGAAAAAGAAAGTAATATTGCATTACAAAAGAAAAATTGTATTCCTTTGTGAGAGAATTATCATCTCAGTGTGGCAATATGATTATGTGATTGTGATACAATTTTTAATTGACAGTGCTGAAATATTTGTTTTCCTACCGTGGACAATCTGATACCATGATTGTAAACATAAATTACTCTTGCAATGTTTTATGAATGAAAACCGAAATAACTAGTTATAGTAGGCATGAAAGGGCTAAATGAAATATGTTCTTTTTATACATATGTTTTTTTTTAATACATATGTTTCTAAAGCACTTCCCTAAGTTTCAATTTTTGAAAGATACGAGGATAATCTTTTTCAAAAGTGAACTATTAGGACATTGTGTGTTTAGTTATTTATCTAATTATATGTACATATCTGTTCAGTTAGAACATAAAAAGTTCAAAATTGCTTGTTTGAGAAGGGGAATTTGTGTACTTTACAAGTAATTTGTGTTGGAGGATTCTGTGGCTGATGTTTCATCCTGTGCTCTGTGTTACATGAAAAGATGAAATAATTTCTTTAAAAGATGAAATCAACAACGATTAGGCTATTAGACCCCTTCTTTTCCCCTCCCAGCCAATCCCACCCCGTTGTGCGTATGCCCCTGAGGGAGGTGAACCCATTTGTTGTGCGCTTCTCAGGAAGGTGCAGTGCATCCTGTTCAATGGCCATGTTGTCCATTTTTGTTGATTATGGTTTGAGTGGATTATCTGCTTCCTTCTGTTTTTTGGGAAAAGCCGCCAGTTTGAATTTGTCAAGATGTTCTTCCTCCTGTTAGGCATATAGATAATAGTGGGGAGGAGGGATCCGAGGGCTTACTGCATTTTCATTCTTAACCAACAGACCTTACTTTCTTCAAATTACCCGAGAATTGTTTTTAAAATTACAGTTTAAACCCTGGGGTCCATTTGAAATTGAAAGGAAGTGTTATATTCTAAACTGCGGTCCTCTTGTACTCTAGTTATCGTTTGTTTATAACTTTACACGTATGTTAAAGTTATGTTTTTGTTTTACAGATTTTGGATCTTGTTCCAACGCTTTCACATCTGTATTTCCAAGAGAAACTTCCGGTGACATTGACAGGTGCCCAGGCTTCCATATTGCTCTGCATTGGCTTACAGAATCAAGATATCTCCTATATTGAGGTTTGTTTCTCTACTTGTTGCTCATATGGTTTGCTTGGCTATACCAGTCACATAGATGCGATGCGAGCACGCAATCAAACCCACTTGCAAAGACAAAACACTCTACTTGGTGGCGTCATTTCTGCTCTTTATTTCATTCTTATCAGGTGTAGATTTTTACTTACATTCACGTTTTCCAGGGGTTGATGAAACTGGAAAGGCAGCAAATATTGTCTCTGTTTATAAAAGTTATGAAAAAGTTTCACAAATATCTATACGCTATTGCATCTGAGGGCCTTGGGTCAACCTTGCCTAAACCAAAAGAAGTAAGTTCAGCAAAGCAGTAACCGTTTTTTTTTTTTTTTTTTTCTTATGGAAAGGACATGATATGTTGGTGGTTTCCATCTCTTTCTAATAATTTCACGGCGTATGATGCATTATGATTCTAGTAGGCTTAAACATCGTCTATCACATTATAACTGTGCGTGCGTGCGTGTATGTATGCTACTGTGCTTTTCTTCTGCCTATGTTGTAACTCAAGTCTGATTCGGAAATTTTGGTTCAGACTCTCTTGGAACCTCACAAAATCTCCGTTGATGATGATCTCAATGATGCTGCAAGAAAAGTTGAGGTACGCTTTATTCCTTCCTTGCCTTCCGTGTTACCTGAACTGGCTCTCTCTTTCCCGCGTTCTGAATTCCGAGAGTTGGGCTGACTTGACTACGCAAATACAGGATGGGATGAGATCCAACTCGGCGGGGTCATTAGATCCCAAGTTGCTTCAACAGTACGCGATTGGGGACAGAGACGCAGACTTTGAGAATGCATTACAGAATGGCGGTGCAAAGTTACCGGCTGGTGGTCTTGTTAGCGTGAAATCAAGTAGAAACAAAATGGATAAAGGAAAACAGAGGGAGAATCACAAGAGTGGGGAAAAGCGACGTAAAAATGAGCATGGCTCCAACTCAAAGTCCAACAAAAAGAAGAAACATTGACATTAGCAACGGTCTTGTATGCATCTATTGTAACATTCAGTAGGGCATCGCTTTAAGTATCCAACTGTTATAACATTCTTACGATGTATTTTTGACACAAACACAAACAGAAACAGGGATGCATCAGGACATGACAATTTTGGTTCTTTAATTCGATTGTGGTTTCAATTTCGTGTTTCAGTTTCCAAATCGAATCCAATTGTGATTTCAATTTTGGTTCTTTAATTTGATTGAACCGAAATGATATATGAAACAGCTATAGCGGATTATTCTATTTTGAGACCCACTATAGTCTATCAAATTGAATCCGTTGATACAAACTCCTGAGATGTGTGCCTGATTCCTTGGGGCATCATGCAAGACGAATAGAGTTGGAGGTGAAAAATCACAAGCAGAGAAGACGATATATGCAACCAACGTTTTTAACAGATTCTTAATGAGTATAATAACACAGCAATTAACATCAAAACAAGAATAATTTAACTTCTAAGATCTCAAACTCAATTTGGTTCATGACAAGGATTCAATATCCCTTCCATATCTAAAATATTACGAACATAACAGGTCAAATGGGAATTACCATAACATATGCTCGCTAGATATCCTCCATATAGTAAGCAATGGACACCGAGCTTAAAAATACATATCCGTACCTGGTCTGTGTATCCCTCTGCTTCGCTTCCAGAAATGCTTCTCTCAGTCCCACAAGAACCCGCTTTAGTGCCACTAGACCGAATCAGAACTTCCCCTACACCGGAATATTTTGTGGCACCAAGCCAACTGAAATCGATAGGACTCTTAATCACTCTAAGGTACTGGCAACTGAGAGCCAAAATATTCCAAACATTCTGTGTAAAATTAGAGACGCAATCAATGAATTCACTTGAGACATCGTCAAAATCTGCATGTCGAACTTGACCATAGAATAAACAAGCTTCAAATTTTTCTATCAATGAGCATTTTGGACATCTATATCTTGCAGTGGAACATGGATTTGACACAGGCAGATCCCGGTGGACAAACTCACTCCAGAATGAGCTTCTAGCAAGAGTTAACAATGACTCCCCTGCGCTTGTCCAGAAATTTGCAACAGATACAATTAGAGACGATTCAGAGTGGAACAGATGGTGAGTTGCACCAGCAAGTAGCAAGGAGTATGCTGCACCAGTCCTGCTTAAGTTCAAAGCTTTTAACAGATGATCATCCATTTTAGAAGATAAAGCTATCATGTCAGTTGCACGGATTTTATACGCTGAAGCCAGTGTTGTGTAGGCATTTAGGGAGAGGTAGTTTAATGGGTGCAAGCAGTATCTCAGCTGCGATGTCTCTCCATTGCAATCTAATTGCATATCAGAGAGTCCTTGTGTGAACGCATGCTCAAGCCTCTCACAAGAAGATTCAGGATCGCCAATTGACAGGTAGTCGTCAATAGCATCATCAAAGTAAACACTCAACAATTGCGTTGCCTTATCTCTATCAAAGCTTATTTCTAAACTCAAACTGGAGGAGCTGGAATTGACTGCAAATATTTCCTGGAGTTTTGAAGCCGAAGGTTAATGATTATTCAAAAAACACCAATAAGAACATTAGCTACATCCTAGGAAATAAAGTTGACTGCCAGAGAGAAGAAAAATGGTTAGGAGGTAATTCACGTTCAAGTTGAAAAAGACCTTTTGTTCAAAGTGAAAGGCAAACTATATACAGGGGGGATACAAAAACAAGAATCTAGAAGTACAAATATCCTAGTGCAGTTATAATTTCTGTAAAATCAATAGTATAAAGATATTAGGGAATAACTCCAAACAGACTTAAGAATCAGTATTTAATTGAGAATATCAAGGAAAAAAAAAAAGTTTTCATGAATTACCACCTCCAAAGCTTGATCAACGTAGGTTAGGGGTGATGCACTACATCGTGTACAAGAGCAGATAAACCGATACCTTGACCATAGCTCTGACTGCCTCATTGCCTGGAGGTGCTCATGAGAAGAAAAGAAAATGTGACGTTAAAAGAAAGCGATTAAAATATAACATCAACATTAAAATTGGAAATAAGTAAAAGAAAAGTCAAATGGGGCAAGATTTAGCTAATCCCTAAAGTGGAAAGAAGTCGGATTGCCTTGCATTGTCTCATCAAGTTTAGTTTCCTAAGACAGGGACAATAAGCATAAAATGACACTAGCAAATTCTCATCTCACAGTCATCGACACATCGCTCAGTTAACTTGACAAAACAGATGTGGATTATATGAATTCAAAATTCCAATCATTGATCCATGGATAATGTGTATTTAGATAAAATGCAGATACCTTTGGCTGCAACAAATCAGTATAAGTAACAGTCACTTCTTCGCCTTTCTTGATTCTCTTGATGCTCCTAACCGTCACTCTTGGACCATAACCTCGGCATTCTACATTCATAATATAGACGAATGGTTCAATAATACTGGTAAATTTGGTGTTCTAATTCAAAAAAACAAAAACCGAAAAGAAGCACAAAAACTTAAAAAACCACAACACCTTTTGCTAACACATTATTGCTACAAACACCATTCTCAATCTGCAACAAATATCCATCTCACAACTCTGAATTTCAATCTTATTCCACTATAAATTAAACAAACGGTGCAAATTTGCAGGGATTACTTGTGTGGCAGGACTGGAGGAGCGGCCGAAGGGGACAATGCGCAGCAGCGGCGTTTCGGGCCAACAAGGTGGTGTTGGCGGTGTCATCAAAGAAAAGCGGTAGCAAGCATTCGGGGTGCAGCCGTGATTGATCCAGCAGAAGCTGGGACCGTAGACGGAAATTCCAAGGGTGCGCCCGGTCTTATCCTGCACCTCCACGGCGTTCGTTAGCACCAATGACAGCACGGCCTCCTCCAAAACGGCGTCGTGCGGAGCAACGTCGGCAATAGTCGCATCGATAGAGAAATTCGGAGATTCATCCCGCATCTTCCTGGCGAGGAACATGGCTCTGGCGCCGTCGCGAACCCTATGGTCGTGGTGGTGGAGGAGTTTGTGGTGATTCGTCAGTAGGCCGGCGATGCGGGGGTAGGGGGAGGTGGCGGGAAGGGATTGGAGGAGGCGAAGGGCGGCGCGGAGGTCGGAGGAGTCGCCGTTGGGATAGGCGGAGGGGTGGGATTGGAGAAGCAGGAGAAGGTAGGGCTCGGCGCTGGAGACGTGGAGGGGGGAATCGGCGGAGGAGCAGAGGGAGGAGCAGTAGTAGGATGAGGGAGTGTTGGGAAAGGTAGGGGTAAAGAGGGGAGGGAAGGGTTGGGGAGGGAGGGGGAAGAAGCAGGAAGAGCAGTGAGATGAGAGGAGGGAGTGGTGGAGAGCGGAAGAAAGCGGAGGGAGCGGCGGCGTTATGTCTTGTCCCATCTCTATTTCTTCCCCGGCCCTCATCTCCATCTCCACCTCCATCTCCGTCACGGCGCTTTTGGTTCAACTCGTCAAAAGTTTTACACCATCTCCATCTTCCATCTCCGTCACGGCGCTTTTGGTTCAACTCGTCAAAAGTTTTACACCATCTCCATCTTCCATCTCCGTCACGGCGCTTTCGGTAACTTCACAAAAGCTACTTCACAATATTTGAATTAAATTACTAAAAAATTCAAAGAAGTTTTAACGAAAAAACCTTACTGTTTATTTCAACAAAAAATTATATTTTTATACTAAAAAGTTAATTTTCATACAGTTTACTTTACTCTTTATTTTATCATTATTATTTAAATTTAAAGTTTTCAAATTTTTTTCATTAATTTTCCTTTAATGCATAAATCATAAATACTCCCATGACAATAAAATAAAAACATGTCTAAATTTTTTTTTTTATTTAATAAAATGCCAGTTCTTCCATTTAAACAAAAAAAAATAAAAAATAAAAAATTACCCAACAGAAAACTACATGAGGAGCTTGACACAGAAATAGCAGCTAGCTAGGCAGATCTCCAATTTCCGATTTCCAAGCAATGCTGCTGCAGACCATACCTTCAACGTGCTTGATGGAGAATGATGTTACCCCTAAGAACCTCACCTGTTTCCAAAGGCAAAGAGCAAACGTTGACCCAAAGAAACGAAAAGCAAAACGATACAAGATTAAACACGAGAAACCCTCACCAACTCCATAAACATTTCGTTACTGTCTCGTGTCGCTAACAAACAAGAATTGGAAAACTGAATTTCAATTTGTGTTTGGAAAACAACAAGCTCAATCAACACACAGGCCGTTTTGCATGCTCGCTGTAAGTAGTTCCAGTAAGACCCAATACGAGTTGCAATGCAGGGTCTAGATTGACTTAAATCGCAAACAATGCAGTCGAACTTGTTCCTCAAGTGAAAGTGTGTGCACAGGAAATACATTGACCAATGCTTTAGCTCTTATCCCTAGTATTGCAGCCAATTAACTAGGAAAGACTACCAACAAAGATTACTATTATATAAAATAAAGGAGGAAGTGCCGATTTAGTCCCTGAACTAATTGCCGAACTCTATTTACAATTCTCGAATGCCTAAGAACAAAGCTTTGATTTTCTTGATATATAGCACAACGGCGCTAGCCCTTGTCCTCAACATATCCATACACGAGCCCTAGTAACTAATCATAGACATCAAACATAGATGAAAGTTTCGAAATGATTAGTCCTAAAATGTAAAAATGCATATAATGCCATAGGGAGCCGATAGGCCACCCTTTCATTTGTTGTTCAAAGATGATGATGCTTCAATTGGATTGCAGCTGACGTTATACTTGAATGACAACAAAAGCTTGACAATACTTGCTTGTTGGGTTTTTATGCAGCTAGTACAGTTACAAGTTAAGGCCGCACGCAGGAGAAAGCAAATACAAATAATGGGATAGAATTGGAAAGTTTACCTTACCGAAGAAACTTACAGGGCAAAGCAACCAAGCACGGCTGCGTGAGCAGTCTCAAAAGATTCTCCGCACCAATTGTATTCAAAGATGCGAGGGGAGAGGATGTCGGCTTTGAAGGAGGAGAAATCGAATGATCTTTTGGAATCGCAGCCGCTATCATTATAATTATAATCATCACCATCATCAGCAGCAGCATTAGTGAGGGTGGTACTTTGTTTGGAGAAGGAAAACTCAAAAGTTTGAATAAGAAGACGCACCTTCCAAAGACAAATTTTTTTTGGGTGAGAGATGGGATTGGAAAGAACAAAGCAGAATTTTGAACCTCTAGATGAGCAAAGCTATAAGTGCGCATCGCCCCCAAAATCCTCTCGGCAACCTTGGTTCCAGAATTTGGATGGGCTTAATCCAAGTTCCGGAGTCATTGGAATCGGTATTGGACGGTTGACAGGCTACTACACCCCAATTAGAACCAGAAGCATTAGAAACGCCGTGGTGGTCGGCTTAATAATCATCATAGTAATGATAGTTATGTTCCCAGGAAGCTAGTGAAGGCTTGTATACTAGGTGCGAAAGCGTAGGTGAACATTAGCTGACCATCAAGGAGGACTAAAGCCGTGCCATGGGAAGGAAGACGAGGATGAGGGAGCCGTCTCCATGGTAGAGCGGGTTCAGCAACGTCGAACCAGAATAGCGGACTTTCTGGGACGGAGACCATAATCTTGGTGCCAACAACTGCATAAGTAAAGAAAGGACGAAGCCATCTGCTTCCGACAAGGGGATGATCCGGAAGCGGATTCCAACACTTGTTTCGAGAGTCGAATACCTCGGAAGCAGAAGAAGCAATGAGGGATGCAGGAGAGCCGGCAAGAGCGTAGAGATCGCCGTTGATGTCAACCAGAAAGGGACATGTTTTCCCTTGCATGAACTCCCCGAGGGGGCTTATTTCGCGCTTATTGCTAGGATTAGAGTCCTTAGTGTCAAATACATATACTTGTTTACTCGGATTTTCTGCGAATGGGGCTCCTATGCCACTCAGTGGATTGTCTGGGGTTGGGGACGGCATGCCACCGGCGAAGAGAATTTTGGAGCCGAAAACTCCGCAGCCCATAGTGAAGATCCCGTTATGCATGGAAGCCACTTTACGTAACTTGGACGACTCACCATTGGAACCGTCGGCCGCTGCCTTTCTTCTGGCCTTTTGGCAGCCTTGGCTTTGGCTTTGCAAGTGGGGCATCTGGGAGATTGAGAGCTTGCATCAGGTTTAATCTTGCAGGAGCAATTTAACAGATCGCTCAGTTCGATGGCGTAGATTATGTAACGGCACTTGTTACCATCCGTATACTTGCGCTCCTCGCTGCATATATACAGACGAAGAGGACGAGGAGGAGGCTGCTCCATCTGTCCTCCTCCTGATCTGATCAGCGATCTGAATTGAACTGCAGCGGGTTTTCCTCTATCAAGGTTCGCCTTCGCCAATTTTTCCAAGTCATTTTGAGGCTTAACTCAGTCCTTGTCTTAGTGTAGATAATATTATTTGTTCAGAAAAAAAAAAAAAAAAAAATTCTCCCACTCACATTACGACACATAGTGTACCAACCAATGTTCCCTTTATACTAAAAAAATCTCCCATTTAATAGTTTTTTTTTTTTTTTGTTTGTTAAATAATAGATCTATTAGATTAGCCAGCGACAAAATTTGATATCAATTTCCAATTTTTTGCAGAGAAATTATTCCGAATAGTCACTATTCCTCCCTCCTAGAGTATCAAATTCACTATTTGTAATCATTATTCTCAAATTTCAGTTATTAGAGTTGTGGATTGATCGTTGAGTATTAAACTATCATAAACATTTTTTAAATATGAAAACTCGTCGATCACAATTTTGGACTTTGTAGATTGTAATAACGTTGTTTATACCATTATTTACGAATGAAAAATATTATCATTTAATTCCTCAATGTCACTTCTGTCTACATTTTTTCTGAAAATTTTTCCATTGAGACCTCCTGAGGTCAGAATCATGTCCGCAGCTAGACATAAGATACCAAATTATTGTTCATTCAATCTCGATGATTTTGATCTCGTATTTGCATATCTTTATTACGAATGATTTGTGCGCCTGCGAGTTAAACGGGCGTGGGAAATGGAAAGGGAGGCATGCAGAAATAATTTCTTACTAGATATGCCATTGTTAATTAGTGACTCTAATTTGCCAAGGTATCAAAAGTAAGTGGTAAATCTTCTGTCCACAAACCAATTGCCAATAAGGTCTAAGTTGCATTGCAAATGAAATGAATGTCCACAAAATTTCATTAATTTTTCCAAATCATGAATTTCAATCGAATGCAACTGATGTCGATGTGTATATCACAACAGAAACTGACATCGTAAAATTGTTTTCACTAAGCTTTACCCGCACGACTACGCCAACCGGGTGAACAAGTCTCACTTTTTTGTTAGTACAAACCAGTTACATACAAAAAATAAAAAGCAGAGGAACATCCAGTGCCTTTCTTCATAAAATCCATATTTCTTGCAATGCGGCTGAATCGATCAGCTTCTCGGTTCAACCTGAGAAGCTGGACCGATAAAAGAAGAGTGAAGAAAAAGGAAAGGTTAGGAAATAGGGAGGAGGAAGCAGAGAAAGAACAGCGGGCGATAAGAGTGCTCTCAACTCGCGAATATTATAGAGCTCACCTGTCTCCTACTTAACTTTCAAAGTAGTTTCTATTCGTTCGACAAGCTGATCAGCAGTCATAGCACCCTCCTGCAAGTAATGAAAGCAAAGTCATCATAGATATTTAAAATCGACCAAAAACAAAAAGTAAAACCGCCAAAACTAATCTAGCAGTGGCTTGCATACATGCACAGAGAACATACATTATTTATTCTATTTAATATTTTGGATCTAAGAGAATATACATCCTTCAATTTCAACATTTTCGAATCAAAACTAAACAAAAGAAGAAGAAAAGCATGCGAAGCAACACATTGACGAAATTGGAAACCAATCCAAGTGCATAGGATATCTTACAAAAATCTAAAAAGTGGAATTAACAGCAAAGCGTAACAACTTGACAATACCCGTCCATATTCTGGCCATATAAAAAGCACGCAATCAGTATGAGATGTTATGCGACAGATTACACATTTCTAGACATTTGATCGTCTACCAGAGGCAAACACATTTATCTCCCAAAGGAATAAAGAGAACAGATTCAACTTACAAAGCGGTCAAATGGCTCTCCATCCTTAAATATGATGAAAGTAGGCAATGCTTGTATGTTATATTTATCAGCAATGCTAGGATACTTCTCTGTGTCAATTTTCACAACCTGGATCTTGTCATTCAGTGTAATACTGACTTCGTTGAGGATGGGTGCCATAAATTGACAAGGTCCGCACCTGTCAACCAGAGTTTATTACTTGATTGTCTATTGTACCTTTATATAGAGATGGAAAACCTAAAAGGTGAATAGCTACTACCTTGTTTAGAAACTAAAGTTTAACTGACAATACAACAATAATGACAAATTTGCAAACAAAATAAGAAGTGAGATACACCAGCAAAGCTTACCAGGTTGCATAAAAGTCAACCAACACAGGTTTTTCAGAGGTAGCCAGCAAATCTTGGAAGGATGAAAATGTTTGCTTCTTTGCTTCAACCTACGAAAAGTAATGTTTTTTCACATATACATGTAATTACTGAATCACCAATTCAGTCACACTTCATAATTTAGCCATACAGGCTAAATATTCCGAAGATAGCAAAGAAAGAGTACACGCAGCTATTGAAACTGTCACAACATGGTCCATATGGATAACTACCTAAGTGATATGTTGAGGAAAAACTAGAGCACACAGCTCTAACACAAGTGTTGGCGAGACAAAACAAGTAAACAAATTACTTGCATTAACTCACAAAATATTACAACACAACAACTATCAAGGACACACTTTAGAAGCTATGACACTCTCTCACTTCTAGAGACAAACTCTAGACCACTTGCACTCTTCACAAGACTACTCACTTACAAGGCTTCTCACTCTCTTACTTATCTCTCTCTTGGTTTGCTCTCTTACTTCTTCTTGGTTACATTACAACACTCATACATACATATTTATCAGGCATGTTTGCCGACTTATACTATCACTAGAACTTTCTAGTGCATTGATCATGCACACACTCTTCCACCGACATAAGAAACATCCTTCTAGTCCCTTCTACAAAAGACTACTTAGCCTAGATAATTCTATATTTAATGTTTCTTTACCGACCGCCTTCCATGCATATTTGAACTAGAAAAATCTAGTTCCATTGCACCAGGACGAACTACAAGATGGAACCTTCATTTATCTGCTTTTATATGTTGATAATATGCTTATAGCATGTAAGAGCAAAGTGGAGATTGAAAGGTTGAAGACTCAACTGAGTAATGAATTCGAGATGAAGGACTTGGGAGAAGCTCGGAAGATACTAGGTATGGAAATTGAAAGAGATAGACCGAAGGGCAAGATTAGTTTGTGTCAGAAGCAGTATTTGAAGAAGGTACTACAACGTTTCAGGATGAATGAAAATTCAAAACCGGTTAGTACACCTCTTGCCCCTCATTTCAAACTTAGTGCTTCTATGTCTCCTAAAACTGTTGAAGAGAGTCAGTACATGGCTCAAATTCCTTATGCAAATGTTGTTGGTAGTTTGATGTATGCTATGGTGTGTACTAGGCCTGATATTTCACAAGCTGTTAGTATTGTTAGTAGATATATGCATAATCCAGGAAAAGGGCATTGGGAAGCTGTGAAATGGATTCTACGGTATATTCTGGGTACTGTGGATGTTGGTTTATTGTTCCAGCAGGATAAAATTACTGGTCAATGTGTTGTTGGATATGTGGATTCTGATTACGCAGGTGATTTGGACAAGCGTAGATCCACTACAGGTTTTGTATTCACTATTGCTGGAGGTCCAGTAAGTTGGAGGTCGACTCTGCAATCTACAATTGCTCTGTCAACTACTGAGGCAGAATACATGGCTGTAACAGAAGCTATAAAGGAAGCCATCTGGCTTCAAGGGTTGCTTGATGACTTAGGGGTTCAACAAGACCATGTGGATGTTCATTGCGACAGTCAAAGTGCTATTCATTTAGCAAAGAATCAAGTTCATCATGCACGTACGAAACACATTGACGTGAGGTTCCATTTTGTTCGTGAGATTATTGACGAGGGAGATATTCTTCTTCAGAAGATTGGGACCGCTGACAATCCTGCGGATATGTTAACAAAGCCAGTTTCGTTGCTCAAGTTTAAGCACTGCTTAGACTTGATTGACATTTGTAAAATTTGTTGATTGCCCCATGGGGGAGTGGGAGACGACTATTAGGAGTTCTACTTAGAGGGTTTGCGCCAAGGTGGAGATTGTTGATTATTGGCTCAAACAAAGTAGTCTAAAACCAACAAATGATTTCGGCTACTTTTGTGGTCAAAATTGATGGTTGGCATGCTACATGTGGGAAATAAAAAATGGATGCACTTATGCCTAATTTGTGGTCAAAGAATGGATGCACTTATGCCTAATTCTTTTTGACTTGATGAGAGGCCTTGGCCTATAAAAGGAGGTGTAGGCATAACTCAAAAATAACAAGGAAGAAAGAAAAATAGCAAGAAGCCATTCGGCATAGAGAAGAATTTTCTCAAATTGTCTTGCTTTGTATTTTTTTTGGTTTTCTCTTCCTATTGTAAGTGTGTGAGCTTGGGTTATTCGGGTCTTTGGAAAATTGAGTGATAAACACTATTGTATGTTCTCATTGATTATAGTGGAATACTCCGTCGTCTCCAAACTGGATGTAGGCATTGCCGAACCAGTATAAATCTTGGTGTTCTTGTTGGTATTGTTTCATTTATCTTTTGTCAGTTATTGTGATTTATTTTCACTCACACTTGGTTGACGCTTCCGCACAACAAGTGGTATCAGAGCCTAGTTTTTTCGACTAGGCGTTCTCGTGGGAGTGAAAAATTTGCTGGCGCTACAGTCCCGTGAATAGTGCCGAGTAGATGGCTGGAGATAAAGATGAATCTGTGAAGGGGAAGGAGTCGGCATCGTCTTCGTCGGCATCTACATCCAATAGACATCAAATTGCTACTACAAGGTTAGAGGTTGATAAATTCAATGGCTCTAATAATTTTGGTATGTGACAATGTGAAGTTATGGATGTGTTGTATCAACAAGAGTTGGATATGGTTCTGGAAGATAAACCAGAAGATATTGATGACAAGCAGTGGACACGAATTAATCTTCATACTTGTGCTGCTATTCGATCGTTCCTTGATAAGGAGTTGAAATACCCGTATATGAAGGAAACTTCTGCTAAGGAGTTATGGACAAAATTGGAGGAGAAGTATATGACCAAGAGCGCAGAAAATCGGCTCTTCTTGAAGAAGCGACTCTTTCGATTTCAGTATTGTCCAGGTATTACTATGCACGAACACCTCAATGATTATAATAAAATACTTGCTGATTTAGCAAACCTTGATGTGAAAATTCCTGACGAGGATAAGGCACTATGTTTGTTAAATTCATTGCCTGATGATTATGATCATTTGACAACTACTTTGTTGTATGGAAAATCCGAGGTGAAACTTGATGAGGTGTCTGCGGCATTGGTGAATCATGAGTGTCGTAAGAAGGAACTGAAGACTCACAATTCACAAACCGAGGCATTTCTTGCAAGGGGTCGAACAGAGGAAAGAAACTCTGGGAAGCGGGGAAAATCTCGTTCAAAGTCACAAGGGAAGTTTCCTGCTAAAGATGAATGTGCCTTTTGTCGCCAAAAGGGTCATTGGAAGAAAGACTGCCCCAAATTGAAGAACAAAGAGAAGGAGAAAGCAGGTTCTGAAGCAAATATTGCAAAATCTGGAGATGATGATTTCGAGTTTGCTTTGGCTAGTTCATCTGCTGATGGTCACTCCAAGGAGTGGATTTTGGATTCAGGTTGCACCTATCATATGTGTCCCATTCGAGAATGGTTTTCTAATTTCGAGGAGCTGGATGGTGGAGTTGTTTTGATGGGTAATGATAATGCCTGCAAAACCCAAGGGATAGGCAAAATCTGTTTGAAGATGCATGATGGAACAGTCAGAAAATTAAGTGATGTTCGGTATGTACCAGTTATGAAGAAAAATCTTATCTCACTAGGTGCATTGGAATCCAAGCGTCTCAAGATCACCATGAAGGGTGGAGTTCTTAAAGCTGTTTACGGGGCACTGGTGGTGATGAAAGGTACAGGACGAAATAACTTGTATTTTTTGCAGGGGAGTACAGTTATTGGTGAAGCAGCTGTCACCGAAGCTGCTGACGCAGATAGCACAGACACCACGAGGTTATGGCATATGCGTCTTGGGCATGCTGGTGAAAAAGCGTTGCAAGTATTGGTGAAGCAAGGCTTATTGAAAAGTGCAAAGGCATGCAAATTGGAATTCTGTGAGCATTGTGTGTTGGGTAAGCAAACTAGAGTAAAATTTGGCACTGCTATTCACCACACTAAAGGCATTCTTGATTATGTTCACACTGATGTTTGGGGACCTTCCAAGAATGCATCTTGGGGAGGTAGCCATTATTTTGTCTCTTTTGTTGATGACTTCTCTAGAAGAATATGGGTGTACACCATGAAGCGTAAAGATGAAGTCTTGAAGATATTCTTGAAGTGGAAAAAGATGATTGAAATGCAAAGCGGTCGAAAGATCAAGACTCTCAGATCAGACAATGGGGGTGAATATAAGTCTGATCCTTTCTTGAAAGTTTGTCAAGATGAGGGTATTGTGAGACACTTCACGGTTAGGGAGACACCGCAACAGAATGGGGTGGCGGAGCGCATGAACCGTACTTTGCTTGCGAAAGTTCGGTGTATGTTGTCTAATGCTGGATTAGGCAAGGCATTTTGGGCTGAGGTAATTACTTATGCAAGCCATCTCATTAATCGATTGCCAGCTGCTGCGAATGAGGGCAAAACGCCCATGGAGGTATGGTCTGGTAAACCTTGTACTGATTACAAGTTTTTACATATATTTGGTTGTCCTGCTTACTATTATGTCAGAGAAAACAAGTTGGATCCAAGAGCAAAGAAAGCTCTATTTATGCGCTTTAGCACTGGCGTGAAGGGATACCGACTCTGGTGTCCAGATGAGAAGAAATTTGTTGTAAGCAGAGATGTGACCTTTGATGAGGCTGCTATGGTTAATCAGAACAAGCATGAAGGTGAAACTGAAACAACCGAGACCATGAGTAGCTCAAAGCAGGTGGAGTTACTGAAGACTCCAGTTGTTCCAGTAAGGTCTGATGTTACAAACACTAGTCCTACAGTTAATCATGATGATGAGGACGAGGATGATGAAGAGGAGGCACCTACCCAAGAGCCTCCACAGCAACAAGACTATATTGCAACCAGAAGATCGAGAAGGGAAATTCGAAAGCCTGCTCGATTTACTGATATTGTGGCATATGCACTTCCCGTTATTGAAGATGATATTCCATCCACCTACAAAGAAGCTGTCATGAGTTCAGAGTACGAGTTGTGGAAGAAATCTATGGATGAGGAGATGAAATCTCTTCATAAAAATAAGACTTGGAAGCTGGTTCAGTTACCAAAGGGGAAGAAAGAAATTGGTTGTAAATGGGTGTATGCCAAAAAGATGGAATCTTTGGGAAAAGACAATGTAAGATTCAAAGCCAGATTGGTAGCTAAAGGCTATGCTCAGAAAGAAGGCATTGACTACAATGAGGTATTTTCTCCTGTAGTAAAACATTCTTCTATTCGTATTCTGTTGGCTTTGGTTGTGCAGTTTGATCTTGAGTTGGCCCAACTTGATGTCAAGACTGCGTTCTTACATGGTGATTTGGAGGAAGAGATTTATATGTCTTAGCCAGAAGGTTTTAAGGTTGCTGGAAAGGAAAATTGGGTTTGCAAATTGGAAAAATAATTGTATGGCTTGAAGCAGTCTCCAAGACAATGGTACAAGCGATTTGATCGATTTATGATCGGGCAAAAGTATACACAATGGTTCTGGTTGCAATATTTGCTTCAGAACCTGCTTTCTCCTCTTTGTTCTTCAATTTGGGGCAGTCTTTCTTCCAATGATCCTTTTGGCGACAAAAGGCACATTCATCTTTAGCAGGAAACTTCCCTTGTGACTTTGAACGAGATTTTCCCCGCTTCCCAGATTTTCTTTCCTCTGTTCGACCCCTTGCAAGAAATGCCTCGGTTTGTGAATTGTGAGTCTTCAGTTCCTTCTTACGACACTCATGATTCACCAATGCCGCAGACACCTCATCAAGTTTCACCTCGGATTTTCCATACAACAAAGTAGTTGTCAAATGATCATAATCATCAGGCAATGAATTTAACAAACATAGTGTCTTATCCTCGTCAGGAATTTTCACATCAAGGTTTGCTAAATCAGCAAGTATTTTATTATAATCATTGAGGCGTTCGTGCATAGTAATACCTGGACGATACTGAAATCGGAAGAGTCGCTTCTTCAAGAAGAGCCGATTTTCTGCGCTCTTGGTCATATACTTCTCCTCCAATTTTGTCCATAACTCCTTAGCAGAAGTTTCCTTCATATACGGGTATTTCAACTTCTTATCAAGGAACGATCGAATAGCAGCACAAGCATGAAGATTAATTCGTGTCCACTGCTTGTCATCAATATCTTCTGGTTTATCTTCCAGAACCATATCCAACTCTTGTTGATACAACACATCCATAACTTCACATTGCCACATACCAAAATTATTAGAGCCATTGAATTTATCAACCTCTAACCTTGTAGTAGCAATTTGATGTCTATTGGATGTAGATGCCGACGAAGACGATGCCGACTCCTTCCCCTTCACAGATTCATCTTTATCTCCAGCCATCTACTCGGCACTATTCACGGGACTGTAGCGCCAGCAAATTTTTCACTCCCATGAGAACGCCTAGTCGAAAAAACTAGGCTCTGATACCACTTGTTGTGCGGAAGCGTCAACCAAGTGTGAGTGAAAATAAATCACAATAACTGACAAAAGATAAATGGAACAATACCAACAAGAACACCAAGATTTATACTGGTTCGGCAATGCCTACATCCAGTTTGGAGACGACGGAGTATTCCACTATAATCAATGAGAACATACAATAGTGTTTATCACTCAATTTCCCAAAGACCCGAATAACCCAAGCTCACACACTTACAATAGGAAGAGAAAACCAAAAAAAAATACAAAGCAAGACAATTTGAGAAAATTCTTCTCTATGCTGAATGGCTTCTTGCTATTTTTCTTTTTTCCTTGTTATTTTTGAGTTATGCCTACACCTCCTTTTATAGGCCAAGGCCTCTCATCAAGTCAAAAAGAATTAGGCATAAGTGCATCCATTCTTTGACCACAAATTAGTCATAAGTGCATCCATTTTTTATTTCCTACATGTAAGTGCATCCATTTTTTATTTCCCACATGTAGCATGCCAACCATCAATTTTGACCACAAAAGTAGCCGAAATCATTTGTTGGTTTTAGACTACTTTGTTTGAGCCAATAATCAACACTAGTCCCTTCTACAAAAGACTACTTAGCCTAGATAATTCTATATTTAATGTTTCTTTACCGACCGCCTTCCATGCATATTTGAACTAGAAAAATCTAGTTCCATTGCACCAGGACGAAGTGCAAGTTCTAGACTTGCTGCTAGAATCTTCTAGAATCCAAACACCAATTGGGCTGGTGTTGATTTTCAACATGAAAGGTCATCATCCTGAATTGAAACTTCACTTGTAACTTGAGGCAAAACCAGTAGTGATAGGAGGACCATCGATTGACTGGTATAAACAATCAGCTTCTGATCAGATGATTAAAGAACAGTCGAGTTCATGCATGAAGGCCTCAAATATGGATTTGCTCATTGTCTCTAGCATTCAAATAGTTACAAGATATACTATCCAAGTTTTACAATCTGTACCTTTCATCCCATTCAATAATTTTGGTTCTAGGTTGTCCCTTCCCAACTTTATGCCCCAAACGGTTATCATGAAAAGGTACTTCACCTGGTAAATGGGGGTAGATCAAATTGTCGCAACCTAATATCCTATATCGGTGACAATGTGCATTCTAATTGTTTGGGAGAGGTTTGATTCCAAATTAGTTTGCCGATAGTCTAAAAAAGTCAGCTGCGTGCGCCAAAATCAAGTACAAAACCATTTCAAAGACCATCAAAAGTGAGTTCCATTTCCTTAAGCTCTATATTCCACATGCCTCCTGTAGCATGCTAAATCTGTGTCTTGCAAACCATCCTCTGAGTTTACTTTTCCTGCATTTTTTGATTAATTATCTTTCTTCTCTTGAAAAGACTAAAATTTGGAAACTCAGAAAACCGACCCATGTGATTTTCTCACAACTCATACGAAACGGCAAGGACCAACGAAATACAAAGCAATTGGTGTTTAGGCCATAAATATGATAACAATAAGATTTGCAGTTGTATGCTTTGCTTCCTAAATTTAAATTTTGCAATTTCTTCCACTACAAAACACAGAAATTTTAGAACAGGAATTTTAACGCTACACAATTTCGTCAGGTTAAATTCCTCGATTTTCTCGAGAAACAAACAGACTACGAAACTACAAAAACGGAAAATTGATTACCCGAGGAAGAAGCCGAGGCCGTGAGTCCTGAGTTCCGATCCGAACACGTCGAAGCTGCGCCGGAAATCGCAGAGAAGTAGAGGAAGACAGTTTTGAACAAGAAGAGGAGGAGGATGAGGCCGCCGCCGCAGCTAAGCGAGTCGTACGGTCAGAGCTGAGAGAAAGAATCGTGGACGCCGTCACGGAAACCGCCATTGGGATTGGATGCTCCCGTCAGAGAGATTTTGTCCGACGGATTCTTCTTCCTCGCTCCAATTTGGATAATCGGAACTCGGAAAAGAAAATGAACAGAAAAATACTTCCAGCGAAGAACAAAGACACTTGCTCTTCCGGCTCGCCAAGAGGAGATATATTACGGTGTTGCTTCAGGTGTATGATGCTATGGTGGCGTTTAATTATTTACGGCTGGATTGTTGGAACAAGAAAAATAAGTTGATCGGACGGACGTAGTTGACTCTTGTGACCCCAAATTGAAGACCATTCGGCGATTGTCTGTATGCTTAATTCCTGTGTTCCTGGAAGACGTTCGTGTGAAGTCACGTGCTACTGCATGCTGCACCCTCCTTTACCTTTTTTATTTTATTTATTTTTCCAATCAATTTTTTTTACCAAAAAAATGTATAATTAATTATTAGAATTTAGATGGATCAATTGACAAATTTGTAGATTTTTATTATTTTTTTTATATAATTGTGAACTGAAAACTTAAGCAAACTCTCACTTATAAATATAGAAAAATATCATTAAATCGTAAACCTAGTGACTGCTCAATTTACAGAATTAGTTTGTAGTTATAATATAAAAAAAAAATGTAAAAATACCTTTAGAACGAGCCAACCGATGCACAATAGCTACGCCTCCATGATTCGGTAGCCATTTATGTATCAAACTCATTGACAATATCTATATCCGGCACCACTTTTTTTATGCAGCTTTTGGTCATGTTTTTGTGGATCCACTTTGTAATGTATTTCATCAATCCGAACTATCTATATTTTAGATATTCCCACAAAGATCGTATTTACCAAAAATTACCCAAAAACCATATGACTGTTTGATAAGAGTTTAGGAATTATTATTTTTATTTTTTTGTAAAATTGTAATCGTTCCTTTTATTCAGTATAAATGAATGTCTTAGAGTTCAAAAGATTATCTCTATAAATAGCCTTTAAGGGAAGGGGATGCCATGTTTTTTTCCATCTCGAACTTCAACGTCAATTTTTCAAGTTGCACCTTAGAGATTATCCTTGCAAAATATTAGTTAAATTAGAAATATTTGAGACATCTAATTGAGTACAAAGAAATTGACGAACACTAAGTTCTAAGAAACATTTTCATCGTGACAATTAAATAGGCAAATAGTGATTAAATTGAATTTTTGCAATGATGGTTTATGAATCGAGACTTACAAAATTGAAACTTCGGATCAACAAAGATCGATGTGGAATGCATCCCACAATTAATCCCATTTTTTCAAAAAAATGGACATCCCTTCCGTTAGGAGGCTCTATATCTCTATATATCATGACAAAACCTCAAAACCATCTACAACACAATACAAGGAACTACAATGAATGCTTGACCGTCAAGATCGTTGAAGGAAAATCGTGCCAGTAAATTATCCAGCGCTTGTCATCATCAAGGCAAGAAGAACAATGGCGATTGCAGCGACTATGATAGCACAAGCAAATAACCACATACCCGTGCTCGGCCCTTTGTTATTCTGGCTCTCTTGACTTCCCAACTCAACTTCTCTAAGAAGTTCTCTCACTTCATCTATGTCGTAGTCCTTGGCAGCTTGGGTTAGTCGACTTTGAATCTTCTCAAGCATTGTGATCCTCCTATCTCTGCCTGCATCCTTGGCCGGCCACCAGAAACTTGTAAACTTCCAAAGGAGGATTCCAGCATAAATGGCCACGACACAGTCTACGCTATAATGGTGACGCTCCCGTATCTCTCTCTGTGCAGAGTGCCCGACAAGCAACCATATGATAACTGAGCTATAACCACCATAAGCTTCCTGCAACAATCGAATCAGATTCAAAGAAATCAACAACCAGCACCACAAGTAGGTTGCATCTTACACAAAACAAGTGGCAGTGGCTAGAAATTTCAAAATGCATATTAGGCAGTACCGTCCAGGCCATAGCTGTCAATACAGCAACTAGCACGTGTCCACTGAACATGAGGTCATTGCAGCCGCCTCCAGCATTCTTCAGTGAACTATACCACGGTCCATCCAGCGCGGTTGGTCGCAGAAAATCTATTAGGAAGCTCATTCGACCCCAATCCGGCCGAAAGTCGCCAAGTAATTTTCCAGTATTGGCTAGGGGAAACAAATAAAAAATGTTGTAACATACACAGCCACATTATCCTCAAAGGGGAATGCATTTGCTGACAGGTAGAAAGGAAACTATTGGTGCTGAAGTTGCAATCGAGAAAATGAAACCTTGGGATCAGACCAAGAAGAAAATGAACCAATTATGTAGTACTTACCAAAAGCTATATCCTGTCGTAACAATTCACGAATAGCATTAGAATCCGAAGCATACGGAACATAATACTTCTGAGCCCAGCGATGAGGATATGAAGGGACTGTGAAACGAGTAGTAGCACACCAAGGCCGGGCAGATGGCAGAACAGTTGATACAAAAGTTATGGCACGAAGAAGACGGCCAATACCCATGGTGAACATGTAGCGTGCGCCTAGTCCAAGGCCAGGAGCCTTCACAGAGTCAAACAGTACGGAAAAAGCCAACATCACAAACAACATGAGGAAATGATGCAGTCCAATAATACGAGCTCTCAATATTTCAACTAATGTATGAGGAAGTTTCTCATTCAGTGCCAAAAGCAACCACTGGCCAGTGTCGGGAAGAGGAGCTGTACGACTGTCAAGTATCAAACATAAAAAGGTCAATCAGTTTCCTCTCATCAAATACTTGGCTAAACTAGGGCTAATAGTGCATGAGAAATGAAAAAGTATCCTCTCGATAGCGATGATAAGAAATACAAGAAAATTGACTGCATCAAATCATCTGAGAGACACAGACCTTATAATCATTGTATCAAATCATTCAATTACAACAACAATGCCGGGGGACTTTATTAAATAGAAATCAAATGAAAAATGTTGCTTATGTGTGAAAATTTGACAAGAAAATTTACAAGATGATATTTTTCCGTGTATTTTCTTTTCAGATTCCTTCTGTTTGGTTGATATTACATTACATTGTAATTGATCCCTAACAGCACAAGCTTTTGAGGGCTAGTGGTCATCTAACATGGTATTAGAGCCTTGGTTGCAGGAGGTTCTTAGTCTGAATACTCCAATTCTCATTCCTCACTTGTTTGCTGATTCATTCTCTAACAGTTTAAAGCTTTTGTGGCCCAAAGGTTGTCTAACCATCGTGATGGAATTTGCATTTATATTGAAGCACACAATTTTACATCTAAATAAAGAGCTAAAACAAGTGGAGCAAGGATGCATAAATTTTTTTTTTGTAGGTCGGCACCCTAAATGCAAGTCAGATAATTAATATGCTTGAGTTCTTGGATTTGCTAGCCTTCTCTAAACAATATGGGGGAGTTTGACATAAATTATTGGTGACAACCAAGCAAATCTGTAATTTCATCATTTCAGTCGCTTTATTGACAAGTTAGAACCGTATCGTTTCATGCGGTTTTTAACAAAAGTGGTGGTGGAAGGTGATTGAGTGGGCACCATTGCAGCCATGCATGCACAGTTCATTGAAGGATGTTTCCAGTTTAGGACTATTGGTTGAAGACGTGAAGGCCTTGGCTGCTCCGTTGAATGACGTTCGTTTTTCAATTCGCTCCTCGAGCATGTAATGGCGTCGCCGATAGGCTTGCCATATTAGCATTATCGATTCATAATGAGTTAGCGTGGAATGAGACCTAACATTATTCTCTTCCATTCCACGACATTGATTGTATTCAAGTTTTAGTATTAAACCATCGTTTCAAAAAAAAAAAAATAATAATTTTATAACATCAGATCCTTAAAATGCTGGCACTAATCACATAAATTTGACCTAGTCTGGTAATTAGTTAGCACAATAAACACAACAGGTGATTCAGATTACAGCGAAATGCCGAAAAAACATCGAAATCAAACTCGACTCACATAATATTTAGGGATTTAACACCCGAAATAAAGCAGAGAACTCGAAATGCAGATCAATATACACATATGGGGAGAGAGAGAGATAGAGAATGGAAGTATAAGAACAATACCTGTTCCAATCAAGGCCGAGAACAGCGGTGACAAAGCGGACGCAGAGAGCTTCAAGGAGAAGAGCCAAGATCATAAAGAGCATAGAACCGATGAAGGGAAAGACGACGCGAAACTCAGAGGACCAATGCTTGTAGAAAGGAACCCGACTGACGGCAATGACGGCGAGTACGGTGTGCAGCGCAGGCTGAAGACGGCCGTGCCACGTGGGAGAGAGGTGGCGGAGGTAGTCGACTGCCACATAGGCCACAGCGGCGATCCCAAGGCCGCCGGACCTCAGCGGCAGCCACCGCATGGTGGTGAACGAGAAAGAGTGAGCTGATGGTGTGGCTGGTTTAAAGAAAACCGGGAGCTGGAGGAGGTTGGCACTTGGGGGTTTGAACATTAGTCTCGTCTCTCATGCAAGTATTTTTTTTTTGTTTTATTTTTGTTTGTGGGTTTCCATTTGATTTTTTCACTTTTTAATGATTGGATTAATTCTGACAATTTAATTTTCTTATTATTAAATTGACGCATCAGAACGCGCCACATGACATAACTTTTCAATTCTTTTAACATTAAAAATTCAACGATTCAGATCATCCGGCCATTAGAAATCCATGGCCACGTAGGCCATATACACGCACTATGTGGCAGGGGCCCATAACATTAGAAATTCAACGATTCCATACCTTCAGTTTGAGTTGCTGCTGCAGGGGCCCATAACAACAGAAGTTGTCAACCCACTCACCCGCATGCCCATGTAATACACGCACTAGACAGAAAAAAAATAACGTGACTGAAGTCATGTTGGCATCTATTTATCTGCTGGCCTTGGGCATGAATTCCGGGATAGTTGGGCGAGCTTGGCGTGGCCGACCCATTGCCCCTCGCTATTTGGGCCACTGGAGATGTATTTTGAGGTTAAAGGCAATTTCAAAGCACTTGCCAAAGGGCAATGGGTGGAAGTTCTCTAACATTGTTGCATAAAAAACCTAAATTTAGAGCATTCATTCCCATATAAAGCAAATAATCAATTACTAAAAATCATTTTACCACTTACTACTATGTATTGTAATATTTCTCTTTAATTAAAAGTGTAAGGTTTTAGATTTAATTTGAATTCAATGTCACTTTATTATGGTTAGATCATTGTGGCTTAACCAAAACCTTACAGCCCTTAAGCTTCATAATTGAGCTCATATCATTTTTCTAAATAACAGTACATTTGAGAGCTCTTAAACCTAAGAACATGCGGGAAGTCCACACGAATATGGATAACTGGGCAAATCCGCACCTTTTAAACTTGATAGGTCTGATATGGTAATAGCACAGCTGTAACGAAACCACCCCCTATACTTGTTTAACATTTTAAACTACAAAAAAAAAAAAAAAAACATACAATTTTATATATGTTAGAAATAAAATATAGAGAAAGAAAGAATAAATAGATAACAATCATTGGGAGAAGAAGTGTGAGAGTTGGAGTTGTGGCTTAAAAACTAATTTTATAATATTGAACAATGTAACAAATTCATATTAATTAGTAAATAAAAAGGGCAAATTTTATTTATTTACGAGTTTGACTCTATATTATAGAGATAATATACTATGAATGAATCTATAAGACTTAAGGTATGGAAATAATGTCTTAAACGATATTAGGGCAGGGAATCTTATATTTCATAATCACTTAGTCCTTAAACAAATTAAATTCCTAGTCGACTGGAAACTCAACTGGACATTGACTATTTGGTAAGGCCAGTGTATATCATACTAAAGTTAATATGGTCTCGTACAAAGTATATTGGGAACGTGGAGGATATACAAGTGTTTGTCTATTGGACAAGTTCAACAAACGCTGGCCGCTCAAGGAAGCTTAAATGTATGGATGTTTACCACATGTCAAATATTACAGAGCTTCGAACTATAATGTGCAAATAGTTCTTAGACATTAGGCATCATCGGATATCTTGTGCTTATGGATATGAACTTTAACTTCACCTCAAAGCCCTCATTACCTTGCATGACCCAATAGGTGTTGCTTGGGTTCATGTGTATGAGCATGGAGATATTTGAATGTACAATAAGGAATCTATTACCTTTTGGTAATTGTTCAATAGAAGGACATATCTCTCAAAGCTACTTGAAGAACCATCTCAAAAATATATGGCCATAGTAAATATATCTTTAACTTCACCTCAAAGCCCTCATTACCTCGCATAGCCCAATAATGTGTTGCTTGGGTTCATGTGTATGAGTATGAAGATATATGAATATGCAATAAGGAATTTATCACCTTCTGGTGATTCTTTAATAGAAGGATATCCCTCAAAGCCACTTGAAGATCCATCTCGAACATCTCTAGCTAGAGTAACTGTTAATCAAGCTATGTTTGTAAGAACTGCTTTAACATAAAATGCATCATGGTGATCATAGATAACTACATGTGATTTGACATTATTCCATATCACATCAATCTTGATCAGGATACGAATGATAGAAGAACCGAATTACATTGTAACTACAATCAAATGATTAGAAGAGTTTCACGAATACTTGTATCTAATTTGGATAACCATGATGTGTTGCTAGCTAAATGTCACTCGTGGTTTGTGGAATTAAATTAGTTTATTAATTAATTTCATTGCTCGCTTTAGTTAGAACTGTTATAGGCATCAAACACGTATAGCTTCAAGAGTAAATAAATGTTTTTAATAACTTCTTTAAGATTTTATCATTAGTTTTTATCATGATAATTATCTTGGAGTTTTTATTTAAAATGTTTTGACAGCAACAAAAGCAAAGATGATAGAATCCTTCTCCAACGTAATCACGGTTCTGATGCCTTGCATTTTATAAGCGGTGTGATTGCTTTCCAATTCCACAAATTCAAATGAGATGAAGGATTGTTAAGGTGGGCACGGAGAACAACATGATTTAGGATTTATAACTATGCATGGGGATTAGAAGGTTGACGGAATTTAGCACAATTGTCACAAGATCAAACTCTAATGTCGTTAGACTATCTAATATTATGTGGTAGTGTCAAGGAAGAAATAGTACACCAAAGGGAAGAAGATAATCTATTTCAAGTTTCACAATTTGTCTAGAGGAATGAATCCTCCTTTTATAGACTTCATCATACCCTTTCCATAGAGTTGTGAGACTTCTCTAAATGGTTTTATCCTTTCATGATAAGACACAAAAGGGTATAACTCTTATGATAAGTCATACCTTTTATCATACCATTTGGTTAAGCGTATATCAATACACCAATCTTATGGTGCACCTCCAAACATCAAATGCACACATAGTAAAGTCAACATCATCATGATCATATTCCAACATCTCCTACTTGATCTTGATGATGTAAGATTCCGTTGACTACACAAATTGGATATCATTACCAAGTATCAAATCTTGATCACTCGACTTTCCAACTATAGTTTATAAACATTTGTAAACTGTCATTAGTCAGTGGTTTGGCTTATAAGTGCACACGCTTTGAACATTTTTACTGACTGCACTTTTACCAGCGATTCCATTTTACTATCGTTCAAGTAAAATGGCATAATTACTCTTTACTAAGAAAATACCATCCGTACCTAGCATGAATGGCGAATTCAACCAAGACTAACTTGCCCTGCGTTCAAATTTCGATCAAGTACTTCCTCCTAAGCCAATCTAGAGGCTTTCATTGATACACCATATCAATGACTTTACACACTATGCGCCAAGATGTTATACAAATTCAAACTTGAAGCCTATAAACGGATTTTACAAACAAGAAGATTTGTTGTAACTCCATTACCTCGCTATCTTTTATCCGACCAATCAATCAGATAGAGTTGCATCAAATTGTTCATTTCAGGCGTCCCTAAAATCCCTCCAATGATGCCCATATTGCATGTTCCAACTACAACATCTAGATGATTCCAACTTGTAGTCGCATACTCCTCTGAATAACCTTTGAGAGCTATCCTTTGGTCATAGGATCAGCCGCCATCTTAGCCGACGGTGTGTGGTCAACTCTTACATCATCCCTCTCCACTATAGTTCCATATAGTGATAGTTTGCATCAATTTGTTCTCCTTAGGAACTAACAATTCCTAGAAGATTGTGGACTTATTATCATAAAGCACATTGACATAATTCCTAGGATTACAATCCATATATATCAATAAACATTGACCCTATATTGTAGTACTTACCGGCCCATATTATAACACAACTTTGTTTCTTAATTAATCAAGAAGCGACCATTACATTTTTAGTCAAAATTTCCTGCAAAAATGCACTACAATAGAAAAACACATATTACTTAATTCAATGAATTCCATACCTTGAGTTCTTGGTAAACATGTTGACTTCTTATCGATGTGCTTGATTAAAAACATAATCATATTCTTTGATTATAAAATAAACTGAAACAAAGTTTGTTTGGGTTTCCCACTGATTGATTAATCTAATCAAAATTGAAGATTTTAATTGCCATTCGAATCTTGTTGGCAAATTCAATTTTCTTTTTCTCCCACTGTTCTAATTATTACTATTAGAACCTAGTAACACGTTACTAACCATATCATTGTCATGATCATTGATTATATCTCTCTCCCACTTGATCATTGACAATGTCTTTGTTTTAAACCATTTCTTGGTTACTAGTGGAACTTTGTGCTTCCCTGGGTTTTCTTTGATACATTATTCTTAGTATCATAGTAATTATACTATATATTAAATTGAACACTATACATAAAACTAATACTTTTATTGATAGAAAATGTGTACAAAATATAATCTTACACCTTACACAAAAATACAATATTCAAAGTATGTAGTAAATATATCCTATTTGAATAGATTCAAAGAATCAATTCCTTCAGCATATCATTGTTCTTCCTTTGTTTAGGACAATTAACCTTATAATGTCCAAATTCACCACGATGGAAACAATTATTTTTCTTGCCCTTATTGTGTGTATACTCTTTCGAGTTTTTCCTTTTGTTATTCCTTTGTGGCTTACTTTGTGAACTTTCAGCTAGTAGAAGACCACCATCTCTAATAATCTTTGTCATTTTCCTTCCTCCGATTCATTCTAACTTCCTCTATAGCCAACATCGCAAGTAATGTGGTCATGGTTAATTCCTTTTGACCATATGTCAAAGTAGTTACTACATGATCCCACGACTTTGGTAAACTATTCAAAAGTATAGAGACTGCATTTCATCAAAAATAGGATGGCCAACATTAGAAAGATCTCTTGCCATAATCTCCATCTTGGTAACATGGTCCACCATGCTATCATTCTCAGACATATGTGTCCCGTTGTACTTCTCAAGAAGTAATTGAATATAAGTTTGAGATTTGGGACTGTACTTGTCTTCAAGAATATCCATGATCTCCTTGGTAGTTGTATATCCCTCATAAAGAGGAATCAAATCATCTTCCATATGGTTGAGAATTATGGCATGAGCCATTTCATTATCCTTCTCCCACTTTGTAAAACCACGAGAACCCTCAACGGGTGCCTCATCTTGAATTGTATACATAGTTTTCTTGTGGGTAGAAAGATAAGCAACCATTCTCTTCCATATACGATGATTGACAAGCCTCTCAATTTTGATCAATTCAAACTTACTAGCCATTTCACAAATTTAATGATATTAACAACCACAAACAATAAGTGAAATAGAAATAGAATAATATCCTACTAAACTTAATTTAATAAACAGTAAACTTACTAAACTAAGTTGATCACGTCTGTCCTACACACACTTCCCAAAAAAGAAGTTACTATCTGGGAAACGAAATGTGTGTTTGCTATATTTGATCTGCAGTGCACGATTTCCAATTCCCCTTGAATGAAATGTATGTTTGCGATATTTGAGATATTATATATACTAAATATAACTGCTTGGAGGAATTGTAGTAGTTGAAATTGATGGTTTATGTTGATTGAGAATGATTCAGAGATCCCTTGTTAATTGAGACTTGGATAGATAATTAGTCGGTCTCGAAGCAGTGTTGTCTACCCAAACTGAAAGTACTCCTCGGTTGCCTGATGGCTCCAGTCAACATATACCATCATGTATATCAATACACCAATTAGTGCACCTCCAAACATCAAATACACTCGTAGTAACGTCAAAATCATCATGATCATATGCCAAAATATAAAAAGAAGAGATAAATTTTTGTCCCCACCAAATGATGATCAAGGTGCCAAATCACAAGAGGGTTTGAAATATCAAGACTCTATCCTATTGTTTGGTTTGAGTCGATTGGTGCTTGTAGCTTAGGTGGATAATGTCAATTGAGGATCATTTGCCACAAGGAGTATCTCGTATTCATTTTGTTCTTGCTCCATAATTACAAAGTTGCAGACAATATTTGAGCTCTCTTCAAATAAACACACAAATCTGCTATGCACAAACTCTCGCTCTACGCAAAACCTCTCAACCCTCTTGAGAATTTTATTTTACTGTTTTGCCCACCAAAACATCTTCAACTTGGATAAATAGCATTGTAAAGGCAACCGATGACATCTTCAGTTTGGATAAACAACACTGCTTCGAGATCGACTAATTATCTATCCAAGTCTTAGTCAACAAGGAATCTCTGAATCCTTGTTGGAAGAGATTATCCCATTAGCATTTCGACGAGTTGGGGTGTTACCAGGCTACGACATTCAGCACACTGAAAGCCAAATATTTATTGAACTTCATAGTAACTAGCAGCCTTATCTTCAGGCTCTAGAACCCGAAGGCTGAGCCACGTTCGTTCCCCGACCGCAATCACAAGATTTAGAGGTCATCAACACACTCAATGCCACAACAACATTCATTCACTCCCCGGCCGAGCTCGACTGATGAGTTGGCATGCGCTGCATTCAACCGAATGACGTAATTAGCTTATTAGCTATTTGGCTTGCACGCCACATAGGCTAAATAGTTTTTTAAGGTCAATAGTCCCTGACGATCATTTTTGTCCTAGAGAGAAAAGAGAGAAAAATCCTAGCTGAACTTCCAAGTGTGCCCAAGAGAATTAATTCAAGTGAATGATCTTGCTAGAATAATCAAATCCTTCACTTCATCATCTGTCATTGGTGTATTAAGTGTGGATACTCTTAGAGGCTAGTACTTAGGGAACTTTTTGTGATCAATAATGAAGAGGAAGTACACAAGCACAAGGATTCATGTAAGTTAACCTCTTTACCATCTTTATTTATTGCATTATTGATTACAACCAACCAGATATATAATCCATATAACATATTGTATGTTATTTTTATTTTTTTCATTGCATAGTTAATATTTAAATTAAATTTATCCCAATAACTAGCTTGGAAACCCAACACGGAGGATCTGGACTTTCCTTGAAAACTAAGATGTATCATCTTATGAAAAGATTGAAAATTAAAAATATCCTCTCACTCTTGTTCTTCAAGAATATAGCCATGCCATACAAGTGCAAAAACCCACAAATGTCACACCACTTAATACTTGAAACACTAGAGGTTGGGGATGGTCCCCAACTTTCGAAGGTACCAATACAAAAGGGACATCACTTCTCTTTAAACTCAAGTAATAAGGAACATGATAACTCTTGACTAAGATGCAAGTATCACACTAAAGATCTATCACTAAGACCAATATAAACAAAATGAGGCATTATATGCTTCATATTGGCAAAAGATGAATGTCTCAGACGCTTTCTCTTGTTCTCTTCTATATATCCTTTCACAAAATAACTTTGTGCAAATGTCATCCACAATGAGTTCTGCTCTCCTAATGTCTTCATTTTGAGGCTTTCTGAGGACCAAATGCGTACTAGCCACAAGATTATATTTGTCTTTAAAATATTGGACAACTTAATAAACCATAACAAGAAAATGAATTTTCTAATGGTTCATGGGTTTTATGTTGGTTTTGGTTTATTAAGTTGTCAAATATTTTAAGCTTTTGGATATGAACTAATATAATCTTGTGGCTAATATACATTTAATTCTCATGGGTCTTGAACATGAGGATCTTAGGAGAGCATGATTGCATACAGGCACTCTCTCTTGCCATCTATTTGTACTATCAACTGTACAATCTCTCCAATAAAAGTAAGGCCCGCAAACACATCTGTGTCCCAATTTCTATTAAAAAGATACGACAAATGATGGTATAAAGAACGATTAGAATAGCATTTTTCGTCTGATAATCTCCTTGCATTGAATGTCATGAAGAAGACGAAAGATTGGATGGATTAGTCTTCCTGCACATAGACTATTAACTTTCGTAGAGAATAATGTTCATTAGTATGCTAATTGTATTGTATAACAACGAACACGATTCCCTCCATGTAGAAGAAGTCTGCACATACACTAATTTTATTGCATTTAGACAATTAAATTTTGAGTATTTTTGGTCTTTTACTCTGTCATCCTGCACTATACTATGCTAACTACCCTGCAGGCTAAAGGGCTAATTTTATTTTATAACTACCTTTGTCATTATGTTCCAAGAAACCATCCTTGGGTGCCTTCACATGCCTTGTCATCTTGTGGGTATTTACATTATTAATTAGCTTGAATTTAACAATATTATGCTAACTACACTCGCCGATATAATAACTTTGTCTAAGGACTTTAATTAATTAGTTTAATATGGTAATACTAAAGGCAGTTCAAAGTCGCTTCATTATTATTCTTTGTATTTGGGATAGCTGCTTCTATGTACCTAGGATCACATGACAGTATGTGTTATAATATAAGTTATCGGGAATCATGTCAATAATTATCTTCCAATACGCAAACATTTCATTAGTAAATGACAAATTACAAAATGGTAAAATTAAGAATAAAAATTATGTAATGTGACCGATGTTCTAATGTCCTATAAATATATGTACATATAGTCAGAGATATAAGCTCCCACCATCAACTATGAGAGGTAGCTACTGCTATATGCTTCTCTCCTTGGTTTTTCTGGGCTCACTGAAAGACATTATTCAGTTATGTGGTGCTGATCCCACTGATGGCTTCATCGATGTTCCGTTGACGGAATATAATTTCGAATTACAGAAACCGTATGACGTACCACTGGAGAAGCGCTATAGTAGTGTCAATGGAGTAAGGCGTTTGTGGGTCTATGCTGATGACAAGCCCCATAACCCTAGTAGCCAAACCCAGCCACGTACTGAAGTTCGTATACGGGTAACATCTCCCTACCTGCGCTACTCTCTCTTCATAACATATATGTACTGATATATGTTTATGTTCATATGTGGTGAATTAATTAAGTCGATTTTTGACTAAATGTGTTGTTCAGAGTCAACTTTACCGATAAATTCTTATATTGTCAAACGGTTTGATATGAGGCTACTAACCTATATACATACCCCAAATATTCATAAATTGTTAACTGATCGACTAGAGAGAACAGTACTTAAAATACAGTGGGCAAGAAATTTCTTCTTTTTAAAAAAAAAAAAAAAAAAATATATATATATATATATATATATATAAATATGGGACATTGATCACGTTGATTTTCATCAAGACAAGTGGATTTACGTTGTTAGCAGTGAGTATGAATTATTGCTCATGTTGACTTATACCAAACATAGTCTGCCAACATAAGTCTAGCAAGAAAAAACGCTTCCTTAAATATGCGTATACGAATTTGTGTGTGCTTTTTTGCTATGTATGGTATACGTCTTGTGTAGAACGCTTCTAGAACTGGTGGTCGAGATTCATATACAATCAACAGCTAAGACCTAACTAAGTTTTATGTAGGGTCTTGACTATTCATCTGGAATATGGCAATTTGAAGGGTATGGATTTGTGCCAAATGGAACCTCCGGTGCTACGGTAGCACAGATACATGGAGCAGCTCATGGTGCTACCACAATAATCCTAAGAATCTATAACGGCGACATGAGGTATTATAGTCGAGATTTAGTGGCTACAAATCTTTACGATAAGTGGTTCAGACTTAACATAATTCACGACGTTGACGGAGGCACGGTGACTGTTTTCATCGACGGAGTCCAGAAATTTCAGGTGAAGGATAAAGGGCCAGGAGACTTGTACTTCAAATGTGGAGTTTATGCTGCACCGGCTAACATAAGCTACTACATGGAATCACGTTGGAAAGACCTCAAAATATATAAAAAGTGCTGATGATTATATATTCTGCAATGCACAAATTTTATGTATGTTTGTGTTCGATCTACAACCAACTGCCTTGAGATGTTTCCATGCCAATGTAACGCAAGCTTCGGCAGCTTCAAAGTATATATAATATTTAGACCATGGAACTTAGGATTCGTGTAGTGGGACTGCTTTTGTAGAATGAATTTCTGCTCATAAGCGTTTTCAGTATAAATGTCAAAATTTTCATTGAAAATCCAAATGCCTTCTCACAGTCGTAAGTATTTTAGTTGTGAAAAAACACTTCTAATTCCCAATTCAATCCCAAACAGGCTTTTTCCACTACAAAGAATAACGGCATTTAAACTAACGTTTAATGGACGGTATTAAATAGTCCCTTTGTTTTGTAAATTATATGATATGGCAGTTGATGGTTGGACTCACTCTTTAAATCATTAAAGAAAGAATCCAGCCATTAACTGCAGTATAATGTGGTCTACAAAATATGGTCAAATTAAAAATATAATCTCCTTAGCATTTCCCTTCACATTAGCTACTAACAGCTCGTTCCAAATATGATAACTTTTTACATACTGATATCATATATCAATAATTTTATTTATTTTTTCTTGAGGTATTTGTTGATTTACCCTCTGAACTTGTACATAATTTCCAATTTTCCCCCTAATTTTAATTTTAGCCGATTAGCCCCCTGAAATTGTATAATTAGCCATTTCCCCCCTGAACTTTACTTTTAGCCGTTACCGTCTTGAACTTTTATAAATAGCCAATTTTTTCCTTGGCGTTATATTTTAAAAAATTCCATTTTTTTAGCTCTTATACAATTGACATGTGTTGTTCCCGTGATCAAGATTGATGGAAAATTGAATGAAAATTTTTAAAATCTAATGCTAGGAAGGAATTGGCTATTTATAAAAGTTTAAGGGGTAATCGGTTAAAATTAAAGGAAAACTAACGAAACGTAAAAAAGAAAAACTTTAGTTTTAATGAAAAATGACAGATATAGGTATAGTGAATAGTACCAAGGAAAGGTTAAAATGTGGTTTTTCGTTAAAAGTGAACAATATCGGGAGTGTTTCGTTAAAACTCCTTAAAATTAAAGCTCAAGAGAAAATTGGCTAATTATAAAAGTTCAAAAGGATAATCGGCTAAAATTAAAGTTCATAAGGAAAATTGGCAGTTCCATATACATTCGGAGGGCAAATCAACAAATATGCCTTTTTTTCTTTATGAATAATAGATCGCTTGTGACTAGGGGTGCAACTTGGGCAAGTTAGAAGGTCAACTTAATCTTAACTCAACTTTTACAATTCGGGCTCGGGTTCGGGTTAGGTTTCATTGGGTTCATTTGGGCTCGGATTTAATTGGGTTAGGGTTTACTTGGGTTGAGTTCGGGTTGCCTAGCGTTTTCAAGTTTAATCTTGTAACAACTTAGTTTCCAAGAATTCCTACAAAAATTAAGCTAAGTAGCATCCAAGCTAGCTAACTTTAATTTCATAAATCCATCTATTATAAAGCTTTACGATTTAGAAACTACAAATATGGGCTGACTAATCATAGCACCTTATTCCCTAAAAACTTACGTAATTATAAAGGGTAATTTATTAAAAAAATATTAGAAAGCGCGTTGATTTTTGGACTTGGCTCACTTGGATATAGTATGAGCATTGATTGATATGGGTTATAATCTGGTTAGATTGGGATTGGTTAGTCGGGTTGGGGATGGATGAGCAAATGATCAACCCAACTCAACCCAATCAATGAACGGGCTAAAATTGGGTTGGGTTCGGGTGGTTTATAACTAAGAAAACCGCACTTGTTCAGGTTTAAAGTCGGGTTGGACATGGACAAATTCGGATTGGTCCAACCCACGTTTCACCCCTACTTGCGACTGATCAATGCCTAAAAGGGTTATTGAATTTTTTTTTTTTTTTCCTTCTATTAAAATAAATGGTTGTGTCAGTGTTTGTGCTGCTGATCCTACCAATGGATTCACCCTTGTGCCATGGACGGAAGACAACTTTGTCTTACAAACACCATATAACGAACCCCTCGATGACCGTTACAGGTACAAGGATGGGGTTCGAGGTTTTTGGATATACAATCATGACAAGCCTTTCAAAACTGACAACCGAGCTCAGAGCTGCGCATATCGGTATATATATCTCTCTCCCTCTTCCTACCATTTTTTCACAATGCTATGTCACTAATATTCTAACTAGTTGCCGAACTTGGGGGTTTTGTTGCAGGGGCATGACCATTCTTCTGGAATTTGGCAATTTGAAGAACATATATGTGCCAAGTGATACTTCTGGGGTTACAATTGTGCAGATCCACGGTGCAGCTGAGGGAGCTACATCTCTACAGCTAAGGATGTATGACGGAGATATCAAATACTACAAATACAACCTCGTAGCTACTGATCTCTACGACAAGTGTTTTCAAGTAAACATAATCCACAACGTTGACAAAGGAAAGATAATAGTTTTCATTGATGGTGTCAAGACGTTTGAGGTGAAAGGCCAAGGACCAGGGGACCTGTATTTCCCTTGTGGAGTGTATGCCACACCAGAGAATTCGAGTAACTACATGGAATCAAGGTGGAAAGAGATCAACTTTACAAAAAATGACGGAAATTAGTAGAATATTTGTATTAAGTAGCTAAGTGTGTCGTTACAGTCTATCTACCGGTCTATATATGGAGTACAACGCTACGGTTTTACTTGAGAACTCGTATAACTCTTGCGCCCCCTTCTACTTCAGTTATAGTAAGACTGTACCAGTGCAAATCATACAGGATTCAGTAGCACTTTCATAATCCATACAATCATTAAATCCTATTACTCAACCTGCATATGCAAGATGGACAAAATGCTGAAATTCTCTGGCAACCAAAGTTGCTAACTATCTCAAGGTTCGATAAAATTGTTTGACTCCTACAAGCAGTTTCAAGAATGTCTCACTATTACAGTGCTCCAATTATTTATACAATCTGAGCAGAGTTCAAAGACAAGCAAACATCAGTTTGCATTTCTCTGTACCTTCAAACACATTGTTCAATTTCTTACAGGATTCAAAACCCGTAAATATGTTGTATTATTATTCTTTCTGTGATGAATATATAAAAAGTCAAGAAATAGAATTGGGAAAGATCTCAAGAACCGCACAGAAGTACATACATAGATATATACCACTAGTACAAAAACATGTTTGCGCGACGAAAACTTGCGCGACGCAGCTAAATGCGTCGCGCAAAGTATGTTTGCGTGATGTTAAACACAAAACGTCGCGCAAATGGCCTTTGCGCGACTGCACTTTGCGCGACGAAGATTGGCGTTGCGCAATACTGTTTTGTGCGACGTAAGTACCCTTACGTGGAGCAAAACGGTATTGCGCGACGCCAATCTTTGTCGCGCAAAGTGCAGTCGCGCAAAGGCCATTTGCGCGACGTTTTGTGCGTCCTGCAAGATTTTGGCGCTAAAGGAAGTAAGTTTTACCGCTTTTCTGTTGACTTTGCGTGACGTAGGGCTACGTGAGTCGCGCAAAACAGCTTTGCGCGACGCACGTGCACTTACGTCGCGCAAAACATCTTTGTGTGACGTATGTGGCGTCACGCAAAAGCGCAAAGCTGTTTTGCGTGACGCCACATACGTCACGCAAAGTCAACGACTTTTTTTTCCTTTACTTAATCAGTTTGGGTGGTAGAAAACTGCAAACTAGTTGCAGCAGCTACCTCCCTCCCCCATCTCTGTTCTAAACGTTCTCCAATTCTCTCCGTTCCTTAATCTATTTGTATCCGGTAAGCAATTTGATTTTGTATATGCAACTTTGAATTGAGAATTCAAACTAAAACTACTAAACTTGTTTTGTACAGGATTTTTGTATACAATTATCATTGAAGAACGAATTTGAAGGTATTTTTTTCATATTGCATATGGGATTTTTGTATATGTACCTTTGCTTACTTGCTATGCCCTTTTTTGGTAATGGTGGAGTTTTGTGAGATTGAATTTTGAAGTAATCTTTATTAATTTTACCTATTAAAAGGAGTGAGATTGTAGATATATTGTTGAAGACTTGTTTGGACTTCATTTGAATACTTTATCGAGGTTAACTTATATATTTACATAGAAGAAATTGTAAGAAATGTTGGTTTCCCCTTGAAATTTCCTTAATTTGTGCTATACGGTTGAATTGAGGGTAAATGCAATGTGTTGCAACTAAGAATTATATAGAAAACCTACAAAAGCCATGATCTTCAAAGCTAATCTTATCATCACTATTAAATTCTCAATGCTAAGACAATAGGTTTTAGTTCAATAATGAGCGGGTTGATTTTTGTGAGCATATGCCATACTTATGTAGATAAACAATGGCTATGATTCTCTTATTAAATCCTTGTAGAAACTCAATATCATCTTCCAATTTTAATACAAGTAAGTAATTTAGGATTCATTTTTAGTCTCAATCCTTTGTAAACTTGAAGACAACCAAAACATCTTTCAATAAGATTTTTTAAAACCAATATGTAGCCAAAATACGCTTACACTTGTGTTCATATTCTAACAGTACATTTATCTCACCACCAAAATTACTCGAGTGTAACTAACTAGAATATGTATATTCGATGATATAATTAGTATAAACAAATAAAAACTAAGGCCATCAACATTATAGTTTACAAGGATTAATATTTTGTATCTATTTTATTTAGTTTCACTAATTATTGTGATTTAATTTATTTGTATGCACATATTTTTGTACATCAATTACAAAATTGTTTTGTGTTGTACGAAGTTAATACAACTTAACTTCGTACACTTTTTTTTTCAAGAAAAGCTTAGTTTCCCGTTTGAGAGTTAGTTGGATTTTGTGCATGGATGCAAAAGCATGCTTGTGGTCCAATTAATTATTGAATTGTCCCATTTTTTGGACAGTTTGGGAATGCATAGTTATGTGTTGTAGTTTGCGGTTCATAGATTAGGTTTCGATAGTGGAAATTTCGGTAACATTTCCTAATGTTCTTCGAGTACACAGTGGATATTATGTATCTACTGCGTACACTTGAAGAATTGTAAGGAGATGCTGTCGAAATTTGCCCATGTCGAAATTTAATCCATTGGAATCGTAAATTATGGCACATAACTGTGTATTTTTGAATGGGATAGGCCCTTACCGGAGGAATAAGGTGAGAAGACAATAGTTGAAGTTGTTGTACTTTTATTGGGATTGCAGGCAAAATGGACAAACAGTGGATACAGAATCATAATAGATGTGCTATCAAGTACTTGGATGGAATAAATGATTTCATTGAATTCGCAACTAGACACAACCGAGGTTCAACTCATATTCGATGTCCCTGTAGGAAGTGTAACAACTCAATGAGGGAAACATTCGAAAATCTTCGATTTCATTTAGTAAGAAATGGGATGATGGAGACCTATACTACTTCGTATCATCATGGAGAACGATTAGACCAAGCTTCGTCTTCATACATGACACGAGTGGAGACTGTTGAATGTAATGTGGATCCTAATGAACAAGTTATGGATATTCTAAATGATGTTTATCCATATGCTACAACCAACACCAATCAGGAAGGGGGAGATGACGGTCGTCCAACCATGGATAGTGAGGCATTCAAAAACTATGAAAAACTATTGAAAAATGCCAAGCAAGAATTATATCCGGGGTGTGAAAACTTTTCGATGCTCACAGCAATTGTGGAGTTGATGCATGGCAAGATCAAGTTTCGTTTGTCAAACAAGTGTTTCGATTACTTTTTAGGAGTTATCAAGAGGATGCTTCCAAAGGACAATTGTTTACCTGAAGATCATAAAAGTGCCCAAAAAGTGTTGAAGGGTCTTGGATTGGGGTATGAAAAAATTCATGCATGTGTAAATAATTGTATATTGTTCTATAAGGAGAACACACAGTTGGATAAATGCCCTGTATGCAATGAGCCAAGGTTTAAAATGACATCACAAAATAGAAAGACCAAGATTCCACAAAAAGTAATGCGTTATCTTCCATTGAAGCCAAGGTTGCAACGATTGTACATGTCGATGCACACCGCTACCGATATGAGATGGCATAAAGAAGGACGAGTAAATGACGATGTTATGAGGCATCCTGCAGATGGAGAAGCATGGAAAGAATTCGATCGAATGTACCCTGATTTTGCAGCTGACTCGCGAAACGTCAGATTGAGACTTGCCACCGACGGATTTAATCCGTTTGGGGTTCTAAACCAAATCCACAGCACTTGGCCGGTCGTCGTGTTTCCTTATAATCTGCCGCCTTGGAAGTGCATGAAAAAAGAATACATGATGTTGACTCTATTAATTACTGAAGATCCAGGAAAGTCCATTGATGTTTATTTGCGGCCGTTGGTAGATGAGCTAAAAGATTTATGGGAAAACGGTGTTCGTACATATAATAAGTATACTGGGCAAATTTTCACCATGAGAGCAGCAGTGATGTGGACATTAAATGATTTTCCCGCATATGCAATGGTTTCTGGCTGGATGACTAAGGGTTATTTGGCATGTCCAATATGCAAGGAGAACGTAACATCATCTTGGCATGCGAGAAAAGTTTGTTATCTTGGTCATCATAGATGGCTCCCTTGGGACAACGAGTGGCGTCAAAATGATAAAGCCTTCCACGACACAAAAGAGACTCGACCAAGACCAAGAGAATGGTCTGTTGATGAGATTTTGGATCAATTAAACCGTTTGGAATTTGGTCATTTTGGCAAAGGGGTCAGTAAGCCCAGACCAACTACACATCTGAACTGGACACACAAGAGTATGTTATTTGAGCTCCCATACTGGTCAAAGTTAAAATTAAGACACAACCTCGATGTTATGCATATTGAGAAAAATGTGTTTGATACTTTGGTCGGGATAATTCTAGACATTGAAGGAAAAACGAAAGACATGGTCGAAGCTCGCCTTGATTTGGAACGAATGGGCATTAGGCCATCCTTGTGGATGAAGAAAGTTGGTGGTACATTGAAGAAAGACCGTCCTTTTTTTACAGTTAATCCGAATGGGAAGAAAGAGTTTTTCAACTTTATTTCTTCTGTAAAGTTTCCAGATGGGTATGCTTCCAATATCTCGCGTTGCGTGAACGTGAGAGGGTGTAAATTTTCAAACATGAAGAGTCATGATTGTCATGTGATACTCCAACGCCTTCTACCGGTTGGTATTCGACACTTATTGCCCCTTGATGTGGTGAAACCAATCGTGTTGTTGTCTAGATTTTTTTCACAATTGACTGCAAGGTGTTTGCGGAAGTCGGATGTTAAACAATTGCAGGACGACATTGTGAACGTCTTATGCAAGTTCGAACAGATATTTCCTCCAGCTTTCTTTACAAGTATGATTCACGTGATGATTCATTTGCCAGATGAGGCATTGCTTGCTGGACCAGTCAATTGCCGATGGATGTATCCAATAGAAAGGTACTTAATTAAGCGTATATATATATATATAACATATTAATGATCAACGAACGCTTTGAATAATTTGTAGCATACCTTTTATTTGTGTAGATATCTTGGTGAGTTGAAAAAGTGTGTCCGAAATAGGGCAAAGCCCGAATGATCACTTGTGGAGGCATGGGTCGCATATGAGTCACTTACTTTTTGTGCAATGTATCTTCAAGATGTTGAGACAGCTTTCAATCGTCCTCAACGCAATAATGACGGTGGTGTCAGAAAAGAGAAACTATATGTTTTTGCCCAAATTGCGCGACCATTCGGCGAGCCTGTAAAAGGCGAATCGTTTACCAAAAAAGACATGGAGGTAGCGCATTGGTTCATACTCAACAATTGTGATGAGGTTTTGCCATACCTTGAAGAGCATGAACGGTTGATGAAGCGGGAACATCCTTCACATTTATATGCCAAGAAGCACCGTGAATTGTTTCCTTCGTGGTTTCACGAACATGTAAGTTGTATGTGTTTTGAATTCAGCATATTTTCCAACTTGTTCATGCCCGTCTTCAAAGTTGGTTACACTAACAAGTTAACTTTTTGTATATGTTATATTAGATGAACAAATTGAAGGAATTGAATTCACCCTCTTACAAGAAGAATTATATAACTTGGCAAGAGGACCGCTTCACGTTGAATTGTTCTCAGGTTGTCATGTCAACGGGATCAAGTTCTTGGGGGCAACACGTGATGACAAGTCGTATACTCAAAATAGTGGTGTCCACGTCCCGGGTGCGGGCGACAGTGAAGACATTGATTTTTATGGTAAATTAACTAGTGTAGTACAATTACTTTACAAAGACAGGTGTCAAGTGATACTGTTTAAGTGTCTTTGGTTTGATACAAACCCACATAACCGAACGAGTATTAAGCGAGACCATGGTTTACTATCAGTAAACACTACCAAACGTTGGTACGATGAAGACCCATACATTTTGGCAACTATGGCGAAACAAATATTCTTTCTAGACGACCCTAAAGCCGGCAATGGTTGGAAAGTTGTTCAGAAGATTGATCGAAGAGGGCTATATGATATTCCGGAACTAAATCAAGATGACAACGACGACAACATCGTTGACCAACAGTTATCATCTTTGATAAAAATTGGTGAAGAAACACTCCGAGATACTAATGTTGTCCAAGAACCGTTTGAAGTAGCTGGAGTTCCCGAATTCGAAATACCAATAGAGTCAATTTCAATTGACCTTGGTGATCTGCCACGATACAATGCACCGGAAGAGGCAAATGAAGATGAGGATGAATGGAAATCCGAAAATGATAGTAGTGAGGATAACGAGAGTTATTATTGTAGTTCAGATGAGGATTAATATAAACTTGTAAAGGAAAAACCAGGAGATTGAGGAGAGGCAAAGTCAAACTAAAAAAAGGCACGGGAAGAATCTGATCGTGATCGTTTGAAGGTATTCTCCATTTTTACTTCGATTTGTTTCATGCAGTTTTGATAGGCAACTTATCTAAAAGTTAAGCTATATAAATAAAATACAATGCTAGTATTCATGCTTATTCGGTTTTGAAGCTGCATTTTGTTTTAGCATGTAATCATTTGCTTTTATTATGAATTGACCTGTTCATTTTGGATTCACTTCATTTGGATCAGGTGTATATGTCCACATAGGCTAAATTATTCAGAGTTCTATGTATTTACTTATGTTTGTTCACAAATGGTTACTTTTAAAGATATTTGTCCTGGAAACTAATTGGCATTCGGTTACTTACAGGTTAAAAAGGCCTTAAAGGGGGTGAAGGTAGCACTTTCTCATCCTGAGGATAGGTCTTATACAATCACAAGGGTCTCGGTGGAACCCCTGGCAAGCTGATGTAAGTCTTATAATCTTTACGTTACGTTTATGCTTATATCTTGTTTATATGTATATACGTTGTTATGGCACTTGATTCGCTTGAAATGTAGAACAGGAATTTTCACGCTCATTATCTACTTTCGTTTAACTATTTTGATTGAATTTGCAATATCATACATCATAAAGAGTAAAAATGAAAACAAAATGAAATTGGGTTATGACGGTGTTCCATGGCAACATAATGTTCATAACTTATCATCCATGTTTGCGTTTTAGGTTCACTCTAGAAGATCAAAGTAGAAATTCAGTTGTATAGTATTATCGTGAAAGGTACAATATTGTGTTGAGGGATGTGGCAATGCATGCGCTTCAATGTGGGAGCGATTCAAAATCCAACCATAGTGCAATTGAACTGGGCATATTCAATGTTTTTCGTCATTGGCACTTTTCTTCTGTCTTCCTTTTGTGTCACATCAGTTGATTCGTTCTGATCTAGCTTTTGTGCTTCTTGGAACTGAAGGCATTCAAGTTAGGATTAACGATGATGATTTTCAATCATATATGCTGATATTGAAGGGCCAGGCATGTTTATTTTTTGGCATAAGCTGTAATTTAGTCTTTCGCTCCTATCGTTTGAATATTTTTGAGATATTTACTGACCTACGATCTTGGCCTTGTAGCTGGCACTCCTTATGAGAATGGTGTTTTCCGCATGAAGTTGTTATTGTCCAGGGACTTTCCACACTCCTCCTAAAGGTTTGTTTGTTATGATCATAAATGATGTAATTGATAACACTATCATTTAAGTGGACATGTTATATTTCTGTTCCCTCGTTCTGTTTGGAATGCGTGATCGTAGACAACTGAAGATGTTTTTGTTGATGAAAGGCCTATATATGGTAGAACTCTTTTAGTCCCTATTTGGATTATAATTTATGGAAAATAATTGTTGTAGGCTACTTCCTGACGAAGATTTTCCATCCAAACAACGGTGAGATTTGTGTCAACACCTTGAAAAAGGATTGGAATCCAAGTCTTGGATTACGACATGTTCTGATTGTAGGTTCCCTTGATGGTTCAGTTATATTCTTTCATTTCTGCTTATTCATCTGAGAATTTTATGTTCTCTTACAAACTCAAGTTGTCTTGGCTTCGTGCTTTGTGATAACAGGTAGTTAGATGTCTATTTATTGAACCATTTCCATAATCAGCGTTGAATGAACAGGCAGGCAATACTTTTTTATCGTTCAAAATTTATTAACACCAAGAGGCCCAGACCTATTTACTAGTATCTAGGTTGTTTTTTTATGTGACTTGCTTGGCATGTGAATCAAACATGAAAATCATGTTCAAACACGTGTTAGCAGTGTCCTTGTGTCTTAATGGTTTTTCTGGGGCTGCCCAATGCCCAATGTGTTTGTCCACAAACTGTAGGTGCTTGGTTGTTCCCTTAAGACACAGGAACCCAATTATAGTATGACAAATATAGTTCAACATACAACAATTTTTCTCTGCTTTTTGAACAGCTCTTGAAACAACTGATGTTATTTCTACAAGACATGTTGCTTAATGAAGTTTCTTGGAGTCTTGGATTAAGAGTAATTATGTTTTTTTTTTTTTTTGGTCCCCGTTGAAAAGATAAATTCATATGTCATTGCGATATCTCTGCAGTTCTTTTCATTTTGGATGTACCTCTACTTTTAAGCTGTTGGATTTGAATTTACTATCATGTTTAAGTAATGGATGTTAGAATTAGAGGTGCATGCTCTTGTTTGCTGCTTTGCTCCTACAATCCCATGCACATTTTTCATCTTGCTAGGGTGAATTAGTGCAGGCCGTAAGATGTCCTGGATTTATGATGATTAATGGGTTTGTTACTCGGTGCAGTGAGTATATTATTGATTTGATGGGTGCACCTGGAACACTAATTCCTGCTGAGGTGCCTACTAGTCAGCTCCCGAATTCTTTCTTTGCCATAAGGAGCTTTCAAGATGCCACCGAAATGCCCAAAGATGTGTGTTTGGCTCAAGCTGAGGGCAGTGGAATGTTAGCAGTTCCTTCTGATCTTGACATAGTTTCTAGAGCTGGCAGCTCACGGTCAGAAGAAGCATCATATGCAGGCATTCAAACAAAAGATGATAGAAGAATCGTTGTTGACGAAAACCAAATGGAAAGTTCTAGCAGTGATATGGGGACTCCCCTTAGATCACTTCGTAAATCATTTGAAAGTTCATCGGGTACAACTGAAAAAGCCACATCTGCACAGAAAAGGAAAGTGAAAAATGTATCAAAGTATGTCATCAGTGCAGCAAAGAACCCAGAGTTTGCACAAAAACTACATGCTGTCTTGTTGGAAAGTGGTGCATCACCTCCTGCAGATTTATTTTCGGATATGAATCCTCAATATCTGCATGAAGACAAGTTGCTTGGTCAAATGAATGCAGATGGGAAACTTGTAAATGATGGGATTCATAATTATTTGGTCCAATTATTATCAGGCAATGAGCTGTCCACTCAAACTGCTGCTGAAGTGAGCTATGCCAATTTTGATAACTTGCTGAAACAATCTTCCTTGGATTTAGCTGAGCAACGAAATGAATCAGAGACAAACAAGTTTTCTCTTCTCTTAGATACTGTTGAGGAGGGATTTGTAATCATGTCTGGTGGAACTAGTGAAACAACCCAGATTTGTAATCCTGTTCTTGATAATCCCCCAATGAACTCCGAAGCTTTGAACGAGTATAAAGAATCAATGAGTAAGCCAATGGACAGATGCAATAGTGGCCTGTGTACTAGTTGTGATAGTCACTATGAGAGGTATCCCGCACTAGGGGAAGTTGCAGAGTGGGAAATTCTATGAGAGGATCTTCAGATTGGTGAACGCATTGGCATTGGTAAGCACAGGTTCAGAATTTTGTTGCACTAAATTAGTGTAATAACAATACTGCAAAGTTTGCATATGGTCTTACGACTTTAAAAGTTGGAACTTTTAATTTTCAGGGCTAGTGTGCTGGTTACGGTGATTGAAACTCTACGTGAGTTTGTCATCATTTACGAAGGATTCAGTTCTTTTCCCGAAATTTTTTTGCCAATTTCAGTCTTGTTGCTTGAAGTGGCAGAACAGGAGAATATGCCACAAGTATTAACAGACAGACTGAAAGATGTTGCTGAACTGATTAAGACAAAAGCAGATAAACATCACATTCTGCGGCAACCACTTCAGATGCGGAAGCAAAAGCCAGTGGCTATCAAAATGCTCAATCCGAAATTTGAGGAGAAGTAATTTATCTTTACCTCCCGTACCCAATTGTCATAATGTTATTATGTTGGGTAGTGCTTGAACGTATTGCTGGAGTCACCGCTGAATGATATTTTGTTATGCAGCTTTGTTAAGGGCAGAGACTATGATCCAGATCGGGAACGAGCTGAGAGAAGAAAGATGAAGAAAATTTTGAAGCAAGAAGCTAAAGGGGCTATTCGTGAACTGAGTAAGGATAATTTTTTCCTGTACGAGGTGAAGGCGAGGGATAAGACGCTGATGGAAGAAGAAAAAGCTGAGAAATATGGAAAGGTACGACTTTTCCTACAACAACAAGAACACGCTATGAAGTCTGGGCAATTAGGCAAAGGCAAAGGCAAGAAGAGAAGGCGATGAGTTTGGTTGTTTTGGTTGCGTAGTACCTTCTCATGACTTTTGCCTTCAAGGTCAAGGTAATATTTTGGCAATATTAGCAGCATTTCTGATTTTTTTTTTTCCCGTTACGTTTTTTAGGTAATAGATTACTAATGTTGGTGCTTCGGGAATTCACTCGCTCGCTCACTGATTGCAGGTATGGCAGCCTTGCATCGCGGACATTAAGGGAGACAGATGAAGGCGGTTTCTATGGTGCAAATTTTGTGCAACGTTTAGGTTATTATAAATGTATTCATAGTAAAAATTTTGTATCCAATTTTGGTCGGAACTATATCGGTTGCCCGATGTTTAGAAATTCATCCAGAATTTTGGATCTTGACAATGTTTTCGCCATGCTTTCATGCAACCTCATTCAATATTCCTTCAACACCTTATTTACACTTTAAAACCTACATCTATGGATGGTTTATCTCGTTCGCACCTTTAAGAATAATATTTTGCAACGTTTACTTATTTGAAACAAGAGAAATTTAGAATTTGGGAATGAAAATGAAAATGAAAAGAACAAATGAATATGCAAACAACGAGCCTTCGAATTGGTTAAAATTCCTGATCCACGTGTTAGTAACTAACAAGCTAAATTTTTTCAATTCCATGTGTTAGTAAACAAATAGATTGGCAAGTCGAGAATTGTATTTTTGAACTTTAATCTTTTAAGACGATTAAAATTTAATAAAAATCTGGTGTCAGATTGTATATTGATTTTAGTCTCTTAATGTGTACTGAATTCAAACTCATATTATATTTTTGTTTTATAGATATCTTATTTAATGTCATTGCATTAAATTTTAAATTTATTATTATACACATTTTAATTCATTAATTTTTTTTAACTTCCTCTAATTAGTGTACCTAAACGTCCATATCATAATATATTTCACTAAATTAGTGTATTGAAATATCCATATCTAAATATATTGTAGTGAACTAGTGTACTGAAATATATTGGTAAACGTCCATATCATAATATATTTCACTAAATTAGTGTACTGAAATATCCGTACCTAAACGTCCATCAAAATGGTAGATTTACTAACAATTAGAGTTTATTAATACTTTCATTAAGTATAACATAAGATTTTGTGGTATCCACTTGTGTAAATACTTTAAATTGACGATCGAATTAGTTCATTGTATTCATATAGGGTCAAGGAGTGTAGCTGTAAAAAATCATCAAAATCGGAGTTAAAACTACCGTTAAATCGTTATTTTTCATTTATAACCGTCGAAAAGTTTTGTCGCGTTACTTGATCTCTAAATGTTTTTTTTTCCCTATTTTTGGCGTATGCGATCTTGAAGTATATACAAACAAGTTTGACGGTTGGATCGTTGAAACTAGTTTCGTACAATGTGTTTCCCATCAAAATGGTAGATTTACTAACACTTAGAGTTTATTAATACTTTCATTAAGTATAACATAAGATTTTGTGGTATCCACTTGTGTAAATACTTTAAATTGATGATCGAATTAGTTCATTGTATTCATATAGGGTCAAGGAGTGTAGCTGTAAAAAATCATCAAAATCGGAGTTAAAACTACCGTTAAATCGTTATTTTTCATTTATAACCGTCGAAAAGTTTTGTCGCGTTACTTGATCTCTAAATGTTTTTTTCCCCTATTTTTGGCGTATGTGATCTCGAAGCATATACAAACAAGTTTGACGGTTGGATCGTTGAAACTAGTTTCGTACAATGTGTTTCCCATCAAGTGCAATGGTATATGTATTTACTAAGTAGATTTTAATTTATTTATTTTGAACTTATAACACTTAAGAAATTGAATGATATATATGTAAAAAAAATTATTATGGGTTTTTTTTAGAATAATATATTATTGTGGGGTTTATGTGAAATAAAAATTGAACTTGAAAGGAGTAAAGTCACATTTTTGGTAATTTTTTTAATACTTTAAAAAAAAATAAAAAAACCTTGCGCGACGCTTTAATCATCGCGCAAAACCACTTTGCGTGACGTCGAATTGTATACCTACGTCACGCGAATTGATAATTTTGGCGGTCCATAGCGAAAAATAGGCGTTTTTTTTCAATTTTTCCAAGTTTTGCAACCATATATCCTATCCTCTTTTCCTCTCGGTTTTTCTTTCCGTAGACCTCTTTTCCTCAAATTGCAGACCTCTTTTCCTCTTCCTCTTGCTTAAATTGCAGAATTTCCTCTCGCTCAAATTGCAAATCAAATTGCAAGAAAAGACTTTCCTCTTTTCCTCTCGCTCAAGTCCTGCGTCTCCTCTATCTCTTCCTTCTTGCTCATCTCTCCTCTTCGCAACCTTGATCCCCAAATCTTTAACCAAGACTTGTCTTCCCTCTCTCTTTCCCATAGACTTCTCTCTTCCTTCTCGTTCTAAACGACGGGTAGCCACACGAATCTCGAAGCCGACGGGAATCAAGTCTCAAAATCAAGGTAAGGGTTTGTGATTTGCGATGGGTTTTTGTTATTTAGGGATTAGGGTGAAATTGCAGTTCATTGTAGGGTTTCATTACGATTAGGGTTTGTGATTTTGCTGCACGCGCACTCGATTGTTGATGGGTTAGGATTGAATTTGTATGTTGGGTCGATTGTTGTTGACTTTTACTTCAAGCTTTCCCGGGTTGAGTTAGCACAGAAGGTGTTTGATAGATTGCCCAAGAAGGACACTGTTTTGTGGAATACGATGATATCTGGGTTGGTGAGGAATTGTTATTACGCTGATTCGATACGGGTTTTTGGAGATATAGTTGTGGGTGGGATAGGTTTTGATTCGACGACGTTAGCAGCCGTGCTTCCTGCAGTGGCAGAGTTGCAGGAGTTGAAAGCAGGGATGGGTGAAATTGCAGTTCATTGTAGGGATTAGGGATTAGGGTGAAATTGCAGTTCATTGTTATTTAGGGATTAGGGTGAGCTTGTCTTCCAAAATTTCTTTACATTAAGCAGGGTTTCACTTGAATGGAGATTTTAAGGAAAGGATATATATTGATCCTTCTGAGAGTTAAATTTGTAATGCTTCTTAAATGTGGGTTGTCAGCCTATCAGGCATAGTTTATAGACATTTTACTGCATCGAGATTCTACTTCCGAAATGCATATGAACCACTGGCCCAGAGTTGTTTCGTTTTGTGATTGAAAAACAAATTTATTTAAGGGGGGAATGACTTGTCCCCATTTACCACCACCCGCACACCCCTGTTCAGTCCCCTGCCCTATTGAATTGAATTTGTGCTCAAATGTTTATTGTTATTTGAATCGAATTATGAATCAAATTTTTTAGTAATGATTATTGTTATTTGAATCATTGTTGTTATTTGACATCATAGGAAAAAAAGAAGATTTAAAAGTGGAAATTTGGTGTTTTTAATTTGTTTTTCCTGTGCTTTCTGGATGAATAAACACGGGCTTCATGTCTTTTTCATACATAAACAATTTATCTGTAATGAATTTCTACAGGACCAGAATGTGAACTAATTGGGATTATTGGTCAATCTACATTCTACAGAGACTGGTGAAGTTTACATTTGGGGTTGGAAAGAGTGTGTTCCCTCTAGGAATTTTATCGGTGACCTGGGTATGGTGGAACATCTCCAAAAGGATACTACAGGGAATCAAAGTTCATTACCAGCTGAACAAGGTATTTCTGTAACCTGGGTATATTTGGAAAAACATGCACGGAGGCCTTTTCGATTGTACTAGATCAATGTGATTAAGACCTTATTGTCTTATACAACCATTGTATAGCCATTTAGCACAATTTCAATTATTTTGAATCATAATTTGTGATTGTATAGCCATTGAGCATTTGGGTTTAAGATGATTTGAGAAAACCAATTGCATTTAGAAGCGAACTTGTCATTAGTCGGAAAAAATTGAGTTATTGTGATGTGTGAAGTAGAATTGACTAACTTTAGATAATTGACATTTTAATTTCTAAGTTGTGATATGTGAAGTAGAATTGACTAACTTTAGATAATTGGCATTTTAATTTCTAAGTTGACTAAGTTGTGATATGTGATATGTGATGTGTGATATGTGAAGTTTTTAGAATTGACTAACTTTAGATAATTGACTAACTTTAGAATTGACTAAGTTGTGATGTGTGATATGTGAAGTAGAATTGACTAACTTTAGATAATTGGCATTTTAATTTCTAAGTTGTAGCAGTGTAGTGTGTGTTTCAGTTTCGGCATGTGAAACTTTTCGTTCCATTGTTATGACATTGGTTTAATTAGACCTTTGCACAATTTCTTTTTGTTACGTATTTCTCATCAAGAACTTGGTGGTTGAACCTTGAAATCCTATATTCCATTAAGCAAATATTATAAAAGCTGAAAAGGTATTCTTTCAGCATTTTGTGTGGCATGTTTTTAAGCCTTTTACCTTCTTTATAGCAAGAAAAGATTTATGCTTTCGCCTTTTGTTTTCTATTCTTTTGTTAAATTTCTTACTGATAAGTTTGTCTTTCAAATGATGTTGAGTTGAATGCTTTCTTCAAAAAGTGTATAGATGTCGCAGTTGATCACTCGTCGTAGGAGTGTGACCAATGCGTCTCCCGCATTATCAGCATTTACTGCTCCATCCGTGAGTGCTCCATTGATTGGGGAGCCTACACCCCTTACTGAGGCTACTGCTACGGCATCCCAGGTGCCTGTATCATCGACGTCATCAGTGTCGGTTCAGTCGCTCAGTGCACGGCGGCCTCACTGGCACCGCTGCGATTTGGAGCCTTCTGTTCACACTTCCTCATCATCCAGAGTTGAGGATGAGGGCTCCCAGCCAGGTAGTTTTTTTTTCCTAATTCTCACTACGTTGTATTTTTTTTTCATTTTAAAACTATTATTTTTATGATTGTGAAAATTTGTTGCGGGTTGTGAATTACTGTTATTTTACTTTTTTAAGGTTTTGGGAAATGATATACTATTAGGGGAGGTTTTGCAAAATTTTCTATAGAAATTTAAGCTTAGGATTTTCACCATTTAAGTTTTTTTGGATAGCTAAAAAAAAAACCAAGGGGCCTAATCGAATGCTGAAGACGGCACAGAATGTACGTCTGTCTGCCTCCTTGATCAAGATTGCATATGACTTGCGACATCGTGGAGCGGCTACCTCTCAGCAACATAGCATCGTCGCTACTAGTTGTGGTTGTGTTATTCGGAATTGTTGTCCTATGCAGTGGGAGACTTGGGCAGAAATTCCTCAGGAGACGAAGATACTGGTGCGAGACAAGTTGTCGGTTAGTATATTAATTTTTGGCCTTTATCATTTTTTTAATTATGTTTACAAATATTATAAACCAAAGTATATTATCTTAATATATTAAATTTCTTACTATTATTTTGTTGTTTTATTTGTAGGTCAATTTTGATTTTAAGGACATATCCCCTGAGGTCATCACCTACTTAGACGAGACCTTCGCAAATCGGTACAAAAATTGGAAGAGCGATCTTCATGCGCATTTTAAGAAATTTAATGATCCAGAGGTTGCTCGCCTAGAGGGTTGCCTATCCGAGTTGGAGGACCGGCCAGAGGATTGGGAATGGCTCTGCAACCATTTTACGGACCCAAAATTTGTGGTATGTACTTAATATTTTAATAATAATTCATTAAATTTTTAGTTATTTTTTTAAGCTTTTTAAAATAATTTCTTTCAAATAGTCGCACTAACATGTATATTGTGTGTTTAACAGAAGAAATCTGTTGCTGGCAAGATAGCTCGGGAGTCTAAGACACTTCTCCACCATTCCGGTTCGAAGCCCTTTTCGTATAGGCTTTAGACACGACATCAGGTAAAAGTATATTAATTTTGAAATTTTATACAATTTATTTTTTATTATTGATTAATAAAATTTTCCTAATGGTTTTTTTTTTTTTAGGAGGGTTCTAAGTTCCCAGAGATCGACGTGTTCAAGGACGTTTACGTTCGACCTGGCAATGAGATCGCTGAGCAGCTTCATGTAAGTAGATGTAATTGTTATTATTCTTATATTTATGAATCGTTCAAATATTATTTATATTTTGTTATTAACCATTATACGTTTTTTCTTTATTATTACAGGCTATTATGGTGGAAAAGGGCGATATTGTTCTTCAAGAAGCAACATCGCAACTTCCCTCGAAAACCCCGATGAAGGACGTCACTTTACCCGAGGATGTAGGTTTTCAGATCATGACTAAGGTCCTGGATCAAAAGTACGGTCGTCGTCATGGCAAGGTTGTTCGGGGTATGGGGAAGGCGCGGGTTCGTGAGACAGGTGCCTCTTCTTCCAAATCGACCACAGGAGAGGTCAACGCCCTGAAGGAGGAAGTGACAACCCTAAAAGGTCAGCTTGCAGCCTAGGACGAGCAGATAAAGGCCCAAAGTGAGCAGATGAGGGCCCAGAGAGAGCATATAAAGGCGGAGAACGAGCAAATGAAAGCTGAGAACGAACAGATGAGGGCGCAGATGAGTATGATTGTACAGGCCTTAGCGGTGTCCGGTCTCCAAATCCAGCTGCCAGCACCTGATCTTACTCCACCTTCGACCTCCCAGCCACCTCACCTACCCGATACCCAGTAGTTTTCAAACCTAGAAGACTACTTGTTGTAGTTTTTTCTTTTTTTGTTTAGACATCTTGTATGCACATTTTCATATGGTTTATAATTAAATTTTTTCTTGGTTTATTGTTTATTGTTTAGAATAATTACAATATTTATTAAAAATTAAATCCAAAATATTAAAAAATCCAAAATATTTTTGTCAAAAAAATTTAAAAAAAATTAAAACATAAAAAGTTTGCGCGACGAAAAAGTTCCATAGGTCACGCAAAGTGGGTTTGCGTGACGTAGGTATGTGTCACACAAAGTGTCTTTGAGTGACGCCAACCCACTTTGCGTGACGCATCCTACGTCACGCCAACCCACTTTGCGTGACGCATCCTACGTCACGCCAACCCACTTTGCGTGTCACACACCTTGGTCACGCCAACCCACTTTGCGTGACGCATGTTACTACGTCATGCAAAGACACTTTGCGTGACGCATGTAACTTCTTCGTCGCGCAAAACCTTCTTTCACAGGCGTGGCGCGACGCTTGGGCAGGCAATGCCATTGATCGCAAATCCACTAGTGGTTACTGCACCTTTGTTGGTGGAAACTTGATCACCTGGAAAAGTAAAAAGCAAACTGTCATCGCCAGATCCAGTGCCGAAGCTAAGTATCGTGCAATGGCTTCAACAGCATATGAATTAATCTGGCTCAAGGGTCTTCTATGTGATTTAGGGTTTCCTGCAACTCTTCCTATGTCTCTATTCTGTGACAACCAAGCTGCCATGCACATAGCTTCCAATCCCGTGTTTCACGAACAAACGAAGCACATTGAAGTTGACTGTCATTACATTCGTGAGCAGGTGCAATCACAAGTAATTCAGACACACTTCACCAGAAGCTCCGACCAATTGGCTGACATTCTCACAAAGCCCTTGCCTTCTCATCAGTTTCAACGACTTATGTCCAAGCTTGGATCCATCAACCTTCTGGATCCAGCTTGAGGGGGAGTATTGGAAGTTGTCTAATGGACTTTAGGGTTTCTGGTTGCATGCATGGCTGAGTTCGGTTTCTTAGTGACAAGTTGTCAACTCCTTAATTCATGGAGTTGGTATTTAACTTCCCAAAGTATTTTGTAAGGATCTCAAGGATGGGTTGTCATCCTCACTTTAGCTAAGTCATGGGCTAAAGTGATGGTCTTAACCCTACTCTACCTTGTCTTGTCCCTTACCTCTTAGGACTTTCTACTTGTAGGAGCTTCTTTCCTTATTTTATTTTTTTTGCTTTTCACGGATCAAGTGCAGGTTCTTAGGGATTGTGTTTGCTCCTCCCTTGTAGCTTCTCTTGTGATTCTTTATAAGAGTGTTCTCACTCTCTTGTAACACTTACAATGAATATACAATTCAATCTTTGAAAAGCAACACTTATAAACGTCGTGATCCTAATAATTATTGGAAAGGTTACTTCGATGGATTTGAGTTTTCATTCAAGACCTTTTGTTCGGGAACGGAAACCAACAAATGTTTGAAGTTGAAGAAGTGTGGGGTGCGCATGGTGTACGAACAAGATGCAGAAGACCTCAGCACCCTCTACAATAGCATTTCCCTTTACGAGCCTATGGACGACCCTCATTGTGCTCTCCCCAAATCGGCAGACGTGCAAAGTGCCCTTAATATGAAGCAAACAACTGAACATTTTGGTGGTGCAGGATCAAGTGGAGGCTCATCAGTCTCTGCTAAGGAATCACTTACCAAGAGCTTGAAATACGACAAATCGTCTTGTGCCAATTTAATCATCCAGTTTCTCCAAAAGAAGTACTTTATAAAGGGTAATATGCTTTCTCAGAATTCATTTCAGTAAACCTCCTAGTTGCAATTAGTCCTGTATTGAATTTCAGTAAACCTCTGCTCATTACCTGTTAACTCGTTCTGGTGTCCAAAATAAAGCAGCTTCCTTTAACAAACAGAAATTCATTGACAGAATCCTTATGCAGTATTTTATTGGATCACGAAACTAAAGCCACTGAGAGAGAAAATCATCTATGTTATTAGAAGTATGCGAAACAATGTGGTCAATAGAATATCCTCTAAATCTTTTCCTTTAGCTCTTGGAAATATGATGCGTTCATGGTGTTTTCGTGCTTTAGCATATTTCTCCGTGGAGACTTTAAATTTTTTGGTGTACAACCTTTTCTGTCATTGCTCAAACTCAGAGTTCTCAAAGAGGAGGTATGTACACCTCATGGGAGTTGATTATCAAATGCTATAGAGTATTTAATCCTCGTCCCCTTGATAAAATCAATTCTTTTAATACAGCGATTTTATTTATACTAAAAGGATTAGAGTAATGTCTCATATTAATTTGATAACGAACTTGTCGTCTACTTTTAATTTCTCCCCCTAAATCAAAACACAACAGAAGACAAGGAATTAAAAGAATATTTGATTTTGAACTGAACAATAATAAAAGAACACTATGATTTTGATGTCTATCTTGAGAGAGACGTACAACAAATGCAGCCAAACAATAATAGATGACATTATATCCATGAGAAAGGCCGATCGAGAAGGTGTGACAGTTGCTATGCCCATTCATCAAAGTATTTAATGATTATAACATGTTTGATAATGTAATCATTGTATTGAATCAACTTCACAACCTAACCATTGATTAAAAGGGATAGAAAAGAGTTGTCCATGATTGTTTTGTCCAATGGACACCCTTCTTCCTTAATTGGGCCATGTCAGTAAATTATTTTAATACCATGTTAAGATTTCATAACATCATATTAGTGAGTTATCGTCACATTAGTATGATATCCAACTTAGACCTTATCATCTAAAATACGTCGTGTAAAGTATTAACATAGAAAACATCAATGCAATGAGAATTAGAACCATATATTATATATTGTATTTTATTTCGTCAAATTTTCATTTTCTTGAATACGTTATTAATTTATACAAGCATAGATTACATGTAAATAAGGCACTCGATTACGCAAATATAGCTAAGTACAATTTCCTAAAACACTCTCAGTACTCACTTAACCAAACGGTCTGGACCACTGTGAGAGAAGGGGGAGAAAAAAAAAAAAGGTCTGGACATCTCATGGGAGTTGATTATCAAGTGCTATAGAGTATTTGATAAAATCAATTCTTTTAATACAATGATTTTATTCATACTAAAAGAATTGGAGATTAAGGTAATGTCTCATATTAATTTGATATCGAACTTGTCGTCTACTTTTAATTTCTTTTCCTAAATCAAAACACAACAGAAAACAAGGAACTAAAAGAATACCTGATTTTGAGCTGAACAAGGATAAGAGAACGTTACGATTTTTATGTCTATCTTGAGAGAGACATACAGCAAATGCAGCCAAACAATAATATAAGACATTATATCCATGAAAAAGGTCGATCGAGAAGGTGTGACAGTTGCAATGCCCATTCATCAAAGTATTTAATGATCATAACATGTTAGATAATGTAACCATTGTATTGAATCAATTTCACAACCTAACCATTGATTAAAGGGGATAGAAAAGAGTTGTCCATAATTGTTTTGTCTAGTGGCACCCCCTCTTCGTTAATTGGGCCATATCAGTAAACTATTCTAATACCATGTTAAGATTTCATAGCATCATATTAGTGAGGTATCGTCACATAGGTATGGTATCCAACTTAGACCTTATCATCTACAACACATCGTGTAAGGTATTAGCATAGAAAACACCAATGCAATGAGAATTAGAACCATATATTATATATCGTATTTTATTTCGTCAAATTTCCGACGCATTCTGCGTTAGTTTTACATAGAAATGTTGTAACTGTATTTTGTAATTACAAATCTAAAACGATTGCTCTTTACTGAGATCTCAAATAATTGTTTTACAATTTGTACAAGCATTGCGCTTTTGGTTTCATGTCTCCTTTAAGATATTGATGATATTCTATAGTATTTACGTACGCGGAAGGTGATGCACATCGACATCGGCCAAGTAGTTGGTAAAATAATCATTCCTCTTAGCTGCATGGATCCAGCATGATCCGACGGCAGTCCTTGGGAATCAACTCATGGAGAAGAAGATGCAAGTGTCACAGGATGTAAGTGTCAATAGAGAAGCAAAACAAAGGGAAATTGACAATAATACAATGCAGAACTCAAAGGAGCAATAAGGGAATTTTTACAGTTTGCTGATGCTGTTCTTGGAGAGACTTCCCATGGACTTTGCCCTCTCTCTCAGTACATACTTCTGCACCTTCCCAGTCGAAGTCTTTGGCAGATCTGCGAAAACAACAGTCCGAGGAGCCATATAGTGGGGCAACCGATTCCTACAAAACTTAATAATCTCCTCTTTGTCAGTATTACAGCCATCCTTCAACTTCACAAATGCGCAGGGCGTCTCCCCCCAATAATCATCAGGCCTTCCCACAATTGCTGCCTCGAGAATATCCGGGTGGCTGAAAAGCACTGATTCAACCTCGATTGTGCTAATATTTTCACCCCCAGAAATGATAATGTCCTTTAAACGATCCTTTAGCTCTATGTAACCATCCGGGTGTTTCACACCCAAGTCACCACTACGAAACCATCCCCCTTTAAATGCATCTGTTGTTGCTTGATGATCTTTCAAATATCCATTCATTACAGTGTTACCTCTGAACATAACCTCCCCCATGGTTTTTGCATCAGCTGGTACAGTCTTCATGGTGACAGGATCTTTAACGTCAACCTCCTCCATGCCAAGATGTTGCAATCCCTGTCGGGACTTGATCTTTGCCTGTTCATCTCGAGGCAGGGAGTCCCATTCAGGTTTCCAAGCACAAACTGTACCAGGTCCATAAGTTTCTGTCAAACCATATGAATGGGTTACACTGAACCCTAGCTCTTCCATCTTGAAGAGTACGTGGGCTGGTGGCGGTGCACCCCCAGTCATGACTATTACCTTACCTGGAAGTGGTCTCCGCTCATGTACTGGAGCATTCACAATCATGTTTAAAATTGTTGGTGCACCACCCATGTGGGTTACCTTGTGCTGAGAAATACGGCAAAAAATGCCCTTTGCAGTAACATTCCTTTGGCAGATATTAGTACCACCCTGAGCAGCCACAGCCCAAGTGAGGCACCACCCGTTGCAATGAAACATGGGAACACACCATAAATATACAGGCAATGAGCTCATCTCATTAAGTAGAGCTGCTGCGAAAGAATTAAGATAGGCACCTCTGTGACTATAAATGACGCCTTTTGGGCTCGATGTAGTGCCTGAAGTGTAGTTGAGTGAAATTGGATCCCATTCATCTTTTGGTCGTCGGATCTCAAAATCAAATTTTCCACGTCCTAACAGGCTCTCATATTCCAAGTTCCCGGAAGTGGGATTACAGAAGTCAGGGGATGATTGATCACTCTCTGGGATTAAGACTAAAACGGGCAGCTTGGTCCTAGTCTTGGATAGAATATCAATTGCTCCTTTAGCAACATGAAACAATTGGTAGTCTACAAAAATGATTTTGGCATCTGAATGTTTTAGTAACACTGACACCATTTGTGAATCATGGCGTATATTAAGTGTACAGAGAACTGCCCCTGCCATTGGAACAGCAAAATGGAGCTCATACATTGCGGGAATATTTGGAGCCAATGCAGCAACCTGTCCGAAAGAACAAAAGCTTATTGCAGGCACAGGTAGAACTGGTCATCACAATTTAATGTCAACACTTTTAAGGATTTATCTCAAGCCATATAAGAAGGGGAGAGCGAGAAATTGAAAAAGAAATCAGAAACGAAAATCAGGGAGAAAAAATGTTGCACTGTGGGCATGATATTCATCCGTTGCCTAGAACGAAAGTGATGAGATATAGAAGCATGACTTTATTAGCATGGATAACTTTATTAGTAAATGAATAAAAAATTCATGTCTGCTCAGGTCATAAAAGAAGAAACTTTAAAATTCATATACTTGAGCTACAAAGGTGTTCAAAGCAGCCTGAACACGAACGATGCAAAAACCACAGAACTTAAAGTAATCACAAGTTCACAACCACCCTCTCCTCCATAGCTATGTTGATTAAACATTGTGACATAAGTAACAGATTGAGGAAACAAAAGCAAAGAGGCAAACAAGAAACTAACCACACCACCGAAGCCACAAAAATCTGGGACGCCACAAAAAGCAAAGGGTTGTACAAAATGAGAGTGTTACATAACCCAAGACATGGAGTTGGTTTCTTACCACATCTCCGTAAGAAACTCCGAGCTGGGCAAGAGCAGAAGCGAGTCTGGTGCATCGTTCAAGTGTCTGTCTCCAAGTGTAGACGATGTTGCCATACACAACAGATGGCCTGTCTCTGTAGACTATGGCGGAGCGCTCCAAGAAGCTGATCGGAGAAAGAGGGATGTTGTTGGCAGAGCACCTGATCGAACCCTCCATCAATTTTACCAGCCAGGCAGCCCTCCCTCTTGGAAATAATAGATAGAAAGCCTAACAAGTGAATAACTTCCCTGCGACACAAAAACATCATATGTCATCCTTCTTCTGTTAGACCGTGGAGAACAGGATCCGCAGCATATAGACCCGTATGAAGCAAACAAACAAAAACAAAAGGTATTTGGAGCGAGAAAATGCAGGCAGAAAAACAACCACAACAACAAAAGGTTGAATCTTTATCAGCACTAAAACGAGTAGATTCCGAGTAGGTTTAAAATCATAGTACAATATCTATGTATGTATTTTGTTTATCCATCTTACGTTGTACCCAACAAAACTCAAGGCCGAGACAATTGGGTTTCAATCGTTGAGCAAAGGTTTCTTGATGACCCTAAAATCCACATTTAATAACAGAAACAGACTCACGGATACCAAACGGATGAAAAATGGGAGAGATAGAGAGCAGCAATCGGCAATGGAGGATCAAAAGTGGAGAAGCAATCTCACTTGGGTTTGTGTTGCCGTTGGATTAAAGAGAAGGAGGATCTTCCCTTTGGCTTTGGGATTGCTCCAAGCACAGACAGATGATTGAGCACCGCAGAGAACAAGACGCGGAGAGAGAGAATCATCACACACAAAATAATAAATAAATAGTAATGTTATTTATACCATATTTTCATACCACCTTAAATGATATTTGATATGGATAGCCACATCATTTGAATTAATCAGATTTTTAAATTTATTTCATTATATAATAAACTAATAATTAAGAAAAACTAGTTAATTAAATGATGATTGTGGTATACAAGGATGACTCTTTCTCCTTCATTTCCTTGCGTTTTGCAAATTTTTCAAATGATATGACTGTTCACATTAGATGTCATCTAAAATGATATAGAAATGTGATATAAAAATATGAAACGAATAATATTACTCATAAATAAATAAGAACAAGAGAGAGAGAGTGTATGATGTGTGGATATTTTTGTGGTCAGGCAGGGTTAGTGGTGATAGGATAATTTCAAGTTGCAAATGTCATCACTCGTACACTTGTGATGTGTCCATTAGCAATCGTAGTTTAAATAAAATTTTCATCCTGAAAACGTTATGTGTTGAAATTTTTGTTTGAGTATTTCATAATACAACTCTTCACTCAAAACTCCATTGGTCATGATAATGTCGTTTTTAATGATTTCTTTAAAAATTTTGTTTCAATTTTGTTTGCAAATGAAAACTAATGCATTAATAACATTGGGGCTCTAAATTACATTTTCCTCTTTCAAGATGTCATCTTGATTAACCTATTAATTGGACAATTACATAATCTAACATTTTCTCATCTTATTAGAGCATCTCTAACCGATGTTTCAATTTCACAATGGAGGCTCCAACGTTAACTTTTGGCAGCATATGTTTCTCCAACCGGTTTGCTAAACTGAGTTGAAATTTGGCATCAAGCTCCTGGCGTAAAAATACACAGCACTGTCAAATCCTTTATTTTGATTTTTTAAATATTTTTCACCGCTTCCAAAGCAACTTGTTTACTTTTGATTGGATTGAGTCCCACCAAGATGGAAACATAACATATTTTAAAATATGTATGCATGGGTCCCACTTGAACAAAAACACTGACGTCTCTATTTGAAGATTGAAAATTTAAGAGCATCTTCAAATGGAGTCCAGACTTTCCGCATCCAAATACCCATGTGGCCCCTCTATGACTATTCGAAATATGTGACACCTGTCCGTTCATTTAACTTTACCAAATCTTCTGTTTCTCCCTCACTGGAAATCTCCAAGTTCAATTTGCTCGAATTGCTGCTCTTTCTCGACTTGCCACCGCTCGAATCGGTGAGCGACTCGCTTCCTCCGCCACCATTGTCAGCTGAAGAGACAAAGCCCAATTCTTTTCACTACGACTCTGTTATAACCAATCAAATGTCAAGTGTATATTATATAACAATTTGCACAGTTTTATTTCAAATATAAAAACATCAACGACAAATACACTATATTAAAACATAAACACGTAATGAGATTATATATAAAATCATAAATCACTGACTTGTTTATGATGATAGAGGCTTGCAGAAGCAATCTCCTAAGACAGAAATTCGTCCTTACTTCAGTGCAGCAGTTCAATGGACGTCTATCTTGCAGGATACAACTATCTAATCCAAGTTCTTGCACTCGAACTTGGATTCTTGGCGAATCGGTTGTGTGGTTCTCAGAGAAATTTATGGAGGAATGAATATGGAATTAATTGATCCTTGTTTCTGATTTTATTGCCATATATATAATGGCATCATTTGAACTTATCCAACATATCAGTTTTTAAAAAGAAAACCGAATGCAACTGTTCAATCAGTTTATCCTTTCGGAAAAAACTGAATCCAAAAAATCAAAAACGTAACTTGTGTTTTTCGTCCATCCGAGCCCCAAGGTCTAAGGCCCATCTTTGACATTTAATTTAAACAACCAAACCTTCAAACTCTAAGGCCCAAGGTCTATGTCTTTAGTCCAATTCAATTCAAACTATAAGTGAGTGAATTCACTTATAAAGAGTTATGTGAAAGGGTGTATGGGCGATGTGGGACTGGGAGTCCCACATAACACAAGTAAGTTCCAACAGACTCTCCCTTTCTCTCACTAAATATTTCATCTTTTCAACTTGTGAAAAATGCTTGAGCTGCTGCTGCACAAAGAAGACAAGGAAAATGAGCCAACATTTATCTCAAGTGCTTTGTTCTAGGATGGATTTAGACCATGTAGTTGTGGCTTTGAAGTTTTCAGAGGATTTGAGAGGTGGGTTTTGAATTTTTTGGCGGGCCATTTTCCCTTTACTTCCTCCGTGATTTGATTTTTCTCACAACAGCTACCCCAAACCGACAACCACCACCCACACTCAAACTCGGCAGATACCCACATTACTCCGCTGCTGTACGATCTCTTCCTTGTTGCTTCCACACCATATTTAAATCGGGATCATATTGATCCCTTCATCACCAAATCAACAAAATTGTTGATCTCACTCTTGTATGTCAGACTAATTAAGCTCCAGTCAGCTGTTAGACTTGATCTCGCAGCAGTTTCCGGCGCCCTGGCCGCCAATTTTGAAACCCCAAGGTGATATCAAAGGAATGTCAGCATATTTAACCTCAAAAATCTATTCAACCGAAATGTTGTTGGCTGATTGGTTTAAAAACTTTGTGATTTAGAGTTAAATTTGACATCAATGTCAAATTTATATTTAATTCATTTTAATTATAGGTCTCTTATTTCACTACCATTTCAACTGAACAAAAATTTTGCTTTAACTTTTTTTTAATAATTACAATAAGGTAAAGTTCTATTAAAATAATAAAATAACATTTGACAATTAGATTGAAAAAATGCAAAATTTGACATAAGATTTTAGATTGTCACATCATCCATCAATTGTAATTTGACTTTTATAATTTGACATTTTTTATAGAGATCGTCTAAAGATGTTATTTCAACATCAACTCAATCATCAAATACAAGTTAGGTATATTTTTTTGGCATCTCCATTGAAAATGCTCTTAGCTAATTATATGGCTAATATTTAATTGCTCATTGTGTCCTATATACAGGAAAGGGATCCTCTCCGGATTCCTTCCATCTAATATTTCTCATGAAACAATTTGGGTCCTTAAAATTTGATCCAACAACTAAAATTATTATAACTTTTAAAGTGGGCCCGTGTTTTTAGCCGTTTGATCAAATTTTAAAGACCCAAATTGTTTGATGAGGAGGATTATAGGTGAAATGGATCCGGAGATTATCCCTTCCCTGTATACACTCCCTTTTACATTGTGGCAAAATAATAGACCATTTTGATTTCTTACATATATTTTCATCTATTTTTCTCTCTCAAATCCTCTCCTCTCTCTCGTCTATGGATCTCTCATTCTCTCAAGTGTTGTTATGTCATTCAATTGTTTTGTATCGATGGAAAAGCAAGATATTCACCCCATCCAGGTACTGCGAGTGTACACTTATAAGGATTATAGGTTTTTGTATCATGGAGGGTAGGGTGCCATAACTTGCTACACCAAAACATTGTCTCCGAGAGGCAAAATCTACTCTTTGGAGATCGATATAATCGCTATAAAAGAGAAGCATTTCATTGTCATTACATTAGTTTTATTCATTTTAATATTTTAGGGTGTAAGAATATTACCAACATTTAGCTTATGTGATTTATTATAGAAGAAGTTGCATCACATGACCAAATTTTTCCAACAATTTGAGTGGAGACCTGGCTGCAACTCTTATTTCCTAATCGCACATAGTCCTCCACGGCAAATTCCTATCGTTTGATTTTACTTTTCAAAAAGTAAATTTTTGATTGCTAACATGCTTATCAAATGATTTTACTTTTCAGAAAACAAATTATTGATTGCTAACATGCTTATATCAAAATACAAATGGCTTATATCTTATTGGCTAAATTTTGTTAATGGATATTTGCAGATAGACTTGATGTACTATGTGAATAGTGATCTTATTGTTGTGACTGCTCAAGTTTCATAAAAGTATAGTTGATAAACACTGGCAGCATGTCTGTCGTAATTGTATGTAGCAGATCAGACACCTTGTGACAATTGAAGAGTTATATTTTGAAGTTGTAGACGATCACTACGTAAAGAGGTGTTTACGGCTTTAAAACAATGACCAACATGTCTCTTTTTATATCATAGGCCAAACTAATCCTTATGATTTTCCTGTTGTGGTGATTATTTATGTTAGTATGTTTGTTTAAAATTTCAAACAATTTCTTTTGCCATGTTACATCAATCCGTCCATCAAACCTTCAAGCTTCCATGAGATTCATAGTAAAGTCTTTCAAGGTCATCATAGCCGTAGCACTATATTATTTGAAAATTATTTGCCAACTTCGTAGTAAAGTACAAAATCTATAAAAAAAAAAAAAAAAAAAAAAAAGAGTGCCTAACTTAAATTCTTGGTGCCTTTTGCCCAAAACAAAATCTTGGTGTAAGATCAACGTCAGTATGAAATTAAGTCTATTCTATCGTTTGGTTGCCATATGAGGCCTGAGTATATGAAACAAAAACAAAAATTCAACCATCCAACCATTATAAAAATCGGAAGATCTGCAATAATGGGAGGTAAATGGCAGGCAATGCAACTGAATCAACAAGCCTATCCATTAACGAAACTAGCCTGTGTCAAAACAATGAACAACAACTTGTGTTACTATGCAATACAATGGAGTAGGTCAAGCACGATAGTCGGGGAAAAACCTCAAACTCGAGCATTAAAGCTTCCAAACAAAACTCACAAGGATGTTTAAGTTTACAATAATAACCTCACTAAATTCTGCAACAGAAGAAAATTTCTTACCAAAAACTTGCCAGTCTCTTTAGAGCAACTCCAACGTTGCAAAAGCCTCCTAGGGCAACTCACTATTGAATCCACTCAGTGAACAGTAACTACTTTTAATGAACAGTAATTACCTTTCGCATCTCTACCTTTTGCTCTATCTTTGCACTGACAGCCCCACCCACCACCTGAATTCCAAAATTCGATTACCACCCGCAGATAGGTCTGCTCGATCCGAGGCTGAAATTGTTGTTGGTGCCACCCACTCCTTTTATGAAGGTTATCTCCCGCTTTCTTTGTCGAAGTCTCAACGATGGCTATTGCCGCCGTATCACCGACTCAATTGTCTCAGAAGGAGGCTAACGTTCAAATGATGTTGGCTGTCGAGGCCATCTAGGCAACAAAAATTGATAAAAAGACGTGTCTTCAAGAGACGCAACAATTGTATGCATCAGATCTCCTCTCTAATTTTTCTCAGATTTACTTATTTTTTGGTAAATATAATATGAAATTTCAGATTTTTGAAAATGTTTTGTTTGGTGTGATGGTGTTTAAAATGGTGGGTTCTTTCTAATTTAAGATGAAATGATCAATTGCTTCGTTCGATACACTGGGTTTGCATATATATATATATATATATATATATTTGGCTGAGTTTGTATATATGTGTATATTTTTGCTTGATCTGGTATACAACTTTAGCATTATTTGTTCTTGTTGGTACATTTTCTATCCTTATTCGCAAAATCCACATTGATTATTTTTGTGTGAATTTAATTTCTTTTGGGAAAAATTGTGATGGGTTGCTTTGTTGTGAATGGGTTTTCATAATCATGTTTTTTAGTTTGACACTACATCAAACATTTCATTAAGCTAATCCAGCTTAGTCTAGTCTAAACCAGTTCAACTTAGTTCATGCAGCTAATCTAATCCGAGACAATCCCGTGCAACAAACGTACCCTTAAGGTTTTAATTAAAGAATGTTAAGGATTAGAAATCACATCCAAAGTATTCCTTTAAAATATGTATGTATGGGTCCCACTTGAACAAGAATAATCAGACACTGACGTCTCCATTGAAGATTGAAAATTTAAGAGCATTTTGAAAGGGAGTCCAGATTTTCTGCGCCCAAATACCCATGTGGCCTCTCTCTCTCCATTCTAAATATGTGACACCTGTCCGTTCATTTAACTTAACCAAACACTGTTAAATCTTCTGACCTCCCTAATAAACCAAAGGCAACAGCTAGAAAGGCATTTTCTCTTCCTTTCCTCACTGGAAATCTCCAAGTTCGATTTGCTAGAATTGCTGCTCTTTCTCGACTTGCCACCGCTCGAATCGGTGAGCGACTCGCTTCCTCCGACACCATTATCAGCTGAAGAGACAAAGCCCAATTCTTTTTACGACTCTCTCTTTCTCTCACTAAATATTTCATCTTTTCAACTTGTGAAAAATGCTTGAGCTGCTGCTGCACAAAGAAGACAAGGAAAATGAGCCAACATTTAGCTCAAGTGCTTTGTTCTAGGATGGATTTAGACTATGTAGTTGTAACTCTCTTTTAGTTCTTCTTTTCCAAAAGAAGTAGACCTTATGGTACGTACCTGTTTGGGCCCAAAATATTATTGCTAGGCCGAGCAGCAGGATGTGCTCGGCCCAAGGAGATGATAAATACTATGGGCCGAATAATAGGGCCCGGGCCAGCTAACAGGGTCGGCCAAATCCTATCATAGGTAGTCCAGATAAATAGAAAGGTCGAGGGAGTCCTGGTGCAACTAGGATTCTCGACCAGCAAGGAATGAAGTCCCGAAAAGAAGGAAAATTCAGAATCCCAGTAGGAGTAGGTTTGTTCGAAGAAGAAGCGAAATGGGACAAGGACTCCCAATCCAAATCGGAGTCAGTTTCAAGGAATGGGGCACTATAAATACAAGAAATCATGCAAACAGAAAGGACCTTCAGAATCAGCATACAATTGCCCTGCGCAAAACCTCTCAAACACCTTGAGATTTTTCCTTTTCTTTTCCTGCCGACACACCTTCAGTTTGGATAAACAGCACTGTGGAAGCGCCCGGCGAGCACCTTCAGTTTGGATAAACAGCACTGCTGCCGCAGAATCAGCCGACCGAGAAGCACCTTCAGTTTGGATAAACAGCACTGCGTCGAGGTCGACCGATTATCTATCCAAGTCTCGGTCGAGAAAGGTTTTCGAACCTTTGTTGGCAGAGTTCACCTTGCTAAGCTTTCTCGGCATAGTTAGGTGTTACGAATCGCATTGCTCGGCGTACAGGACGCCGAGTGGTTTTATGATTGGATACTCGCAAGTAGGTTTCAGGGTTCGGCATTCCGACGGCCGAACTACGTTTACCATGAAGACATACATCACGTTCGAGTACCTGTGCCCATACACCTTGGTCTCGATTCGACGTGCTTATACTCTCACGAATATAATCACGGTGACCGAATCGGGCTTCGACGATTATTGAACTCCGCAGAATTAGCAGCCTTGTCTTCAGGCTGTAGAACTCAGAGACCGAGAGTGTTCCTTCCTCGGTCGCAATCGCAAGATAAAGAAGTCAACGACGCGCTCAAAGCGACATCAACAAATTTTACTCCTCGGCCGAGCTCGGCCGACGAGTTGGCACGCCCCGCATTCAACCGAAGGACGTAGTTAGTTTACTAGTTACTCGGCCTGCGCGCCACGTAGGTTTTGTAATTTTTAGGGTCAACATTTTGGCACGCCCAGTGGGACCATTTGTGCTAAACCTTCAGAGTTCATGACCATTGAGACACGGTCTACGAAGCAGAAAACAACCATGGGAAAGTCAACGACTGACTTACCAGTGCAAGGCCTTGGGCAGGATTTGCACTCTACAAAAAATCCGATCATAATTGCGCCGCCTGAGGCCACAAGTGTAACACGCCGAGAGAATGAGGTCTGTCTCGGCGGGCAACTTCACAACCCCGCAGTCCCGAATCAAACAGCTGGAATGTTCATGGAAGGGATTGTGGAAGATTGTGATGACGATGGCGGGGAAGGTTCCGATCCACCAACTAGGACTTTCCTTCGAAGACGACTGGATGAACAATATCGTCAGGTCAAGCAGTCGATTGGTCAGAAGATGAATGATTTGCTAGACGCAATACGTAGTAACAGCGATACACAAACCAGAATGCTTGAACTACTAGTCAGTAAAGCTTTCGAAGATGGACAGGTCGGCCAACCGCGGCAGCTCCCGACAAATGTGCCCATACCAGCCGAGAGAGGGTCCGCTCAGCCGCAACCAGTCCCCTTAGAGAGAAGAGGACCAGGAAATAGATCCGAGGGACCAAGTCAGGGAGATGAAGACGCTTCCATAAACGTGACAGAAATCCAGAGAATGATTGATTCGGCCCTAAAGAAAGGGCCGAAGTTTCCAAAATTCATTCACCCATACCCGGCTTATGTGGAAAGGTTTGAATACCCACGAGGATTTAAGATCCCCGATTTCAGCCTCTTCGCCGGGGAATCATCTTTATCCTCACTAGAACATGTGGCTCGGTTTACAGCGCAGTGTGGGGACGTCAATAGTGATTTCTACAAACTACGGCTGTTTAACTTTTCACTGACAGGCTCAGCTTTCACCTGGTACATTAATCTTCCACCCAACTCCGTGCAGAGTTGGGAAGAATTGGTCGAAAAGTTCCATGAACAATTCTATCGGCCAGGGATGGAGATGTCCATATCATCCTTGGCCAGGATGGCTCAAGCATCTGATGAATCTCCAATGGAATACCTAACAAGGTTTAAATCGGCCAGGAATTGGTGCCGAGTGCCACTCCCCGAAGTGGAATTCGTCAGGATCGCCCTCAACGGATTGGACGTGGAGTACAAAAAGAAGTTTCTGGGGGCAAATATTCGAGATATGTACGAACTTGCTCAACACGTCGAACAATATGAGTATCTGCTCCGAGAAGAAAAGATATCAAAGTCACCATCCCGGGGGACGTTGTATAAGAACCCCACGGTGAGCTATGCATCGGCCGAAAGTGAAGACCCTCAGTATGCTAGTGTGGATGCGGCCGAGATCATAATAGACAAACCCTATGTTTGCAAGGCTTTGGCGCAAGTAAATACCAAAGACGCCAAAACCCGTTTGACCGCCGAGGAAACGGGTAAGTCATCAAAAGTATACACTTTTGATATCACCAAAGCTGACGCAATTTTCGATCAGTTATTGGCAGCAAAAATCATCAAGCTTCGGCCGGAGCATACTATCCCTAAAGCCGATGAATTAAAAGGAAAGATATACTGCAAGTATCATAATTCTAATAAGCATGCAACCAATAATTGTGTTGTGTTCCGGGACACAATTCAAAGCTGGATCGAAAAAGGAAAGTTGAAATTTCCGGAAAAAATGGCGGTCGACGTTAATCCTTTCCCTTCGACAACGATTGGTATGGTGGATGCCCACCTTCCCAAGAACAAAGGGAAGGCCGAATATGTCCCGGTGCAGCATATCCGTCAACAAAATGGTCGAACAAGACTAAAGCTTGATATATTTTCAAATGCACCACCAACGGAACAATCGGTGCGACCCGCCGATGAGCCGATGACAAGGTCAAAATCCGACGAAACTTGTGGATCGAAGGTTTTATGTGACCATTGTAAAACACCAGTCGAACCTGGGAAGAAATCTTCAACATCACCTACGGCCCCTACAACATCATCAAAGGGATTAGGTCCACGACGTCAAGTGTTTGATCGACTCGGCCCACAAGTACAGCCGAAAGACCAGACCTCGGTCAGGCGGCGTCTTGATTTCGACGCACCTTTCTATAATGAGGATTATTACTCGCGCAATGCCAACAGTTCAGGATTACCAGCCGATCGCAAAACTTTCAAACCACCAAGGACATCGGATCAACGCTGGTACAGTTACAACTCTCCAACTGGCTTGTATACGGCGCTATCTAAATCTCAAAAACGTCGCCGCCAACGGATAGATTGCATGGCTCGGCGACAAGAAGCGCAAGCTAGCCCGGCCAACCAATGGCAACCAAAAAAGGCCGTGGAAGATATTGGCGAACGGCCAACCCCGACTATCATGACCGAGTTAGTCGAAGGGAAGAAAGTAGCGGATGCTGATTTCGAAACCACTATTGAGGAGGCTGAGAAACGTATTAAGATCCTTCTCCGGCCTGGGGAAACGAGAGCTCGTCTAGAGTACTTTACACAAGAGGCCGAAAGGAAACTTTCTCCGTTACCACCGCGCGAGCCGTTTATCAAAATACGGCGCAACTTACACCCTCCATTCCTCGGTGCATCCATGGAATACATGCGAGAATTTCATAAGAAATACTCCGCAAATGATTTGTACGGACTCCCCAAGGCATGTCAGGAAGCCCTCGACTTAGCGCTAACTTGTCCTGATGCCGAGCAGATTATCCAGAAAACTTCTGATCCAGCCATTAAAGCTAGGTTCCAACATATACGGGAGGCTCGGGTCCTTGGTTTTGAGGTCGATCCTTATACAGATATCGACGCCGCCGAATTACCCTTTTCGCTCGAAGACCTTCAGCCTTTACGCTATCATTTCGAAGTCTTCTCAGCTGTATCGTTCTTCGGCCTCACGGCCGACGAGGAAAAACGGATAGCACGATTGGATACCTATCTAGACACGAGGAACGCCCGTATTGCATATGAAGAACGAGCCCGTGTAACAAAGGACCAACGTAAATCTTCGGCAGTCCACATCGTCGAAGGAAATGGCTCACCCACACTCAATTTGGTTCCCACGTCTCGGATACCAGCTCTTACCGAGGAACTCAAAAGTCTGATCGAGGATTTTCCGACGACTGCTACAGAAGATAGTTCTCCGGAAGACGACGACCATGACCCAATGGGCCCCTCGGTCCTCGAACATATGGAGATTAGTATGGTACACGTTCTACCCGCTGAATTCCAACCGAGTACCCACCAGTCGAGTTTCTTGGACGGGGACGTAGTTACCGAGGAAGCCACACAAGTAGACTTCGTCGCAAACGACGACGACCGAGAAAACCAAAGCGGAGATAACCTTAAGGCAGCTTTGGCCGAGCTATTTCCCCGCTCCTCCTCGGTTAATCTCCAACACTTGAAGCCGTTGTACGTCACGGCTCACATTGAAGGATTTCCCATTTCTAAAGTATTTGTCGACTGTGGAGCCACGGTCAACATTATGCCAATATCCGTCATGAAGGCTTTACGCCGTTCTGATAATGAACTCATTCCGTCAGGGATCACTATGAGCAGCTTTGTTGGTGACAAATCTCAGACCAAAGGGGTGCTCCCGCTGGAAGTTAGCATTGCCGGTCGTCAACACATGACGGCATTCTTTGTCATTGATTCCAAGACGGATTATAACGCATTACTTGGCCGCGACTGGATCCACCAAACCAGTTGCATTCCTTCATCATTATACCAAGTCCTCATCTTTTGGGATGGCAAATCGGTCGTAGTTCACCCGGCCGATAACCAACCATTTGAAACCAACATGATTCAGGCTCGCTATTATGATGATCACGTCGGCTACATCACCCTCCAAGGCCTTAACGAGGATGGACGGCCGACGAGAATTTCAGTACAAAAAGTGATTGAGGTCGGCGCCGAGACTGTCCAACAGGATTCGACGAGACTTGGCTTGGCGAACTTGGTTATCAATGCCGATGATTGAGCACACCACACAAGAACGGCGTCAGGCCGCGGTTTCATCTACAATGGAACGTCTGCTGGCCCATTGGTACGCCATTACCAAACAACCACATTCTGGCATCAATTTAATCGAATTTCTGGCCGAATCAGATAACGGCCCCGTTCTATCTTTCGATAAAGTTCAGGCTGCGCCGGCCGAACTCGAAGACCATCGACCTCAAGTCAAGGACCCGTTAGAGGAAGTGAACGTCGGCACGGCCGAGGATCCTCGAACATTGTTTATTGGTGCGTTACTCCCATCGTCCATGAAGGTCGAACTCCGTAAATTACTCCACGAATTTAAAGATTGCTTTGCGTGGAGTTATCATGAAATGCCAGGCCTCGACCGAAACCTTGTGGAGCATGAACTACGCATCAAGGAGGGGTGTAAGCCTTTTCGACAGCCTCCTCGCCGATTTTCAAACGAAGTACAACTCGGCATTAAGGAAGAATTAGTTCGGCTTCTAAAAGCCGGGTTTATTAGGACCGCTCGGTATGTCGAATGGTTGGCCAATATCGTCCCCGTATTAAAGAAAAACGGTGCCGTTCGTATTTGCATCGATTTCCGTAATCTAAATCTGGCTACTCCCAAGGATGAATATACGATGCCGATCTCAGATTTATTAATTGATGCCGCGGCTAATCATGAACTGCTCTCTTTTATGGACGGTCATGCGGATTATAACCAGATTTTCATCGCCGAAGCTGACGTCCACAAGACGGCTTTCCGTTGCCCGGGGGCACTTGGTACTTACAAATGGGTAGTCATGCCTTTCGGCCTCAAGAATGCTGGCGCCACATACCAAAGAGCCATGAATATGATCTTCCACGACTTAATCGGTACAATCGTCGAAGTTTATATCGATGATGTGGTCGTAAAATCCAAACGTCGTCAAACACACCTGGACGACCTGAGGCAAGCGTTCCTTCGCATGCGCAAAAACAACCTCAAGATGAACCCGGCCAAGTGTGCTTTCGGTGTTTCGGCCGGTAATTTCTTAGGATTTTTGGTGCACCATCGTGGCATCGAGGTCGACGAAAATAAAGCCCGCGCCATCATTAGCGCCCCACCGCCGACGACAAAGAAGCAGCTCCAGTCGTTACTCGGGCAGATAAATTTCCTCCGTCGCTTCATCGCCAATTCGACGGGTAAGATGAAGGCATTCTCTACGCTCTTAAAACTTAAGGATACCGACAAATTTGAATGGCGCGAAGTGCATCAAATGGCATTTACGCAAATTAAGGTGGCCCTTTCAACCCCACCCGTGCTCGTTCCACCATGTCGCAACAAACCCCTTAAATTATACATTTCGGCAGCTACTGAATCCATTGGTTGTCTCCTCGCTCAAGACAACAAGGGAGGGCGTGAACAAGCGATCTTTTATCTTAGCCGAAATCTGAATGAACCAGAGCTCAATTACTCCCCTGTCGAAAAACTGTGCTTAGCTTTGTTTTTTGCTGCATCCAAGCTTCGGCATTACATGCTCCCATCAGTAACGCAGGTCATCGCCCAAACAGACGTAATTCGATACATGCTCACTCGGCCTATTGTCAAAGGCCGAATCGGGAAATGGACGCTCGCGTTATCCGAGTTCAGCCTTCAGTATGTACCCCAAAAAGCCGTCAAGGGGCAAGCTCTCGCTGATTTCTTGGCCCAACACCCTTCCCCTTATGGTTCTGAGGGAGACAACGTCGATATCGGTTTAATCACCACGCGCGATGGTCATTGGACTATGCATTTTGATGGTTCCAGCACTTCGACCTCGGCGGGTGTGGGCATTGCAATTCAATCGCCAGACCACTGCCGATGGTATTTTTCTCTCAAGTTAGATTTCAGCTGCACCAATAATCAGGCCGAATATGAAGCCCTCATTATCGGCCTCCACGTTTTACACGATCTACGGGCCTCCCGCGTTCTCGTCCTCGGTGATTCCGAACTTGTGATTAACCAGATAAACGGCCTGTTTCGTTGCATGAGTTGTACTTTAGCGCCCTATCACATGGTCGCCACCTACCTGGCCGAGTCGTTCGAACGGATCACATTTGAACACATTTCACGCATCCACAACACAGACGCCGACGAACTCGCCCAGATCGCCTCCGGAGCACAACTCATGGGGGGCAAGCTAGGCCGAATTGCAGTCATAAGTCTGCGCTCGTACCCAGCCTTGATCAATCGGCAAACTCTCCAGCGCACACACGTAATACGCACAAGGGTAATGTCTCTCCCATCCCTACTAGAACGAAGGTCCACGCCACGAATTACGTGTCGTACCAAAATGAGTTATACCGCAAGAGCGAGGACGGGTTACTACTATTGTGCCTCGGCCCACAAGAGGCCACCCAAGTAATGGCCGAGGTACATGAAGGAATTTGTGGGGCACATCAGTCCGGACGAAAGATGCGTTGGTTGCTCCGACGACACGGTTATTTTTGGCCCAATATATTAAAAGATTGCATCGAATATGCACGGAGGTGCGTACCATGCCAAATTCATGGACCTGTACAGAGAGCCCCGGCCGAATTACTACACTCGGTCACTAAACCTTGGCCATTCAGGGGTTGGGCAATGGACGTAATTGGCAAAATCACGCCATCATCAGGGGCAGCGAAACACGCGTGGATAATGGTAGCAACTGACTATTTCACTAAGTGGGTCGAGGCAAGATCATACGCCGAATTAACTGCTAAAGAGGTATGCAACTTCGTAGAGGAGAATATTGTGACCAGATTCGGCGTGCCAGAAACGATCATAACTGATAATGGTACTATATTTACGGCCGATAGGTTTAGGGAATACGCGGCAAGTTTGAATATCCGACTGGAGCAATCTACGCCGTATTACCCACAGGCAAACGGGCAGGCCGAGGCAAGCAATAAAGTGTTGATAGGCATCCTTGAAAAAATGGTAAAAGAGAAACCGGGGTTGTGGCATTTGAAGTTAAATGAAGCATTATGGGCATACCGAACTTCACCCCGGTCGGCCACTGGAACCACTCCCTACGCATTGACTTATGGACACGACGCTATGTTACCAGTCGAATTGAGTATAAGCTCGTTGCGAGTAATTGAGCAGAATGATTTGTGCAGTATTGGATATAGTCAAGCGATGCGACAAGAGTTAGAAGACTTGGAAGAAAGTCGAATCGACGCGGGTAACTTGTTGATAGCACAAAAGAAAATTGCCGAGCGAGCATATAATCAGCGTGTAAGACAAAAAACGTTCGGCGAGGGAGAACTGGTTTGGCAAATTGTGTTGCCTGTTGGAATTAAAGACCCCAGATTTGGCAAGTGGTCGCCAAATTGGGAAGGGCCATTCATCGTTCACAAAGTCCTCGGCAAGGGGGCATATCATCTAAGAGATCGGACGGGTTCAGTTCACAAATTGCCGATTAATGGAAAGTTTTTAAAGAAGTACTATCCAATTACATGGGAAATGCAAGAGTAAGACCATTGTATTGAGAGCAAGACGACCATTGTATAGCAAAACGACCATTGTATTGATAACAAAAAATCATTACAAGAAGTACAAATACAATGGTGAACTCCTAAGGGGTCGAGGGGAGGTAAGTCTCAAGGGCAGCTTTCAGCTCCAGCCACTTCGCCTCGCTCAAAATTATCTCAGCCTGCCGCGTCTTCTTGTTGCACTGCAGTTGCTGGATACGCCGTGCGCAGGCAGCGAAGGCCGTCAGCCGAGCCTTGTTAGCCTCAAAATCCTTCTCAAGCTCGGAAGCAGCAGCCGACCTTTGACGTTGAAGGTCAGAAATCTGACGCTGGAGGTCAGAGATCTGGAGATCAAACTCGGTCAGCTTTGCTTTCTTTGCCTTGAAAGCCTCCATCTCTACTCGGCCAGCCTCATGCGCAACCTTGGCCACCTTCAAATCGTCCTCGGCCTGTAGGGCACGCTCAAAGATAAGAAAGTGTTGTCGAGTCCGCTCCAGGAGGTCGGTTAGGAAAGAGATGCCCTCCGGGCTCAGGTGACCACCGCTGGCGAGGTCATTAAGACACTCCCCAACAAAGTCAAAGCCCTTGCACCGGAGAGCTTGGGAAGCAGTCAGAGATAGGACTTCGTGCAGCTTCACGAAGACTTCGGCGGACGTGGCTCCTGCCGATTCGGCCGGAGCTGCAGAGGAGCCGACCTCACCGGTCGTGCTTTGAAGCAGAGCGTCAAGTTCCACTTCCCACGATGGCTGTGCACATAAAAGGAAAACTGTGAGGGAAAGTAAGACGTGATATAGTGCATAAAGAAAAAGGGGATTGTTTTAGACCTGCTGAGAGGAGACTTCGGCCATGCCCTCTGGGTCATTGCTCTAACCCAGGGAGCTTAATGGCCGAGCCCAGTGCCTTAGACCGCTACGCAATTCACGCGGCCGATGGAGGTTATCTACATTTGATGGCCACGACGGCGGCCAGGAAATTTAGACAACGCCCCTCGGCGCGTAAAATTGCCGGTGAAATGAATGTTCAAGCACCTGACATTTAATATCTTTTCAAAAACATGTGTCACAAAAAACTCAAAACACAAAAGAAACAATACTTACAAAGGCCGAAGAGACTTCCTGTGGAGGAATGGGAGGGTCTTTGTCCTGCGGGTGGATCGGTGACTTAGCCGTGGCCTCAGGATCGACCATGGGTTTCTTGCCACGTTCTGCCGCAGTAGGACGTGGTCGAGCGGTCACCTCGACTACAGGAGGAGGATGGACGGGAGGAGAGTTGACTGGTCGACGGCGGCGTTGCAGCGGGACTTCGTCACTCTCACTCTCGACATCCTGAACAAAAAGAGAAAACAGTTAGCATTACGATTAGAAACCTAAGGAAGCAAGTGAAAGCAGAATTATACCTCCAAAACGACCGTTGGAGACAAGGGTGCTTCAGGTGCCACGACCGGCTCCGAAGCTGGAGCGGGTGCGGCGTTTGGATCTGCCGGGGAAACGGCTGGAGGATTCGAGGTTGGGGAGGCCGCGGCAGCCGGCACAGATGGAGAGCCGGCGGAAGCAGGCGTCCCAGTAGTATCACTGGGAACGACATGAATTTCCCGGTCGCCCTTCTTCGCCAATTTCTTGACACGTTTAGAAGGGCGAGGGGTCTCCTCCGCAGGCTCGGCCTCTCGGTGGGGGCGCTTGGAAGGCACCGTTCGCTCGGTGACAAGGGTTGTCTTCTTGGGCACCAGCTTCTTCGCCTTTGCCACCGCAGCGACTACTTCGACCACCTTCGACCCACGACCCCCTGAAGAGCAAAGTAATTAATAACAGGGACGAGAAATAAAACAAAAGGAGGAAAGAAGCGGAAATACTACCTTGGGCCGACTCCTTAGGGTGAGTCGAGGATGCTGATCTGGGCCGATCGCCGAAGATTTTCCTCACCAGATCTTCGGCCGGGGCGCCGAAGAAGTCCCCGGTATATTCCTCCCACCAGTCCCCGAAGGTGTCGGTTCCCAAAGATTCAGGAACCGTCGGCCGAAGCCGAAATTTCCTGCACTTCTCTTGGAACTCTTGGTCCGACGTCTTGCATTCCCTTTCAGAGGAACTAGTAAGACGTCCCCGACTTAGGAGAGACCGAGAGGCGAGCAGGGGGACTGGGCAGCCTTGGAGATAGCCGAGCTGCCGGGCAAGGAAGTGGGGGTGATAGACCTCCCAGCCGACTCGGCGGGCATCGCAACCCAAAGGAAGGTCGCGGGCCAGAACAAACGACCCCCAGCTCCGACGAATGTCCGCATCCTCGGACTCGGCCCATGCTGCCGTGGGAAGCCTGAGCGAGGAAGGGTATTCCTGGCGCCGGCACACCAGGAACTCATCATCCGAGAGGACGTCGAGGCTGAGGAAGTGTTTAAAGACCTCATCGGCTCGATGAGGTGGTGCCAGTCGAGAAGCCAGTTGAAGGCCGAGGGCGGCCGTTCGTTCAAAGGCAGGAACCTCTGGTCGAAGGGTGGAGAAGTAGCTCTGCAACCAGAGTTGGAACACCCAAAGGGGTCCGTTCTGGTGCGGGTCAATTTTGCCAATGGTCGCCTCAGCCAGGCAACGGTAGAGGTTGGCGAGTATGGCTGGACTGAGCGCCAACAAGCGACCATTGGCCAGTGCCTGGGCCACCGGCATGTTCTCCACCAGGCACTTGTTTGACCTGGTACAACATATGAACTTGTTATACCAGTAGAAGAGGAAGGCCTCGTGCTCGCCCTTCCTAAGGCCTTCCTCGCCTCGGCCGGCGAAATGAAGGATGAGCGTGTTGTAGTTGAAGAAGTTCTTGTGGAGCTTTTGAACTTCTTCCCTTGAAGGCTCCCGATCGCCTCAGCTTAGCGTCTCGACGACCCTTTCGTCGAATAGTACCTTCAGGTCAAGAGGAGAAGGGTATCCGGAAAGGGCGGCGTCAATAGGAAGGCCGGCCGGGGAAGTCCCAAGGATGGCCGAAATGTCGAGGATAGTGGGGCCGAGGGGGCCGAAAGGCAGGACCATTGTGTTGGTGGCCGAACACCATAAACTCAGGGCCGCCAGGAGCAACTCCTTATCCATGGCAATCTCCATAGTTGATAGAACAATGGCATCATAGATGCCGAGAGCCTTCCATTCCTTAGAGAAGAAGGTGCTCATCCGGTCGACCCAGGCAGCCCAAGCCGCAGTAGTCGAGGGCCAGGCTCCCTGAGGCCGCGCCAGAGTCCATTTCGACCAGTCGAACCCCTGCAGCAGGGGTGTTAAGCACTGCTCCTTGAGCAGGTTAGTGACAGACGACGGCACTGTGTCTCTGAAGAGGGGACCCAGAATTTGGTGGGTCGTGGCCATGTCTTCTTCAAATCGTAGCGTCTTGACGGCGCTCCGATCGATGAAATCCTTGCACTTGTTGATCTCATCAGAGAACTTTGAAATGAAGGAGGCCATTTGTGGAGAAGAGATGTTTCTGGAAAAAGAAGGTATTGCAGAAGGAAGAACTGGAAGGTTTGATTTGAACGAACAAGGATGAGGGAATTGAGATTTTAGAATTTCTGAAAGCGTAAAAGGCGAATGGCAGAAATATGGGTATTTATAGGCCTTTCAGAATGAATATCAAACGTCTGGGATTCGAAAAGTATTGGTTCAAATTGGGGGGAAATTTAACCGGGAAAGGCTCAATCATTTCGGATATTTTGGGAACCTGCGAAGAGGGGATCGAGGAGTCGAAAATCCAGGACGCACGATTACGTGCGACGCCAGTTTTAAGGCATTAATGAGGATAAGACGTTCCAGTTAGTGCACGGTTTCGAGGCCCACGATTGAAAGTTTTAAGAGCAGCGGAGGATCGACACGTGGCCACGCTTTGGGGGCAACGAGGAAAGTGCAATCATGCCTCATAAATGCGCAGGAATAACGGTCATTAAGTAAAAGTTCAAAAAAGCAATAAACGTTTTCGCTTCTTCAAGGTCGAGGCCCGGCCAAGAGTTAACGGTCGGCGACCTCAGAAGCGAGGGGGCAATGTTTGGGCCCAAAATATTATTGCTAGGCCGAGCAGCAGGATGTGCTCGACCCAAGGAGATGATAAATACTATGGGCCGAATAATAGGGCCCGGGCCAGCTAACAGGGTCGGCCAAATCCTATCATAGGTAGTCCAGATAAATAGAAAGGTCGAGGGAGTCCTGGTGCAACTAGGATTCTCGACCAGCAAGGAATGAAGTCCCGAAAAGAAGGAAAATTCAGAATCCCAGTAGGAGTAGGTTTGTTAGAAGAAGAAGCGAAATGGGACAAGGACTCCCAATCCAAATCGGAGTCGGTTTCAAGGAATGGGGCACTATAAATACAAGAAATCATGCAAACAGAAAGGACCTTCAGAATCAGCATACAATTGCCCTGCGCAAAACCTCTCAAACACCTTGAGATTTTTCCTTTTCTTTTCCTGCCGACACACCTTCAGTTTGGATAAACAGCACTGTGGAAGCGCCCGGCGAGCACCTTCAGTTTGGATAAACAGCACTGCTGCCGCAGAATCAGCCGACCGAGAAGCACCTTCAGTTTGGATAAACAGCACTGCGTCGAGGTCGACCGATTATCTATCCAAGTCTCGGTCGAGAAAGGTTTTCGAACCTTTGTTGGCAGAGGTCACCTTGCTAAGCTTTCTCGGCATAGTTAGGTGTTACGAATCGCATTGCTCGGCGTACAGGACGCCGAGTGGTTTTATGATTGGATACTCGCAAGTAGGTTTCAGGGTTCGGCATTCCGACGGTCGAACTACGTTTACCATCAAGACATACATCACGTTCGAGTACCTGTGCCCATACACCTTGGTCTCAATTCGACGTGCTTATACTCTCACGAATATAATCACGGTGACCGAATCGGGCTCCGACGATTATTGAACTTCGCAGAATTAGCAGCCTTGTCTTCAGGCTGTAGAACTCAGAGACCGAGAGTGTTCCTTCCTCGGTCGCAATCGCAAGATAAAGAAGTCAACGACGCGCTCAAAGCGACATCAACAAATTTTACTCCTCGGCCGAGCTCGGCCGACGAGTTGGCACGCCCTGCATTCAACCGAAGGACGTAGTTAGTTTACTAGTTACTCGGCCTGCGCGCCACGTAGGTTTTGTAATTTTTAGGGTCAACAGTACCCTTCTTAGCCATTGGTACGTTAAGGCTTAGTGGGTAGTCTAAAAACAAAATAGGCTTCTCTTCAAAGGTAGCTTGCTTACTTAGTGTTTGATTTTCTAGGGCATCCATATAATATATGTATCTTCCCTCTGTCCATCAATCCTCTTCTCTGCCCTTTTTTAACCCAACAAGTGCTCTCTGAACCAAGCTAGATAGTCTCCTATCACTACCTGTACGTTACGATTTCAAGCATTTCCGAACGTCCGTTAGAACTGAACTTTGAAACCGGTAGCTCTTTTAAAAATATAAAGTCTAGCTTATTATCCGAATTTTGAGTCCTAAATCTGGAAGATATAATTTCATCGAAAACGAAGAAGGCCGAGGATGGCCTACGGTGCATATTATCTGAGGGGAACACGCTTTTTCGACTGCGGTAGTATGATTGCGATGCTTCTTCGGCCAAATACGATATACAAGTGGGACCTACACTATGAGCAAGCTGTGCGAAAAACCGCTTCTTTTTTCCGGTTTCGCACCTATTTTTTTGACATCTCCATTGAAAGTGCTCTTAGCTAATTATAACTCTAATATTTAATTGCTCATTGTGTCCTATATACAGGAAAGGGATCCTCTACATATTCCTTCCACCTAATCCTTCTCATCAAACAATCCAGACCCTTAAAATTTGATCCAACTGCTAAAGTTATTATAATTTTAAAAGTGGGCATGTGTTTTTAGCCGTTGGATCAAATTTTAAGGGTCCAGATTATTTGATGATGAGGATTAGGTGAAAGAGATCTGGAGATGATCATTTCCCTATATACACTCCCTTTTACATTGTGGCAAAATAATAGACCATTTTGATTTCTTATGTATATTTTCATCTATTTCTCTATTTCTCTTTCTCTCAAATCCTCTCTCGTCTATAGATCTATCATTCTCTCAAGTGTTGTTATGTCATTCAATTGTTTTGTATCAATGCTTATATCAAAATACAAATGGCTTATATCATTGGCTAAATTTTGGTAATGGATATTTGCAGATAGACTTGATGTACTATGTGAATAGTTATTGTTGTGACTGCTCAAGTTTCAAAAAAGTATAGTTGATAAACACTAGCAGCATGTATGTCGTAATTGTACGTAGCAGATCAGACACCCTGTGACAATTGAAGAGTTATATTTTGAAGTTGTAGATGATCGCTACATAAAGAGGTGTTTACGGCTTTAAAACAATGACCAACATGTCCCTTTTTATATCATAGGTCAAACTAATCCTTATGATTTTCCTGTTGTGGTGATTATTTACGTTAGTATGTTTGCCAACTTCGTAGTAAAGTACATCATCTATAAAAAATAAAAATAAAAAAAGAATCCCTAACTTAGATTCTTGGTGCCTTTTGCCCAAAACAAAATCTTGGTGTAAAATCAACATCAGTATGAAATTAAGTCTATTCTATCGTTTGGTTGCCATATGAGGCCTGAGTATATGAAAAAAAAACAAAAATTCAACCATCCAACCATTATAAAAATCGGAAGATCTGCAATAATGGGAGGTAAATGGCAGGCAATGCAACTGAATCAACAAGCCTATCCATTAACGAAACTAGCCTGTGTCAAAATAATGAACAACAACTTGTGTTACTATGCAATACAATGGAGTAGGTCAAGCACGATAGCCGGGGAAAAACCTCAAACTCGAGCATTAAAGCTTCCAAACAAAACTCACAAGGATGTTTAAGTTTACAATAATAACCTCACTAAATTCTGCAACAGAAGAAAATTTTTTACCAAAAACTTGCCAATCTCTTTAGAGCAACTCCAGCATTGCAAAGGCCTCATAGGGCAACTCACTATTGAATTCATCCAGTGAACGGTAACTGCCTTTAATGAACAGTAACTACCTTTTGCATCTTCACCCCTAAACTAAATAGCTATGTTAATAGACAATAATATATTAGTATTTTTTCCTCATCCAATCCATCAGACATCCCCATCACCTTTTCCCTTTTTCCCTTCATTTGATTGGTTCTCTCTCTCTCTCTCTCTTCCTTTTTCTTTCTTTCTCTCCCTCTTTTCTAGCTCACTCTCGTGAGCTCTCTTCCTCCTTCCTCTTCAAACCTTCAACAAATCAAGCTCAAAAATAATATTTTTGGAATCCCTGGAACTCTAGGAACCCAACCATGGGCTTGCATGCGGCATTGGTGCCTGGTGCGAGGTCCTACAATTGAAGCCGAGAGCTTCAGCTCTCAATCTCGAACCCAGGTGGTGTTTCTATCACTATCTTGTGTTCTTGAGCCTTAAATCATGTTGTGTTGCAATTCTTGTGGTTTAATTCGAGGGCTTAATTCCCTGCATGCACCCATTCTTTTTCCAGATTCCAACAAAGGAAAACGGACGAATTCGAGTCGGGTCACACTGACGTCAACCACACATCACACAGCCATCAGGCTCTTGGGCCACCAATTTGAGCCTGGCCTTTCGCTCGAGCCCCCCCCCCTCAGCCCACATGCCCGCATGGGCTAGAGCTTGTAGCTGGGGCTATTGGGATGGGGAAGTTGCCGGTTCATCGAGCTAATGGTCCCGATGGAGTTGCTCTTAAGTAGAGGTGTAAAGATAGAGAAATTTTTTTTTATATCACCCATTACATCACCATTGCCTCTGATCACTTCCATGAACTTCTCTTTGTCCAGAGCAAGCAACGAGTTAACCTGTCATTATAGTGATTAATAAGTTAAATTTGCTCACCAAAAAGAGTTCTCATTTGCCATTTCTTTCGGTGAGTAAAAAGGTGAGAATATTAAAACAATGGAGTATAATAATTAAATCATAGAGAACAACAAATGATAAAACTAGTGGATAAGCTAAGCAAACTTTTGCTGCAAGTTTTCCCAATTTTCCTCTGTCATTCAAAGCAGTAACGTATATTAGAGCATTTCCAACCGAGGATTCAATTCCCAGGTGGAGACCTGAATAGGATTATTTGACTATGGAAATTGTTCCACCATTTGCTCACATGGATTGATGCTAGAATGCTTGCTGCCCTTTTTGTCGTTGCCTTTAGATTGAAAGTTTAGGCTATCTCCAACCGAAATGGCTAAACATAGCTCTGTCTAGAATTATAATCATGTAAGAAATTATTTTTTAATAAACACTGTCAGATCATATTTATATCCATCTCCAACCGAGGAGGCTAAACATAGCGCCCTTAATAATTTATTAGTTTTAAATGTATTCTTTAAATTTATTGGTTAACTCTTAAACAAATAAATATAGATGTAAATTTAAGTACCAATTAAATAACATTTTTGCCACATAATGTTGAAAACAAATCTTAATTATCAAAAGGTTTAAAAACCATACCATATTATTGCCCACTTCCGGCAATGGCAAAAAATAAAGCCCAAATGCAAAATTGATGGAAGAAACTGCTTTGTTTTCACTGCTATCAATGATACCCAATTCAGCCGAGTCAACAACCTTGGTCGTTGGGTAGCAGGCTAACCTTGGCCATTGCTTCGAGTGCTTTCGTTGCGATTTGTGTGCAGAATGGACATGCCGGTAAGGTTCTTGCATTGTCTGCGAGATGGATGCAACTGGTATTAAGCTTGATGCTGTTAGTGTTGTGAGTGCCTTTTCGGCTTGCTGGCAACTAGGGTGTTTGGAGACCGGGGAAGAAATCTGCGAGATCATGAGAAAATATGCAATATAATTGTTGCCAACGCGCAACTTGATATGCATGTGAAATGCGGTTGCATTGACATGGCTGAGACTTTGTTTAAGGATATGCTTCAGAGGAATTTTATTTTCTGGAGCAGTATGATAGTAGCATATGCCTTAAACATGGAGAGTGGAAAGACATTGGATATGTCTTCAAGGATGCGAAAAGAAGTGAAACTAAACCATGTCACCCACTTCAACCAAGTCACCAACGTTACCCAACAAACGGGCTGGGTGCCAGGTTAACCTTGGCCAGCAAGATAGCCTTTTGCCCATGTAACCTGGTGGGCTCCACTAATTTTTAGCACAATTTTTAGTTGGAGATGAATTTTTTCGAATTCAGGCCATATTTTGGCTCCATAGCCCTTTAGCCATTTTCATTGGAGATGACCTTATAATAGTTAATGCACGGCCTACTTTAAAACTATATAGTATCATTATGATTGCTTTTCCATTTTTAATTTTACATAATAAAAGAATATAATTTTGACATATTAGGTGGAGAAGAAGGGTCTTACTTAATGTCAAACTGTTATGTTAGCCATAAAAAATAATTTGACATTTAGAGTTTGATAATTCCTTTGGAGATACTCTTAAGGAAGACTTCTCTCTAACATGGGAAAAACATAGATGAAGGATTTTTTTTTTTTTTTTAAACTAAGTTCATTAAGCAACATAATGCATACATTTAACAATTAAATGGCAGAAGCATGCTTGTATGCATTTTAAAACAAAACTTAAATAATCTGATTCTGACTCCAACAAAGTCTAATTCCTCCTTAACTTAATTCCTCTAATGTCAATTACCAAATAGTAAACGGGCCACTGGAGTAGAAAGAAAAAGAAGATCCTAATTACGCTGTTTCAAATTTGCTTCATTGACCCCTCCCAATCTAAGAATACAAGTTAAACTTCTCTCTTCCAAGAGAGTAACAATATGGCACGGGTTCACCGTCAGAGTGGCGTCTCGTACCAATAACACAAAGACATATGGGAAACAACTAACATATATTTATGTATTATTAGTACGGGATGCCATGTGATAGGATACTTGTGTCATGCAAATCCATCTCCTTCTTTAGCCCACAGATCAATGAGCATGTCACGCTCGATCCAAACTACCTATTAACCAAAAGAACATGAAAAGACCAATTTAATCCAGCCAACATAAATGAAGAAAAATAACTAAAATAAAAATTATGGGCAACATAGCAAATTAAATACAAATAAATTTTATTGTTTTTTTTTCAAAACCTCATGACTACGTAACCATATCAGCTGCTCTTATTTTCTCTTTCACGTTGTTCTATTAAACAAAATAAAGTGTAAATTACATTTTACACCTTTAGGTTTGTGGTTAATTGTAACCTCATACAATATCTTTAAAACATTTTAATCTTATACATTACTTATTATTTCATTTCAATTTTATACAACTGTTAATCAATCTATTAAATTTTTCATTAAGTGATGTCGTGGCCACTTTTTTTTACTGACCTGGCATATAAATGGGACCAATTGTTCAATAATATGGTGACAACGTGGAATATATATATATATATATATATATATATAAAAAATAAAAAATAAAAAGATTTCTTAAAAAGCATTTAAAAAATAATTTCCTCCAGTGCCTCATCTTTCTTCTCCCTCCCTTTTGATTTGTGTTGCTCTCATCCCAAGTCTCCACCATGCTAACATTCAGCACTAAAACAGAAAATCCATTGCAACCCACCCATCTGCAAACTTAAAACACCATAAAATGCTTGAAAATCTATGAACTTCAAAGAATTAAAGCAAAGATTGAAAAGTGCTTCAAACCATAGAAATCCATCGTAACCCATCAAATTGTATGAACCCAAATTTGCATCGGCCAAGAAAAACCCACAGCTTTTGCAAGAACCTAGAAGATGGGACGAACTCGACAACGTTCGATCACTACAGGACAAAAGTCAGAGGCTGAGAGAGTGTATTTGGTCGAGACTTACTGTTTCTTTTTCAGGCGGCTCCAAATTTCTTGAGGGTCGGTTTCTATTTATAATATAAGCCGATGAAATCGACGAGGAAGAGTCTGTTGCGGAGAGGCTGGTTGGCAGGGGAATGACCATTACTAGAGCAGTGAAGGATCTGCGGAATCGGCGTCACCGAGTGCAAGGCCATTGCTGGAAGTCATAGAAGTGCAGAGAAAGAAAGAGAGGGGTGGTGTGCTTGAGTTTTAGAGAGGTAGGATGAGAGAAAAGGATGAGTGTGTGGAAATTCTTTGAACTTGGGCACAGAGCGGTGAAAATTGAAGGGAAGTGGGGGTGTGGTGTTCGGGCGAAGATTTCTTTAGAGAGGGCTCCTCGGCTCTCAGCATAGCTCCCCAAAAGATTGGCACTTTGGATGTATAGTCGGGTTTTTGCTTGCTGATATGTTGCAAGAAGAGGACAAAGTTAGTTCTGAAAAGTGCCTTTGTGGGGCCTTAGGTGTAGGTCTTGAGGCTCGCAATCAAAACTAACTGAGTGCTAGGTGTGCCACTGCTATCTCAGTATAGCAAATGTAGAACAAGATTGTGTTTAGTCGATTACTTGCGCCCCAAGTTACTCGGACTTCTTGTTATCAATTGATTGTCGTGGATAGGTTAAGTCCACATTAAGTTCTTTTTCTTGCCTTGCGAACAAGGACTTTCAGTTCATAGTCTTGTATGTTCGAATGAAGGGAGTCCAGATCCCTTAAGTCATTTACTCGGTTCTTGATTGGTTTTAAATGAAGGAGTATCCATTAAAGTGACCAGATCCAGACACAAATCAGACTCTTAAAGTAGGAAAACATATGAATATGACTTGAATACATGTTGGAGAATACATTAAGCAGTAGATCTATTAACTCGTAAAACAAACAAAGAGCTTTGAGCAAGATTTCACCTTGTTGGACAAGGTTGAACTTTTTGCAATCACTTCTCTTTTGAGTTTACATGGTTTCTATACTTAAAAAGGATGGATGGTAAACAAGTTTACACAAGGGAATCGATACTACGCCACTAGGGGTGATAGCAGAGCTTATAAACTAGACAAAAGATGGCTTTTGTAGGGAATGATCCTGAAAATGATTGAGATCTGGGCTGATTACAGCTTTTAAATGCAAATCTGGCTTGAGAACAGAGTTTGTATGTTTGTTTGTTTGATTGGTTGAGTGTTCTTGTCTCTGGGGCCTCTTTCTCATTTTATAGGTAGATTAGCCCGATTGCAGTGACTTTGCTCTTGCCTGAAAGCACTTGGAGAGTAGTGAGTCATCAGCTTTTTACTTGTATTGCCATTGAAAAGTGCTTTTTGTCTGATTATGAGTTAGTCCCCATCACTTGACATTTAAATCATAGGCACATGGCCTATGCATTAATGGGAAAGCGCTAATTTATCTCTGGGCTTGATACTGGGCTTTGGGCAAGTCTTCTTTTAATTGGCATCTTTGGGCTTCCACACACTTGCAGCCCAAGGTTCAAATATTAACCCAAATAGGTGGTTTAAGGAAGAAGACGAGACCTAGAATTTTAATCGGGGAAGAAGACGACACCCGAATTTTATAATTAAGATTTTTTTGTTATTCACGTAGCACAAATTTGTGGTACCTGCGATGGACACATAGGCATATAACGGAACAATTGACCGAAATTTTAAAGGGTATATGAAATTGAAATGAAATAATAAATTATGTATGATATTGAAATATTTTAAAGATGTCGTATGAGGTTGCAATTGCATCCAAAACTGAAGGGATAAAGTGTAATTTACCCTAAAATAAAATTTTAACGACCATTTTATATTTTCTCTCTTTGTAAATTTTATTTTTAAAATTTTAATAAACATGTGCATAACATAATATGTGTAAAACTTAATAAGTAAACCTTTCTAGGTTATAAGACTTTTCTCTCCTAGTTGAGAGCTTTTCTCTCCAAGCTGAGAGTTTTCCTCACTATTTGTGTGAGGCTTTCAAACTTAAGAAAATCTGATGGCACCTATCGTAGATTCGGCCGGGGTCAATTGATGTGTCCTCATTTCTTTCTTTTCTTTCTAGTACCCTTGCCTATACTGTTGTTTATCCCAAATTTTTATTCTGATCTGTCCAATTCCTCAATCCTATGGGTATACCTTTTCCTGACTTTTCCTTGGTCCGATCTTCAGCCATGTTGATATCCTATTGAGATCGTGTGTAAAGTTCGGGTGCTTTCAACACCACCACTTTCTCTTTGTTGTTTGCCAGTTCTGGCAGTGTCACTTGTGGGTTTCCACGAACTTCATAATGGTAGTTGGCTTCTATCTCTTAGTTGCCGACTATTCCTAATTTATGGTTATGCTCAAGTAGCAAATCATGTTGGAGGTGGCGCCTAATGAGGCGATACTTGACTGTGGACAAGGAATTGGATGGATTGACTGGTACTCTGTCAATGAAGAATGCTATGGAAGCTTTTGGTTTCGGCTGCTGTGTTTTATTTTTGGGCCTTACTGTTTATGTGCTCTTTTTGTGTTTGTTCTTTCGTTTTAGGCCAATTTTTGTTTATTTTAAGCTCATCTTTGGTTTGCTTGTAAGAGCAGTTCCAGCGTAGGAACCTTTTCCCCAGGCAATACACTATGCTATCCATCTGGTGAACAGTAACTGCCCTAATGAACAATAACTGCCTTTTGCATCTCTACCGTTGCACTTCAATAGCCTTGGGAATAGGCAATAAAATATTAGTATTTTTTTTTATTTATAAAATAATACAAAATAATTTTATTTGTAATTTCGGATTGGAATTTTTAATTGTTCTCGTTGCGCCACATGTCATTATCCGAAAATTTATAAAATAATACAAAATAATTTTATTTGTAATTTCGGACCAACATATTTTTAATCGTTCACGTTGCACCACGTGTCGGAATCCGAAAAAGATAATTATTGGTGATGGATTTCCGATAAGATTTTTTTTTAAAAAAAAAATTCAATTTTTTTATATGTAAGGTAGATGATAATGAGAAGGTATTTATAGAAAAGTAAAAACAATTTTTTTTTCGGATTTTTTAAAATTTTTTAAAATTTTTTATTCAACTAATTAATCTCTGCTGTTGGATTTAAAAAAAATTGAATTCCAACACTCCAGATTGTGCCACGTGTCACAACGGTAACATTTCTGATTTTAAAAACTGTTATTTATTTATTTATAAAGGCTAATAATATCAACCGTTGATCTCAGATCCAACGGTTGATATTAAATAAGGTTTTTTTTTTTTTTTATTGCCGTTGCAAATCAAACGGTCCAAAATGTTTTCCGTTGAGATCGAACAGACCGTGGGAAGCGACATGACTTCCCAACGGTAACAATTTTCAATGGGTCGCGGGCCCCAATTCCTGAAATCCTGTCGGCCCATGCTCCTATACGCGCGCTTGAGGGCCATGCGCCTGATAGAAAAAAAATAAAAAAAATATCTGACGTCAGCTGTGCGTCATAAAGCCCTCGGGCTCTCGAGCTAGCAACTCATGCCAGGCCTGTCCCTCGAGCTGCCACACGGTGGACTCTTTCACTCGGGCTCTACGGCCCTGTTCACCAACCCTTCCCCCGAGCACCAGCCAACACTGGAACTGCTTTAAGTTTGTGTTTGGTGTTTAATAAAATAATTCTTTTAGCAATATATATATATATATATATACACCAAATGGGGCGGAACTAACAGCAGCAGGCGGCAAAGCCGTCCATAAAATTTAAAGTGCAGGAGGCAAAGCCGTCCATAGTATTTAAAGTGAGAAAGTAAAACATATAAAAACAGAGTAGCATATCAAAATAATGAATTATAATGAATTAAATGTAATGATGCAAATAATGCAAATATATTTTGAAAATAAGTTTTATTGAAAACTTACTGCAATGCAGATTACAAACAGATGTTGCCTAATGGCAGATGAAACAAGTAAACAAGGTGGAGCTCGCAGGCATCCTGAATAATATATGTATTACAAGTGTTTGGAAATATTCTCCGTTCTATTGAATACGCAGAGAGTGTTTAAAAAACTGTGTTATTCCTCTGAAGCTGAGTTCTTTTTTTATAGAGGGAGGAGAATGATTGAAGCTTGCAAATTAGACCCGGGAATCCCGCTGTCCTTTGAAGAAGGCTGGCAAAGCTGTGTAATCATGTTTGTTTCTTCTTCAAAAGTTGAATGAATAGTGAAGATGCTTTGATTCTTTTACAAAAGTTAAATGAATAGTGATTTTTTTGTTTTTCACTATTGATGAATAGTGATTTTTTTGTTTTTTCACTATCGATGAATAATGACCTTGTCTTGTCTTTGCGGAAGAAATGAGAACAGCTACTGCTGATGATGCTGTTTGGCTGACACAATCACATGGGCAAAAATGCAGTTCAATAGTCGAACGGATCTTGTGCGTCTTGAAGGTCCACTTGATCAGCCCAATTGGCGGGAGGCTGAGACCCTGCATCAGAAGCATCAGAGTCCGAACCTGAACCTTTTTTTTTTTGTAGCATTGCCGCTTCAGCCATGAGCTGTTGAGCCAAGTCCAGAAGCTGGGAGGACTTATCAGATTTCTCCTTTTTCTTTGAGCTGGATGACTTAGAAGGTTTTCCTTTGAGGGAAGATGACGGACTAATGTCTGATAAGGATTGAATTGGCTCCTGGGTTTTTAGCAACTCAGGAAATTGCTGATGAACTGGCAAAGCTTGTGAGGACGAAGTTGAAACTTTGATTGGCAGTGCCTGAGAAGATGCCTGGGGAAATTCCATTTTTACAAGATCAATAATTTTTTGGTGATTGAATTTATCCCACCATTTTACTCATCGGGTTCTGTAAATACCACCAGTGTCTACTTCAAAGTTCCATTTGAGAATCCATGCGATCTTATACTTGGCCATGAGCAGTGAAAAAATAGTAACTCTGTTGTCGAAACGACTTCTGTCAAAACTGGGCTGGAAATTGTTTGTGAGTACATGACGAAGGTCATCTGGAATGATAGAAGAGCTTGGGCCATGGGAAGCCCACCAATCTGGAAACCATGCAGGAAACCGCAATCTGAAATTCTTATCAAAGGTTATGAACCATGAATGACTAAAGTCTTCTGTCTGGTGGAGAAAAATGTTGGTCCATGCCTGGATATAATCATAGTAATTGTAATGGTTGTTTGGGATGAGAACATCCTGAGTATGAAGAGGTTTTGTGTGATAAAGGGGAATTCCCCATTCGAGTTCGGTAAGGAATTTTCCAATATGGAGTGAATGATACAATATTTTGTTTTGATGAGTGGTACTGAAAATTGGCTTAATAGCAATGCTTTCTGTTTCTGAAAGGATAGCCTGGTAATATTTTTGGCTTTTATAGGATTCAGTTGGTAAGAAATGAAAATTTGGTGGAAGGAGTAATTTGGCAATGCGCTCTGGGGGTTAGTTTTTGTCAATGTGAAGAGGGATGCTAAAAAGCTTTTCTGAATTGGGATTTTGGACATATGGAGATGTTTTAGCATAGCTAGGTGTTTTGGGTTGTGAAGGTGTTGGAGAACGTACTGAAGAGTAAGGATCATAAGGGGTGGCTAAGGCTGTTTGGTAATTTGGTCGGATATTTCCTACTGTTGATCCTAAGGGAGTAAATCTGTTTGTAATGGTGAGGGCCGATGAAGAGTCGGGAATAGACTCTTGTTTTACTAGTGCTAGGGTTTGGGTAAGGGTGGCTGGAAGTCTTCTTTGCTGGTTAGGATTAGTACCCATTCTTCCCCTGCAAAAATTCTCTGGTTAGAAAATCTGGGATGCAATTCTGGCTGCCTTTAATGTATTCAATATCAAAATCAAAAATACTTAATATGGCTTGCCAGCGTGCAAAAATCTGTTTTGATGCAATATTTTGAACATCTTTTTGTAAAACATGTTTTGCAGATTTGCAATCGACCCGAATCAAAAAATTTTTATTTAATAAATCATCTTGGAACTTGCTAATACATAATACAATAGATAATATCTCTTTTTTAATAGTACTATAATTAGCTTGAGCAGAATTCCAAACTTCTGAATGGAAACGAACAATTTGTTCAGGAGCTTCGGAAGAAATTTTTTGTTTAAGGATACCTCCATAACCGATTTCAGATGCGTCGGTTTCGACTATTTTGAGAGAGTCGGGAGTTGGAATGCCAAGGCAAGGCAAAGTCTTGACATGATTTTTGATCTGTTTGACAATGGAAGTATGCTTTTGTGACCATGATGGAGGATTTTCCTTGAGACGATCAAACAAGGGCTTACATTGTTGACGCAGATGAGGATAAAATTCTGAAACATAATTGAGAGATCCAAGGAATCTTTGAAGCTGAGTTTTATCAATAATTTGATCTGGAAATTTATCAGCAAACTAGATGACTCGATCTATTGGTTGAATGGTAGACCTGTAAATATGGTAACCTAAAAATCTAACTTTGGTTTGAAATAACTTAATCTTAGATGCCGAAACAACTAACCCATTGGACCTAATGATCCTAACAAATGCATGCAAATGCTTCCAATGCTCATCTATTGATTTTGAGAAAATTAATACATCATCAATATAAACAATCGAAAAATGGCTGTATTGATTAAAAATTTCATTCATGATATTTTGAAATTCACTTGGTGCATTTTTCAAACCAAAAGGCATTACATTCCACTCGTAATGTCCGAAAGGAGTTACAAAAGCAGTTTTGTATTTATCAGATTCATGAATTTGAATTTGCCAAAAGCCTGATTTCATATCAAATTTAGAAAAAACAGTTGTCTGAGAAAGTCTTTTTATCAAATCTCTTTTGTTAGGAATTGGATATCGGATCCATTCTAAAACATCATTCAAAGGTTTGTAGTTGATAACCAGTCGTGGAGCGCCGCGTTCTAATTCTGCGTTTTTCTCGACATAAAAAGCAGAGCAAGACCATGGAGATTTGCTTTTACGGATAATTCCTTTTTCTAAAAGTTGATTAATTTCAGTTTTACAAAACTCTAAAACTTCTTGATTCATTTGAATCGGTCGTGCTTTTGTGGGGATTTTTGACTCAATAAAATCTTTAACATAAGGTAGTTTAACAATATGTTGTTTTCTGTGCCAAAAAGCATTTGGAAGATTGGAACAAATTTCTTTAGTAAGCTTATCAGAAAACTAGCGAATAGAATCTAATAAAGATTTGTTTGTTAATTGTTCTTCAATTCTTTTGTGAAGAATTTCTTTCTGTAAAAAAGCAATTTGTTGGGATTGTGCAGTAATCTGGTTGAGAGTTTTTGAAATACTATCTTTTTGAAGTTGTTTTAACTTTTTAAGATCTGTTTCTATGCAAAATTCAAAAGTAATTTTTTGGCCAAAGACCTTGGTAGAAATACAGTTATGATGAACTTTGAAAGGATAAATTAATGCAATGAAAGGGAGTCCCAAAATGACTGGATCAGAAATATTCTTGATCAAAACAAATGGAGTTTTTAAACAAACATTTTGTTGACAAACGTGAGCTTTGGGAATTTCATAGTTTAATTTCATCGGGGATTGATTTGCAGCGCTAAGTGTTTCCGTAGACTTGTGAAAATATTTAGTAGGTATTAACCCTTCTTGAATGCAATTTAAATCTGCACCTGAATCAATTAAAGCGATGGTTTCTAAATGAAAATCTTCGATTACTATCGTAAATTTAGAATACCATTTTTGAATTCTTATTTTGTCTAAAAGACTTAAAACAAGTTCTTTTGAAGAAGAAGATTTAGCTGAGTGAGCGTCGGAATCGGAATTTGAGGAAGAATCATCCTGTTTTTGGACGAGCTCTTGCATACGTACTCTACTGAGTTGTGAACGAATTTCGGTATTTTCGGATTTTAAAAACTTAATTTCTGATTTAATTTGATAAATTTGTTTTTGTAAATCCTTGATGGTTAAATCCTTTTTTGGTTTATTAAACCGTTCCAAAGTGGTGCTGAGAGAAATCTTTTGAAAAGAAGATTGACTAGTGCCAGGTTCATTAGAAGAAATCAAATTTTTGAGTTTTTTCAAATAAAAAGATTTTAAATCAGGATCATCGACTTTACTAATTAATTTCATTAAAAACTCTTCTTGTTCTTCTTGCTTGTTAATCACTGAAATTTTATTACAACAAGTGTCCGTGCACCCAAACTTAATGTTTGGCGAGGAGACGTCGCTAGAACTGCTAGAGTCGGAGGCGGAAAAATCGGGATTTTTATCAGATTGACTAGAGTCGGTATTTCTAATTTCTAAAGCCTGAATAAGTTGAACTTTCTCTTCTTCAGAGATTTTTAGTTGGTTAATAACCTTTTTAACCTTGCAATCATTTGCATAATGACCAAATTTACCACACTTGTAACATTTTCCCTTTTTATTTTGAAAATCCTTTTTAGACTTTCGAAAAGGTTTTTTGTTTGAAGATGGTTTTTCATAAAATTTATTTGTTTGAAAAGGTTTGTTGGAAGATCTTTTGTTTTTATAAAATTTGGATTGATGTTTAGAAAACTTGCTGGTTTGTTGGGCTTTTTTCTTTTTACTTGAAGGAGCGATTGGAGGTAAACCATATTGTTCACAAAATGTTCCAAGTTCGTATTTAGCAATAGATTTATCTTTATGAACTTGTTTTGAAATCTTCATGTCGATACAAATTTTCAATCCTTCCTTTTGAATAACATTAACTATGTTACCATAAGTAAGTGTATGATAAGGTATGACACCTTCTTCATTTACTAAAACATTTCGAATTTTGTGAGCAAAAAGATTTGGTAAATCATTGATAAATTTTTCTTTCCAAAAAGGTTGATTACTATCTTCCCGAAGCATAACTCTGGATATGAAAACATCTTTATACCATCTGAAATCACTTAAGGTTGGACACATTAAATTACTCAGTTGGTCGTGAATACGCGTAGTAACGTTGCTGGGTGTTCCTATAAAGTGTTCTATAATCGTATAAAGTAAAGTGTTTACTCCGTCGGGTATTCCTTGTCCTATCGTTTCGTCAAAAATGGGAAATCCTTCCTCATCTTTTTTGACCGCAAAGCGTATTTCATCTCTGGACTGAGAAGTTAAGTGCTTCTCCCACCAGGAATGAAGCATTCCAGTGAAACCAGTGACGAGAAGATCAACGATTTGTGTTTGTGTAAAATTGTGATTTGAAATGTAGCTATTAGCAACCATGGACATGTGTTGAAGTTTGTTCAAAAGTTCTTGTTCTGACAATCCATCTATATTCCATTCATAGAGTTTGTCAGCTGAAACCGAAAATTGATTTTGGATATTTCGTTCTTCAAATTGTAGGTCAGGAGGAGTTGGCCTGGCATACCAGTTTTTTGTAAGAGAAGTGGGGTTGACCGAATGAGTACGAATACGTTTTAAATCAAAAGTTGGTTGAAGATCAATGTTTTGAAAAATATTTTCAATATTTTGAATAGCAGAACTAGTTTCCGTGTCCTGAGAAGAATCTGGATCAGATGTGTTTTCTTCTTCGACAGAAACATCATTGTTTTGCAAAACATTAACAACTTTTTCTTTTTTGAGTTCAGTTAGCATATGTTGAATTTTTTGTAAAGTAGTCATAGATTTTAAAGCAGTGGAACTTGAAGAAGTATCAGTAAAATTTACTAAAGGTTTTTCTTTTTGAGAAGATTTTGGTTGAGACAATTTGTCAATTTTGGTTTCAATTTTGTCTAACTGTTTTCCAATAGTATGAAGACTTTGATTTGTAAAATTATTATGTTCAATGACAGGTTTAAAACCAGAATCTTCTTTTGGAAATTTGAAAGGGGTTGCGGGAATGTTGGTATTACCGGTGGAAATCAAAATAGTTTCTTTGGGAGGATGACTAGAAGAAATCAAAGTTTTGTCTTCCTTAACCCAATTTTCTTTGGTAACAACCGTAACTTTATTTTTGGTTTCATAATGTTTTTCAATAAAATCAAAGAAAGATATTTCAAATTGGTATTGTTCTACAAAAGCTTTCCATTCGGCATATATGGCTAGTTTTTCTTCATCACAATACTTTTTTCTAAAAATATTTCTTCTGGAAATATTTTCCTCAGAAGCGATGTCTGCTTTAAGCTTCCTCCATCGGATTTTATGTGGTTTGTTTAAAACAAGTAATTGGTGATTCACCGATGTTGTTTCAAAATCAGAAGCAGTTGGAGAAGTGGGTTCTTCTTGGTTTGGAGGATGATAAATAGGATGTGCAACTTGTGAAGAAGTGTCGACAGACTTTAATTTGAGCAAATCATTGATTAAATCTTGTTGTGCAGCTTCTTGCTCTTTTAACTTTTTGTTTACTAAAGATTTGATCAAATATTGATCTCGACCCAGTCTATCGGTTGACGTGGATTCAGAAAAAGACTGTCTACTAGGAGTAAAAGATTTATGTGAATGTACTGATTCACAAGATTTTCTTGCTGGTCTATCAAAATTAATTTTTACAGTGCCGTCAAAATATTGTTCAATGTTGTCAAGATTAACAAGACTGTTTTGGACGGAAATCGGCTTACTTTCATTAATTAAACACCAATCTGAGGGGAGACTGATGTCTGACCACCTAATGGTTCTTGGTACTCTTATGTTTGCGCTTTCTTGGGTTGTTTGGATTAAGAGAGTGTGGTCGCGAGGACTTTTGTTCAAAGCTTGAAAATTCATGTTTGTGCCAGTGACTTTGTAATAAATTCTAAAAATAAGTGCCAAATGTTGTGTTCTTTCCAGGACTTGGTACCTGGAGGTTTTGATATTAAGAGTAAGAGCTTTTAAAACATGTGGATCTGAAAGACTTATTGTGAGATCGGGAAAGCAATCAAAATGGATAGGTCCGTTGTAAAGACTAGATTCGATCATTCCTAGTATACTATCGTTGAAATCAGTAAATCGAGCGTCGCGTAAACATAAAAGGATGGAAGTGTTAAGACCTTTTCGCGTTAACGGTTTAACTGCAATTTGAACTAAACCAATATGAAGATAGTTATGACCATTTTTGCGATGCGCTTTGATTTGTTCTGGATAAAATAATTGACAAGTCTCATGTTCTTTGCTAAGAGCATAAGCCTTCTCAACTGTTTTGACGTGATGTTCGGATTTAAAAGAAGTACAATTATCGGTACACAATCATCAAGCCCAACTACTAATCTGCTCACGACAGCACACAACCTTTCATCACAGCCGTCCCAGCCGTCCGTGAAAATTCTGTAGCCGAGTCAACAGACATACCCAAGGGACACCTCGTTCAAAACCGGCATCCGGCTAAACTTACTGTGCCACGCGGCCGCACACATATCCCCTACACACCCACTCCGATTGCGCCATTCCGTGGGGCCCACGTAAGTCCCATCGGGACCCACAAACCATGCAATCATAATCTCGGTACTCTGGATAGTACTGGATAATTGGTCCCATCAAAATATTCAAAAAATAAAAAAAAACAGGTTCCGGAAAGTGGAAACTGCTTCGCTTCGCTCGTTGAAAAGGCTGCTCCTCTCTGTGCTGCGGTTCGGGGGTCTGATCCCAACAAATAAATAAATAAAAACACACCAAATCAGAACCCTAAAAATTCCAAATCTAGCGAGCGAAAGAGAGTGGACAGAGTCCGAGGTGCCTGAGAAATCGGCGACGGAAGAGATGGCTTCGTCGAAGCTAATGTCGTCGTCGTCGACATCACAAAACTCGGATCTCTCCCGACGCCCTTCCACTTTCTCCTCCGCTACAGAGCCCAAGCCCACCACCACCACACCACACCCGTCTTCCTCCTCTGCGCACCCCCAAAACCTAAACAACTACCAGAACAGCATCGTTAACACGACGCCCTCGCTTCCAATCGGCTCCATGACCGCCGACGGCCTCCTCTACGACCCCACCCCCATGACCGACGCCACCCTCCTCGACACCCAAATAACCCTACTCGACGCCGCTGCAAATGTTAATGGACCATCAGCGCCGCCGCCCAAGACCGTCGACGAAGTTTGGCGGGAAATTGTGTCCGGCGAGAGTCGGAAGGAGTTTAAAGCGGAGGTTCCGGATGAGATGATGACACTGGAGGACTTTTTGGCTCGGGCCGGGGCCGTGGAAGAGAACGACATTAAGGATTTTCCGCTTGCGCCACCGCCGGAGATGGAGAGATTGAGTAGCGGAGTGTTTTCCTTCGATCAGATCCCGCTCAGCCCGTTCGGGTCGATTGATAAGGTCGAAGGGTCGATAGTTGGGTTTGGAAATGGGGTGGACCCTGCTGGGAGTGGAGGTAGGGTGGGGAGGGGGAAGAGAGGGCGCGCCGTCATGGAGCCGATGGATAAGGCGGCGCAGCAGAGACAGAAAAGAATGATCAAGAACCGGGAATCCGCGGCCAGGTCCAGAGAGAGAAAGCAGGTGTGGAATTGGGTTTCTGATCAAATTGTCTTTGTTTGTCTTCTCATTACTTATTTTGTACTTTTGTGATTGTGTATTTTCTTTTTTTTTTTTTGGTTTTTTTTTGTGTTTTTCGTTTTTTTGAATTTTAGGCTTACCAAGTTGAATTGGAGTCATTGGCGGTCAGGTTAGAGGAGGAAAAAGAGCAGCTTTTGAAAGAACAGGTAACCGAATTGTGCTTTGGACTGTTGTTGGCTACCGATTCGCAGTGAGAAATACGCTTTTCCACTGCGAAATGGTAGTAGAAGAGTGTGTGATCATTATCGGTGGAGTCTATTCATTTACTTGTTTAAGCACCTCAATAACGACGGCCTTCCGGACAAACAGAACTGAATGCTTTATAAGTTCCTTACTTTAGTAGCATTAGAGTTTGGGGACAAAGTTCGCTGTGTTTGAATCACAATCAGTATTTGGGATAGTTATGACAGTCTGTTACTTAAGTTAAACTTTGCTACAAAACTAATTTCCCATTTATCTGTCTCATTTTCTGAGGTTGCAGACATTTTGTCAATTACAAATACATGACTCCAAAAGATTTCCAATTTGATTTGACTTGTCGACAACTGTGTTCATCTGTTGTGATGAAATTCCATTTCTATCGTATTTAAAGCAGTATGTAGTCATACTTTAAGCAAATATAGCTACTCTGCCCTATTTCGGCCCATTTAAGACTTAATTATCATTTGTCAGAAGAGCTGTAAGTGAAGAGAGCCGCCGGGCTTCGCTTGGTTAGTTAGCCTGATAGTTAACCCAAACCAAAGTAATGTTTCATGACCAAGCTTCATGAATACGAGGCTTCACTAAGGATTATGAGTTAGAAATATGTTTATAAAAATCTTATGTATATATGTACATATATCATATAATGTATATGAATACATGCATACAAAACCACTGAAGTATATACTTTAATATTTTGTTTTGCAAAGTGTAGGGATAAATGATTTAAGACTTTAAGTACTTGGCGATGTCGTTTAGCATGTTCAATCCATTATAACATGAGTTCAAGTTTTACGAATGAGTTCAATCCATCACAACATATGAAATATTAAACAATTATCTCCATCCATTATAACATTTACTACTTGGCTTGTTCGTTCAATTGCCTATATTTCGGACTGCCTATTGGTTTGAAATGAGGAATGGGTTTGGATTTCTTGTATTTGTGCATGATGCCTGGCTTTATGAGTATCTGTGGGAGCTATATCATTGCTTTTAAGTTATCTGATTTTGATATTTTGGTTTTTCAAGTTGATGTGTAGACCTTGTAATTCGATGTTCGCATTTTACCTGTTTTTCTTTTGAGAGAAGGAAATTTATTAATAACAGACTACAAAGCAGTCCCCAAATTACAACAAACAGAGCTAGAGGCCTAACCCGCCAGGGCAAATAGATTTCCAAGCTCAAAATAACTGACTAACTATAGTAAACATCTAAACATGCCATCAAACAGGGAGGTGTATATGTTTAAATTGCTCTCCTTTGTTGCCTTAACATTTATTTCATATTCCATTTTGTAACAATATTTTTTTATTGCAGGCCGAGAGGACTCGGGCAAGACTTAAGCAGGTACTCATTTCATTCTTGGTGCATGTAGTTAATTGATGATGCAAGGGATCGGATTTTATTAGGAACATGGTCTTTGGCTCATGGTGATCTTCTTTTAGGATAAGAAGCAACAAATTCGGTAAAGTGAAAAATACAATATGAGGCAGATAGTATAGAAAATCGCAAGGAAAACTTACAACTTTTTTCTCCAGTGCACCCAAAATAAAATGTTGCCATTATTTTGTAACTTATGCCTGAAGAGGTAAAGAAAACTAGAAGCCTACTCTAATGACTCTTCTTGTTGAATTATACCTTTCAGCCATAGATGTGGCATAATGTTTAGATCTTAGATATGAACTTTTTTATCATGGTGAAACTTTCTTGTTGTCTTCTCTCGTGGCATAATGTATAGAATCATCTTTTAATCCGAAAATAAAAAACTTAACCTCTACCTATGCTTTTTTTTTAATATACAGTTTTTTCTGTTATTATAAATTTTTTAGCATTCTACAAGAACATCTAGCAACACCCTCCTCCCAGTAAACCAACAGAAACAAATAATTAATTTAAATCGTGATAATTCAAAAGCAGAGTCTTATGAATAAGAGTACAATTAAGGCACTGTAGCAGGCAGTGAATTATTCAGGTAAACAGACATAGCGTGAATGCATTGTGAAAGGTTGGTCATTTATTTCGATGCATATAAAATTTTCAAAAATTGAAAAACTTATTTTGATGTATATAACTTTTTATAACTGAGAATTTTTGCTTACACCAATCTTTACAATTTTGATAAATAGCATACCCTTTGTTAACTTAAATTTAAGCTTATCAATTGGAACTATTTTTAGTGTACTTATTACCTAGCACTTTACCTTAGCCAAGCATATCGCCAACCTGTGAGGGGATAGATTTTTATGGGGAAGCTGCTGTGATATAGTTGAAATAGATGAAGACCCTTTTCATGTTTGACAGAACAACATACAAACAATATGCATGGTTGGGTCTATGCCTACGTCCACGAGAGAAGACAATAAGAAAGTTTCACCATGATAAATATGATTGCGTATAGGAACATTTCACTCCCCAGAAGTAAATGGTTGTGGTTCTCTAGATAATTTCAGCTTTGGGCTTGTAGTAGTCAAGAATTATATGGCTCATGGTCCTCTGGACCATTTAAACTTGGAGTAGTCAAGACAATCAGTATGTTATAATAACAAATAATGGTTTCGTTAGAAGTCTTACTATGTACTTTCATGTATATTTGGATGTGGTAAGTAATTAGACAAGCAAACAAGTTGAAAAATTTATCCAGAAGATGAGGAACATAGTGGTTGTAATAGTCGTTGGCTATTATGCAGTTGACCTTCTCGTGTATTTTTTTTTTGCAGCTAATGGAAAACATCATTCCCATTGTGGAGAAGCGAAGATCACCTCGTGTGCTCCGAAGAGTTCACTCATTGCAGTGGTAAGAATGTATATGCTTGATTTGTGACGTGGAAACCAACATTGCTTCAAGACCTAGGAGGAAAGAGTATGAAAGTATTCGACTTGGAATTTGATTGTCTGAATTAGATAAATTCCACCTGATGATATTATCATTCTTAAAGAGCTAGCGTGGTTTGTGGTTTGTCTTTTTGAGAGATTGCAGTCCAAGTCACGAAGGTCATTCCTTAAGAAGGAAAAGATAGCGTCAACGAGGGAGATAGAGGTAGAGAGCCTTATTATGTAAGTAGTTAAGAGGTGATGAAAGTAGAGGATCGGGATCGAGAATTAGTTTATTATGTTTAGATGGCGTATAACACCTTTCCGGGAATATATGAAGATTGATCTCTAGCTCTATGTTTATATAAAGGTGACCTTGCATTTCAGTTTCTTGCTAGCGAATATCGATTTTTTTTATATAAAAAAAATATTGAAAAGAGGACGGGGTGTGGTCGTATGCTTGTATTTCTGTTTACTTGGAGACGATATTTCCTTTTTAAAGAATGTATTGCTGTTGTGATTGAGAATTTTAGAAGTAAAATTAGAAATTGATTAGTTATTTAGTAGTACTGATTTAGCGTTTCATCTATGTAAGTTGATTAATATCTTGTTCTTTTTTTTTTGAGGAGAAACGATAGCAGAAATATCCTTGTTCATTAGTTCATCATATGGCTTACTTCTTGTAGACCTACAGAGACAGGATTACCTCTACATGCATCAACATTGCCCTTTTAAGTGAATCACATTCATTCGCTAGATTTCTCTTAAATTCTTGAACACACGTTCGACTGATAAATTATGTAATGCAAGTCATGCATTGATTTGCTCAAGAATTTTTTCACTGGGAAATTTTATTTGAACCCGTAGGGTGTTGAAAATGTTTAATCAACCCGTGGATTAGCGCCAAGTTTTTAGTACTGCTAAATCAGATCATATGATTGAAGATGGCTCAGTTAGTGTGTGAAACTGCACCACTTAATTTGTTGCGTACTTGTTAAGTTGTTGAGCGAAGAAAGCAATTGGAAGTTTAAGAGTGAACTAAGAAAAACTTAATTCAAACTAAGAAACAAGATTTTTTATTTATATGTTTTTAGAAGAATTACATCACAAATATCAGAGAAGGACGTTCTGAATGGTATTAGGAGGGTGAATTTTAACGACAAAATAAAGGGTAAAGTGAATAGTACCAAAATTGACTTTTTAGTGGAAAAATGTGGTTTTTCGTTAAAGCGAACAGTATTGAGAGTTTTTTTTGTTAAAGTTCCCTAGAATTAAAGGAAAACTAAGGGCGACTTGTTGAGAGATTAAACCTAAAACTGGTGCGGAACACCTTTACAAATACGCAGACATGAGCAACACGAGAGCAACTTGCATGACATAAACACACCATTATAGTGGAATTTCATGTCAATTACGCCACTCTCATTCGCGCAAGTTGAATCTTGGACGGAAATCAAATTCACTTATATGAACAAGGGGAGGCGAGTGTGATGTCATCGTTCTTTCCCGACTTAAGAGGAGTCCCTGGTCCATGTGTGCACACATGAATTCAACTCAACAACTCAATGAGAAGCCGCCGATTAAGAAGAGAGCAAGAAAAGAAGTATCGAATGAGGAGCAGCCAATTGAGAAGAGAGGAAGAAAAGAACGGATGTGATCACCATTACCATTTATCAAACAAATACTCCTCATGTTGTGACTTTTGATGAAACTGAAAGCAATATGAGTCATGACGACGAGTGCATAAACAACATTAACGCTGGTGAGGCGATGCCGATGAATTCACGACCCATCGAACCTTTGTTTTTTTTTTTTCTTCCAAAAAAATAGGGATCAGTGGTGGCTTCACCACGTCAGTCCATTATCCACCATTTTCAGAGCTAGAAAGACACAAAGATATTTCAACCTCTCCCAGAACGTGTCTTGTGGCACACGAGCTTGGAATTCGTCTGTAACCACTCAACCACCCGTGGTGGTTCACGACCTATCAAACACAATGCACAGACAAAATGTAGGGCTCACCTCAGTCTCGTGAGTGAAATAATGAGTTCCTATTGTCACAAAAATGTCATGAGACGAAATTAATTAGGTCGGAATTAATAAATTCATCAATAAAATACTATGACTTGGGCCAACTTAAATTCCTTTTACCCGAAACACATAATATATTTCTCAACAGTAATTATTTTGATCTGTTTAACTTTCAGTAGCAACTAGCAACGGTGATGCTCCACTCCAACTCTGTTTAGAACAGTAACTTTTTTCTTTGTGTATCAGGCACACTAGTTAGTACATTATATATCATAATATAAGTAGAGAGAGTATATTTTTTCAATGTCCTTTAGAGCAGTTCCACCCCTACAGACTTTGCACTAGCACCCAGCGCATTTATCCACTCAAGTGAACAGTAATAGACCACAGTAAACAGTAATAGGGCAAAACATCTCCACCCCTAAAAAAAATAGCCTAGTCCATTTTATTAAAATATTATTATTTTTTATTATAAAATAATAATTTAATTTTTCTTCTTCTCTCTGGACTCCCTGCTTCTTCTTCTCTCTGGAACCCAACCCACACTGCAAAACGACGCAACCCACAGCTGAAACACCTCTCCATTTCGATTGAAGCTCCAAAGTTGAGTTACGAAGGTAAGTTTGTGGGAGTTACGAAGGTCCACAGCTAGAAGAAGATAGCTTCTCGATTGAAGCTCAGTTTTGATTGGAGTTTACTGGGGTGGTTCTGCTTTACAAACAGCCTCTCACCAACCTCACCAATAAATTCAGCGACTGCTTCCTCCTCCGGATGGGGCAGCGCAACCTCGTCGTCTCCTCGCCGGAGCTCGCCAAGGAGGTGCTCCACACCCAGGGAGTCGAATTCAGGTCGAGGGAGGCGTGACGGTATCGCCTGGCGTCATGTAGGCCGGGCAAGGGCTCAGCACATTCTGAGCCGGCCTAGAGACCAGCTTGGGCTAGGTGCCAGCCTATCTGCTCGGCTGGAGTGGATTGGCTGGGTGCCAGGCCAATAATTTGGCTGGGTGCCGGCCTAAAGGTTCCCCGGTGGAACTGCTCTTAGTATACTAGCTCGCGTTCCAAATACACTGAAAATTTTCTCTTGTTTTTGCTGATACTGTTCTAATAAATTTGAATTTCCAGACGAAACAGAAGACAAAAACAAAACCAAAACAATTGTGGCTGTTGTATGTACTGCGTCAAATACCCAGTTGAGGGCTTGCCCATCTCTATTAGAATCAAACTACGAGTGTGATGATCTATTTTCAAAATATAGATTCGACGGAAAATTTACCAACTTGAAAATTCTGAAAATTCACCAAACGTTCGTACTCTATTAAAAATGTTCACTGAAAAATGCTACAGATTTTCTATGACAAATAACTTAATTGTATGACCCGAATTCACAATTTGGCACAAAAATATGTTCATTTTCGAGTTCAATATTAGGGAGGAGAGAGAATCTGAGTCTCCCATTTCATCCATTCAAAGTCCTTATTGCCTTTGTGTTTGTCTTGTAGTTCCATGGCAAGTGCTTTTGTAGCTTTGTGTTCTTTGGCTAACGTCCTCAAGTAGGAGAGGCCCACTGACCTCATCGACAAATACAAATCAAATTTAAGGTTGCTTTTTTGGTGCATATGATGCCGGCCAGGTTTGGTCTCTGCTCGCTCTGTCTCCTTGCCACTTCCATTCTTTCCATGCAGTTGCATTATCTGTCCAGAAAAAAAAGTTGATGCATGTATGAAGGGAAGAAGGAAAACTCAATGTGCTTGAAGCAAATATTATTGGTGAAGGAACAAGAGAGAAGAGAAAAAGAGAGACTTTAAAAATCTTATTCCCTTACCACTATTTTATTTAAGGCATCAAAGTAAGAGCCTAATTACATTTTTATGGATTAAATTAGGAAATTAGAATAAATAAGGCCTAAAAGGAAGTGATTTGCAGTCCTCCACCTCCCAAGACATTAGTTTATTTGGGTTGAAAATTGAGACTGCAGGTTGATAATCAAAGACCTAATCATTTTAGAATAATAATCCCCATCATCAATTACAATCAGAGTGCCACCCAAAAGATCCCTTCACTTCTCATTCTTTTTCTACTTTTTTTTTTTTAATCCTCTCTTTTATTTTGTTAAAAAAAAAAAAAATCTTCTCTTTTATTTGCATGTAATCTAATATTGGATTTTCACCTATGAGTCTCGAGTTTAATTTTTTCTTTTTTTAATAAAAGGAAGACAATTGGTGGCAAGCTATAAATGCATTTTAGCTTCCCCTGACCACAAATCTGGCTTCCACACCAACAAAGGGTTTTTAACCCAAGACCTCCAGTTTTTAGTTTGAAGGAAGTCTCACAATCCGTGCTTTACCACTGGGATACTAGCTCGTGGTTGAGTCTCGAGTTTGATAACTCTTCCCTCTCTTAAATAGGCTTATTAATTGAAATAGGTTGATCATGTTTCATTTATGTTGTAATGAGTATTTTTCAAGTGCAAATTTCGAGCCAATACATGGATGCCTTGCAAGTGAAAAGATTCTAAAAAAAAAAAAAAAAAAAAAAACCCTTATTTTGGTTGATATAATGATTTTGTTGCTCGGAATTTTTCCATGGATTAAATGATTTATTTTAATAAGGGCCCAAAACATCATGGGTTTGAATTGGAGTTATTAAAAATGGAATTGAGATTTGTTTAGCGTGTAAGTTGAAGATAAACAGATGTGTAAAAAATAAACTGTCTAAAATGCCTTTGAATTTAATAGTTTTTTAACGAAATGGGGTGGAGTGAGATTGAAAGAGTTGAAAATATTAGTTCTAGAAGACAAAATAAAACAAAACTAATTTCAAAGAGTAAATTGAGACTAAATGACAGTTTCAAAAACCTCTTTTTATTTGGGGTATATTATCAATTTCCCCCCTGAACTTGTGACCATTGGCCAATTTCCCCCCTGAACTTTAATTTTGGCCAATTTCCCCCCTCAACTCTCATAATTAGTCAATTCCCCCCCTGAACTTTAATTTGGCCAATTTCCCCACTCAACTCTCAAAATTAGTCAATTTGCACCCTACTGTTAATTTTTTTTTTTTAAATTTTCCATCTATTCTTTTCTTAATTTTCAATCTTTCTAATAGCTTCCAACAAAGTACTAAAATTAACATAAACTCACCTGCATAATATAGGGTAAAATGTACAAAAACATAATACAGTTAGTATGTGACATGGGTTGATTATAAGAAAAAGTTATGAATCGGGTTTAAAGCATGTAGAAGAAGAAATAATAACAAAAAGAAATAATAATCCTAAACTCATGGATCAAACCTATTTCAATAAAATGGGTTATTCTTAATAAGGAGTCGAAAATTATGAATAGACTAGCCATTTTTTTACTAAAGCTCGATTCTCCGCAATTTACTTGAACTTAGCTTTCACTTTTATAAAGAAAATTGTATTCACATACAAAAATTTACACATCAATCCTTTTTGTTATCAATTTTGTATAGTCAAAAATCAAATAAAATTACTCCATACTGATTTATTATGACTAATAATACTATCTATGATAAATTGTAAAATTCTAAATTTTAATCTATTTGTAATAGGATAAAGATATAGGAACATGATTAACATACATCTTATTTAGTTTCTTACACACACTTGTTTAATTATGATCAAATTAAAAATTTAACAGTAGGGTGCAAATTGACTAATTATAAGAGTTGAGGGGGGAAATTGGCTAAATTAAAGTTGAGGGGGGAAATTGACTAATCATGAGAGTTCAGGGGGGAAATTGGCCAAAATTAAAGTTGAGGGGGGAAATTGGCTAATGGTCACAAGTTCAGGGGAAATTGATAATATACCCTTTTATTTGTCTTAAAATCTTTATTCTTTAAAAGGGTAATGTTTTTCTACCAACAAAATGATTCAACTTTTTAGTGTGATAAATAAAAAGAACATAACTGTGATAAATAAGGCCATACACGATCTCCCATATTTATGTCTGTCATCCATTCAAACTCGTCTCACGGAAAAGCAAAGCACTACTGACATTTTACAGTCTCTATGCCACTCTCCTCCTAATAACATTTTTTTTCTTTTTCACATCTTTCAAAACCCTCTTTTCGAATAATGAATCTCCACTTTTTCAGACTACATTTTATAATAATACGGTAATTATACGTAAGAAAGTTAAAATACAAATGCCGCTATCCAAACATTTTAGGAAATTTTAACAAAAAGTTCTAGATAATGTTCAATTTAACGAAAAATTATATTTTTATACTAAAAAGTCAATGCCGAGACTATTCACTTTACTCTTTATTTTGTCTTTAGTGTTAAAACTTAAAATTTTTAAATCATTTTCATTGATTTTCCTAATATTTTATGCTAATAATTTGACAGCATATGAAAAAGTTAAAATATATAATATTATATGAAATAATAACTTTTATGACACTACCATTTTATTGTTATGACATCCAATGATGTAAACACATATTTAAATTTTTATTCACGTAACATTATATTATTGAAATCCACCGTTACAGTACATACGCAACCAGGAGCACTAGTAGAGTCCTGATAGCTTTCAATGAAAAATAAAATTTTACATATAATTTTTGTTGATTTTCAAATGTGACTCACTGTATATTTAGTCACTAATCTAAATTTTCTCGAATTATATAAAATTATATAATACAATTTGCTAACCATCTTTTTTTCTTACATCATTTTTCTCTTCACTTCTTGTATATGTACAAGTTTGGATTTGTTTGAATTTTAACACGTATTTGTTTAATAACGAAAATTCTTAGCTTATCTTGTGAAAATTTTCTTAAACAAGCTGACACTCTAAAAAATACAATATCAAATTTCTTTGTTTATAAAGATTTAAATCTTTAACCTAACTCACCATGAAAAATTCCTAACTCTGATTTGCCAGAGACACATAGATAAAAGGCATGGGTACAAAGGACTGAAGCCTCTGACTAATTTGAATAATAAACCATCTTTATACTTTGGGGTTACAGAAAAATTTAAAATAGAAGCTCTCAATGAAGTTCTCCATGCTCGTCTTCCTGTGCTTGCTCTCTTTCCTCTTCCAGCATTCTCACTCCACCACAATACTAGTTGATGGAGTTTCAGAGTGGAAAAACCCAACTGTTCATGTGGGAGACTCCGTCAGTAAGTAGTTTGTATTTGTCAAAAACCAAACAAGTTCAACAACTTTATTTTCTTTGTTTTTGATTCAATATTTTCTTGAACATTTTCAGTTTTCAAGCACAAGTATCAGTACAGCCTCTACATTTTCCAGAACCAAAGGGCTTTCGATCTCTGCAATTTCATTCAAGCCACCCTACTTACCAAACCTAACTCCACCTCCTTCACGGTATATATATATCTATCTCTCTCTCTCTCTCTCTCTAAACTGGCTCTGTTTTTCTGTGGGATTCTTGAGAATTAGCTGAACTAAATCTGTGTTTGAACTTGGGTTTTCAATAAATTAGCTTCAAAACAAGTAAATTATCATCTGGGTCAGTCATGATTTTCTCAAAGATTTGAGCTTTCTGACTGAAATTCTTGTTTTTACATTGCAAAGTGGCACCCATCACGCACTGGTTTCTTCTACTTTGCCTTCAACAATGCCTCTCTGCTCAAAACATGCCAAAACACCCAAAAGCTGGCCATTATAGTCTCCTCCTCCGCACCGCCGCCCCAAAGTTCAAGTTCAAGTTCAACAATCTCTCCGGAGCTTCCTCCAACGGCTGCCCCAACCCCGAAACCTAGTGGTGGAGGAGCATCTTCTCCAGTATTCCCATGGCCATTCCATCCTCGCCAAGTGGCCTTGTCTCCCAGTCCACAACCAAGCGTAAATTCTTCGGTGACGGATAAAGGCGGCGGTGGAGGCGCAATCCCATTTATTAACAGTAATCCTGCTGTTCCTCTGCCTACTGGTGAAGTGGATTCTGCTACAATACACCCTGTACCAACCTCTGGCCACCAGAGACAGGTAATAATAATACCACTGCGTCTTCCACGTCTTTACTAATTATCAGTTGATTTTAAGTTGAATACTTAAGCAGTGTAACCTTTTTCGCCGTTGATAAAATTAGTTTTCGGTTTCATGTCAAACAGTCAAATTTCTACTATGCATCAGTAGGTTTGTAGTTTTTGACTTCATGGACTGAAGCATTAACTTGTGCTCATTTCTTCATGTATCTTTAAAAATTAAAAGTTGTTTAGCACATAAGATAATAGTAACCAGGGAAGTACGCCTAAATGTCGAGAGATTCTCTTATGCAATGCAACTAATATTTCATCTTACTGGAGTTATTGTTTAATAAACGATTCTTAATTGTTCCAAAAGTGAACAATTTGTTTAATAAACGATTGATACATGGTAAACTGGTGACTTTAAGAAAATCTCTCTTACAAGACATATTATTAAATACATGAAATTGTATGTGTATGTAGCTTTTGTATGATGAAAATGTTGTGTGAATGCAATTTTCTTTACATTTTTTACTTTAAATTTTGATGGGAGGTTGATTGGGTTTCTTTTGGATTGTGGGTTGCAGGTGTTGATGGGGTTATTTTCTGCTCAAATGGAATTGGCTCTATTTTGTGCGGTTTTCCTGATGATGTAGAGAGAGAGAGAGAGAGAGAGAGAGAGAGAGATGGTATGTACTTTGTAAAATAGTAAACTGAATTCTGAGGTAGGTAGTTTAATCTTTTATTAGAGTATTGTAATGATGGTTTGATGAGTCTAAAGTACCTGCTTTTTTAACAGTGATGATTATACACCATATAATGATGGAAATTTTTTTTTTTCGAGAAGACAATCTGGTACACTAAATGTTTAATACAAATTGTTGGAAAATTTTTGTTTAAGCATCTAACTATTTTTATTATAACATTTAGTGTACCAATTTTTGCATACTATTGAAAATCTCTTGCAATGATGCTCCTAGATTAGAGTCCCTACTTTGGAATTCATTACCACTTTTGCTGCTTTAGTTCTTGGCATGCAATCAATTGCTAATTTCTCCCCCTTTTTTTATCCTCACGTTTTATCATGCTCCTTTCTCCACTTTTATTTTTGGAGGAATTTTATTTTAAATTTCAAAAGCCACAAGACCAATGACCAGTTTGAGCAAAGTTATCCCAGATCAATTGAGGACTTTGGATCCCTCACAACCACAAAGGCACAACCGATTAAATGATTCATGTTCTACACCATTTGAATAACTCTCTCATGACCTGTGATCCATTTTCCAAATAAATTTCAAGTTTACAATCTGAACCACCCTATGCGGATGTGGCTGGATGAGTGGAGCTGGTGGGCATTGATAGTATCTGCATACTACTATAGAACATGGAAAAATGAAACAAGTTGAGGTATTTGACTTTAAAAAGTCATTTTTCTTAGCAAACAAATTGCAATTTGACGAATGTCGATAAATTTTCCATTCACTTGAACTAATGGTCGGAAATTAAAAATGGTGTGTGGGAGGTAAAATTGGTGTATAGATAGCACACCCCCTTTCTTTTTTTTTTTTTAAAAAAGAGAGGGAGCTAGGGTTCAAACTTGAAATCTTTTCCAACTGAAGTATTGTCTGTTAGTAAATAATATGTTAGTTGGCCAAAACTGTGTTCTCTTTTATTTGTTTGACTCCATGTAGTTTAACGGAACTCTCTCTACGACCGACCATGCCACCCATCTTCCGACCAAAGAAAAAAATATTCAAGCCAGGCCTTCCCCCTATATTCAGGCTCTCACCCACCCCTACTAGTTCCACTCACCCTTCTTTATTTTTACTCAATGGAGAAATTTTTCAAAATTTTCAGTATTTAAGCAGGTACTTCACGTATTATAATATAAGTTGAGAGACACAAAAAATATATATATTTTCCTCCACTTGTATTATGACATGTGAAATATCGCTTAAATATCTGGCATTTGAAAAAAATTTCTCCATACACGTCTTGACCGACCAACCACGTGTTGTGAGCAAGGGGCTTGTGACTAGTTTAAAATTAAATATCATCTGGTCAACAATTAATTAAATTTGATATTTATCAAGCTTCAAGAATAACCCCAAATTTGATTAGGCCCAAGGGCTATCTTGGCAGTTGCATGTTTTGGCATAAAAAGCAACCGTTAGCTTCCCGCCGAGGCAAACAACAATAAAATGGAAAGCAAGGGATTTAAACTGTCGCAGCCGCCCTTATCAACAAGCAATGAATATGTGCTTACTTTGTTCATCTGCTCACCCTAACAAACCATTTTTATTATGTTTTATGTGCTCTATTAACATGCCCCTCACCCATTCAATAGCCACATTCTCCTACCCCTTTTTATTAACTAAGATTTAAGAGTTTCCGAAATTGATTTCTAACGCGAAAAACCGCCAATGGATCTAGAATTAGGACTCAAGATCACCCATACCGTAGACGATCATGTCTCCTCTGCCAACTTTCGGATTGCCAAGGATAGATCCGGTCCTCTTTTCGTGTCTAAGGAAACCGAAAGCATGTTCATCCTCACCGGCCATCTTAAAGGTCGGTACCTTTTCATTTATCTTATTAATCTGTGTTCGCGTAGTATTTGCAAGTGTGTGTTTTTGCTTAAGAAACTAATTTTTGGATAAATGCAGGTTATAGAAAAGAGCGTGTGTGTATTGACATAAATGAAGATGGGACGCAGATAGGCATCAGTGGGGAGAAGCCAGTTCAAGAGAAGGTGATGTCAGGATGGATAATGCACAAGAAAGAGGTGGAGATGAGGGGTTTCAGAAAAGTCTTTCGAATTCCGGATGGAGTGGTTTTGGATCGAATCAAGGCCAAGTTTAATGTACACGAATCAAGTCTCACGATCGTCATGCCAAAATCAGTGAAAGGAATTCGCGGGGTTGGGATCGAGGAAGTGAAGGAAGATGAAGTGGATACAGGGAAACGGCAGCTCACACAGCCTCCCAAAGCTGAAGAAGTCCCTGAAAAAGATGGTTTTAGGGGGAAAATTGAGGGAGAAATTGGTGAGACCGAGAAAACGAAAGAAGAAGAAAATCGTCGAACTGATGCAAAAGGGGTTGATGAAGTCATCGGAAAGGACACGAGAGGAAGCACAGTTAAGGAAGAAGCTAAGGATTCAAAGGCTCGAAGTATGCAACACAAAACAAAATCTGTTTCCGAAAACAATGAAGAGTCAAAAGTTGCAAAGGTAAAAGAAGCTGATGTAATTCTGAAAGAGAAAGTTGGAAGAAAGGAATTGGAAACAGATCAAACTGTAGCGAATAGGGTTCCGAAGAGAGAGAATGCTGAAGTAACACGTGAAGTTAACAAGCCTTCACAAGAAAACCAGGTCACTGCTAAGCATGACACAACAGAAGAAAACTCTTCTGAGCTCCCAAAACTGGAAGCGCCAAAGGCAGGGATTGAGGAGCACGTTCGAAGCGGACAAGAAAGCGGCGAATCATCAAAGCAAGCAGAAGATACAACAGCTACACAACAAGAAGCGCAAGTTCAACGCGAAAAGAATGCGGATGGAATTCGTAGAGAAGGCGATGCTCAGCTACCAAAGCAAGAATCCATCAAAGAAGGTCAGGGAAGCGGAGTTCAAGAAAGAGCGAAGAACGAAGAACACATCAAAGAGAAGGAAGAGGATGCATCTTCCGAACTGGAGGAACAAAGTGATGTGGATGATAAGAAATCAAGTGATGATCAAGAGAAGAAGGATGGAAAGGAAAAGTCTAATCTGCTGTGCTCTCCTTTTATAATTGCAGGTTCAGCACTTATTGTGTCCCTGGTGATGCTAGCAATCAACAAGATTAGAACTAGAAAAAGATAGCTTCTAATCTGTGTGTAGAGTTAAGAGAGCTCAGACTCTCACTTCCTTGTTACATTTAATGTTCAATTTTTCACTTATTTTGAATTATAACTCATGCATTTGAGATTGGGTAAATATCCGTGTCCAACGATATTCTAAGCACATCTCCCTCCTCATTAGTGTAAATAATACCGTTTGTTCAAAAAAAAAAAAAAAAATCTTTGAAAGTTGAAAGTTATACGGTTTAGTAGAGTTCTTTTTTTTTTTTTCCCCCCACTTATAAGTGGTAAGTTAAAAGATCAACTTCTATGAATGTCGAGTTAGACATTAAATTGTTATGGTTGACCACTTGTGTGGCTTGGTATAAATTTACTGTAATCGTAAGTAGATAGACATTTATCAAATAGTCAACAAGTCATAATAATTTAGTATTAAATTTATTATTCACAAAAATCTAATCATAACGTCTCATCATAATGGAATACAGAAATTTCATGAAAGCTTTTACAATTCCACAAAGTGATAATTGAATAAACCCCACCTACGTTATTACATTTTTGTCCAAAACGATTGGTGGGTTTGAGTTTTAAAAGTTGAGTCTATGTATTAGAAGAGAAAACAATCTGTGCATTACACATATTCGGAATCAAAACTCAAATGTGATTTATTTATTTTTAGTTGAATGACATTTTATCTCGTTTGAACTTTACTTTAAACGAGAAATTGTATATAAGTTTCAAGTCTCCGATGCATTAGACAGATTCAGACTTAGACTCAAATATAAGATAAGTGATACTATTCACACACCTCTATTTACCTTCGACACACGCTTCTCAATTTGCAACCGTTGAATTGCATGAATTGAAGAGATCAAAGAACAGAAACTTATAGAAAGTATGTAAAAGGTAAAAATAAGTATGCAGATACCGCTACCTTATAAGATTTGAGTCCAAATTAAATTTTCAGTACATCGAAGATGACCTTAGTCGTTAGTGGCAACCAATTAAAGGCACAAGAGCTGGCTATTGGCATTTATGGCTCAACACCTAAAAAGGAACCCATGTAGGATGCATGTCCAAAACACCATAAATTCATAAACCCACCTACCAAATACATGCCATATGAACTCCATCAAATCAATACAAAAGACAAAAACTAGCTTTTAGCACTCAAACCCTGCATTTAGCAACAGCTCATAGATAGCTACCCTTTTTCACAAATTCGCAATTTGGAAAATTAGGGTCAGCTCCTCTCCTCTGGCGGCCTCTCATTTCGACGAGGTAGGTATGCACGCTGCCGTCGCCTGATGTTTATAGGCTACCAACTGCATTATTATTCCTCCCCCTTCGACTTCAGGATAAGACAGTGACGGATTACCGGAAAATTTATTTTTATCTAAATAATAGCTAGAGGAAATCATCACAAGACCGATTAGAATCGGCTCAATTCGATGCACACGATTAGTTATGGTATCTCGTGCAAAGTCAAAGTATGCTCCCGCGTGTACAGGCGATTGATAACAACATACAGTGCCGGTTATCAGTAGTACCTGCTATCCTTGCGAACTGCTACAGGATGGGACTGCTTCAATGTATTAAAGCTCGCATTTCGCTAGACTGCTTTCAGTGATTACATCCGTAGGTGGCGATCAAGTAGAACCCTGTACACCAAGTAGCATCGGTAGGAATACTAGTATTTTCGTGGTATACCAAAAGGAGGCAAGGTTCACAGACATATACGCTCAGGACTTAGTAGCAACGGGATTTTGCTGATGAAACAAGAAGCATCTTCAATAACTTTGGTCACGTACCTTTCTTTCCATTAGAAGGGAAACCATGACGCCAAAAGCGATGGAATTGTCTTTGCAAGAATTGGTACTCAGCCAAGGGAATGAATAAATCAAACCCTACAAAGTCAACCAAACGAAATTTGCAGACGTCTTCACATGACCGAATAATAGTCAAATTCCTGCAGTAAAAAGTGGGAACATATGCCTGAATAACACCAACCAATCAATCTCAGCTTCACCAAAATAGTCAGAAATACATAAAAGCCTAACCTAATTGCATATGGAAGTCAGCAGAAATGACAGCAATCGTTATCATTTGGGGAAAGTTGGAGCTTCGATCTGTGCTTAAAGCTGCATATTCAAATAATGCAAGCAGAAAATTCCAACAACAATCGAACAGCAGATTAGTTTTATTTCTTCTGTCTGTTCACTAAGCATTGACCAGTGAAAATATAACTACTTATTATAATCCAATTTTGAAGAAAAACAAAAGGTTGTAATCCTTATACACAAGTGCTGCAAAGAGACTAAATTCGGAATCTTTGATGCGCATTGTGTAATTGAATCAAATGATTTCGTTTGCTAACTCAAATAGTCGAGTTCATTACAAGCAGTTTGTTGCCCCCTCTGCACCTATGTTCGAATTCCCCTCCCCGTAGCTCAAGATTAGATTAGAATATCGCTCAAATCAATGAGCGAGAAATTCATCCTACAAACCCTCCAGTATCTCATGTGCAGCAGCAGCCAGAAGCATGCTCAGAGAAGAAAAGAAAATTTGATGTAACAATTGAACCAAAAATGAGAAAGAGCAGCAGCCAGAAGCATGCTCAGGAATTCCATTACACAAAGTCAAATTAAATCAGCAACAACACAAATTAAAGGGCAAGTAGAAGAAAAAAAAGGACCTCCACGGAAGCCGGTCCATTTGCATAATCCTAATTTCTATACACAATATATATGGTGATTACTAATCCATTGAGTGATGACTAAATACAAAGAAAGAAAAAAGTCATATCTCCTCCTTACCCAATTTTTATTGGCGCCAAAATTGATCTCATCATCGTCTTCTTCTTCAATTGGCAATTGATTTCGATGATCATTCAGGGTTATTCGTTCTTCCGAACGAGTCCATCCCCTCCGTTCGGCTTTTTACAATTCCATGGAACACCTCCCTGACCTGCCGCTCCAGAGGATCCAACCCCTCCTTAATCCCCTGGCACAGGCTCGACAGTTCCTGCACTCTCTGCCTCACCTCCCTCTCCTTCTCCTCCGCAAGCGGGAAGTGCGCGGAGTCAGCCAGATCGCCAATCACCCGAGAGCACCGTTCGATCTGATGAATCTCCTTCAACAATGCGCAGGCATTCCTCCTGTCCCGCCGCTTCGACTCGTCCATAATCCGCTCGTGCAGAGACAGCATTGACCCCGCCCACGCGAAGCTCCTCGGCACGTTGAAATGCACCTGCAATCCCCTGTCCTGGCAGGGTATCGCCGCCACCAGTGCCCACATTACGAACAGCAAAACCGAATTGATTGTGAAAACCGCCGGGGCCAGCCCACTGGAGGCCAAATTTTCATTGGGCCTCGGGGCGTATAGATTGTTCCCGATTGCTTGGAGCTGCCTGGCGGCCGACCACGACCGTGAGACGCTCCAGGACAGAGATCGGAAGTGGCCGAGCGACCGGTGCTGCTGGTGCTGATGATCCTTTGTGTTGTTGTTTCGGCCGAAGGAGCGGTTCCGGTGGGCTATGGTGGTGTTGGAGGAGTCCTTGTCGTCGAGCATTGCGATGGCTAGGTCGACGAGGGCCTTCTTCGCCCGGCGAAATTGGCCCTCGCCGAGCGTCCTGTCCCGGTCTAGCGCGACGAGGACGATGTCGAGCAGCTTGAGCCACTGGCGTATCTGCTCCATTCCGTCGCGGATGGCGTTGCAGACGTCGAGGGCCTTGACGTGGCGCTCGAAATAGTCGGAGATGTAGCGGTCGACGGTGGGTTTGGAGATGTGGGTTTTGGTGGAGGAGAGGATGAGGAGGGTTTTGAACTCCTGGTGTATGCGGATGAAGGATTCGAGGAGGTCTTGGAGCCATGGGAGGGAGAGGAGGTCGTGGGCGGAGGAGGAGAGGTTGTGGAAGCAATTGGCGACGTGGGTTTGGAAGGAATCGAGGTCCAATCCGCCACTACCGCTGCCACCTGAAAGGCCGTGACTTTCCATTGAATTCAACTGATCGCGTCTGAGACTGAAGATTGACCTTCCGAATTGATTGGAACCAGCTGACGAGTATTCCGTCGCTGGCATTTCTCTCACAGTCCAATCCAATCCAACCCAACCCAATCCAAATTCAATTCAAATTCAATAGGATTATAAACAAGTAGAGAGAGAAAGAGGAGTGTGTTGGGAGGAGAGAGAGGTGAGAGGGTTGGAGGGACAGAGGGCGGAGAGAGTCTGCGTTTTATGGAGGGGAAGGGAGGGGGGTTCGGGATAGAAATGAGATTAAGAGTTTAACCATAATTAGTGAAACTTTAATCACTCTCTTACTTACTTTACTTTGCGCTAATTAACTTTTGTGGTTTGCTAACGGGGCACGCGAAGCGTACACGGGGCGGACACGGTGGATGTAAATATTTGGAGCTCCACACACTTTTTAATCCTGCTTTTCTAACTTTTTCCTTTATTTAAGATTTAACGGCGGATAAACGAGAGAACGAACTGCATCTGGGCCGTTGATTTTTATGTGTTTACTTTTGGATCGCCGAGGGTGGGGGCGTGGTGCCACGTGGGGGACGAGGACGGAGTCGTTGCGCCGAGGGGTGTACACGTGGACGGTAGAGCTGGGTCTTTGTTGGCGCGTAAATTGGAGGGGAGGGGAGGGGAGAGGAGAGGAGAGGGAGGGGGACGGATGGATATGATTGACTGACTGCGTCCTGGTCCTTCTAGAATAGAAAGTGGGTGAGAGGGAGAGGGCGGGACCGAGTGTTATGTGGGGCCCAGGGAGGAAACGATGGATGACGTGTGTCGTTTTGTTTATTTTGATGGAGTTGCCACTGGTTCGTTGAAGAAAACGTCAAATTCCTGTCTGCATGCTGGTCACTGGGTGGGCCCCACGCCCTCTCCTCCGGATTCGTTTTCTTTTAACTTTCAACTTGAGTTTAAATTAGCAAGTTTTAATAAAACACTTTAGATACTGTTTATTTTTAATGAAAAAAATTATATTTTTTTATTTTTTTTGGCACTATTTTTTATATATTTTTTTATTAAAATTAATTTTTTTTATTTTTTTATTTTTGGTTAATTTTCCTATCCAAAATCAAAATAAAACACAAGTTTTAGTTTTTATTTTTGGGATTAGGATGCACACGTTTGGCTCTTGCAGATATAAAGTTGATGTGCAAATAATTTTATAGAAATGTTAATAACAATCATATGACTTTAAACCTAAACTCATTGTAAAAAGATCTTGTCAGAGCTTTCAACCCTACTCAAGTAAATTAAAATGAGAGCTAAGTAAATGATAGATTACATCGGGTAATTCTTCAAATGAATATTTCATGCTTACAATCTATCGATAACCCCGTTGGAGCAAATTTGTACGCAAATGCATTTGAATCCCACATCGTCTGCAAGCGCACCAATTCTATAACAAAGTTTTTGCTACGTAAGTAACTTAATCTGTTGTGAGAGAGTGTAACTTTGGTTTCCAATATATCATAACATGATCTTAATGTGAAAACCTTCACCTTGCTTGGAATGCATGACCCCCATATACATTTACATAATTGTATTTTAATGCCTTCCAGTGTGATTTTCCAACTCCTTTGCTACGTGGTAAGCACTACGAACAGGGTGATTTTTCTTTATTGAATCTATAGATCATCTCATAAATATTTATTTTGATGTGAAAACTGTTTGATCATTTATATAAATTAAACAAGTTGACGCTTGATCATTGGGATATTACTTGTTAGTACTATAAATCGTCAATTTGTTAGACATGTATAGATCGGTTAATCATAAAGATATTACTTATAAACATAAGCGTCTATTTGTTTGACACGTATGAATTGGTTGATCAAAAACATATTACTTATAAACATAATCGTCTATTTGTGTGACAATGTAAGAATTGGTTGATCATAAAGATTTTACTTATTACAATAATTGTCAATTTGTTTGATACATATAAATAACTAAACAACGTTCTAATTGAATCAAAACTTCTAGAGAACCTTTGAATGATGATTAAGAGAATAAAAAGTTTATATTAATAACAAAGAATGCACCTCTAAACAAACCTTGTTAGAATTTCAGCGCGGTACAAGGAAAAAAGCGCGTCTGAAATTCGAGCATGCTTTTTATTAAGGATACAATTTTGTTATTTACATGTAAAGAATTATTTCTCCTTATATAACGTCATAACATCATTTCATTGCACGAATTTTATAATTTGAATTGTCCATTTTTTTTATTGTTATCTAAAGATCATCTCTAGAATATTTATTTTGATATGAAAACCGTTTAATCAATTATATGAATTAAACAAGTTGATAGTTGATCATTGGGATATTACTTGTTAGTTCCATTACCGTTGATTTGTTAGACACATTGTGACATCCCACATCGCCCAGGGGAGTGATCCTTATATGTATATTCCCATCCCTACCTAGCACGAGGCCTTTTGGGAGCTCACTGGCTTCGGGTTCCGTAGGAACTCCGAAGTTAAGCGAGAAAGGGGCTAGAGCAATCTCATGATGGGTGACTCACTGGGAAGTTGCTCTTGAGTTCCCAAAAACAAAACCGTGAGGGAATGGTAAGCCCAAAGCGGACAATATCGTGCTACGGTGGTGGAGCGGGACTGGGAAGTGATCCGTCCCGGGCCAGGATGTGACAATTTGGTATCAGAGCCTAACCCTGGTCGTGGTGTGCCGACGAGGACGTCGGGCCTCTAAGGGGGGTGGATTGTGATATCCCACATCGCCCAGGGGAGTGATCCTTAAATGTATATTCACATCTCTACTTAGCACGAGGCCTTTTGGGAGCTTACTGGCTTCGGGTTCCATGGGAACTCCGAAGTTAAGCGAGAAGGAGGCTAGAGCAATCCCATGATGGGTGACCCACTGGGAAGTTGCTCGTGAGTTCCCAAAAACAAAACCGTGAGGGAATGGTAAGCCCAAAGTGGACAATGTCGTGCTATGGTGGTGGAGCGGGCCCGGGAAGTGATCCGCCCCGGGCCGGGATGTGACAATTGGTATCAAAGCCAATCCCTAGCCGGAAATGTGCCGACAAGGACGTCGGGCCCCTAAGGGGGGTGGATTGTGACATCCCACATCGCCCAGGGGAGTGATCCTTATATGTATATTCCCATCCCTACTTAGCACGAGGCCTTTTGGGAGCTCACTGGCTTCGGGTTCCGTAGGAACTCCGAAGTTAAGCGAGAAAGGGGCTAGAGCAATCCCATGATGGGTGACCCACTGGGAAGTTGCTCGTGAGTTCCCAAAAACAAAATCGTGAGGGAATGGTAAGCCCAAAGCGGACAATATCGTGCTACGGTGGTGGAGCAGGCCTGGGAAGTGATCCGCCCCGGGCCGGGATGTGACACACATATAGATCGGTTGATCATAAAGATATTACTTATAAACATAATCGTCTATTTGTTTAACACTTATGAATTGGTTGATCATAAAGATACTACTTATTACAATAATTGTCAATTTGTTTGATACTTATGAATAACAACCTTCCAATTGAACCAAAACTTCTAGAGACAACCTTTAAATGATGATTAAGAGAATAAACACTTTAGATTAATAACAAAGAGTGCACCTCTAAACAAACCTTTGTTGGAAAAATTAGGGTCTACTTGCTATATTAAATCACATATAAAATCAAGAAATAATTCATGCAATTATATATCACAATAATGCATGCACATGAGTAACCAATGTTAAATGAACATGACATAATGGATTAGAAAAACCTAGAAAATACGGTCGAGGCAAGTGTTGGACACTTTGTCCTTAAGACAAGTTTACGCCCCACTACGGTGCTCTTGGTTGATCGGCGCATGTCTCCCAAGATACAACGACCACGTCCTTGTAATAGTAGCACTCTAAATCACAAAGCTCCATGAACCATGATTGTGTTGAAAACTTTCTCATATGGACTCAATGAGACTCTCTAATATTTAGTGCACTCTATGTATGATTATGTAAACGAATGAAAAGTTCTCTTGGTGATTATAGGGGCTTCTCTATTTATAGAATGTGAGATACCTCTTTAGAAAGCATGTGACTATTCATGAATAGTCAAAAGTTGCAACACTTCATTTAAGTAGACATATCTTTCTACCAGAAGGCTCCACTTCTAATTTCAATTAATAAATTTAATATAATAATAATATTATTAAATTTTCCAACAACCTTGCTGAATTTCAGCATTCTACAAGAAGAAAAGTGCATCTGAAATTCGAGCATGTTTTTTTATTAAGGATACTATTTGGTTATTTACATGCAAATACTTATTTCTCCTTACATGACGTCATAACATCATTTCATTGTACGAACTTTATAATTTGAATTGTTCATTTCTCTTTATTGTTACCTAAAGATCATCTCTAGAATATTTATTTCGATATGAAAAACCGTTTAATCATTTATATGAATTAAATAAGTAGATGCTTGATCATTAGGATATTACTTGTTAGTACTGTAACTGTCGATTTGTTAGACACATACAGATCAATTGATCATAAAGATATTACTTATAAGCATAATTGTCTATTTGTTTGACAGTGTATGAATTGGTTGATCATAAAGATATTACTTATTACAATAATCGTCAATTTATTCGATACATATGAGATCTAAACAGTCTTCCAATTGAATCAAAACTTCTAGAGATGACCTTTAAACGATGATGAAGAGAATAAACAATTTAGATTATAAGTTCATACGTTGAAATAGTGTCATGTGAAGATGTGAAGATAAAGAGAAATAGTTCATTACATACGAAGAGCTAAGTAGTATGACTGCTTGCTAGAAGTAGTTCTTAAATAACAATATTACTTTTAAGAAATATCAATAACTAAGATGACAAGAATATCTTCAATGGAGTAGTCAAATGAGTAGTCAAATTCCTTTTGATGAGCCATATAGAGAAAATCAAGCTCTAATTTCCTACTTCCACATGTGTAGGCAAAACTAGACCCCCACATCTCTCTTTATAATAAAGTATTTTATGTGAGGGCAAGAAGACAAAAATAAAAAATAAGTCAATGCGTAATGCCACGATGACCAATTATTTAAACCAAATTTATAAACTATATAACGTAGTTATTGGTGATTGGATTATTACTTACGTATTGATTAACGTGCTTGTTTTCTCACATCACATAATTTGCAAAATTTGATCTAAAAATTAACCTACCTAGCATTACTCTAATTAAATATCAAAAGTGAAACAAAATAATAAAGTAAAATTTTATCTATTTAGTTTGCTTATTTCTATTAAAGTGATAAATTTTTATAAATAATTGAGTAAATAATTTGTCACTCAGTTACTATAGTACAATTTTATTGATTATGTTTGCCTATACCATATAAAATCCCTAACAATATGCCACTACTTTTATAAGAGAATCAGTTTAGGCATGCTTGATTAAGAAAACGAGTTCACGTGTGTGTTGGTGCTCCCCATTCCCCGGGGACTAGGAGATCAAATTGATCAATCCTACTGGATCACCACCTTGATTAAGAATGTTATTTTCCAAATCTGAAGGGAAACTTATTGATGGGAGACAAAGAAAATCTATTTACTTATTTCTATTTAATTCAATTATTGACACGAAATTCGTTATTCGTTTTTTTTTTTCTTCAAAAAATGATTAGTTGATGACTTTGTCATAATTATCGATCATTAAGAACATAAAAAAGATTCATAAAAACATTACAATTTCAATATCTCTTTAATTACCATTGTGTAATTCACGAGAATTTTTATTTTTTTATTACATATTGGAAATTGGAAACTGATAATTTGGCTCAAGCTAGCCTGACATTTATTTTCATTTTCTTTTTTCTCTTACAACTAGTTTTCTATTATTTCCGGTCCTTTCTTTTGGACAACGACTGTTGAAGTCAAACCCTCTATAATTCAATCTTGTGTGCTAAAAAAAATTAAAATAACATGCACATCAGTATGGTGAAGTATTAAACAACTTCTTATAAAAAAAATTAATTGATTACTTCTTTCATGCATGGCACTCACCTTACCAATATTCAACAAATAATGAGTTCCAATCGTGTCAGTGTCACGCCAGTATTGTAATTGAGATTGCGCAAAGTGAGACACGAAATATTATTGAAAGAGTAATGTAAGTCGCTTTTAATTGGGCATTGTTTGTGAGATTTGACCATAGCTTTGAAGGGGCACTTTAACAAAATAATAATATTAATTTGCAAATGTTAACTAACTTTGCACAATCTCTGTTGAAATATTGAAAGTGCTAATCAAATACATAAACTAACATTAACATTAACTATATACTTTTGTTTCCCTCAACCAATTGTACCATTTGCAATCTTCTTCATGTTAACACCCAAAATTTGTAGGTTAACAAATTATGATAATAAATCATTGGAGGGCTTTGAGTATGAAGTGAAACGGACAGAACTCAAAGATATAAGTGGTTTTGTCCTTAAAACTGAGCTACGTACATTGTGGTTAGATTAATATTGATATCAAGACTACAATAGCGCTTCGGTAATACAGGAATATCTTCTCTCTCGTCATCCGACCCCTATTCAAGAAGTCTTCACCCCTTTATATAGGCCCTCAATGAACCCCTCGGCCTTAAGTCGCCACCACTTGGCATTTAATGTGCCACTTATGTAGCCTAGAGTGCTGACATCTTTTCATCTTTCATCTTGACATTCGGTGATGAAGTAACAGGTGCTTAACTTGAATAACACGTCTTGACAAATCAATACGAGCCGAGAACTCTGCTCACCCTCGATTATCCAACCCCACCTTCTAAGCATCGTTATGATTGCTTTTACGTCTTGTCCTAGGCCTCTCTGTCATTGAATGGTGGTTATCATGCAATATGATTGACATTTGGATAAACCTGTTTTTGGGAACTAATGCCATAAAGTTGTCAGTCTGCTCACGTACCCGTGAGGTCATGAGCCTTCTTGTGCGCTCTAGTCAGGCTGGGTTTATGAGCAGTCGGCTATTTCGCTCAATCGTATCCTCTTCTAAAAGCCCCTTGGGCCTTGGGCTTCTCGACAGCTCTTGAGCCTTCTGAGGCTCACTTCTCGGCTTGCACCATTATTTAGGTTTAAAAGCGCCCAGTGTTGGCACTTCCTTCCTAATATCTAGGGTTTCTCCTCATGAATGAATTTGAAACCAATTAATTACTGTAGTTCGGTTTTCTTCACCATGTAAAAAAATCAAACCTAGCCGAACCAAATCGATCAATCTAATTTGACACAACCCTTGACACAACCCTAGCTTTAGCCATACTCGCAATCATGTCAGCATTTTTTGTCAATGACTAGTGCGTTTTTCCCCATGTTGGTGTTGGAATTACTTTTCTTTCAAAAAAGAAAGAAAAAAAGGACAAGAGCTTAATTGCACGTTTGTCTACTCTTTCTAGAGAAATGGATGCCTGGTGTCCAAGTAACTCCAAACCTCTTAATTTGTGTTTGCGCGAACTGAAAAGTGGAATAATATGATACCATTACTTAATTTCTTAAAAGTTTAATTTTAGAAAATGATCATCGTCAGATTCTTTTTCTGGAGATCTAAGGATTCAATGATCATGATCTTTTATCGTACATCGTACGGTTAAAAATTATTTCAAAATTTAAAATTTAAAATTAAATATAAATAATACCTAATAAAAACTGACCGTACAATGTACAATAAACTATCATGATCACGAGATTCCTAAAATTCCCAAGAAAAAGATCCGGCAAGATCCTTTTCCTTTATTTTCGAATCTCAAAATTCTTTGAAAAGAAAGAAAAGTTAAATCGTCCCACCTGGTTCGTGGAATAATTCACTTTTGCTCTTCACGTGATGCAATTACAGACATCGTGGATAGTGTTTATACTCGTCCTGAGAAAAAGCCAGCCATGCATATTCCAAATTAACTAATATTAAATTGTTGAGTGCCCACTTGTTACAGCTTCCAAAACTTGAAGAGATAAATGATAAAAAGACTCACTTAAAAGTAAGACTTTGCATGAAGTTTTTGTGATCTCACGTTTTGACATAATTTTCACGCCATTTTTATAAAATATTACACCAACATTATGAGATGACGGAGAGGTTTTTGCTTGAATTAAGACTAATGAGTATATATTTTCAATTTTGGACTAGCTATCTTAACGAATTTTAGGTGAGATAAAAATATTATCTTGTTGAAATCGAGAATGAAATAAATATGTTTTAACTTAAGACTCTTATTTTTTTTTTCATTCCTTGTATGTCAATAAATAAAGGATGACTTAGAATGATACACATACTTTATATTTGTATTGCTGGTAAGTAAACATGTCGCTAATTCTTATACATCAGCTAGCATAAGAATCGAGTTTTTGCAAGTGAATTGTTTTGATGTTTAGAGTTTTTGACTCTAAAAATTACAAAACCTACGTGGCGCGCAGGCCGAGTAACTAGTAAGCTAACTACGTCCTTCGGTTGAATGCGGGGCGTGCCAACTCGTCGGCCGAGCTCGGCCGAGGAGTAAAATTTGTTGATGTCGCTTTGAGCGCGTCGTTGACTTCTCTATCTTGCGATTGCGACCGAGGAAGGAACACTCTCGGTCTCTGGGTTCTACAGCCTGAAGACAAGGCTACTAATTTTGCGAAGTTCAATATCAAATTCGGCTCTTATGGTGCCGAATGTAGTAACTTGGTAACACCTCACTTTGCCCAGAAGGCTAATGAGATGACCTCTGCCAATAAGGATTCGAAAATCCTTCTCGACCGAGACTTGGATAGATAACCAGCCGGCCTCGATGCAGTGCTGTTTATCCAAACTGAAGGTGCTTCGAGAACGGCTGATTCTACGGCAACAGTGCTGTTTATCCAAACTGAAGATGTTCGCCGGTTGCCTTCACAGTGCTGTTTATCCAAACTGAAGATGTGTTGGCGAGAAAAAGAAAATAAAAAATCTCAAGATGTTTTGAGAAGTTTTGCGCAGGGCAGTTGTGTGTTGAATTGGAGATCCCCTCTATGGTGTTCGCAGCCTTGTATTTATAGAAGCAGATGTGTGGTGCGGCTTCACTTGTGTAGAATTTGATTTTAATTCAAACGCATCAGCTAGAGTCTAGGTCAAAGACTTCTCAAGGTAAGCAACAACCTATCTTTTAGATATCATTTATCTTTAAACGATCCGCTGGATATAGCCAATATTAGGCTTAGATAATCCAATATATATTAAGAGATAATATTATGATTAAAACCACAATATTATTCCTTAATAATTATCTCAACCACTTTATCATCCAACGGTCTAGAACTTTACTCATCTAACGGCCTTGATTGTATGGGCCGATAGCGTAAATTTAGGTCCAAACATTGCCCCCCAGTTTCCTTGAGCTTCGGCCCATAAGCCGAATGGTTAAGGAAATTAAGTCTTTCCAGCCAGTCAGGAGTACCTCGACCACCTACTTATCAGGCCGAGAGAAACCTGTTGCTGTGTTGAGCCGAGAGAACATGATCCTGGCTTCTTTTGACCAAAGAACAACTCATGGTTGAAGAGAAGTGATAAGCAATCATGAACCAAGGTCGAGAAGAATTAGGGGGTAGGAAAAATAATTTGGGGTCAATAGTTCGGCCGAACTTTCTTTTATTCGGCCGAAGAATTGTATTCGACCAAATAGTTTTGTAAAGTGGGCCGAGGCCGAGGCCAAGAAGAATTGGGTGTAGAACCTATATATATATATATATATATATATATATATCCCATTGTATTCGGCCAAACTTTCTTTTATTCGGCCAAAGAATTGTATTCGGCCATATCTTCTTTTATTCGGCCATATCGTTTTGTAAAGTGGGCCGAGGAACATTAGCTAGATACGTTTCGTGGCCGAGGAACTTCATTGTCGGCCGAGGTCTTAAAGTGGCCGAAGACCATCATCACATATATATGAATCCAAAGCCACAAAAAACAAAATCAAAACTTGGCCCATTGGCTTTGGAATGATGTTGTCGGGCATGCATATTTCTATCACCCTTTTTTTTCTTTTTTTCTTTTTTTTTTTTTTCCCCGGGGGCTCAATGCTCATTGCCCCCCCTGTATTTTCTTAAGTATCGGCCAAGAGGCCGAATGGTTAAGAAAGTAATTTAGCACATGGAAATAAAAGTGGCCGAACCATAAATAGGAGGAGGCCAACGATGCTTTATTCCAAGCCAAGATCTTATAATATCAAAATTCTCAAATTGATTTCGCTCTAGGCCAAATAAAGAATTTTCTCCAAATATTTGTAACTTTGTGAAAATTTTTTCATTTTCGGCCGCCGAATGTGTTGAACAATTATTATGCCCCACACGCATAATTTCGGCTTTTAATTCAAACAACTTAGCCGAATGAGATTTCTCTATATCGGTGTTATCACTAATAATCATATTGATTGGCGTAGTTTCGGCATCTAAAACCATGTCTCCAATTACCATATCAATTGATGTGGTTTTATGGTCCGAAGTCGTGTATCGGTATTGTTCGTCATTGGAACACTCCTCTAAAGAAACATTTTCTGAGTCAATTCTTGGCTCAGAAACTTGAACATTTTCTTCTAGGCCTACCACACTTTCAGTCTCGACCGAAAAAATAGGTGGCCTTTGTTCCTCGACCAAATTAACAATTTTCTTAAGCCGATGTCTGATTACGGCCGAAGCGGAAAATTGCCCCCCAGTCTTTTCAACCAACCATTCCTCAAATGGAATTGATTTGTAGTCGAAAACGTAAGGAAAATATTTTCCATCTAGCCAGGCATTAAATCGAGCCCTGTCTTCATTTACCCATTGCTCTTGCAGGGCAACATGAGCTTTTATTCTCAACATGTAAGCGAATGACTTTTGCAACTCTTTATGGCCACGAAGAACTTTTTCCACTTCCAAAGATCTTTTCCGTTCTTCATTGTGTTTTTTCAATTCCTCTAGGCGCTCGTACAATCGGCTACGTGGAGCCGGATTGGAATCTTGATATATCATATAAACTTCGTAGTTTTAGCACTAGGTCCCACTGGGCGTGCCAAAATGTTGACTCTAAAAATTACAAAACCTACGTGGCGCGCAGGCCGAGCAACTAGTAAGCTAACTACGTCCTTCGGTTGAATGCGGGGCGTGCCAACTCGTCGGCCGAGCTCGGCCGAGGAGTAAAATTTGTTGATGTCGCTTGGAGCGCGTCGTTGACTTCTGTATCTTGCGATTGCGACCGAGGAAGGAACGCTCTCGGTCTCTGAGTTCTACAGCCTGAAGACAAGGCTGCCAATTCTGCGGAGTTCAATAATCGTCGGAGCCCGATTCGGTCACCGTGATTATATTCGTGAGAGTATAAGCACGTCGAATCGAGACCAAGGTGTATGGGCACAGGTACTCGAACGTGATGTATGTCTTGATGGTAAACGTAGTTCGGCCGTCGGAATGCCGAACCCTGAAACCTACTTGCGAGTATCCAATCATAAAACCACTCGGCGTCCTGTACGCCGAGCAATGTGACTTGTAACACCTAACTATGCCGAGAAAGCTTAGCAAGGTGACCTCTGCCAACAAAGGTTCGAAAACCTTTCTCGACCGAGACTTGGATAGATAATCGGTCGACCTCGCCGCAGTGCTGTTTATCCAAACTGAAGGTGCTTCTCGGTCGGCTGATTCTGCGGCAGCAGTGCTGTTTATCCAAACTGAAGGTGCTCGCCGGGCGCTTCCACAGTGCTGTTTATCCAAACTGAAGGTGTGTCGGCAGGAAAAGAAAAGGAAAAAATCTCAAGGTGTTTGAGAGGTTTTGCGCAGGGCAATTGTATGCTGATTCTGAAGGTCCCCTCTATGGTGTTCGCAGCCTTGTATTTATAGAAGCAGATGTGTGGTGCGGCTTCACTTGTGTAGAATTTGATTTTAATTCAAACTCATCAGCTAGAGTCTAGGTCAAAGACTTCTCAAGGTAAGCAACAACCTATCTTTTAGATATCATTTATCTTTAAACGATCCGCTGGATATAGCCAATATTAGGCTTAGATAATCCAATATATATTAAGAGATAATATTATGATTAAAACCACAATATTATTCCTTAATAATTATCTCAACCACTTTATCATCCAACGGTCTAGAACTTTACTCATCTAACGGCCTTGATTGTATGGGCCGATAGCGTAAATTTAGGTCCAAACAAGAGTACTCCTCTTATATTTATTGCGTAACCGATTCAAACCCTCCTTATTAATATAATTTAAAATCGTAATATTGTTTGTACTCAAATGGTTAATATCAATTGTATTAAAAAAAACATAATTTTACAATATAAAATGGGATTATTTTGAACCCAAATATTTCTATATAGAAGGGTCTCTCCTCGCAACAAACATGGATTAATAAACCTATCTTGTTCGGAAAAACTTACCGAGACCAAACAAGCAACGTAAGGGGGCGTTTGTTGCGCCGGACTATCTCGGACTGGATTAGCTTAAAGGACTAAGCTGGATTGGCTTAGACTAGACTAAACTGGACTAACTTAGTGAAGCGTTTGGTGTAGTATTAGACTAAGAAGCTGGATAATAACAAATTCTAATATTATTTTATTTAATATATAAATTATTAATATTTTATTATGATCTTATATTTTTCTCCATCTTTTCCTACCATTTCCGTCCCACTCTTTTCCTCTTCTCTCATCATCCCACCCTCTCCGTCTTTTTTTCCTCTCAGACCTCTCAATTCATGTCTCTTTCTCATTCCTGGTCAAACTCCTTATTGATTCCAGTCTCTATTTCTCTATCCTCCCTCCCTCTCTAGCTATGCGTTGTTCGAACGGAACCTCACGGTTCCAATTTTCCTGACGAGTTGCAGGTTTCCCAATGTGTTTTTTGGCCAACCCTCATTAAATTGGATGAAGTTAGCACCGCCAAAAAATTCATCACCATCCCTGGACCGAGATCTTAGCTTTGCATGCTCAAATTTGTCATGGATTTGAAGAAGCCCAAATAGGCCGAGACTTCCAGGCCATTTTCCGGCCACATTCGACCACATTTTGGCCTCGATTCAAGTAAAATCGTAATCTTGTCACTCCCAGCTTCAATTTGGTATATTTTATATGAAAGTTGGTTGTGAAATGGATCTGAAAGAGAGTCGGGAAGTTAATGATTGATCTAGGTGACCGGCGATGACGAGGAGTCTGTCGGGAGTGGTCGTTGAGCATGACAAGGACGAGAAATAGAGGATAGTCTTAGCTAGTCCCATGGTTATTGGAGGGTCTCACTAAGACCTCTTAGTGAAGGGTTTTGTCCATGCTAGTCCCCTTTAGTCTCATTAATGTTAGTCCCAGCATGGAACAAACACAGTATTGGACTAATAGCTAGTCCAGTCCAGTCCAGTCCCAGTTAATAAGGGCAAACAAACGCCCCCTAAAAGAATTTCCACATATATAAATTCTCATATATGTGGAGGTATGTGGGGTGGTGGACCTATGATTTGACGCAGCCAGAAGTCGTGGGTCCGTCTTATTAAATACTGCCCAAGTTGTCCTCCCACCATATCTTTCTGACATATGATGGACAGAATATAATATACATGCATGGCCCACTACGTGGGGGCTAGTGCGAAAGCTACGTGTCTTGGCTCTTTTCACACTTTTTACTTTTATTGTCATGGTTTTCGGAAAGCACTTGGATTGTCCGTCCTCCTCATCTCATATTATTTTGATTTTTTTTTATTTTTATGATTATGGTTAAGTTATGTTAATATTTTATATTGATTTTTTTATAGAAATAATGAAAAAAAACAATGAAAATATAAAATGTTTACGTGACTTAATCGTGACCACATAATATAGAAGGGGATAGGAAAGGTTTGAGATGGGGAGGATAGACAATCCAAGTCCTTTCGGAAAACGATTAAGCAATTCAATGATCGTGACCGTTTATTGTACATCATGCGGTCATAAGTTATTTCAAAATTTAAAATTTAAAATTAAATATAAATAGTACTTAATGATTTCTAATTGCACGATATATGATGAATAGTCACGATCACTGAATTCTAGAATCCCCAAGAAAAGGATAGAGGATCCTTTTCCATTGTTTTCACACCTCTTTTCTTTTCCAATGTTTTCGCACTTCTCAGAGAGATTTTACAGTGTGATCAAAATACAGAGTGATACAATACGTGTTGTTATACAAATAGTAGAATATGCATGTTAAAAAATTAATAACTTAAATATTAAAATTTATCATCACTTATATAAAAACAAATGATACACTACTCGTGTTCCGGTCACAGTAAAAAATTTCTCAACCTCCCTTCCCTCGCAACAAATCTGGGATATGTCTCACTCTCTGCCCTAATACTGTGTGCAATGATACGGGTAAAACTCACCCCCGAGCCTCTTTAATTACTGGACTAAATTTTGAATAAATGTGGAAACATATTTTTGGGTTAAATTCCCTTCAGAAAATGAACCAAGAATAGCGGTGGTCGTCGCTCAAATTTTTGAGTTTTAAACCCTCGAGTTTTTTCCAGTCGTCGAGCTAAATTTTGAATACATATCTTTGAGGATGATGATCCATCTAATGTCTATTACTCAAGTTCACCATAAAATCCATCACCGAGTCAAGAACCAAGTGATGAGGAACATTATTAGTATTAGTAGTTGCAATTTTTATGTAGTATTATAATTATCGTTTTCAATCTTTAATTAGTGTTTTAGTTATCATTTGTATTGGTAATTGTTGTGAAATTGAAGCATTTATGTAGAACTATTTAAAGTTTCAAATTTTAAATCTTTATATTTGTAAAACGTAATTGTTGTTCCTAGACCTTCATGATTCTTGGATATGTTTAGTGATTTTTTTATTATTTATTAAAGTTTGATATTTTTATGTTAACATGTTCATAAAAATAAATTAGATAATTTACATAAATTGATTTTTTTTAAATTATTAAAAAAATTTAGGCTAAAATCATTCTTTATTAATCTTGTCCTAAAATTTAAACCAAAATTTCACAACAATTTATTAGAAGAGAAAAGCTGTCTCTGGATTAGGACCTAAATTTTCTAAATTTTTTAGATTACAAATTAAAATTTTAGCCCACACCATTGCACATGGTCTAATAAACCAAGACACCAATATTTTATTTATTTATTTTCTTTTTAGGCTAACTACGTTTTACTCTTTTAAAATAATAATTTTTTTTTTAACAAACAATATTATGTTATCTATATTAAAGAGGAGGGGGTGGGCTTAGCCTCGCAATGAACTAGTAATAATGTCAACTTCGCTTTTAACGAGAATTAAACATAAGATCTCTTACTTACAAATGAAGAGAAATACTATTAGACCGTAGTACTAAGTGACTTAAAATAATAATTTTTAGGTTTTAATTGTCTCACATTAAATCTGACACTTTTGAATTATCTCCCTTTGTTTGTTTGAACATCTAATCTTTTATTAAATTGATAATTATTTTTGTCAATGTGGTGCAAATGTGGCTTACATATCAACCAAAATACAAGTTGTACACTCATCATGTTTTTAGTTTAATGAAATTTAAATATTCTATTTGAGCGGAGACATAAATTAGTATAATTTAAATGCTTTCTAATGTAAAATGAAAAATTTTAAAATTTCATGACTCATGATAAAAATCCCTCCAAAAGTTTAGGGCGTGAAAAAAAAAAAAAAAAAAAACTCTCTTTTCGTCGTTTCCTAAACAAAGAAAGAAATCCATCTTTCACTCTACCAAATATTATAATTAATTTTTATCATTTGAAACAATTAAGCGCATAATTAAAAAAAGGAAAAATATAACAAAAAGAAACAAATTGCGACTTTCTTTTCCATTTGATATGGGTTCTTTCTTGGACCACAAGAAAAAGTAGTTTCCTGGTTGAAGATGAAGAAGAATCAAGAGCTTCGAGAGGATAATAAGCTTTGATTATATTTTGGAATTGGTCTTTTGAAATTTATTAAATGATTTGCACTTCTTCTTCTTCCTGAGTTGAAGAAATTTTTCAATGTACCGGATGCACGACTAGGTATAATAAGTGTTATAAAACAAAGGATGAGTACTGAAAAAAAAAAAAAAAAAAAAGAAAAAACCTTTAGCCAATTTTTTTGTGACATTTAGTGTACGGAACTGTGTTTCCGATACACTATAAAATCTCTCCTTGAGTTGATGCATGGATGGATGGAGTGGGACGTGTGTAGCACTGTCGCTTTGATGGAGGATGGTCAAAATTATGATATGCTTCATTCCATTCAATAATATATGTGATTGAATCAGTCTTCTGGTGTCGTTATTCTTTCAAAATGATTTTTATTTTAAATTTTTGATGATGCCATTTACTTAATTATATTCTTCATGATGTTATTCACGTACCATTCACTTAGATCGAATGATAGAAAGTTTGATAAAAATTGCTTTTGAAATGACTAAAAGTATATTTTTAATATATATTTGGCAAAACACTTGGCGGATGCTTCCTTTTTCAAGCAGTTAGATTTTTAACAGAAATTTCTATATGTTTCTAATATAAGTACTTTGTTAAAATCTCTTTAGAGCAAAAGTGATTTTTACAGAAGCAAATGAAGAATAAATATTTTAACAATTTAAATAAATAAATAGGAATGAAATATTCAAACTAAAAATCTTTTTCAAACACGCAGAAGAAAAATACTATTAGATCGATAGCAGCTTAATAAATTATTTTCAACAAATTGATTTATGGCAACCATCTTTGTGCGAATCCTCGTGAATTAAATGAAGTAGGAGGCAGATTTTATAGAGGGACCAGGATCCTCTCCTAATCTAAGGATGAGGATCCTCATGACCAAGAGATGTGGACCATTAGATAAAAATTCAACGGTTATAATTATTATAACTTTAAAGGGACCCCCTGTTTGTAGCCGTTGGATAAAAATCCAATGGCCTACATCCCTTGGTCATGAGGATCCTCATCCTTAGATTAGGAGAGGATCCTGGTCCTTTATAGAGGAAAACAAAATAAAGCAAGAACCCAAAGTCAATAATAACATAGGATAATAATTTGGAACTAGTAATAGTTAACTGTTTTACTGAGACGGAAAATGACTTGTATGACACAAGTATACCGTCGTGATGATGTTTTGTATCAATAATACAAGAACATGTGTTATTTTCTTTGTACATATCATTATATAACTGACATAAAATATTACCATTATAGTATATCCGTGCCATAAAACTTGCTCTTGAGAAATGACAGTTAGGGTGGGGGCCCTTTTTCTTATTTTAAGGTATGCTATTAACGTGGTCCAAAACCATACATGCCCTAACACACACACCTCGCCCTAAAAACCGGACAGCAGCCACAGCCAATATAACCCCTATCGGTCAACCAAGCCAGGCATCTTGACCCTTGACTTTTGACGCATTCTTAAACCCTCAACCACCAATAAATACATCCGAATACCTAACTAGATCCAAGTTGTATATGGGGTGAACTTTGATAATTGTCCATGCACATGAGTGACTATCAACTGTAGTCAGTGCCGAAGTCAAAAAATCAGATTAGAAGGAGCATTTAAGCCATATAAAGAAATTAGTCTTTAAAATATAATTAATGGAAGAAAATTAAAGGTGTTGTTTTTGTATTGGCATGGAAAGTTTTAATCAAACAAAAATGGTGCAGCTTTAAAATTTAAAATCATGACTTAAAATTACATCTTGCTCTAGGCTGTATACGCTAATGAGCCACAGGCTCATTTTTGTAAAAGCTTACAGAGAGTACATACAAAAGGTTGAAATTTCAGAATAGGCCTGGGTCGTCACTGGTCTCTATGTGGCTCCGCCACTAGCTGTAGATATGTGTGGACTCTATTGCAGAAGGGTGCAGGAACCTAAATGCTATTGCAGAATCCATAGCCATCAACAACTGATTGTCACTCACACACATGTGGACGCCTATTGGAAACCGAAAACGCAAAAATAGGAAGATAAGTTAAGAATCTATAATCACATTAATTCCAAATCAGAAAGTTAGAAACAGTTCATATCACGGTAACCCTACATTTCATGTACACAATTCTAAATTGCAGAACTAATACATTAGAATTCACTGGGGGACGGCATTGGTAGCTACTCAAAATGACTGCCTACGACTCTTTTGCAGAGCGATACAGCACGGAAGTGAAAGTCCTCTTACGCAGATGAGAATCAAGTTGAACGAGCACCGGGAGATCCATTGGAAGAACATGTCGGCGAGTTTGTTTTGTTCTCTTTAGCTACAACGTCGGCTACAAAGATACTACCAGAGTCACACCATCCACCTAGAAGATCCCGATTTTGGCACTGCAATAGCACATCAAAGTTTGAGAATTTTATTGGAAATTATAGGCAAAGCTGTTTTTTTGTTTAATTGATCGGATCCTATCACTCCTAGGTCAGTTGGATAAAATCATCCTTGGCTTCCTATTGTAGAAGAAAGATAATCGTAGATTAACTCGACATTCGTAATTAGCTTTCAATAGAACAAATTTCCAGAAATCCCAGAAACCTCCGAACCTTTACATTCGTAAGGAGTTTTCAATAGAACAAATTTCCGGTTTTGATTCAAGGAACACAATTAAAATTCTATGTGTGAGGAAAGAATGTATTCAAGGCGTGCAAATCATTAGAAAGTAATACCTTGCTAAAACCAAGCCAGTTTGAGTCTCCTCTAAATGAAGATAACTTTCTGCTATCTTTCCACTGTCCACATAAGACCTGCAAACAAAGTCGTAGGTTGCCGCAATGAGAATTCAGAGTAACAAGTCAGCTATTAGAAAGATTTCCAAATGATGGATAAAAGAAAACCAGGTGCAGAAGAGGGCCAAAGTAACTTATGTCGCGCTTCTTTTAAAAATTTATAAGCAATTGGGACAGATGAAAATAAAGCTTCTCAAATTCTGAACCCTCTTGAGTGTTTTATGGGTCATCTTAGAAAGCAACAATGAGGACTTCGATCTTAGTTGTCTTTGCTTTCGGGATATTAATATTTCAGTACGTATAAAACTAAGTTTGCCTTTCAAAACAACATAAATGCCTTCAACCAATTCTAAAAAAAATAAATTAAACTTTCATGTCAGTCTCGTCAGACGGTTTAGGGTGATCATTAAATTACCAAAGCTTAGCAAAAATCATTCACCTGAAAATGAAGTTACCATGTAAACAAAGGAACATTAAAAAGAAATTGCAATAACCTCATAGTCAACACCTTGTACGTAGATGTAGTTGGAGTCAACTGAAGAGAAAGCAAGCCCAGTTATCTGCAAAAAAAAATTAATAAAACAACAGAAATTTGGTCGCTTTTGAACAAAGTGCAAGTTCGTTATATTTAAAAGTGAAAGTCCACTATTAAAATAAAGGACAAACGATTAGCAAATTAAGACTAAAAGAAAGAACGAAGCACAGATTTCTATTGTTGCACAATCCATACAATAGGTCGCAAAAGTTGAGGGAAAAAGTTAAAAATAAATAAATGCACTGTGGGCTCATACACAAAGACAATGCATCATATGTTAAAACACATAACTGACCTCATATTTGGAGCAGTGCACCCATCTTGATAATGATGACCATCTACATGAAATTAACACATACCATATATCCGGTTTCAGTTCTGACTCTGAGTTCTCAGTTTTGCAGAGTGTAAAAGAAGAGTCGAAACGAAAAACTAAAGTTCAATTATTTTCCTTAGCTTCTGAATACCTACTGGAGCCTAAGGAAAGCATAAATCGTAAATCAACAAGAATCATGGACAACCAAAGATGACTAGAATAACCTGGATATTATTGAACCAAATGGTACCCACCTGCGAGGATCGTAGATTGTCACTGTACGATCAGCTCCGCCGACTGCAACATTCCCAGTTGAAGAACAGCACACAGCATAAAAGGCATCACCAAGGGAACCACATATTCGTTGTAGACAGCCACCATTTTCTTTCATTCTCAAGTCCCATATAGTCAGCTACAGTTATCCCAATAGATGCAGCAAGCAATTCAAGCATACTGAATAATAAAGTCCATGAAACCATTCGAAAACCTAAAAGGTATAAAAACACAAAAGTTTTACCTGGGAACCTTCTGTGATTGCTAATATAGAACCCTCATTTCCATAATGCGAACTTGTTATGAAGTTTAATGATGACGGATACCAAAGTCTGTAAAATGGCTATGTTAACATAAAGGTCTGGAAATATATTTTTTTACATAAAATTAATGCAACAAAGTTGACTGAAAGCTCTATAAGGATCTTCGGTAATGGATATAAGTTTTCTGTGTAGCTGCATAACCTAGGTTGAATATATTGGTGATCAGTCAGCCATTACGGTGAAATGAAAATCATAGGCAAAGTGCACAAAGAAAATCACATACGCACTCTGAACACATATCTCATGAACTAGTCATATACAATTGATAGCTCTTTTCATCACAAAGCATTTAAACAAACTATAATAGAAAATAAATATTGACTAAAAGAGGGGCTTGTCCTTTGATTCTCTATTTTCTTTTGTTCATCCTGGAATAATATGCAGTAGTAAATTGAAGGAACGTGGTGGTTCCAGAAACAACCAGAGGTGACAACATTTTACATTTCAAAACATTCCACAGGAATGGAACTTAGAGATATCAATGGAAGCAATTTCAGCATTTAGTATAACCATCTCAACGGATACTGAGAATTAAAGATTGATGAAAAGCACAAATGAAAAAACAAATGCACACACGCCAGAACATGGTGTTTTGAATGTCCCAGTTGAATCGATTTGTTCTAAACACAAGTGTCACAATTATATGGAATTTAATTTCTTTCAAATATAGACAGTGATGGATTTCAACTAGAAATAATAAATAACTATTCAGGAACCACATGTAACACTTACGTACACAATGTCCTGACATGAATATCCTGGTCATAGACATCAATGGTTTTGCAGAAGCTACGCGCAACGGCTGCCTGGAAAAGAGATGAGGCATATATATAGAGAAATATAAGTAGGAAAAACTAATCGGAGAACAAATCATAGTCTCCCAACTATTTGGGTTAAATGTTTACAAAGGAAAGGATACAGCAAGCACATCTGTCCTATTTTTCATTCTTATTAACAGGAAAGACGTCTCCATGTGACTTATAAATTTTCCTTGCACCTTTTATTGATCATGTAAAAATTTTAGTCGTGTGAACTTAATTGTATCTTATAAACTCAGCTTCTCTGAATAACACTTTGGCCTACAAGGCTAAATGTGTTTATTTAATTTTACTTCAATACTGTAATGATTTCAATATGTAATTCTAAGATATTAAAGATACTGGAAGTCTGACAAAAAGAAATTAGATAAAAGAGATAAAAGAAAAAGTCCCAATGGAAAAGTTTAAGAAAATGAAAGGTTTTTTTTACTGACAGATGAGAAACCAGTACATACTAGAAAACAAGGCATCGTTTAAAAATTACTCTTAAATCTGAATTATCTATTATCTGTTGATTATAAATGTGAAACAAATAAAACACAAGAATATAGAATTAACAGAAGCAGAGTTGAAGATAACTAAAGTAATTGTCAATAATGAATCCAGACAACTTAATACTATTCATAACATGGTTCAGCTTTGGTATTTTTGGCTGATTGCTCACAAATGAAACGGCGTTTTGAAACACAACGCAAAAATTCAGATTAAGTGTCAAAAGTAAAAGTAATCACTCAGTACCGTAGACCACTGTGCTGGACTGAAGGAAAGCCCTGCCCAACCACTTTCTCCAATGCCACAATCACGAGGCAATACTGAATAAGTAAGCCGCTCTACATGTGAGAATTTAATAGGTTAATTCTACAATTAGTAAGCCAAACACAAAATGAAACAAAAACCATAATATGCACATAGTTGAAACCCTTCACATAATTCAATTGGTGATGTAATATTCTACCTCACTTTCATATTAAAATGATGCAGCAAATGCATCGAATCAAGATACAAAGAGAGAAAAAAACTGATTAATTTGGCAAATTTTGATTGTTAATAACTTTGTAATGACCATTGGGCATTTTGTATACTAGCTTCTTGCACACGCTCTATGATTGCAGGGCTATCTCGATCTCAAGATCATAAAGCATATAAATGGGTAGTGACTCTTTTTTTCTTATTTTCATGGCAGGTCCTTCTTCCCTTAAATTATGCATTAGTTGCTCAACCGTGGTTATTCATCGCAAGTTCTTTTCCATTGCTAATATTCTTAAAGAGTAGATTAGGCGGTTGCTCAAATTAGGAAAGTTCAGTTAGTCTTCATGAAAAAGAAGCTTTATGCCTCTATCTTTTGATCCAATTGGTTGAGGGAAAACATGAATTGGCATGGGGCAATCGGGAACTTGCAAGGACACTGCAGTGCAAGGATTGAATATAAAGAAAGCTCCTTTCTGGGCCTTAATGCAGACCAAACCACTACAGGAACTAAACATTTTGATCCAATTAAGGTTGGAGGCGCTCTTCTCTCAATTGTAAAGCCACTATGATTGTGTTTCTCTCCAGTACCCAAAGCTGTGTACACAAAATGAAAAGAAAAAGGAACCTCTACATAGCACGTTCTCTCTCTCTCTCTCTCTCTCTCTCTCTCTCTCTCTCTCTCTCTCTCTCTCTACACACACACACACACACACAAAATGAAAAGAAAAAGGAACCTCTACATGGCACGTTAAATCATCTCCCAGGAAGGCCATCAACTTCACTTTTCTCTCTTTAAAAGCATATATTCCCAAATCCCCACAACAAGGGTAGAACCACAAATCAAAACTAAATGAGAAATTGTACCTTCACCAGTAGTATCTAGTTTTGATACAATAAGGTGACCATAAGAATCCACAGTTCCCAACATTGAATATTCATTGCCTGCATTTTGACAAGATAACAAATGATAAGAAATTAGGGAAATTTCCAAAACCCATATTCTGAAATGATATTTGCACATTTTCTCTAGAATACATTATCTGAAGAATAATGCAAGAGACAGCACATTTATACCACATTAGTGCACCATCTCATGTGGCAAGTGATGCATACAACCAACATCCAATAAGATAAGTTCATTAATTGACGTGACATGCACACATAACTTGCCACAACAGATGGTACACAAATGTGGTATAAAAAGGTGGTCTCCCTAGCATTTTCCTAATCTGAAGCTAATTCCTGATCTAAGTTTGATATTCAATTTTAGAAAAAGGTACACATCATTCCTGCTTTTTCATGAAAAGGGTCTAAATCCTAAAATAATAAAACAAAATGTTACTCTTACTCTTCAATTGGAACAACAAAAAGTATACAATACCCTTAAAAAATAGAGGTCAAAGAAGAGGTATAAGCAACAGCACTATGCACCCTCTATTTTCCCCCGCTTATCCAAAATCTAACAATGATGGTATGGACAATCAATACAGAACGTGAGCCTAACCTAACAAGAAAAAAAATATACCTCAGTGCAACAATCACTTACTCTCTGTTTCAGCAAGCACCATACTCTGAATTTCTGAACGATGAGGGCAGCGGTTAACCATAAAGGAATCCATAACCTTCAAGGATCAGAGGAATTATTACATAACTAACACAGAATATACTGATTACTGAATAGCCATGCTTCAATTCATGAAATTGCATACCTCCCTGAGTACAGGAATCAGAAGGCCTTCTTTCCCTTCACCGACCAGAGACTCTTCCAATGGAATCTTAAATGAAACAAAAAGAACAATATTAAGAAAGCTTCTAGCTTAACCACCATACACTTTGACTAGTAACATATGATCAAATTATGTCATACCTAAAATTCGGAACACGTTGTATTAATATTTGTTAGTGTTTTTATCAGCAACTTTGTTTCTCTACCATGGCAAGTTCCAACCCCGACTGATCTCAAACAAACATTTCGCAGTTGAACTGGGATATCACACTCACGGTTCTTCGAAATTTTACAAATTTACATATCTAACTTTAGGCATGCCTTTCAGATTTAGTATCTAGAAACAATCAAAAGTACCGAAATCACAGTCCCGCAAATTGGCATACATTTACCAAACTTTCAAAGATACTAGAAACTAGAAGGTTAAAAAATAGTCAAATTATGGCTTGTGAGATATAATACCTGAAGCTTATAAATTTGGCAGCCGGAGGCGATGTAGACCCAACACGAGGAGCAGTCCTCGGCAACCTGACAGAAATTAGAACAATTATAATAAATAAATAAATAAATACAAAGGGAGAGAAAAAGAGAGGACATCGGAAAGAGGTAGGGTTAGGGTTAGGGTTTGGGAGAGTACGCACATGGAGAGCGAGGCGAGTGGACTGGAGGCTACCAGGAGAAGGATTCTCTATGAGAGAGGACGGCACTACTGCCTTGCTCAGACTCTTCGCCACTAGCATCTTTCCTCGATCAAATTGAGAAGATAGGGTTTTGGATTTTGGGGTTTAGGGTTTTTCGGAATTTAATAAGATGGCGCGAATTCTGTTAACGGCTACAGAAATTGCGAAAGAGGGAGGGTCTCAACGTTTAGCGGGGTGGCTTTATATCACAGTGTAATGTCTATTTTCCCAAGTTAATGATATTGTCTTCCTTTAAAAAAAAAGTATTACGGTTTAATAATACTTTTTTTACTCATTCACAATTTAATCGATTCACATGAATGATGAATTTCATACCAAATTATTATTTAATCCATATATAAAGACATAAAAACATAAATAATAAAAGAATGTATTGTGTGTCAACGTCATTGTTTTGATGAGACAGCTCCAGGCACTGTGAGTTCAGTGCAGTAGACCACTGTTCTAAAACCGGGCATTGGCTAGACGGGTGGCTATGCGGTTTCATTGTTTAATTTTTTTTAGGATAAATTAGGTTCTCGTCCCTCATTTTTCCTTCTCATTAATTGAAACCTTATTTATTTTTTTATTTTTAATCAAGGTCCTTTGACTAATTTTCATGTCATTATTTGAATATTAAAATTATTTACAAGTCATCATTTGTCAATTTTAAAAATGAAAAATTTATTAATCTATTTCTAATTTGTACCCTTTTTGTAATTTCCACCAATATTCTTTTTAGTTTTAATTTGTAACCATAATTTTGAATTTTAATATGTACCCATTTTTTATTTAATTTGTACCTATATTTTTTTTTTGTTTATTTTTTTTTAAATTAAGTTAAAGGGTTTTATAGGTAACTTCACCAAAAAATAATCGAGATTATGAGTTAGTGAATTTTCGAATTTGATTCTGTTGTTTTTTTTTTTTTTTAATTTTTTATTTATCTTTGATACATTAGTCTATGATGATGGCAACGCCATGATGACTTAAGTTTTAAGTTTTCCAAATTCTCAATTCAAGTGTAGTTATTTTTTAAAGTGTAAATAAGTACTTATTTATATGTTTATATAAGAAATTGAATTAAATCCGTCTAAACACTAGGTCTCAACCTCTACCTGATTAGTGCGTAATGTCTTTTAGATGCAGAGGGTGTATTGTGCGTGTCTTCGTTCTCGGCTTCTCCACCTTTGAAACGCGGGGTATGAACCGGACCATGAACGACTTGTACTTCGATGTCGTTTGGGATAGCGCACATGCCATGCATGTACTACTTGTAAAGTTGCTTTGCTATTTTCAAACAAAAAAAAAAATTCTATTTAAACGCGGGGTATGAGCTCGAACCGCAAAAACTCTATTTAAACAAAAATAATTCATGGAGTCCGTTTCACGAAAAGAAGCTCTCAAGGTGATGACATTGAGTATTTTTTGGTTGCAGCTACACCGTAACTTCTTACCATGTTAAAGAAAAGTCAGATACCATTCAAAGTGATATTGATTTCAAGGAGTAAATAATGTTTGAGTCATATTTTAGAAAGGCTTCGTAATCGAATCATAATCACTATATATTAGAAAATTATTAATTTATGTATTACGTGAGACTTATATAATTTTTTTTATAATGTATTAACTTCAAAATTTAACGATGTGTTAATTGGCACGTTATTTCCAAGTCGGGCTGACAAAAAATATTCTTTAGCCGAGGTTATTAGTTTAGCAGGTATTATAAATTATCGACGGTTAGCTTTGGTTGAGTTTGAGTTTGAATAATAATCTCTAAGCAAGCATGTGCACCTTAGCATTCAACTTGACCGGCTCGTTTACAAAAACAACTTGCATAAAACAGGTTCATCTTTAAGTGATGTCTCGGTCCAAAAAGACAATTCCGTATAAAGAAATATTTACTCATAGCCTAGTATTACTAGACCGAGACACTACAATGACAATCAACTCGTTCCATGTCCATCCTCCTCATTTACACTCATAATTTGATTTACCAACAAACTTAAGAAAAAAAAAATTTAAGAACCTTTCCCCTAACAAAATCCAGGAAGTCCTCCATCCAACGGCTCCTGTACCCTCATACAACAGATCAACCTTGAAATCATGGGATGCAAAACAGCTCATCCAGGATGCATCCATTACCTCTACACCTTACAGTGAAATACATACATGCCTCTGTTTATCCTTCATCCAACTAATTTGCTTCTTCAGATACTGCCCCCGTCTCCGTCCTCAAATATTCCATCCATGCAAGGAGATGAAGTCGGAACATAGACTTCTAAAACTCTCTGTCCATTGGCACCGTCTTCAGTAGCTTGGTGAGGTCATAGGACTTGAAATCTTTCCCATAACATAAACCCAGATCTAGCGGAGTTCTGCCGTCCTGAAACACACGGAGCAGCGTTAATCACTTTAACAGAAACAACAGAAAGAAAAAAAATCCTTGCTTTGTCTCTACTATGGGTCCCTGCTTTCTATATAGTAAACGTTACCTTATTTCTTCTGCTCTTATCTGCACCATTGACTAACAAAATTTTCACAATGTCTCTGTTTCTACTTTGAACAGCAACATGCAACGGAGTCCATCCATCCTGAAATACATTATACGATGTTGTTAACAAGCTGAGAAACGAAAATAAAAAGGATTAACTGGGTATAGGCATTGGGAAATTTAAACAATAAAAAACAACACTCACATTATCTGCAATATTGACATCAACTTTATATTTCATCAATAACTTGACAATCCGCTTGGTGCCTACATGTACTGCGTAATGAAGCGGCGTAGCACCATCCTATAGACGATAAAGACAAAAACTCATTGTTCGCCTAAAGAAAAATGGATCAGGAGAGATATTAAAGAAAATCTTATCCTTACCCTGTCTCTGACATGAGGACTTGCACCTTTTCTTAGCAGATGACTAATTACAGCTTCCTTTTTGGCTATGATTGCAGTATGAAGAGCAGTTGTACCATCCTGTTTCACCAAATTATTGGAGGTTTACTAATCCGGGTACAATGCTACCAAATTGGAGACAGATATGGTGATTCAATTACAGATAAAACTCGCCTTATCAACAACGTCAATATCTAAACCATCTGCAAGTAGCTTGTCCATGAAAGTTACCATCCCTGACAGTGCAAGAGTATGTATCGGGTTCCATTTTTCCTGAGTAATGAAAGTACGAAACACAATAAATGAATGTCGAAAGACAGGCCAGTCTCTTATTGCAAATACGACTTCCTATTTACAGTTGTGAGCTCGTAATGCTATAGAGACTAAGAAATAGTTCAGTTGCTCCATCTAGATTTTATTAGTAAATTGTACTATAGGAGATAGGTAATAGCAGGACCAGACTTCTATAAACTAACTTCAGGACATTTTTACATAAGAAGAAAGAATTACCGTTGATATTTTCTTGATGTTGGGAGCCGCATGCTTTTGCAAAATTGCTATTTCTTCTTGCCCCAAGAGCTGTTCAACTTCTGCAACACGAATGACAGATATTAGATGTTTACCAGGAAATGAGATCCCAAAAAGTGGTATTACATTACATTGAAGAAGAAAACAGCTAAACTGGTCTTTGAAGATCTACATGGCCGGGAAATTATAACAGCCAGAAGAGTTGAGTAATCTTTAATAAAGCAACAGGTTTGCAAATATTGCAAGCTAACATGTTAGAAGTTAAACGTTCTCTTGCGAGACAGTTGGGCCTGCCATTTTTGTCAAAATATCAATTGGAACACACCATGCCACTCTCTACAAATAGAACATTCCCCATTAAGGGCCTGCTTGCCGTTTGGGATTGATTCTAGATGACCTAAAAGCAATTGATGACAACCAAAAGTGCTCTTGACGATGCGCTTCGAGGGTCATAGAAGTGCAAAGCACTTCCAAATGTGTTTCTAATAACAGCGCTTATGAAGCAAAAGTGCTTGTTTTAAACTTTTAGAACATCCATTGAAGTGAACAAATAAATATGAACATAGAGAATTAGGGGCACCAGAGCATAACCTTTTACAAGATCCTCTTCATACTTGTTTGTTGTGGACTTATCAACAGCAACAGCAGCAGCATCAGTAGCAGTAGCTGGAACACCTTTTCCCTCTTCTTCCTCCCATTCACTTTGGAAACCCAATTCTTCTTCTTCTTCTTCTTCATCCTCCTCATCTTCGCTGCCGCTGCCATCGTCGGGTGCTTCCCAAGTTCCCACCTGGGTCCGAAACGAAGCAGTCGGGCTCAACGACCTGACCGAAAAAGTCCTCAGCTTTGAGTGCCTCTGAGCGCCATGGAACCTAAAGCTTCCACTCCTTGTACTAAACGCTGTCAAGACGCCGGCTTTATTAAAAATTGCAAAAGGGTTGTAATCTCTGGGGATGGAAATTGAATTTAGACCCGACAATGCGGAAATTGAAACCGTGCCCATTTGGACTTGGACTTGGCGGGTTCTTCAAAATTTCACAAAATCCTTCTGCTTGAACTTGGCGGCCGGGTAATCGAACCAGAAGGTCCAGGAATGCGACTGCAGCGCTATTCCTTTTGGCCGCTTCGCCAACACGGAATCTTGGTCGCCTACGATCACTCCTTCTTCGAGCTCGTCGTCGTCCTCCCTCGGCGCAGGGTTCGCCACGTTCTTCACAGTGCTGTCGATAACGGGCGGGAGAGAGAGAGTTCCGGAGAGGGGCGAGTAGAGGGAGATTGAATGCAGGGAAGATAAAATTCCTTGTGGGTCCCAGGCTCCCAGCGAACCCAAAATAATCCAATATAATCTCCCAAAATTGTGAAATATGAAATACTCTTACACAGTCACCAACCTTTGATCAAAATCTAAATTTTTAGCTTAAAAAATTAAAATTTTAACTCATAAATAGTTTTTCTACTTTAATTTTTTAATTCAAAATTATTAAAGAATGAATTTAAAATTAATTTTTAAAGTAACTTATTTTTTTAAAATAAATTAAGTAAACTATCATAAATTAATTTAACCTAAAAATATTTAAATTCAGATAAATATTGAAAAATCATTAAATCGACACCATAAAACTCGTAAAACACTACGAAAGAATATGAAACTCATGAATTTTTTTTAATAATTATTTTAGCTGTTATCTTTAAATTTGGACAGATTTGATCATCTTAAATCTTAACCATTGGATTCAATAAATTTATAAATATATAAAAAAAAAAATACACATATACGATGAACCAACTCATTAGCTTAGCTAAATTTAGCCTGAAAATAAGTTATAATTTAAAAGATAAGGCTTAAAACCTAAAGGTTGAGCCTCAGGTTTGGAGTAGGTCTTAGAACCTAAAGTCTTTAAATTTCCTTAGGAATTTTATTTACGGTTCTAAAGTCTTTAAATTTCCTTAGGAATTTTATTTGTACTCCAAATTTTGTTTTGCTTACGCCCACGTATCAACAAGTACAATAAGAAACTGAGGAGGCATTTTGTGTCTTTCTTAAAATCGTCAAGGTACGTGACCTAGCTGCAGATATGCATGTTTGGAGTAGGTCTTAGAACCTAAAGCCTTTAAATTTCCTTAGAAATTTTATTTGTACTCCAAATTTTGTTCTGCTTGCGCCCACGTATCAAAGGGTACAATAAGAAACTGAGGCGGCATTTTGTGTCTTTCTTAAAATCGTCGAAGTATGTGGCCCAGCTGCAGATATGCATACAACAAACGAACAAAGACTTAGACAATCACTCAAACGATAGTCAACCAGAACAACAAACGAACGAGGCAATCACTCATACGATAGTCAACCAGAACAAAACAAAAATGATGTTTTGAGCCCTCAGACCACACGCGCAGCAGGTAGAGAAATTATCGTATTATACAAAAGAAGCAAACAATGAGACAAAGCACAACATTACTGATTACTTTCTATCACAAAAAAATACTGATTATTCAAGGTTTCTCGGTTTGCGAGGGTCGGGGGGACATCTGCAAATAGGCTGTTTCCACAACCCGTGACCTTTGGTCACAAAGGAGCAACCTTTCCCTTGCGCCCCTATCAATATTAAGGCCGAAGGAAAATTAAAGGTAGACAAAATATTTATTTATATATATGAATACTGATAGAAAGAGACGAACCATTTGGCAACATACCTCAAGCATGAAAACTAATAAACAGTCATTTACACAACACCGCTTGGGTAGTAAAAGTAGACGAAAAATAGCCCTCGGATCTTATTATATCCTGAATCCAAATTCAAGGATGCTGAGCTTTCATTTTCATTTACAGGCACATCCTGAATGACAGCAGCAGCAGCAGCAGCAGCAACAACAACAACAACAACAACAAACCCCACCACCATAAAGAGCAGATGGCTACTCTTAACGGTAGAATTATAGGAAGTGAAGATGCTCATAATGAAAATCAAAAGAACGCCCAAGAACATGATTCTGAATCATTGGGCAAAATGCGAAAGGCTGTACTACGGCATATATGCAAGAAGAACCACTGAATAATTTCCCACTTGTTGCACAAACCAAGTGAAAAGAAAAACAAACCCACAAATACTCTGAGATTGTCATTGTAAAGATAACCGCATCACTGACAACGTAACTATTTTCAGTTGACTGAGGTCTCACAATGATTATTGAATTAGCATTGCAAGGGCACCTTAGAGAGCAATGGATTGTATCATTATATGGGTAAAACATCTAACAATAATCCACCGAACCACTACAAAATTGAGTTTTCCATATTAGGCAAATAAGCTAGATTAGAAAACATGGTAAATCCCAGAAAAAGAAAAATCTAAGAAAGAAGCACACACAAAAGACAGAGCAGATCTCATCCTTAGCACACCATTGCTAATTCAAAGTCTCAGATGCTCACATCTTGAAAAATAACTTGACTACACATTTGCATTATGATGAAGATTATTTCAATGAATAAAGATAATAAAAACATCAAATGTACCTGAAGCACAGTATAATTGTATGAAATCTAATGCAAAGGGATTACAGCTGTGGTAATATATAGCTTCAAGAATGCATTTCCATCAACATCTCAGAGCCCGGTGCTTAAATCATTACTCCCCACAACCACGTAGCAATGAACACCACACATCCACTGCAAATGAAAAAAAATATTACACTCAGAACTATGGCACTCTAAACAACTGGCCACAAATACATACCATACCATCATCAGACCAATTTGACATCAAATGCCAAACCCCCAGTAAAGGAAAATAGAGGTGTTTATGAAAAAACATTTAAGAAATAAAGTAGGATAGCCAATCAGTCGAAAATAAATAGCATAACAATGAATGTAACGAAAGCTGAGACCCAAATGAATAAGCAAGGCTCGAACTGATTGCGCAAATTTGAATCACATTTAGGGTCAAATTCTATTTGGTTGCATATCTGAACATTAAATGGTGAATGTAATAAGTAAATGCATATACATCATATATATGCACGTATATGTGCGTGTGAGAGAAAGATAAATTGAAAACAATACAACAGAAAAAAAATACATTATTAGCAATCACTATCGAACAAAAACAACTAAAAATTCAATAAAAATTTCTCCGAGAAAAGATATCTATAGAAATAACTAGAGAGAGAGAGAGAGAGAGAGAGAGAGAGAGAGAGAGAGAGAGAGAGAGGATGGTTTTGTTGATGATGTCAACAACTAGTCCAGCAAAAATGATAGAAAAGGCTCCTAATTACAATCCACAGAGACTGAACATAGACTTATCGAGAATATGGTTAGTATTTGATGACTAGTACAGCAAAAATGATTGAAAAGGCTCCTAATTACAATCCACAGAAACTGAATATAGACTTATCGAGAATATGGTTAGTATTTTATCTGACTCGTTTAGAAACAAACAATCGAGCTTGAAATCATCTGTTTTCAGTGCATCACTGTTTATTCACGAATTACATAAGCTAGTGTTCCATATATATAAAGGGTGGTGCCATCCACACACCCCTTTTTACCTCTAACACACCCCTCTCAATTTCTGGCCATCAAAACAAATGAATTGTAGAAGATCAAATGACAGAAATTAACAACAGGTGTGTGGAAGGTACAAATTCTTGTAGTTTTACTGTTTGCATGTTGTCAAATAAAATTTTCCAGACAAGCATGTGTTGTCTGTAATGATGTTTTAATTATCTTACAATTGTGAAATTGCGTGAAAACCTAAGACCATAGTTTCTCAACAACTAACAACAAACATTTGCAACATGAAAATTCACCAACACTTTGGTGTAAAAGGAAAAGAGAAAGAACCTCACCTGCAAAAGTTGATTTTTCTTTCTCTAATTAGCATGCAGTAACAATAGGACTTGAACTCCAGGATTCGTTCTGTTGGACTAAGAATACCAAACAGTCCAAGTTTTCTTAGTTGATGGTGTTGAGTCTTCAATCGAATAAAGGCTCCTTGACAAGAAGATTAACTTTTTCGTTTAAAAATTTGAGTACATCTTCTCTTCCTTCTTTTATCAGCAACTGCCTTAATCTCCCAAAAGTCACACCTGCTGGCCGAATCCCCTTCTCTATCATCTCTTCCAGTAAGACACAAGCCTTTGAAGCATTTCCCTTCTCACAAAATCCATTTATAAGGACCGAATATGTGTGCATGCTTGGGACAAACTGCTTCAACTTCATGTACTTCCAGACTTTATGAGCCATCTTCAACTCATCTCTCTCACAAAACATCTTTATCATCATTGTATACGTATCTGCATCTGGCTCACATACTTTGATCATTTTGCGGAAGACACTAAATGCCTCCTCAGTTTCTTCACGGTCAATCAAACTATTTAAAATGATATTGCAAGTCCTCGAATTGGGAGTAACGCCTTTGGAATTCATATCGTTTAAGACCCTATAGACGTTCTTGAACTTGTTAGCCTTACAAAAAGCGCCGATCAAGGCATTGTACACAACCACATCAGCCCTTATTCCATTCCTTTCCATCTCCAAGAATGCAGCAACAGCATCTTCAATCCTGTTTTCAACCCCATACGTATGCACCAAAACACTATAAATAAAAGACGTCGGTGTACAACCACCATCATCCATGCCCCGAACAATATCAATAGCTTCATCCACCCTCCCTGCCTTGCAAAGAACATCAACCATGATACCATAAGTCACTATATCAGGATTGCAACCCGCATCAATCATTTCTCTGAACACCTCCCTCGCTTTAGGCAAATTCGGATCCTTCCCCCATCCGCCGATCAATATACTATAGGTCTTTGAGTCTGGCTCAAACCGATCCTTCATTTTATCAAAAACCTCCTGAGCCTTCCTCACATTCTTGGACTTACACAGAGCACTCAGCAGGCCATTGAACGCTGCTAAATTCGGAGCACAATCATACTTCTCCATAACATTAAATGTATAAAGTGCTTCCTCAACCTTCTGTGCCCTAGCATACTTCCTCATAATGATTCCAAACGTCTCCATATTCTGAATCCTCTTCGCCCTCATCGAGTTCACAAGATCCCACATGATCTGGTACTGCCTGATCTTGGCCAAAGATTCAATCATAGCATGGTAGGCCTTAACACTATGCGAATAATTTCGCTGCGTTGCCGCCCACCCAAAGAACCGGTATGCAACCATACCGGCATTGTTGAATCTCATGAGAACTTCCTCTACCATTTCGGGTGAAATTCGAATCCCGGTTTGGTCAAGGGCGGTATCAAGAGCAAGTGTTGGGCAGGACATCATGATTTTGCAAATTCTTTTTGTTGGGTCGGAAAATTGCCTCATGGGTTCTGTTGAACAGTAATTCCGGGTCAATTTCATCAACCCAAAACCTAATCTTTCCCCACATTTTTGCAATTTTATTGCCATGTTTTTGGGAATCCGATTGAAAAATCAAGTCACCTGGATCATTTGAAATCTAAAGTTAGTGAAATCAAACATCATTTAACTATTCAAATAGGGAACTGTTATTAGCACTCCAAAAATCTCATTCTACACTCCTATAAGTGTCTTTATTCTTTATAAGTATAGAAAATTTGGAGTGCAAAATGAGATTTTTGGAGTGCTAATAACAATTCCCATCAAATAGTGGGAATACATTAACAAATTAGGACCAACAAATTTAATTTTTGAAAATTGAAAATAAATTAAGAAAAATAATAAGACTTTTTGAAATTTCCTGCAATTCGATGTGTTCTAATATCTTCCAATAAATTAACCAAAGGAAACAGAAATTCTAGAGAGAGAGAGGTGAAGCAAACGTACTCATACCAATACCCACCAACCAATTCTATTCATTGACAGCCAAATTCCATAACAGAAATACTACCATGCTTGCTTAAATAACATTACTTAGACCGCAAACATCCACACTGATACATATCAAAGCATCCCAAAGATCTAAGGAAACCCCTTCTAGCAATTATTCAATGTTGGGTGTTAAATTAACACATGTATGTAGAAATAGACACAAACAATTCTCCTAATCAACTTGGAGGGAACCCCATGAAATATGACTCATAATAATCAGGAATAATTGGGGAACCTCCAAAATCCCAGTAACACGAAAAGACTAATAGGACAACAGGAAATTAAGAAACAAATGCCACGCCAGATTGAACACAAGATTTTCAAGGCTAACTACTTGGAAATCTCACTAATCCTGGCAGCATTCCTCATTGCTAAATTAATCAAGGTGGCTACAGCCTACATAAGAGACGCAAGTAACCGAAATCGACGCAAACACCCCAAAACATTCATTACAAACAGAATTACAGAAGATATAGGAAAACATTGCAGTCACTAAGAAAATGCAGGAAAACAATAGAGACCAAAATATCGAACTTTAACGAAAATCCCTAGTTTCCAATATCTATGTTTGCAATTGGTACGAAACCAATATCTATTTCCTTTACCAAAAATTGCCAAATTTGTTTTATCACAAACTACAGCAAGCACATAACAAACGCAAAAAATTCCATCTTTTCTTAGTTCTCCTACCAACCAAACAAAATTAAACCCAAAAAAATGGAGGAAACGAAAGGGAATTAACCTCCAGAACTCCTCGCGGGTAGGGAAGGTGTAGAACGGCGACCATCTCTCCTTATTCGAGCTCGTCGTCGTCCTCCCTCGGCTTAGGGTTAGCCTTGGTCTTCACGGAGCTGTCGAGAACTGGAGGGAGAGAGGGAGAGAGGTCTGGACAGTGGTGCGTAGGCCAGGGAGCCCAAAATAATCCTAGAATTCCCCAGAAACGGACTATCTTTGATAACAAAAAAAAAATTTTGTCACACCCCCTTTCAATTTTGTCTGTCAACAAATTAAAGAAATTTAATAACAAAAAAATTAACAAAGGCATGTGCAGAGAAAAATAGGTGTAAAAATATCACTTTCTTCTTCATTTATCTTGGACAATCCTTCGTAGAATTATCATGGAGAATCCTTGTTGGTATCAAAATTAATATTATAATATTCTAAGATTTTTTTTTTTTAACAAATGATATTATCTTCACTAGAAGAAGGGGGTAGGTTTGGCCTTACAATGAGCTAACAATGATATGATTCAAACTCGCATTTGACGAGAATCGAACCTAAGACCTCTCATTTACAAGTGAATAGGAATATTACTCGACCGTATTACTAAGTGACATGATTTTTAAGAATTATTTTGGAAATCTTTGGTATGACATTATTTGTCTTTCTAACGTTCCTTATTAGGCTTTTGGTAGCATGTTATTAGGGTTTTTTTTTGTTTAAAGGAATAAGATTTCAAATGATAGAAAAGTTTAAAGATAGAAATTAGTTAGTAATTGTACATTTAATTTCATTGCCTTGTCTCCTTGCCTTGAGCAGAAAAACTTGAAGAAGGTGTAGTCAGAAACTTAAGTTTTCTTGATGGTTGACACGTGTAGAGGGAATGCGAGCCTAATCAATTTAATAAGGGCATTCTTGTCAATTGCAAACAAAAATGTACATGTTAGCATTTTTAGAATTATTTTTTGTTCCACAAATGCTCAACACTTGTACCACGCTTATAAGGTGCATGAAATATAAGAATCCTAAGTTAGTGGTGTAGCCAAAAGTTGATTCCTTGACTGTATTAGATTCTACGCTCTGATTTGTAGCGAAATTCTTCTAGGAGATAGAGTCCAACTGCCTTTCAAAATTATTTAACTCTAACTTAAATATATGATTAAACAAACTTAGAGAACAATTATTTTTCAAACAAGAAAGAGAGAAAATTAGAGGAAATTGTTCCCCTCCTCCAATTTCCTTCTTTGTTTGCCCTGTGAAGAGTTGATTATCGTTGATGCTTCTGCCACTGCCCTAAGGTATCTGTGGGGTAGGTTGTCACCACTGGAGCCTCGCCTACTGTTGACATCAAACCATATTAGTACGGCTCATGAGTTGCATTATGACATGTCAAAAAGCATCCAAGCTTTGCTTTATGTCGACAATAAGCGAGGCTATATAAGACTGCCTATGCACCTTGTCAATGACATGTCACAACACGTTCAAACCTTCTTATGACATGTCATGATAGCACCGCAAATATGCCAAATGCGCACAATGTCCATACCAAAACATGTCAAGTTCCATTTCAACTGAAATAGGAAGTGTCTCGGACGGTCTCAGACGGCCCCTGATGGAGTGGCTAGGTAGTCCATGGTCACGTTGTGACTTGTTAACGCGACTACGTACTTCATCGCTAATGTCCCAAACACCATTCAATACGTACTTCATAGCTAATGTCCCAAACACCATTCAATACTGTGACAGTTAAAACCTGACGTCCCAAGTTGAATTGACAAAGGTTTCATGTCCGGTTGCTCAAGAGTTGGCCGCGTTGTAAGCTAGGCGATAGTTTAGCCCGAAACATGTGAACTCTTATTTTTATCGAATTTCCTCGCACAATAAACTCCCCATTGTGTATAGCTTGTGAGTTCTTGATGCCTTGTGGCTTCTGGTCCACAATTTTTTGTCTTAATGGTGGTTATAAGCTTATGACATTCACAATGCATCATCTTTCTTTTCCTCTTTAAATACTAGTACCAGTGCCAAACTTCTTATCCCAATTTATAAGATTCATATTGATATAGTGCCCAAGTCGTGTGATGCTCAACTTCCCCATCTAGTTGAAGAAATCCCCCTCTCCAAACGATAGTACTCAAAAAAGAGATTCAAACTGATATAATCGTGGGTTTTTTTTTTTTTTTTTTTTTTTTGATAATGATATAATAGTTTTTCATTTATTCATATTTGGGCACATTCTGAATCTTATTTATTCACGTCAAATAAGAAGTTGCAATATCACTTAGAATTTTGTGTCTCCACCATTTTCTCATTATTGATCCCTAACTTAAATTCTTGGTGTCTATTCCTCAGATAAACTGGAACAAAAATGATCAAAGAATAACAAGCTTGGGAGAGGAAGAAAACGAAAAAACAGAGCGAGGGAGATGTAAATCCAACATCATCGAGATTCTCTTCTATAGTTCGGTTGTCGTATGAGGCCTGAAAAAATGAAACAAAAACAACAATTCAACATTAGCATTCGATCATATTCTCTACAATTGTCAGCCTACTGATGTTTTCATGCTTCAAGTCGAAGGATTAGGTCAAAGGGAGATTCATGGGAGGGAAATGGCAAGCAATGCAACTGAATCACAAGTCTCTCCATTGTTGGAGCATTATTAGAAAATATGAAAATAACACAAGAATTCTAATGATAATAATCATAAAGAAAATCACAACATAAATAGTCTACATGATTAATATAAACAACTGGAGATAAAGTTAGAAAAAACTGACAAACTTGGAGATTGAGGCTTGCATAAATGCAATGTCCTAAAGACAGAATTTTGCCCCTACTCTTGTGCTTGTAGTTCGGTAGGTGTCCATTTCCCAGGATTCAACAATCTATAATCTGAAGTCAAAGCACTTCAATCTTCAAACTCTGACGAACTTTATATATTCCATAGTCTCAAGACACGACTTAGAATTTGACACTCAAAACATGAGAGAAACAAAGTGGGGAAACCCTATTTCTCAAGAGTAAAAATTAACTCTAATTTTCTATCTTAATGATGATGGTTTCATGAGTTTATATAGCACCCAAGTACTTCTTGTTAAATAGATGTAATTTTTCATCTATAAGTATACATCATTTGCTAAGGGAATGCACCTAAATAACATAACCTTTCTAAGAAATATGGTTAACACTATTTTTCATTCAATTATTAAAATTATATATTACAATATTTTATATTATAATATATAATTTCCAACAACCCCCCACATGAATGAAAAATCAGGAAGAATTTGAGAGTACAGGAGGACAAGAGATGCATCGGGAGAGGTGTCTTTTGAACTTGAACCTACTCTAGTGAATTCTTATCGGGTTTACTTGGTGACGCAGTGGATGTACTTGGTGACGCAGTGGATGTGGAAAATCTTGAATTTTTCACCGTAGCAGTAAATCGAGACAATAAGCAACACATGTCACTAATCCTAATATATTACGGTTCATACGGTTGTGTTCATTTTGGTCCTGAACAAATCTTGGATTCATGAGAGCTTTAGAGAATTTAGCCATCTCATTCTCATAGAAGCGACCTACTTCTACTCTCACATAGGTGATCACTGATTAAGAATAGTTTGCTATATTCCTCTTATTTATAAGATATCACTGTCATTAAGTATAAATTAAAAACCTTTAAACTTCTGCAGACAACACACTTCTTCCATCATAGGAATGAGGTATATAGTGTGTTAACTTTTTTGAATCATGCCCAACCAGTTTGCCTATTGAACTCAGACCATGAGATCTCCAATCAACTAAGTTAGGTTTCCGCTCGACTGATTCATTAGTTATGTTGGCTTTAGCCTCATTCCCCTCAATGATCAATTTACTCTCTAATCTAACCTTTAATAATTGGATCCACTACTAGGTTGACTATTTTTAAAGGAAAACTAATGAAAAGGGTTTGAAAACTTTGAGTTTTAATCAAAATGACAAAAATGTGTTGTAAGTGAATAGTACCAGGAGTGACTTTTTAGAATAAAAATGTCATTTTCGTTAAAAGTGAATAGTATCAAAAGTTTTTCGTTAAAACTCCATTTTTCTTAATGGCGTGCACAATCTATCTAATGAAATTATATTTCATATGAGAGAAGTTGTTTCTCAATTTCAAGTCCTCAAAAGTACATATATGTTGGGACTTTTGAAAGTAATTTACTAACACTAGGAAGTAGACTTCCCCCATATTTAAGGTATTTAAAGAAAGATCTCTAAAGCTTTCAGCACCTTAAAATTGTATATTATCACGTTTAGGTGGCAAATTCTTTTATTCTTTCTTATTAAGTAAATACCATTATATCTTAATGATATTTAAACAACCCCACAATTCTCTCATAATTGTGATTGCTTTAAGGTTGTTAAAGCACTTCTTTGGACCTTAGCCTCTTCTATTTATTAATTCAATCGTCATTTTATTAAGACGAAAGTAACTCATCCATAATGAGTTCAAGCTCCATGATTTGAATATGGTATTGTGTATTGTTATCACAAACGCGTTCTTACCATGAACAACCATGATATAACAAACTCATTGGTAGTCCTTGCTTACCAAATAAGCAACGTCGCGTCTTCTGCAAATGTACAAAAGACATGTAGAAGACCCCCACACTCTCAGTGTCTTATTCTTTTCAAATGAATTGGCAATTGGCTTCATCCATGGCTAACACGATCACTGCGCGCAAGATTCTGTATGATGCTTTTCATAATAGTAATTAATTGCCTTCTTTGCTAGTACCAATTAACAGCCTGAAATTGTTTCTTTTTAGTGTAACACAAATCTCTAATAGACAATATTATCTTCTTGTAATAGCATCATTTAGATGACAACATTAATTATATCCATTTTGTGCAAATGGAACACTAAATCAAAACACCGCTTCAAACAATATTGTAGTTGCTTTAATTTGTTCATGTCTCTTCATTTTACCAACTACTATTGGTAATTGTTTGGCATGGAATTCTTGTCCAAAACACCTAAGCAATTCTCAGGTTTTGATCTTGGCAAGCAACTTGCAAACCCATCAAGAACCCTGAGCAGTTTCTAAGGTCCTTCATCAACGCAAATATGTCTTACATATAAATATTTATAGGAACTTCTCATTTATAGATCATACGGATAGTAAACTAATTTAGAAAACCATAGGTTCTTCTCCACATTTTAATAGCGATGTCTCTCTTTCCAGAAGAAGGAATTGGAAACACCGATAATTCGTTATTTAAATTAAACTGCATATATGTATAACTGATCGACATATATTTTACAAAAAACATGCATGTATCCTAGAATCAGACTTGTTCTAGATTAATGCATAAATTATAACTTTATAATCCTAGATTATAATGCATGATTCTCGTGGCCTATGTATATGCATGCCAAGTCAATTAACAATTCATGGACAATTCTACACGTATCTCTTATGGAGTGAAGTGTCAAATTTTCAAGGACGCCAAAAAAGATGTTGAGACACCTCCTTTGTTTGAATCAAATCATTCAATCCAAAAGGCATGAATCAAAATCCAAAAATATCCATTCTATTTTTACTTTTATCTTCATCAATATATATATATATATATATATATATATATATATATGAAGTCTCGCAATTAGATATCTTCTGTCAATCATTAGTACTTAAGAATGTGGCAATCTTTCATTTACGCTACCATGGAATACAACGAAAGGTCATACTTTCATAACGATCATCATGTACAATGATTTGAAGATCTCCAACTTGTTTGACGATTTTTTTTCTTTTTCTCTCCATTGTTTTACGTATACTGCATATACGTCTTACATCCCATAATCTTTCAATACATATTTTCTAACAATTGCATATAAATTTCTGTCTTTAGATTGCTTTATGCAAGCCTTAATCTCCAAGTTTGTCAGTCTTATCTGTGTGGTGCTTATATTACTACGCAATGCAATGGAGTAGGTCAAGCACCACAGTTGAGGAATGTTAGAATCCAACTCCACTTCTTTCTCAATTGCACATGAACTTGTATTACAGAGAAGACTATTACGACTATTACAACATCAACTACTCTTTTTCTCTCTAAGCTGCCTGCCCATTTATACAACATATACTATTAATATGATGCCGACACGTGGCATCCTAATAGGGAAAACCTCAAGCTTGAGCATTAAAGCTTCCAAACAAAATTCCTTACCAACAACTTGTGAGTCTGTTTAAGTAGAGGAGTAAAGATAGTGCAAAATTTCTTTATATCACCCATCACATCATCATATTTGGTATGGGGATCAACAGTCGGTTTGGCTGAATACGTCTAAGATCAGTTTGGAGACTTGGCCGAGTCGGATATCGGTGCGAGGGCGTGGGTCAAGTCTTGGCCGCGGGCTTAACTACGAGGACTAAGATATGATTTTTACTACCTACAAAAGTAGGAATAAAAACATTCAAAATACTTGCAAGAATATAAGAATGTTGTTGTATAGATGCTCGAACAACCCCTAAAACATAGGTCTCTTCTTCCAATTAGGAAACTAAATAATAATAAAATAGTTTAGAAAATAAAGTCCTATAGGAGAATCTGTCAGGTAACTGTACAGCCACGTTTTAGTCTCAGATATACTCCAAATCCGGCCCATAATAGCTTGTTTTGAAGATCAGGACATTCTGAACACATCTTCAGAAGGCCATGAACCTATTCGAAGTCATCTTGGGCTCCAAAAACGCAATTCAAGCCCAAAACGTCACTATTTCAGCACTGCACATCGCTCCTTTATTTTATTGCCAGAAAATAATCTCTTGGTGGAAAAATCTGATATATACAATCAAGCCAAGTGACTCACGAATATCTTCCAACTGGAATTACTCCAAAATTCGTCCATTTGACCACATTTTGCTCCAGAGGAATTCAAAAGTTCTATATTGGAAATACAATTCAAAGTATCAAAATTCTTCCAAAATATTAACCAAAATATACTAAGAATAGGGTTAAATATATAATATAAAATCTACTCATCAGCCGACTAGCTCGCGTGGTTCGGGCTTAGGAGGCATGGGCTCTCTAGGTTGGACCAGTGTGGGAAGGTCCTGGTCCTGGGATGCAGCTCTTGTTGATGCTGTTCTCATGGTCTAGCTTGCTCAACCTAGGCATGCGAGCCTAAGGCAGCTGTTGTAGCACCTGTTGTTGTTACTGCAACGACATCGAATGTGGTTAGCGGAGGTGGTAACTACCCATCCTTCGTGTCCTATCGTGTAGATGGTGAAACGGGGCTGGGGTTGGGGCCGCTTCGTTGGCTATGTTCTTTAGTTCATGTCCTGGTACATAGGGAGTACTGTTTGTCATGATTTCGGAATTTCCAACAATTCTTCCTTTGTCTAGAGCGCACAAATAATTTTTTTAAAGGATTTGAAGATTGGGTGCGCTAGAAAAACTCTATAAAGGTAGAAATTTAGAAAAGAATTGTGAGAGCTTCTTTGAGAATTAAATCAACCTCTCAATGAAAGCACCAAACTTGTGGTAGCAAAAATTATGTCTTTGACAAAATTCTTATTACAATACAAATTAAACACATTTGGTTGACGCTAGAACCATGCAACCTGAGAGAAGGGGTTTGACCAATGAACATTTCCTAAGTCAATTTATCTTAAAAGAGAGTGAGATTAGGGTTGAGTTGTACTTCAACGTACTTGAGAAGTGTGTGGATTGAGTATTTATAGGAGCATGGATGGTCACATGTGTAGGGTTTTCATAACATGTGATGACATCTTGTTGATCAAGGTGTGTTATTAGATCGATTAAGTTGTACTTGTGCCATGATAGTATTGAGGATAATCCTTGTAGATATTATTAAATTTAATTAATAATATCCTAAGATTATCTTTGGTATGATATGATTAGGCTTCCTTAGTTAAAACAATAAATCTACACTGAGGAAAGATTAAAGATAGGAATTAGTTATTAAATATACCTTTAATTCCCTTGTATTATCTGCTTGTCATGACCAGTGGAGCTTGAAAAAGTTGTAGTCATTAAAACTTAGGTCTTCTTGATGGTTGAACTGGTGTGGAGCGAACACGGGCCTCACCAAATGAATAAGGGCATTCTCGTCAATTATAGATAAAAGTCCACATGTCAACTCCATGATTTTCTGATTTATTTTTTGCTCCACATGCAGTTAGTTTTTAGAGTTAAATGCATTTTACACCACAAGGTTTGGGAATCATTAGCAAAATCCGCCACGAGGTTTCAACTTTTGCATTTTACACCATATGGTTTTAGAATTATACCATTTTATTCTCTCTGTCAATTTCATAATCTTATTAGACATTGCGTGTTGATGTGGCATAAATTTATCCCACATTTTATAAAATTGATATCAACGTGTAAATTCCATGAAATGAGGTATAAACATTATGCTTTCTAAGTAATAAAATTCTGCAAGCTACGAGAAGCTAGTAGTATTTATCTGTACAATGTTAAAATAGGTCTAAATTCAACTGTTTTTTTTTTTTTTTTGGTTAAACGGGAATATAACAAAAAAGTTACCGTCCAAGTTGGAAAGTTGTTCGTATTTTTCTTTCCATTAAGGGAAGAGGTCCGAGGCTCCCATCCCACGGTTGATTGAAACCGAAATAAATCAAGCAATTTTAATGAACAAAGTTGTTTGTAGTATTTGGAACAGGTCTAAGTTCGAATCCCCTTCCCCCGTTCATCGAAGAAAAAACAAATTTAAAACAAAAATTGGTATGTCCCTTGAATGCGTTGATTTAATTTCCAAATTTGTGAAAGAGTCTTATCTCTGTTGTGCTATATATATTACCTTGAGTGGTACAATTTAGAGTATATAGAGCTTAAGCCTATTAAAACAAGTGTATATAGGCAGCTCAATTCTTGAACCAGAAAATAACAATGTTTAGGCAGAAAGTGAAAGTAGCATGGGTAGAAAATGACAGGACTATCATGTTCCAAAAGAGGAAAAGAAGGTTACTGAAGAAAGTGAGAGAGCTGACCACCTTGTGCGGTGTCAATGCCGTCGTTATTTTCCGTGGTCCGCACGACAACAAGCCGACAGCGTGGCATTCCGGTCAAGTGACGGAAGAATTGCTCACCAGTGTTCAGAACATGGAAGAGATCACTGACCTTGAGGAAGAAAAAACTAAACTTGAAGAGAAGTGACTGGCGGGAGATTTCTGGGTGTGATGGTCCTCACCATTTTGGGGGAGTGTAGGTGCTTCGTACACAACCATTGTCGAAGAGTTAATCTTGCATAATCTTTCTCAATTTTTTTTTAAAAAAAATCAGAAATAAATTGTACTTCCCCAGTTTTCTAGTGCTTTTTGTTGTTAACGTTAAATTTTTTTTTTATTTTTTTCTGGTTATCGTTTTTAATTCATGTATCAGTACTTTTTCATTGGTTTTATGCTACAATGGAAATAGGGGTATATATGTAATGATCTAAAGAAGAAAAAAATATAGATCTGTATGTAATTAAGTAAAATAGCTTTTCAGGTTATATGTGGGTTAATTACATTAATACCCCCTGAGGTTTATCGAGTTTTCACAAAACCCCCTCACATTTGAGACATTATACTAGCACCCTGTCACGTTTTAATTCACTTTCAAATAACCCCTTTAGTCAAAGTTCTACTGATAAATTGACAACTTTACCCTTATAACTAATTAATTAAATAGAAATATGTTAGTAAAAAAACATTAATAATGAATTAAACATTGAAAAATTTAATTAAACATTAAAAGAATAAATTAAAAACTTAAAAATAGAAAAGGAAAAAAAAAAAAAAAAAAAGAGTAAACCTAAACCCCTTCCCCAATTCCACTCCCCTACGTTTTCCTTTCTCGTTGTCCCACCATTGCCATCTTCACCCTTTTCCTCTCCCCTGCCCCACCCTCACTACTCACTACCCCGTCACTGCTTTAACAATTTTGCAGGCCAAAGCCATCTGTGGCTTCTTCAATCTTTCTCTCATTCTTTTCCTTTCTCATCCCGCATCTTCTTCCTCTCAACAAAAACTCCACTGGGAGAGAGGTGAGTTCCCGGGCGTCTCAGATACATCAACTCCGATGACTTACAGATAAACCTTCGCTCTTTCCGCTTGATCTCCACTCGTTCCGCTTTGAAAAATGTGAAGAATAAGGTGGATTGGAAGAACAATGCCAAGGCCTAGGTCAACACTGTCACCGAGGCCCTGTCCGACGCCATTGAGAAGAAGCAGTGTCTTTTTGCTCTTGAGGTTTTTGTCCTTAATCTAAAGAAAAATTAAGAAAATTTTCATCTTTGTCTGAACAATTTGACTGTGAGGCATTTTCTATTCTTAACCTGATGAAGACTCTCTCGTAATGCCAGTCTGATGTTTTTACTAACAGTAACTTGATAAAGGTTTGCATTTGATTTATTTTTAATGTTTGATTTATTGATTTATAATTTTTTTTTCTAATATATATTTTTATTATTTAATTAATTAGTTACAAGGGTAAAGTTGTCCATTTATTAGCAAAATTTTGACTGAAGGGGTTATGTGAAAGTGGATTAAAACGTGAGAGGGTGTTAATGTAATGCTTCAAATGTGTGGGGGTTTTGTGAAAACTCGATAAACCTCAGGGAGTGTTAGTGTAATTAACCCGTTATATATATGCTTATCTTCTTGCTAATATACGCCATTTATAGCCACTTAGTATTACGGTCTAGTGATGCAAGAAGCATTTCAAATGTTTTTGAAATCAAAAAATAATTTCTCTATAAACACTTTCAATCATTTTAAATACATTTCCAAAAGAGTCATTAATCACTTTGGTCCTAAAGAAAAATATGTCCATAATGTACGGCTAAAAATCATTAATGGTAACAAAGAAAATTAAAGATGAATTTGTTAAAATATGATTGCATAGTCTTTTCAAAAAAAAAAAAAAAATGATTACATAGACTAAATTAGTGAATGGGGAAAAACCTAAGGACAAAATGCATTTAACCCTATAATAATTTGATAGTATCAAAAAGTTTAATCTAATAACTAAATTGATATTCATTGATAATCATTTCATTTCTAGTTTTTAATATTGATTTCTTGTATTTTTATAGAACTATATTTCATTCTAAAGGGTTAGAAATTGAACTAAAAATGCGAAGTAGGTAGATTCGGGTAGGGGAGGGTTTGGTTTTGTTTGGTTCGGTTTTTGGCCGAAATCGGAAACCAAATCGAAATTACTGTTCGGTTCAGTTTCCTTTCGATTTTTTTCAGTTCGGTTCAACTTCAGTTTCAGTTTTTTCTGGTTAGGTTTCGGTTTGGTTCTTTTATTTATTTATTTTTTTCCTTCTGCAACTTTTTTAGGTTGAAGAATAAATCAGTTTGTTTCTAGATACATGGATTGCAGAACAAAATCAATAAACTGACTCTATCATTAAGCAAATGAATTTTCAAATTCAATCATTGAAAAAGTCCATAATCTAGATTTCATCTAAGTTTTAGAATACTAATTTTCATATCACGAAAATCTTTCATAAAGAAGTGTATCTCTATCTAATCAACCAAAACACAAGTCCCAGTAATTTAATTTTCCACAAATCTAAGCATGCATGCATAATTTTCGATTAGGAAGACCTAAAATGTCACATCCCGACCACATCCCGGGCTCAACTTCACCGTAACACTATATTGTTCACTTTGGGCATCAACCACGTCCTCACGGTTTTGTTTCTGGGAACTCACACGAGAACTTCCCAGTAGGTCACCCATCCTGTGATTGCTTTTGCGTGAACTCGCTTAACTTCGGAGTTTCAATGGAACCCGAAACCAATGAGCTCCCAAAAGGCCTCGTGTTACGTAGAGACGAGAATATACATATAAGACTTACAGGATCCACTCCCCTGGGCGATGTGGGATGTTACATAAAATCATATGAAAATTTGAGAAATCTAAATTCAAATTCCACATATAAATCTTTGAATAAATTTGCGAGGCATCGCTTGGTAGAATCGGCTATGGTGTCGGCGTCGGGAGCTACAGACGGAGTTAATCTGCTGGAGATCAAGTAGGAAGTGTAGAAATAGAGCTCTGGAATTCCGGGGAGGATAGAGTCGGTGGGTGAGATTCGAAATTAGGGTGAGAAGAAAGAAGATGTGGGGTCTAGGGAAAAAAAAGAAAGAAGAGGAAGAAAAAAAAATGAAAGAAGAGGGAGAGAAGACGATGTGGCTGAGGTCTAAGGAGAAGGAAAAGAAGAAGAAAGAGGGACCAAAAAAAAAAAGATGGAGATGAGGAGAAGGGAAGGCATGCGGCTCTCTAAGCAAAAAAAAGACAGTGCTAGGGTTTATAATTGGGTTGGAATTGGGCTTGGAGATTGGGCTTGGAATTGGGGTGGGAATTGAACTTAAAAATTAAAATACAAAAAAATAAAAAATATGAACAAAAAAAAAAAGGACAGTGCTAGGGTTTATAATTGGGCTTATAAATTGGGTTGGAATTGGGCTTGGAGATTGGGGTTGGAATTGGGCTTAAAAATTAAAATACAAAAAATAAAAAATAAATATATAATAATTCGGTTCGGTTCAGTTTCTGAACCCTCGAAACCGAAACCAAACAAAAAGATTTCGGTTCGGTTCCCTTTTTTTTTCGATTTTGATTTTTTCGGTTTCTGTTCGGTGTAAGATCCCACATCACCCAGGGGAGTGATCTTTATATGTATATTTCTATCCCTACCTAGCACGAGGCCTTTTGGGAGCTCATTGGCTTCGGGTTCCATGGGAACTCCGAAGTTAAGCGAGTAGTGCTCAACAGCACTCCCATGATGGGTGACCCACTGGGAAGTTCTCGTGTGAGTTCCCAGAAACAAAATCGTGAGGGCGTGGTTGGGGCCCAAAGTGGACAATATCGTGATACGGTGGTGGAGTGGTCCCGGGATGTGGTGGGCCCCGTGCCGGGATGTGATAATTTGGTATTAGAGCCTAACCCTAGCCGTGGTGTGCCGACGAGGACGTCGGGCCCCTAAGGGGGGGGTGGATTGTAAGATCCTACATCACCCAGGGGAGTGATTCTTATATGTATATTCTCATCCCTACCTAGCATGAGGCCTTTTGGGAGCTCATTGGTTTCGGGTTCCATAGGAACTCCGAAGCTAAGCGAGTAGCGTGCGAGAGCACTCCCATGATGAGTGACCCATTGGTAAATTCTTGTGTGAATTCCCAAAAACAAAACCGTGAGGGCGTGGTTGGGGCCCAAAGCGGACAATATCGTGCTACAGTGGTGGAATGGGCCGGGGATGTGGTGGGGCCTTGGCCGGGATATGACAAAGCGTGGTCGGGGCCTAAAGCGGACAATATTGTGCTACAGTGGTGGAGCAGGCTCGAGATATGGTGGGGCCTGGGCCGGGATGTGACAAAGCGTGGTTGGGGCCCAAAACGGACAATATCGTGCTACAGTGGTGGAGTGGGCTTGGGATGTGATGGACCCCGGGCCGAATGTGACATTTGGTGTTCGGTCCCTTTTTTTTCGATTTTTAGAACCCACCCCTAGATTCGGGTATTTATAGGAGCAAAGTAACTTTAAGTCACTTGAGAAGAATAGGGTATTTATAGGAGCATGGCTGGCCACATGTGTAGGGTATTCTTTGTCAAGTGCTGACTTCCAGTTGGCCAAGGTGTGTTATCAGATGATAAAGTTGAACTTGTGTCATGATAGTACTAAGGATAATCTTTGTATATATTCTTAAACTTAATTAATAATATCCTAAGGCTTATCTTGGATAGTTCTTGATAGGATTTATTGGACTTTCTTGTTTAAAGGAATAAGTCTTCGATGAGGAAAGTTTAAACGTAGAAACTAGTTATTAATTCTACTTTAAATTCTCTTGCCTTATATCCTTATCAAGAGCAAAGGAGTTTGGAAAATTTGTAATCAGGAGGTCTTCTTGATGGTTGAACTACTCGTAAATCGAATGTGGCCACGCCAATTGGATAAGATTGTTCTCGTTATTTGCAGATAAAAGTCCATGTGTCAACTCCATGGCTTTTTGAATCATTTTCTTTTGCACAGTTAGTTTTTAGGGTTAACTATATTTTACATCACAAGGTTTGGGGCTATTTTGCAAATAAGCCGTGAGGTTTTAATTTTTGCATTTTACACCACATGGTTTTAGAATTATACCAATTTAACGGTTTTAGAATTATACCAATTTAACCTCTCTTTTAATTTCATCGTATTATTAAACATTATGTATTAATGTGACATAGACTTGGCCCGCATTTTAAGCACTTTTTGACCATCAATTTCAATATTTAGTACTTTACTCTTTTATTCTTTTAATCTTTTTGTGAAATTGACAGTCAACATGTAAAATTCTATGAAATGAGATATAAACATTACGCTTTCTAAGTAGTAAAATTCTGTAAGCTTTGTGAAACTAGTAGTATTTATCTTTACAATGTTAAAATAGGTCTGAGTTCAACTCCTTTTTTGTTAAAAGGGAATATAACAAAAAATTTAATGACCAAAGGTGGAAAGTTGTTGGCATTTTATTTCCATTAAGGGAAGTGGTCCAAGTTCGTCGCCCCCATCCGCGGTGACTGAAACCAAAATAAATCAAGCAATTTAATGACCAAAGTTGTTAGTAATATTTGTCTTTACAGTATTGGAAGAGGTCTAAGTTCGAATCCCCTTCCCCTGTTCATCGAATAAAAAACAATTTTAAGAACAAAAATTGGTATGGTCCTTGATTGCGTTGATTTTATTTCCAATTTTGTGAAGGAGTCTTATCTCTATTGTGCTATATATATATATATATATATATATATATTCTCTTGAGTTGTACACAGAGTATATAGAGCTTAAGCCTAGAAAAACAAGTGTGTATAGGCAGCTTAATTCTTAAACCAGAAAACAACAATGTTTAGGAAGAAGGTGAAAGTAGCATGGGTAGAAAGTGATAGGACTATCATGTTCCAAAAGAGGAAAAGAAGGCTACTGAAGAAAGTGAGAGAGCTGACCACCGTGTGCTGTGTGAATGCCGTCGTCATTTTCCGTGGTTCACACGACAACAAGCCAACAATGTGGCATTCCGGTCAAGTAACAGAACAATCTCGAAAACTGATCGAGCATTTCGAGCCGGACCTAGATCTTCCAACACGTTCTTTCTCTCCTCATGAGGGTGAAGACGAGGAAAAGATGATGAGAAAAATAGGAGGCTTCAAAAACGATATGCATGGGATATGAATGTCACGTAATGGTAACGTTAGAGGAAGTCCAAGAAATGGTATATGGCTTCCTTATGACATTACCAAAACCTAGAAATTGCTTCTCTACATGTTTAATGCAGAAAATAAGAAATAATTCATATAAAAAAAATCAGAAATAAATTGTATCTCAGTTTTCTAGTATTGTTTGTTTTTATGGTCGATTTTTTTTTTTTGTGTCTCATCGTTTTTAATTCATTGTATCAGTATTTTCTCATCTATTATGAATTATATATTTTATTGTCTCATCGTTTTTAGTATTTTCTTTCTTTTAATTCAGTGGTTGTTCTTTTGTTGGTTGAATGCAAAAAAAGGAAAAAGAGCTATATATGTAATGATCTAAAGAAAGAAAAATAAGAAGAATTGTTGTATGTAATTAAGTAAAATACCTTTTGAGGTTATATGCTTATCTTATCGCTAACTTACGTCCTTTATACCATTTGATCACTTTGTTCCTGAAGTAAAACATGTCCATCATCGGATCGGATGCACACAAGACCAGGAAAAATTGTTCCACAACCTTAGGGGGATTAAATTAATCTTAAAAACATAAACCATAATGTATGGCTAAGGGCTGGTTTGAAATTATTTAAATTTTTTTAAAGCAACTTCTTAAAAGAGTTGGGGTTCTAATTGTGTTTGATAAATGGAATAAAAAGGTTTTTTTTTTTTTTTTTTTTTCAAAATTATGGGTCCAAAACAGCTGAAGGCAAAAATAGCTTTACACAAGCTTCTCAAAAAAGTGCTTTTCTTTATTGGAGGCATGTGTTAATGAAACCTTTATATTGACAATCCTACCCCCATCTAGCACTATAGTTTACTAAACACTTACCTACTTTATTTCACAGCTATTTATTCTCACAGTATATCAGAAATAGTTTTGAAAAAAGTACAACCCCAAAGTAGCCATAAAAACCGTAGTCACCTGCATTCTTTGACACAAATTTGACGAAGTTACATATCTATGGTAACAGAGAAAATTCATAAATGAATTTTTTAAAATATGATTGCATAGCCTAAATTAGTGAATGGGAAAAGCCTAAGGACAAAATCTGTTTAACACTATAAGAATTTGATAGTACCAAAAAGGTTAATTTAATAATTAAATTTGATATTCATACATTTTGGGCCTGATAACCATTTCGTTTTAAATTTTTAATATTGATTTCTTGTGTTTTATATTTCATTCTAAAGGGTTAGAAATTGTATTAAAAAATGCGATAGAGTTGAGCTAAGGAACATAGTGAGTATACCATAATAATAAGATATTAAACTCATCATTCAAATGAAACAAATATGAAACGTCTCACTTTTAAATGTAGAAAATGTCACGAGACGATAACACTAATGGTGGTTTCCGTATTAGAGATAAAAGTAAGTGTATATAGAGGGAAACTAATGATTAACAAATCCCTTATTTTTCTCTAAAAACACCCTTATCTTACAGAGCGAAAAGACAACTGTGTTTAGTCTTAGAACAACTCCTTTATTAAAAGAGTGTGATCCTTACGCATCTCCTCCTCTATAGTTCTCTCTAATTACAAAAGTGAAAATGAAAAAGTAAAAACAGAATGATAATAGCACATAGAGTAGAGCCTTCCGATATTGAGTATAATTCTCTTAACTGGGGTCGACATGCGGATAGCAATATAGCTATCGCCCAACACAGACATTTTGACATTGTCATCAAAATTTTTTTTATAACCATTTCGTCTTTAGTTTTTAGTTTTTGTTTTCACTTTTTTTATTTTTTTAAACTAAAAGTTGAAATCTTATTTGGTAACTATTTTAAGTTTTTGAAAAACCAAAAACCAAAAACTACTTTCTTGGAGGCCATTTGATAACCACTTTGTTTTTAGTTTTTGTTTTCTCTTTTTTAAAAACTGAAAACTAAAATTTTGTTTGATAACTATTTTCAGTATTTAGAAAAATGAAAACTGAAACTACTTTCTTGAGTTTTCAAAATTTGACCTTGAGTTTTTACTTTTCGGTTTTTAGTTTTTTTTTTTTGTTTTTTTGTTTTTTTGAAAACTGAAAGTAGTTATCAAACAAGATTTGAGTTTCAGAAAAGTGAACTGAAAATAAAAATCTGAAAACGAAATGGTTATCAAATGGTATCTTAGGTGTACAACATTATTTTTTATCCACTCCTTGCTCCTCGGGGTGTTTTGCCCTTAAAACTCTTTGTTGAGCACTGGTTTAGTGAATGCACCAAACAAGTACAAGTACATCTTCTTCCCAAAACTGCTTTGACAATTTGGTCTATCAACTATTATCAAATTAATATCGGCGATAAATTTACAAATTATATATTTCACACCTCTCATTAACACTTTCAGAAAAATTAAAAACTGAAATAAAGAGAGTAACAACTATTTGAGAAAAAAAAAAAAAACACACCCTGATTATTGAATATAGATTACAATTCTAGTTGTTGAATAGAGATCCCAAATCAAAGATATCTGCTACATATGTAAATGGTAAAAAACATGCTAGCTAAAAATTAATTTAAAAAAAAGCTGTAAAGTCAACCGTCCACTATCTCACCAATTTGTAATTATTGGTATTTATTTTGGTTGCTGATATTCTAACAAACGGTTTACACAGTCCAGTGTTTATCAAACATTGTCACAACCTGGCATTGGGAGCTTCAAGCACTGCTACATCAACTGGACGTTTTGTTTCAACAGCAAGACTCATTGATGATCCAGAATCCTCAAATCATGAGAATGGTCAGTCATCAACTTTATAAGCAATCTCAACTTCTTGATCATTCACTGAGGTTGAGAGGGGAGTAATAGTTGACACTTGTCAAATATAGAGTGATGAGTTAATTGTAGAGTTATTTGGAATTTGGTGAAAAGAATAGGTAGTTAAAGGGTACTTTTGTAATAGTGTAAAAGGTTGAAATACTATATAATCCAAAGTGTAATACTTTAGAGATCATTCTTTGTAAGCAAAATACGAATGAGAGAAATCATTTACTCTCTCTCTCTCTCTCTCTCTCTCTCTTAGTTTCATAATCGCCACCATTGTTCATCATACTTCGCAGAGGTTTAATATCTTTCTCTCTCTCTTCCACCTCTTTTCCATCTCTCTCTCGAAGCAAAATACGATTGAAAGAAATCATTTACTCTCTCTCTCTCTTCGTTCTTCTCTTAGTTTCATAGTCGCCATCTTTGTTCATCATACTTCGTAGAGGTTTAATATCTTTCTCTCTCTCTTCCACCTCTCTTCCATCTCTCTCTCGTACAATTTACACAATGGTACTGTATATGACTCATTTGCTTCATTTTATAGTCCATATTCTGGCCTTTTTTTTTTCTATACAGTATTCACCATCACACTAGCTAGATGGTAAGTAGCACATAGTACGTTGCTTAATCAAGAAACAAAGTTAAAGAATAACTGCAAAGTTCTCTAAGAGAATTATATATGCAATTTACATCAAAGAATTAGATGCATTCAAATTATATAATGTCAAAAGCTGAAAAAAGAAAAAAAGAAAAAAAGAAAAAAAAAAAAAAAAGAGTTTAGAAAAGATCCAAAGTTACTAGCTGTGTTCTTCCCAGCCTTATGGTAAAGTGTGTTAGCATTGATCCTCATCATTTCCTTTTCTTTTAATTCTTGCTTTTTCCAGTGACTTCTATTATTTTTAGGACCGGATGATATTCTAGCCTTTAGTGTTGGTCACTAAAGATTTTTCAGTGTATCGAGAATACGGCTTAACAAACCAAATACAAGAGCATCTCCAACCAATACTTCAAATTTCCAAGTAGACATGTAACGGTAAAAAATGGCATCTCATTTCATTCCAACCCATTAGCTAAAAGTTGATGTGGATTGAAGGCTTGGTGGGAGGCGTCAAAAACAATGTTCTAAAAAACGCTAGGCGCTAGTTGGGCGGAAGATTGGGGCATAGGCTGATTTAGATAAATTTATTATACATCGTACACATAAGTGTCATTTTACATATAAAAAGGCTTACAAATTACCCCAAATAAAAAAAAAAAAAAAAAAGCCCCAAAAAGACACGGCCCAATATATCCAGTTGATAAAATTAGCACATAACTCAAAAAGACCTTGTATGTTTAGTTATTTACAAAGAAAACCCTAACAAAAAGATGATAAAAGATTTGACAACCAACTCCTTGATATTTTGTTTAATTTATTATATTCTCAATCCAATAATGCAGTGTTATTTATTAAACAAATAATTTTCTTTATTCATTTCTGACACCTAAACCCAATTTCTCTGCATCTTCTTTTTCTTTATGTTGTCAATTCCAAAGTCTCCATCCCTTATCTTGGCTTCTCCCTTGGTTTAAACAAGCCTTACCTAGCTACCCTTTCCCTGGGGTGTCGTCTTGTCATCAACTAAACAAGCCTTCATCTTCATCAAACCGCATATCCTGACCAACCGAACCCAAAAATCAATTGAATTGTGTGGGTCAGTGTAGTGGTCATCCCCGATGGTGATGGTTTTAAGAAGTTCCAGACGACTTTCTCTCTCTTCTTTCAACAACAAAATTGCAGATTTCTCTATCTCTCATTCTTTAACAGATATCTCTCTTGTCTTTAGTACAAAGAGTTTATTATTATTATTTATTTTTTTTGTTACAAAACTAAGAGGCTGCCTAGACACTGATTAATAGCCCTTCTGATTTTTTGAACGATTTCATAATAATCGCAGCGGAGGTCTGCCATCCAGCGCCTAGGCGCCACCTAAGTGGCCGCCTAGTTCGCTTTTTAGAACACTGGTCAAAAGTGCCACCTCAAAATGAAGGTTATAAAAAACACTAAACGCTACTTGGGCGGCAGGCAAGGGCCTAGAGCCTAGACGGCTAGGCGGCCTAGGCATATTTATTTAAATTTATTATATATCATGTAAATAAGTGCCTATTTACACTTAATTAAAAAAATTATACTTGTATACATTGGTGAAGCTACAGAGGGACAAGGAGGGGCGACCGCCCCTCCCCTCTCCCGAAGTGAAGCCCAGGAGCCACGGTCCGCCCCTCTGCTCCCGTCGGAAAACCTGCAAGTCGTAATTCGTGAAGCCCCTTCCTAATCGGAAAGCACATTAGGCGAGACTAGGAGGGAGGGATTAAGCAGAGCTATTTAAGTCTGGGCGAGGCTGGGTGGGGTTAGGTGGGCGTATACGAAGAAGCCGGAAGCTGAAAGTTCTTTTGCACAGTCAGTCGTGCCCGAGGAAGACAATGAGGTCTCAACAACCATTTTAATTCCACGGTTTATTTAAGATGGTCCCACCATTTTCGTAATCGTTGCACATTTCTTTTAAATACTCCCCCATCTTCTATTTATTACTTTTTATATCCCTTCATTTTTCTCTTTCTTAACCTAAATATCATTTTTCCCCTCTCTTTAACCCAATATCACTTTTTATTTCTTTTAAGATCACCATATATTTTGTACCTACAACTCTCACCTTTTTGAAAAATAACGTTTTAGTTGATGTTTAAATATAATTTTGTTAAATAAGTGTTTAAATTTAATTAATTTATATAATATATTATAAATTTACCTAAATCCGTCTAATCTGCCTAGATCCTACCTACGCACAATATCCTAACCTGCCGTCCGATTAGTGCTAGCATCTTTTAGAATCTTGTTTTACAATCCCTCTTTCTAATTCTTTGCCTTTTGTGTGCCCAGATTGGCTGCAATCTGCAGCATTCAATCAACCAACAGCAGCCTTACAGCTGTTTTCATTCCATTCCAAGTGAAAGCCAACATAATCAATTTGATACTTATGAGTGGTTGGAGTAAAATATAGCAAGAGATGCTCCATTTTGCCGTTATTGCTATATTTTCAAATGAAAACGGGAGATGCTGGCAGTGATGTCTTCACTGAAAAGGATTTTTAATGTAACTTGTTTGTATTGATAAATTATGGACGATATTACTATATAAACAGACTTGGTTGTTTCCCTTTTTTTGAACTTTGTACTCTTTTAAATTTGCCCCTCCCCCTGCTAATTTCTGGCTTCGCCACTGCTTGTATGGATAATAGAAGAATGATAAAATGTAAAAATAGAAGTAGAAGAATACACAAAGTACATCCACCAAACAAGTTCAATATTTAAAAAATAGTAAGCATATAATCATAATGAGGAGTATTCTTGGATGATAGACTAAATTCTTCTTGTTCATGATCCTTGCATTGGATTGGACATAGATTAAATAATTTAACGTTGTTGTATCTAGTTTATTTTTTATTTTTTTGTATGTATCCCCTCAAAAGTTCCCCAATTCATTTCACAATTGGATGAACTTGTAATCAATCCATCATTTGCAAATCAGGTACACCATTTCCATAAGCATTCCACCATGAAACTAAAAAATAAAAAAGCACACAATTAATTAAAAATTATATATATGTATATATATATATACATACGTGTGTGTGATTCTATTAAGTAAAAAAATAATAAAACATTATCCCAATAAATTTATATAAATATATTACACACACACACATATATAAATAAATTTATATAAATATATTACACACACACACATATATATATATATATATATATATAATGTATATATTCCAAGGTGTTTGAAATGATAAAAAACCCCACATAGATGTAGTGGGTGGTTTATTAATGATTAAAAACCAAATAATATCCCATCTGTGTTTCTGACCCCTCCACCACACCTTTGTCACGCCAACTAAGATTTCCAAAGCCCATATCATTATCACACTTTGACCTGTTGGAAAGCGGAACACTCTTCCCATTTGAGTTTTTCCGTTTCTTCTTCTTCTTCCTTCAGTCATCAGAATGTTGAACTAAATCTCAAATCCAGATCGTGCTGCTGTGGATTGATACCTTAAAAGTTAAGAGTTTTTCTCTTTTTGCATTCTCTCTTTCCTCTTCTACTCACAAATGGTGAGCTATAGAATTTCAATCGAGGCTCCACTTTGAGATTGGGCATTGCAGATCCTACGTAAGAGTTGCAGAGCCAACTAGACAGTCGCTTAGAACTGCCCAGACCGCCTAGAGCGCCTAGGCGGCTGCCTAAATCTTCCCCGCCGTATATGAACATCTTGGACTAAATTGGGTCAGGGCTCCTCCATCGAGCGCCTAGACCGATTTTCAGAACACTGCTTAAAATACATATGCCAAATAATTATTTTAGTTTTTGGACTAGCCTTGCATTAAATGCTTGGTATAAGTGTAGCTATTTATATTTCTTTTAGTATTTACTAGCAGATGAGCACACATCCTGTGTGTGAACAATTTCATTTTAGTTTTTGTTATTGATTAAGGAGTGTGATTAATTTTAAAATTTTTAAAAAGAGTATGGAATAATAATGATGAGACAATTTCTCTTAATAAATGCATATTTTTTCTTTATAATTAAAGCCTCTTCAACCGCCCACCTCCTCCTACGTTCTCCTCAAACACAACCACTTAAGTTCATTCAAACTATCCAAAAAAACATCATGATTTCACGTACCTGTATGAAAAATGGTCGGATAATTTCTCTTAATAAGTGCATTTTTTTTTTATCTTATGTAAATAGTGTATCAAAAGTGAGGGTAAAATAGGAAAAAGAGGAATATAATTGTCATTTTCTTAAAAGATACAAAATTATTATTTTGCCCTCATTATGTAAATATTGTGTATCAAAAGTGAGGGTAAAATAGGAAAAAGGCAAAAAAAGGAAAAAAGGGCAAAAAGTTCAAAAGATACAAAATTACTATTTTGCCCTCTTTATGTAAATATTATGTTTCAAAAGTGAAGGCAAAATAAGAAAAAAAAGGGCAAAAAGTTGGCCACGAGGGTTTTCTTAATAATAGTATAGATTATAAAAATTAATATCTTAAAATACAAAATAATATATTAGACACATTGGTTGGCGATGCAATTTTAACATGATGTCAAATTGGCACGTAGATCATCAAATTAAAATATGGTGTTCAATATTTGACGTCTTTTTTTTTGAGATGCTTTAATAATACAATTGGTTAAAAACTTTAAAAGAAAATTCTAACCAATTGTATTATGATACCTAATATACTGGACTGTGTTTTCTGCATACTAAAAAATTTCTCGATATTCACAACCTTTTAACCCCCGTCTATAGATAATGTGATGTAAACCCAAATCGCTTATTTTTCTTTTAAACACCCTCATCTTATAGGCGAAAAACAACTCCTCTATTAAAAATGTGTGATCCTTCTACACATATTCGTCTATAGTTCTCTCTAATTACAAAAGTGAGAAATAAAAAGTAGAAACAGAATGATAATAGCATAGAGCTTTTCCAATGTTGAGTATAATTCTCTTAACTAGGGTCGACATGTGCATACCCATATAGCTCTCGCCGAACACACACTTTTCGCCGTTGTCATCAAACTTCCTTCTTTTGGCTTCTATTATGCTCGTAAATTCGTTATTATATATATAATAATTCTCCTTGTTTACATCTTTGTTTTACTTTTCTATATAGGTTTTACATTATATTTGTATTTTGTAGGTTGCAACAAGCAAACAGTGCAAAAGGAGCTAAAAAAGGCTTTTACAATCCTATGTCATCAGCACAGCCTCTGCAAATCAGTCGAGTTCATAGATTAAACTGTATTGACTCGGGAAGAACCAGGAGATGTGCCATATATGTTTGGAAAGCTACGGATGTCTATTTTCCGTGGAATTTTACGGTTCTTGAATATCATTTTTCTTGAGAGAGTTATGGAAGTTTTAGTACATGCAGGTTGGGCTATGCGCGAATATGAAATTTTCTACAAACGTGTATCAATGTGGCATATTAAATGAAGATTAAAATTCCTACGAGTTTTAACCAGTTGAAGAAAGCCAAAAAGTCTGAGAGAAAGTATATTAAAAGTCTTTAATATAATGAGACTTTAAAGCTCATTAAGCTTGATAAGGAAAAGAAGGCTAATTGCCTTGTCGGTTACAACTAGAAGGGGAATGAAGGAGGATCCCTAATCAGACCAGCAGAGGGGGTGTGAGATATAAAAAAAGCAAAGAAAAAACAAAAGCGAAAGAAGAAGATAGGCAGCAGCAGCCACCAAAACAGAGAAAGAACAACCCACGTCAGAAGGGAGAAAAAGGAAGGACCAGAGCACCGTTCTGCAATTCGTCATCGAAGAGTTTCTTCTTCTCCTTTTACTTTATGTTTTGTTTGTCTTTGCTGCCCATTTATATTATGAGTAACTAAATTTCATAGTTGGGACTTGGTTGAAGTCCTAATCATGTTTCCTTGAGTATTTTCGATACACTTTTGTTACAAGACAATTTGTTGATGCTTTAGTGATTAATTCCAGTTTTAATTCCAATCTTATTGAGTTATTTAATGATTGATCACCATAGAATAGCTCTGTAATTGAGTTTGTTACATGGGTACATTTGGATGATCGAGTCTTGTACCTATGCCGAGTAACAAGAGAACTAGTTACAGTTCTTGGAATTAATTATCACGAATAACCGGAATAGATACCAAGTTCTAGGACTCGTGTTTGTCGATTTCCATTGTATTATGCTTTCTTGGATTGCAACTTAGTAGATACCATGCTAAATACTTCGAGAATGAAAAGAGTTAGTGTAGGCACCCATGCCTAATTCGTTGTTTAGGGAAATCAATAGCTTAAAGAGTAGATACCATGCCTTTAGGTTGACAAACGTAAAGCATCAAAAATCTATTTTGTATCATAGTGTGTGTCAGTTGGTTAGGCGAAAAATGTTAGAGATGGAAGTCAAAGTCCTAACTATTCAAACATCGTTTTCAAAACCCTTATTGCCAATTACTTTTATTTGCCTACATTCTTTATATTGTGCTTTTATACTTAAACTTAAGACATCTCAAACTATTTTGTTAAACCTTTACTTGCATAGTTGCTAGTTTTGTGAATTAATTAATTTAAATTGTTAGGAATCAAATTCTAGATACATATTAGTGCAATCCTCGTGGGAATGATCTCGTACTTGCTTTCTATACTATGTGTTTAATCTTGTGCACTTGCGAGTTTAAAACGTGCAATTAGTAGCTTAATATTTAGATTGCTAAATGCATAACAGCTTCAAGAACTTGAGCATGCTCTTGACACTCTTAGAACAATTTCGTTTTCACTTTTTTAAAAACTGAAAGTTGAAATCTTATTTGATAACTAGTTTTAGTTTCCAAAAAATCAAGCCATTTGATAACCATTTCATTTTCATTTTTTTTTCTTCACTTTTTTAAAAACTGAAATCTTATTTGATAACTATTTTCAGTTTTCAGCAAAATGAAAACTGAAAACTACTTTCTTGATTTTTGAAAATTTGGCCTTGAGTTTTTATTTTTTGATTTTCAGTTTTCATTTTTTTGGAAACTAAAAGTAGTTACAAGAACCAAAACTACTTTCTTGATTTTTCAATAAATGAAAACCGAAAACCAAAACCAAAAACCAAAAACTAAATGATTATCTCCCTTAGATGTGCAACATTGGTTTTTATCCGCTCCGTGCTCCTTGGGGTGTCTTGCTCTTTAACAGCCTTTAATGAGCACTGGCTCAGAGAACAGTTTTGGTCTATCAAATTAATATAGGGTGATAAATTTGTCACTTAGTATTACGGTTTAATAGTATTCCTCTTCATTTATACGCGAGAGGTATTAGACTCGATTCTCGTCAAATGTGAATTTGAACCATATTCTTGTTAACCATTGAGGTTTAGCCTATTTTTCCACCCCTTAGTGTAGATTGTTTGTTAAAAAAAATATAGGTGATAAGTTTACAAGCTATATATTTCACACCTCTCATTAATACTCTCAGAAAAATTGAACAATGAAATAAGGGGAGTAACAACTATTTGAGAAAACAACACACACTGATTATTGAATAGAGATTACAATTCTAGTTGTTGAATACATTTCAATAAATAAATAAATAATAGCTCCCAAAATCAAAGATATCTGCTACATAGATATGTAAATGGTAAAAAACATGCTTAGCTAAAAATATTAAAAAAAGCTGTGAAGTCAATCGTCCATTATCTCACCAATTTGTAATTATTGGTATTTATTTTGGTTTGGACTTACAACACACAAATCAACATTCAATAATACCCTTACTGATTGGGGATTTCCTTTACAGGGAAAAACGAAATTATAAACTTCTTAACTTTCTTAAATCGAAACATCAAAGCATGAGAAAATCCCGCATACAAAGGAAGCTGTATGAGCCCAAATACAGACACAGGAAGAAAGGCGGCAACATAGAGGACAGAGCTTGTCAATCCCTCATTGAGATGAATCAAGAGCACAGCTGTAGCAGTGAAGGCGAGCATGGTCGTCACTAGCGAGAAGAAAAGAAAGGCAAATCCTAAATGCAGCCTGAGCGGAAGAGATTGATGGAAGTTTTTGAACTCAAACGGAGATGTCAAGATCGAGAGAAACGTGACGAGAGAAGACAATGAGCTGATGAGTGAGACAACGTCTGTGATGATAAAGGTAGTGAAGAAAGGAGAATGACGGAGAACAGGAACACCGCCTGAACTGTAACCCCCGGGAGCAGTGTAGGCGGCTGCAAAGACCACAGTGGCCACTAGAGCTGCCACGGCCGAGCATGACTGAGCAGTGCCTCTTATCCATGTTTGTGCCGACCGAAGAAGCTTTGCATGCTCACTATTAAAGAGCTCCTCCGCTGTCATACCCATGTTGTTGCGGTGCATGATGTAATGAGGAGGCATTATCTTTCTCACGCGCTACCAACAAATTCGTAAAACTAACTATTAATGTATGAATTAACCATTTCAATTCTTAGTCTGTCATATTTTTGTTTCCAATATGAATAAAAGGAAGGCTCATTATGTTTTTATTTTTAATTTTAATTTTTGATGGAGAGAATATAACTAAGGCCAGAGTCACTCACCACCATCCAACGTAATTCTTCTTGCAATTGCAACGCAGGACCACTTACACTTTGAGTGTCTGGAGAGTAATATGTCATATCTGCAGCTCGATGCAATATGGTATTTCCATCACTGTCAATCCTCGAAGTTAACCTCGACGTTATCGATCTGCTTCTCTTCACAAGCCTAAATATCTGCAACTGACGGTGCTTAATAGACATATGCAAAATGTTTTGTTGATTGTCGATATCGTGCGCCTCAACCGCCTGAGGATGTTCCTCAAACATCTTTTTCACGAGAGGTAATATTCCGGTGCTAGTTGCTATAAGCAGTGGGGTGTAGTTATAAATAGTATATTTTTTTGTTTCTCTTCCATCACCACCAATAGCAGCACTATCTTTCTGTAAGGACACCAACGAAATTGTCTTGTCTTCCTCTGTTTTCTTACTTTCTACCCACGAATAGTCTTTCTCTACGAGCAGATGAGTGAGCTCCGATAGTGATTTTTCTTTTTTTATTTGCTTCACGATCGAAAACACTCGAGGCCATCCTGTGTATGATTGATCATGCATATATAGGATTAAAATTAGCAATATAGTTAACTTTGTTTAGAAAAGAGTTATTGGAATTGACTGTCCTAGTTAATAAAGGATTAAAACTAGGAATTGATTGTACATTACTCACTTGTATTAAAAATGGGAGGCAATCTTGGTTTCCTACAAAGATTCTAATAGGAGAATCGCAAGGATATATTGTTTGTCAATATAAATAGTAGTCACTGCTCTCACAGAAAAATACTCTCATTAGACATTGTTTAATTGAGTAGTGTGTATCTAACAGAGAGAAGAAACTTATTATTAAAGTCGACTATAACTTCATCTTCTTTGATTTGTAAAGGTCAGATTATTCTTGCATGTTCATCATTTAGTCTATATAATTAAGAATTGAACAAAGCATACAATTCATAGGAGCAAAACAACATAAGACAATAATATATTATGTTCGATTTATTATATTCGAGGTTTGAGATTTATTTACTTGAGAGCGTCTTCGACAAGCAAGCCGTGGAAAACTGTGGAATCCATCTGCTCTCTCTATCACCGTCCCCATCAACATTATCATCTTCAGAGAGGCCTGAATAATATATGTAATGAAGATAGAAAAGGAAGCAGAAATATGATCTCATCCTAAATTCTACTCTTGCACTCCATTAGCATGAGTAAAACAACTGTTTTTACTAGAGTACAGGTAATTAGTATAGTTAAAGTGTTGTGAAATTGTTTAATCCGAATATCATGTACATAGTATTACATACTAGCTGCTAGATTAAAGTCCTATGTTATATATGCATGTGGAATGAAGCTACGGAGAACATAAAAAGAGATTAGAGAGAAATGGAGTTTTTTTTTTTTTTTTTTTTTATGTTTTTAATTATTGTTATTTACTATACACATTATTGTATTTAATGTAAGCGCGGGGGGGGGGGGGGGGGGGGTGGGCATAATTGGGAGTTTATATCGATGTGGTATACAATTCCTCTTCTCTTAAATAATAGTATAGACACGTACATTTATGAATAAGCATCTTCCATAAGCTTTTGCGATAGTAAACTTGGAAGGCAGATGGCATCTGGGCTAGCAATTGAAGGCTTGTGAAACCATCGTCTTCCCTTCTTTTTGCAAGATACGGGTACTTTTTCAGTAACCAAACAGCAGTTTCTGCATGATATATGAAAAGTGGAAACAGAACAGAAGAAAGAATGTTAATCAAACAACTGAATGACTTATTATCGCAATTTAGCTGATTTTACGAAAGTAAATATTATGATAGCCTCTTGCCACACATCTACCCGTGTGTCAATTGGTTATTTAATGTTTTATTCTTTTATTAAAAAATTGTATTTACATGTTTTTTAAATATAAATAAAAATAGATATGTCAGAAACTACCCTAATGTGCGTGAGGTAATTTCATTTTGGATTCTACAGTTTTGTCTCTTATGCCTTCCACAGTGGGCTGGAAAAAGTGAGTGTGATACCACTATATTGGACTCATATAGAATCATACTCTTACAATGGATGGAAAAATTTGAGTGTGAGACTAATATATTGAACTCACACTGGTGTCACCGTAGTGTTACAGGTATTAAACTCAAATTGCCTAATTCCTATATTTAGGTATCACACTCACTTAAACTACTGAATGTCTTATTACTAATTAAATTACATTCTTTGAAAATTTAAAGAGAAGAGGGGCATCTTTCAAAAGTACACAAAAATGACACACTTGCTCAATCTTATATAACATACGCCTTGGAGGAGCCCCCCAATACAAACAAACCCAACTATATATATATTAATTATTATCTAACTTCGATGAATAATGCTATTTTGAATGTTGAAAGAGAGAGAGAGAGAGAGAGAGAGAGAGAGAGAGACCAAAATGTTGGTTAATGACAGCGATATGAAGAACGGACATGCGATCAACGTCTCTGGTTAAGTGGTGCTCTATATTCGCATTTTGTTTGTTGAAATAGTCGACTAACTTTGTGTGACCGTAAGAAGCTGCCCTGTAGAACGGCGTTTCTCCTAAGTTGTTCTTGATCTCCACAATACGTATAGAGCTAGCTTCAACATCCGGCTCATACTCATTGTCTTGGCCAGCATCCCGTCTAGCAATTAGCTCTCTAGTGCTGGTATCGTGGCTTACCAACAGCACTGCCGCTTTCAGGTTTCCCGATGCCGCCACCTCGTGGAGGATGGTGTTCCCGTGGCTATTCTGCAGCGCCAAGGCATTCCGTAAATTCCGAGGGTCGTCGTTGGTCGCAGTTCTCACAAGGGAAATCAAGAATTCAAGCACGTCGTTCCGCCCGGCAAAGGCTGCGACGTGAAGTACAGTGTCTTTGTTCGTTGTCAATGGACTGGATACCTCTTCCCAGTTTCCCTTATAGTGTTGTTTCAGGCGTTCCCAGTTGTCGTACATGGCCCATTGATATGGATCTTTTGTTCGACTCAGTGCCACTCCCTCTCCTTCTATTTTCTCATCTTTTTCTCTCTGTTTCTTCAACCTCTCATCTCTCTCTTCCATCTCTCTCTCTCTCTCTCTCTCTCTCTCTCTCTCTCTCTCTCTCTCTCTCTCTCTCTCTCTCGTACAGTTTACAAAGTGACAGTACTGCATGTAAGTCATTTGCTTCATTGATAGTCCATATTATGGCCTTTTTTATGTACAATCGTCACCATCAGGCTAGCTAGATGGTAAACTGCACATAGGTACGTTGCTTAATCAAGAAACAAAGTTAAAGAACAACTTCAAAGTTCACTACGATTATTAAATATGCAATTTTCATCAAAGAATTAGATGCTTTCAAACTATATAATTTCAGACGTTGCTTAATCAAGAAACAAAGTTCAAGAACAACTGCAAAGTTCTCTACGATTATTAAATATGCAATTTTGATCTAAGAAATTGATGCTTTCAAACTATATAATGTCAAAAGCTGAAAAATGAGGGTTTTGAAAAGATTCAAAGTTAACAGCTGTCTTCTTCCCAGCCTTATGGTAAAGTGTGTTAGCATTGATCCACATGGTTTCGGTTTTGAAGGCTAGTATCGCAGAGAAAGAAGATAAGTAATTATGATTCAAATCCAAAAAGAAGATTAGAAGTGAAGAAAAGTAAGAAAAAAACATAACTAGCTTTGCTTTGTTTCCTTGAGAAGTTAAGGTGACAAAAATCTTCGCTTGCTTCGTTACTTTTTCTTTGAGTTCTTGGTTTTTAAGAGGGAGACCAAATTTTTAAACTAAATTTGCAAACTAAAAGATGTGTCATTAATATGAAATAAGCACGATAATCAAAATTTAAGTAATAATCCAATCATTACCATCCACATCATTTGGTTTAGAAATTTAGTCTCCCTAGCATTACCCTTATTTTTTTAGGGGAGGATGATATTCTAGCCTTTAGTGTTGGTCACGAGAGATTTTTCAATGTGTCGGGGTGTAAGATTGCTGGAGGAAATCTTAATTGAATGAAAAAGTAATTAATCGAGGTTAATTTTGTTGACTTTTTGTACATTCTTATTATCTCGGAATTCTTAATTTAGCATGATTTCATGTAAATTAGTTCTTTCCTTATTGATATGATTGTATCATCTTATGAATTCCTCCTTGAGAGATGAATAGACATATAATACACAATTCCAAAAGCATTCTCTTCTTGACGCCAAAGCCATGTCGTAAAAATAGGAAAAAACTTAGCTGTGTGCGGTAGCATTACCGTGTCTCAACTATGTTTGATGCGCCGTTGACCAGCGAGCGACTATCGTCGTTGCTGACAATAGATTAGCAAGCAACTGTTGTCATTACTACTCCTCTCTGAATTCGAAATGAACAGCGAGCGACGAGTGTCGTTGCTGCCCAGATTTCTTTGAAATCAGTTTCAATCAGAAACCCATAACCCAATCATCAGTTTGCCGTAGAGTCTGCTGCCCACCAGTGCACCGGTGCCCACGCACCAAACCTGAATCACCGTGTTATGATCCTGTGATTGCTTCGGTCACAAGTACTAGGAATTGGGCCAAAATGTAATAAGTGAGATTGAGTTGAGGGGTTTATTTGCTATTTGTAATTCTGTAGGAGAGTTTGTTTACAATTTCTGTCTTTTATTGCCATGTGGCACATTTCAAATGTGTATTGGGCTAACTACATAGCCATATGTTCCCTCTCTTCTAAAGGTTGGAAAGGAATTAAAAATAATTTTACAAAAAATATTCAGCTTCTTCTTCTCTCTTCTTCCACCGCAATTTCTGATCTTGTAAGCAGGTCAGGGTTGAGCCTCGCCGGATTCTGGTGCTATCATTGGTATCAGCCTCTGATCCTGGTTTACTTCCGTGCACGCCCCGTGCAACTACCACCAATCGTCTCTCTGCGAGGGACGGCTGTGTTGGTGCGCTAGAAGCTTCCATGGTTTCTCTTCATTCCTTGGTCGACGAAGCGGTGTCTGCTACTCTTGACACTAAATTGCAGCTCTACTTCGAGCAATTCCGTGGCGAACTATAATTTCAGCCGGACGGTAGTGGCCTTGCGGGTCCCGTGGTTACTGAATGTTCCGATCATCGTGCAACTGCACCAGATCCACATCCTCGGAGTCCGATTCGTGTTGGCAATGATCACCCACCATGACCGCCATGGATTCAGCGAGTTGAGTTTCCTCGTTTTGTTGATGGCGAGGATCCGCTTGCTTGGATTTATAAGGAGGAGCAGTTCTTCTCCTTCTACAACACTCCCGCTGCGCAGCGTGTCCTTACTGCTTCCTTCCATTTCGATGGTGAAGTCTTGCAGTGGTTTAAGTGGAGAGACTGTTTGCGCACTACTCCGACCTGGGAGGAGTTCACTCGAGCCTTATGCATGGAGTTTGGGCCATTCGAGTTTGAGGACACTGCAGAAACACTCTTCAAACTGCATCATACAGGTACTCTGAAGGATTACATCTTCGAATTTAGGTGTTTGGCTAATCGCACTCCTGATATTGGTCTTGTATTGCTTAAACCTGCTACTGTGCATGATGCGATTGCAATTGCGGTCCAATTAGATGCCAAACTGAGTTAAAAGAGTAGTCGGGTTAAATCCTCCCGTATTGAAACACCAGCTTGCACCTACCACTGTTACTCCTCCTACTGTGCCTAGAGGCAACAAGAAACATAAACTGTCACACTAACAAGCAGCAAGACGGCGGCATCAAATTCCATTGCAAAAACAAGAACGCATCCACAACACCAGAGGTTAAAAAGAGACTAGCCGTCTCAACACAACGAACAAATGAGGCAGTCACTCATACGATAGGATAGTCAACCAGAACATAAAAAAAAAAAATTAAAAAAAAAATAAAAATTTATGTTTTGAGCCCTCAGGCCAATTTCATAAACAGTAATCACTAAAAGCTCACCATTTACGAACACCATCGGATCACCACCAGAAATAATAAAAATACTAACAATAATGAAGCAGCAGCAGCAGCCAAATGGCAATGATCAGCGTGGCGCAGTAAACGACAGCTTAAAATGAAGCACTGTTTCACAAAATGACATTCCATCATTAGGCTTATTAAGAAAGGGTGACTAAAAGTATCATTAAAAAGCCAACCATACACGAATACCACAACCATAGAATTCCTTCTATGAACAAACTGGAGACATGCATACCACAGCCACACACACGCAGCAGATAGAGAAATTATCGAATTATACAAAAGAAGCAAAAAATGAGATAAAACTGAAGGAACAGTTTTAAAGTAAGCACAAAACATGACTCCTTACTCTCTATCCCAAAAAAAATACTGATTACTGAAGCAAAAAAAATACTGACTCATCACAAGGCTCCCCACTTTGCAAGGCTCGAGAGGACGTCTGTCGTACGCAGCCTTACCTTTACTTTGCAAAGAGGCTGTTTCCACGACCCGTGACCTTTGGCCACAAAGGAGCAACCTTTCTGTTGCGCCCCTAGCAATATTAAAGCCAAAGGCAAATTAAAGGGAAACAAAATATTTGTTTGTATATACGAATACTGATAAGAAAGAGATGCACCAATTGCCAACATACCTTAAACATGAAAACTAATAAACAGCCATTTACACAACACCACTTGGGTAGTAAAAGTAAACAAAAAAATAGCCCTCAGATCTTACTATATCCTGAATCCAAATTCAAGAATTCTGAGCTTTCATTTTCATTCACAGGCACATCCTGAATGACAGCACCAGCAGCAGCAACAACAACAAACGCCACCACCATAAAGAGTAGATGGTTACTCTTAACGATAGATTAATACGAAGCGAAGATGCTCATAAAGAAATCAAACGAACACCAAAGAACATGAGTCTGCATCATTGGGCAAAATGTGTAAGCTGTACCACGCCATATATGCAAGAAGCAACACTTAATAATTTCCAACTTGTTGCACAAACCAAGCAGAAAGAAAAACAAACCCACAGATACTCTGAGATTGTCATTGTAAAGATAACCACATCACAGACAACATAACTATTTTCAGTTGACTGAGGTCTCATAATAATTGTTGAATTAGCATTTCAAGCCAGAGAGAGAGAGAGAGAGAGAGAGATCGAGGATGGTGGCGTTGATGATGTCGATGACTAGTACAGCAAAAATGATAGAAAAGGCTCCTAATTACAATCCACAGAAACTGAACATAGACTTATCAAGAATATGGTTAGTATTTTATCTGACTCATTTAGAAACAAACAATCGAGCTTGAAATCATCTGTTTTCAGTGCATCACTGTTTATTCGCCGAATTAGATAAGCTAGTGTTCCATATATATATTTATAAAGGATGGTGCTATCCACACACCCCTTTTTACCTCTAACACACTCATCTCAATTTCCGGCCATTGAATCAAATGAATTGTAGAAGATCAAAATGACAACAACAGGTGTGTGGGAGGTACAAATTTGTGTAGTTTTACTGTTTGCATGTTGTCAACTAAAATATTCCAGACAAGCATGTGTTTTCTGTAATGATGTTTTAATTATTACATTTGTGAAATTGCGTTAAACCCTAAGACCATAGTTTCTCAACAACAAACATTTGCAACATGAAAATTCACCAACAATTTGGCATAAAAGTAAAATGAGAAAGAACCTCACCTGCAAAAGGTGATTTCTCTTTCTCTAATTAGCATGTAGTACCAATAGCACTAGAACTCCAGGACTCGTTCTGTTGGACTAAGAATACCAAACAGTCCAAGTTTTCTTAGTTGATAGTGTTGAGTCTTCAATTGAATAAAGGCTCCTTGACAAGAAGATTAACTTTTTCGTTTAAAAATTTGAGTACATCTTCTCTTCCTTCTTTTATCAGCAACTGCCTTAATCTCCCAAAAGTCACACCTGCTGGCCGAATCCCCTTCTCTACCATCTCTTCCAGTAAGACACAAGCCTTTGAAACATTTCCCTTCTCACAATATCCATTTATAAGGACTGAATATGTGTGCATGCTCGGGACAAACTGCTTCAACTTCATGTACTTCCAGACTTTATGAGCCATCTTCAACTCATTTCTCTCACAAAACATCTTTATCATCATTGTATACGTATCTGCATCTGGTTCGCATCCTTTGATCATTTTGCGAAAGACACTAAATGCCTCCTCAGTCTCTTCACGATCAATCAAACTATTTAAAATGACATTGCAAGTCCTTGAATTGGGAGTAACGCCTTTGGAATTCATATCGTTTAAGACCCTATAGACGTTCTTGAACTTGTTAGCCTTACAAAAAGCACCGATCAAGGCATTGTACACAACCACATCAGCCCTTATTCCATTCCTTTCCATCTCCAAGAATGCAGCAACAGCATCTTCAATCCTGTTTTCAACCCCATACGTATGCACCAAAACACTATAAATAAAAGACGTCGGCGTACAACCACTATCATCCATGCCCCGAACAATATCAACGGCTTCATCCACCCTCCCTGCCTTGCAAAGAACATCAACCATGATATCATAAGTCACTATATCAGGATTGCAACCTGCATCAATCATTTCTCTGAACACCTCCCTCGCTTTAGGCAAATTCGGATCCTTCCCCCATCCACTAATCAATATACTATAGGTCTTTGAGTCTGGCTCAAACCAATCCTTCATTTTATCAAAAACCTCCTGAGCCTTCCTCACATTCTTGGACTTACACAGAGCACTCAGCAGGTCATTGAACGCCGCTAAATTTGGGGCACAATCATACTTCTCCATAACATTAAACGTATAAAGTGCTTCCTCAACTTTCTGTGCCCTGGCATACTTCCTCATAATGATTCCAAACGTCTCCATATTCTGCATCCTCTTCGACCTCATCAAGTTCACAAGCTCCCACATGATCTGGTACTGCCTGATCTTGGCCAAAGATTCAATCATAGCATGGTAGGCCTTAACACTATGCGTATAATTTTGCTGCTTCCCCGCCCACTCAAAGAACCGGTATGCAACCATACCGGCATTGTTGAATCTCGTGAGAACTTCCTCTACCATTTCAGGTGAAATTCGGATCCCGGTTTGGTCAAGGGCAGTATCAAGAGCAAGTGTTGGGCAGGACATCATAATTTTGCAAAGTCTTTTTGTTGGGTCGGAAAATTCCCTCATGGGTTCGGTTGAACAATAATTCCGGGTCAATTTCATCAACCCAAAACCTAATCTTTCCCCACATTTTTGTAATCTTATGGCCATGTTTTGGGGAACCCGATTGAAAAATCAAGTCACCTGGATCATTTGAAATCTAAATTTAGTGAAATCAAACATCATTTAACTAATCAAATAGGGAACTATTATTAGCAGTCCAAAAATCTCATTCTACACTCCTATAACTGTATTTTTCTTTCGAATTATAGAAAATTTGGAGTGCAAAATGAGATTTTTGAGTGCCAATAACAATTCCCATCAAATAATGGGAATGCATTAACAAATTAGGACCAACGAATTTAATTTTTGAAGATTGAAAATAAATTAAGAAAAATAATAAGACTTCCTGAAATTTCCTGCAATTTGATTTGCTCTAACATCTTCCAATAAATAAATCAAAGGAAATAGAAATTCTAAAGAGAGAGAGGGGTGAAGCAAACATACTTATACCAATACCCACCAACCAATTCTATTCAGTCACGGCCAAATTCCATAACAGAAATACTACCATGCTTGCTTAAATAACATTACTTGGACCGCAAACACCCACACTGATACATATAAAGCATCCCAAAGATCTAAGGAAACCCCTTCCGGCACTTATCCAATGTTCACTAAGAAAATGTAGGAAAACAATAGAGACCAAAATCTCGAACTTAAACCAAAATCCATAGTATCCAATTTCCAGGTTTGCAATTGATACGAAACCAAAATCCTTTTCCTTTACCAAAAATTGCCAAATTTGTTTTATCACAAACTACAGCAAGCACATAACAGATGCAAAAGATTCAATCTTTTCTTAGTTCTCCTACCAACCAAACAAAATTAAACCCAAAAGAAATGGAGGAAACGAAAGAAATTAACCTCCAGAACTCCTCGGCAACTGTCTCTCCTTATTCGAGCTCGTGTCGTCCTCACTTGGCTTAGGGGTTCGCCTCGGTCTTCACGGTGCTGTCCAGAACTGGAGGGAGAGAGTGAGAGTTCTGCAGAGGAGCGAGTGCCCAAGAAATGGTCGATCTTGGGTTATATTGGACTAGGGCCTGGCATTTGAATAAAAAACCGACTAACCACACCAACCGCACCGGCTTTTTTTTATTCCCTTCAATTTTCACTGGTTAAACCTAATAACCTATATAACATAATTGTCACGTGACATTATCTAGAAGATGAGTTAGTTAATACAGGTAGAAGGGTATTGTTGTAATTAGCCCTTGTGATTATTTAAGAAGTGATAAGGCTGTTATTTGAGTAAGAAGAAAAACATTGTAATAGTTTTTGAAAGTGTCAATACAATCTCTCTCTTCTCTCTCTTTCAATCTTCTTCTTCTCTTCTTCTTTGACTCTGTCATCTATTGTCGTTCATAGTTCTTCTATGTTAATATGGTATCATCGTCACAATTGGCTCGTCGCCATTCTCGATTCTGGTAAAGACTTATGCTGGTTTGGGTGCTGCTTGAAGATTGGGTGTTTGGTGATATGAAACGGTGTTGTGTGGGTGTTTGGAGATTTGGTGGTGCAATTTCAGTAAATCAGGTGACTTGTTTTTGTTTGATGCTTATTTCTTAGAGTTGTGGTCTTTGATTTACTTTTGGGATTTAATTGAAGTGAAGATTTGGGGTTTTTTGGTCGAATCTTGATGTGTTGACCTCGACAAGTATTAGTCTTTCCTTGGAGTATCATTCTCTAGGGCTTGTCGATGTAAAGAAGAAAGTGTAATTCTTTCTATGAATCTTGGAGTTTCATTCTCCTAAGATGAAGTGTGATTTGGAGTTTTATTCTCCTTGGGTATTTTTCTGTGAATCTTGGAAGAAAGTTGTGTTTGTGGAGTGTCAGTCTCCTTTTTTGGGTATCTTTAATAGAAGCGTGAGATTTGTGTTGTGATTTGGAGTTTCATTCTCCTTGGGTATTTTTTCTGTGAATCTTGGAAGAAAATTGTGTTCATGGAGTGTCAGTCTCCTTGTTTTGGTGTCTTTATTACGATTTGTGACTGGTTGAGTTTGTTTTAATGGCGTCTTCTTCATTCAAGACTAAGAATTTGTTGGGTATGTTGACTATAAAACTCAGAGATGACAATTTTGCCAAATGGGCATTTCAGTTTCAGTCGGTTCTTAAAAGGTATAAATTGTTTGGCCATTTTAATGGTACAATTGCGTGTCCTTCAAAGTATGCGGTGAGTTCAAAAACTGGTATCACTAAGGAGATTACTACAACATTTCTTGAAGGGGAGTCTATTGATTTGGCTCTTATTAGTTTGTTGCTTGCTACATTAAAAGATGAGGCAATGGAATATGTCTTGGGGTGTAGGACTGCTTTTGAAGCATGGTTGAATCTTCTTGAACGTTATGCTTCTATTTTGAAATCTAGAGTCAATCATTTGAAAACTGAGTTGCATACGATTCAAAAGGGTACATATAACATTAATAAATACTTGTTGCGATTGAAGAATATTAGAGATCAGTTGATGGTTGAAGGAGAGACAGTCGCTGACAATGATATTATCATTGTTGGATTGGTAGGTTTGCCTAAGGAATATGGTGTTATTCGCACTATTATCTTGGCAAGGGAATCTTCAATTACTTTAAGGGAATTTCATGCACAATTACTTGGAACTAAAAAGGAGATTGAATGATAAATGAATTTGTTATCTCAAAATAGGACTGCTCTTTTTGTTCAAGGTTCTCAATCTAGTTAGAATGCTAGTTTGGTTTGTCATGTATGGTAGTGTATTTTCAAATGGTGCATCATCATCTAATTCTCAAAGTCATGATCATCTACCTGCTACTACAGGGGTATTATTGTTCGACAGCCACATGGTGCATTTAATAATTTTTCTCACAATGGTATGAACTCTCAAATATTTGGTTCTAATACATTTTCTGCAGGGTATAAAAAATAGTCTTATGGTTATGGTTTTGTGGGACAATCTAATTCTAGACATCAGCAAGGGTTCAAGTCTCAGAACTACAATGAGGGTTATAGGTCTAGAAATGGTGGTCAATACAGGAATAACAACAACAATTATAGAAATGGTGGTACTAACTTGAGAGGAAGAAGGTTTGAAAATGGAAATGGTCATTACTCTGCAGGTTATAGACAAGTTCATAATGGTATTGGATCATGGTCAGACAATACAGAAGCCAAAACAAATGTTATAATTGAGTGCCAGGTTTGCAATAAACAGGGACATACTGTAGTGAATTGTTTTCACTGAAACACAAGCAATGCACCAACTGGTTTTATTGTAGAATGCCATATATATGGATAAATGGGGCACTTTGCTTTTGACTGTTTTCATCGAGGGAATTACGTATTTCAATGTTAGCCACCATCATCATCTTTGTCTGCCATGAATGCACAACAAACATCTTAAATTCTTCCTCAGGACTCGTGGATTGTGGATTTGGGTGTTTCACATCACATGACTGCATATATAACTACAATGAATCAAGTGGGTCCTTATCACGGTTCTGATAATATAACCATTAATAATGGTTTAAGTCCCCTAATTCAACATATTGGTTCCACTGCAATACACACTCATAATCATTCACTTATTCTTAGTAAAGTTCTTCATGTTCCAAATATTACCATAAGTCTTCTCTCTATTAAACAATTATGTGCAGATAATAATAGTTGGTTTATATGTGATGAGTGTGAGTTTTTTGTGCAGGACAAGAGGACAAGGGAGGTGGTGAATCACGGAAAGAGTAAACTGGATGAGTTATTTCAGATTCTAGTTGTTAAAGCTTCTAGAGGGCAAGAGTTTGTTACAAGAGATTCAGTAGCTTACTTAGGAAAACTGGTGAAATCAGATATTTGGCATCAAAGATTGGGACACCCTGCACATGATACTATGGCTGCAATGTTAAGACAGTCTAAGGTTTTACACAAGTTAGATGATACTTGTACTACTTGTATTTCTTGTATTACAAGCAAAATGTCTAGGATACCTTTTCCTGTTAGAAATGACAGATGTTTGGTTCCTTTTGAGAAAGTTCATACTGATGTTTGGGGTCCAACTCCTATAAAGTCTGTGGAAGGTTTTCGATACTATGTACTTTTTGTAGATGAATACACAAGATTTACTTGGTATTTCCCATGTGCAACAAATATGATGTGCATGCAATTTTTGTCAAATTCTATGCTTTCATTCACACTCAATTTGGGATGACAATTAAAGGTTTGCAAATAGATGGTGGAGGTGAATACACTAGCAAGAGGTTTACATCATTTTTGGCTGCAAAAGGTATTATGCAGCTTATTTCATGTCCTTACACACCTCAACAGAATGGGATTTCTGAGAGGAAACATAACATGTGGTGGACACTGCTCCCACTTTGTTAAATGCTTCTGGTTTAAGTAGTGAGTTTTGGTACTTTGCCTATGCTCATGCAGTCTTCTTAATTAATAAAATGCCCTGTAAGACTTTGTCATTTAGTTCTCCTTATTTGCTATTATACAATAAGGTGCCTGAGTTACAGTCCTTAAGAATTTTTGGATCTGCTGTGTTTCCATGGACAAAACCTTATAACAATCATAAATTGCAGTTTAAGTCCAAAATGTGTATCTTCGTAGGCTATGCAATGGGGTATAAGGGAATCATATGTTATAATCCAGTCTAAGAAATGCATTATATCAAGGCATGTTATTTTTGAAGAGTCAATATTTCCTGCCAAATTGAGACTTTCTCACAGTGGTAAGGCATCTGCTGAGACAGTCAATCAAACTAGTTATGTGATTATACCATTTCCTATTCCCATGAGTATTATGAGGTTTCAATTTGAGCATGGTTAGCCAGCAGAACTTCCCGTGGCTATTCTCCAGCACCAAGGCATTCCGTAAATTCCGAGGGTCGTCGTTGGTCGCAGTTGTCACAAGGGAAATCAAGAATTCAAGCACGTCGCTCAGCCCGGCAAAGGCTACGACGTGAAGTACAGTGTCGTCATTCGTTGTCAATGGACTGAATACCTCTTCCCAGTTTCCCTTATAGTATTGTTTCAGGCGTTCCCAGTTGTCGTACATGGCCCATTGATATGGCCATTTTGTTCGACTCAGTGCCTCTCCCTCTCTATCTATTTTCTCATCTTCTTCCCTCTGTTTCTTCAACCTCTCCATATCTCTCTCTCTCATCTCTCTCTCTCTCTCTCTCTCTCTTTCGTACAGTTTACAAAGTGAGTACTGTATGAGACTCATTTGCTTCATTGATAGTCCATATTCTGGCCTTTTTTCTGTACAATCTTCACCATCAGGCTAGCTAGATGGTAAGCTGCACATAGGTACGTTGCTTAATCAAGAAACAATGTTAAAGAACAACTACAAAGTTCTCTACGATTATTAAATATGCAATTTTCATCAAAGAATTAGATGCTTTCGAACTATATAATGTCAAAAGCTGAAAAATGAGAGTTTTGAAAATATTCAAAGCTACCAACTGTCTCCTTCCCAGCCTTATGGTAAAGTGTGTAGCATTGATCCTCATGGTTTCGGTTTTCAAGGCTGGTATCGCAGAGAAAGAAGATAAGTAATTATGATTCAAACCCAAAAAGAAGATTAGAAGTGAAGAAAAGTAAGAAAAAAACACAACTAGCTTTGTTTTGTTTCCTTGAGAAGTTGAAAAAAAGGTGACAAAAATCTTGGCTTGCTTCGTTTCTTTTTCTTTTAGTTCTTGGTTTTTTAGTAGGGTGATCAAAATTTTAAACCAAATTTGCAAACCAAAAGATGTGTCACTAATATGAAATAAGCACGGTAATCAAAACTTAAGTAATAATTCAATCATAACCATCCATATCATTTGGTTTACAAAATTTGGTTTAGAAATTTGGTCTCCCTAACATTACCCTTATTTTTTAGGGGAGGATGATATTCTAGCCTTTAATGTTGGCTATGAGAGATTTTTCAATGTGTCGGGGTCTAAGGTTGCGGGAGGAAATCTTAATTGAGTGAAAAAGTAATTAATCAAGGTTAATTTTGTTGACTTTTTGTATATTCTTATTATCTTGGGATTCTTAATTTAGCATGATTTCATGTAAATTAGTTCTTAGTTCTTTCCTTATTGATATGATTGTATCATCTTATGAATTCCTCCTTGAGAGATGAATAGACATATAATACACAATTCCAAAAGCATTCTCTTCGGCGCCAAAGCCATGTCGTGAAAATAGGAAGAAACTTAGCTGTGCGAGATAGCATTGCCGCGACTCAGCTATGTTTGGTGCTCAGTTGACCAGTGAGTGACTATCATCGTTGCTAACTATAGATTAGCAAGCGACTGTTGTCATTACTACTCCTCTCTGAATTTGAAATGGACAGCGAGCGACGTGTGTCGTTGCTGCACATATTTCTTTGAAACCACGAACGCATCGCCTCCATTGCGTCGGAAAACGTGACCCATTGATCCATTCTTGCATGTGTTCTCACAGAAGAAAAAAAAAAGAAAAAAAAAGGAAATAATATTGTTTGTTCAAAAAAAAAAAAGGAAAAAAAAAAGAAAGAAAAAGAAAACAAAAGAAAAAAAAGATAAAGATAAAGAAAAAGAAAAAGAAAATATTTGATTTTTGTTGCAGTTATATTTAGAATAGAAATGTGATTGTGTAAATCCTAGTAGATATGAGAATGTATCTTACATTCCTATTAGTAGTAAATTACCTATTAAGAGTTGTAATAACACACACCCATAATTGCATATCTCTCTTTCTCTCTAATATTGCCGCACCTTTCTCACTCTCTATGGCCTCCATAATTGTTCAGTAAATTATGCCTACAACACGTTATCAGCACGCTCTTGACGCTACGCTAAAGAGAGTTTATTCTTCAATCAGGAGAGTATTACGTTTTAATCATTCTTTTTATGATTAATTTACTATTTTATTAAATTGATTTACATGCTATTAATTCAATTTATTTTTTATGTGTTGAATGTGATACAACACATTGGAGATACAATTCTGGCTTTCCGAGAAGGATCTTTTACAAATTCAAAGTCTTTTGTCGTTTTCTGCTAATCAGGTACGCTTAAAATAAAGAAAGATATTTGAAACGTCCACGAAGCATGAAAACATTCCCTATGATGCATGAGCCCCCCAATGTTTACATTTTCCTTCCAATATATATATTGTATATGTTCATATATTTTTCAATATATATATATATATATATATATATATATATATATTTGTTTCATGCATCGCACAATTAAATTGTTATGTGTAATATGTGCGTCAAAGTACAAAATTAAATTAGAAGCATATTTAGGGTTTCCTAAACCCTTGAGGATTTCGAAAGAAATAGGAGAACTTAATCATGGTGCGGCACACCCACCGCACCACCGTGGTACTGTGTATACAACCAGGCCGTGTGCCTGGTCTGGGTTCCTTCACCACGGGCCTGCAGCCCTGCCCACACCAGCGCCCGCAAGCCTTTATGCTTGCTGGACCTCTCTGTTGCCTCGGCCTGCAGCCAATTCCACCAGCCCAGTCGGCTGGGTCCTCTCCCACAAGAACGCGTCTGCCACCCCACGGGGCTGGGCCTTGTCCCACGTGCACAAAGCTTGCAGCCTAGTTTTCCTGGGCCTGCCCGGGACCCCTACCCCCCCCCCCCTTTTTCGGTCCAAACAAAGAACCCAGCTACGGCTGGGGTTCATCCCACTCCCGTAAGGCTTTTGGGCCTATTTTTAATTGGACCCGTGGCCTGAAGTCCACCCCATGGCCTTAGGGCCTTGCTTACTCACAGCACCCAGCCCAAATATTTTTGGGGCTATTTCGACCAAATAATATTATTTTAATATTATTTAGCTTCTATGATTGACCCCGAATAGTCTCAATCTATTGAATTAATTAAAAGTGACATGCAGTCCATTAATCTGATAATGAATCCAAAATTATTGATCTGAAGATCACTTTTTAGACATTAACGATTCAATAATTCATTTTTATACTTTGAACCGTCACATACTTTCGTAGTAACAAAGCTCACACTTGAGTTCCCGAAGAAACTCAAATCCACTATACTTAATAAGCATATTGCATTATGTATGTCTTACAGGAACCTTTCATTATGAACTAATTGTTCATAAAACTAAATTGAACTTGCAGTTTCAAATTTAGTGCCTTTGAAACCCGAAGTTTTCATAAAATAATACACCCATGAAAACCCGACGTTTTTCATGAAAACCATGTCTTAGCACTCAAATGTTCTAACTTTGATGCTTATGGTTGATTCATTCCCATAACACTAATCACAATCTTGTTCCCTCCAATTCAGTGGATTGTCAAACTGTAACAAGTTCGATTTTCTTGGTGTGGACATTTCTAATAAAAACCACTTTATGTGGGGTACAAGATGTGAATCTCCACTTGACTATCAAGAATTTGAGAAACCATTGAAGCTAACAATGGCAAGGAAGAGCTAAATAAGCCTCCGCCATGATCTTCATTCGAAGACTTATGTCTGAAGCATTATCAATGGAAATACCTCCCGAACAAAGATTCCATGGCTCTTGGGCTCGCTCTTATGGACCGTGTGATCATGCGACATATTGCCCGAAGCCCACCATGATTACGTCCATGAATGAGTACAATTCTGAAGTTTATAAATCCGATCAAATTTTGACTGGAGAATATTTTTCTCGTCCTTCCATGTTTCTCACTCGCCCCTGAAGCAGTAGTGTAGAAAGCGGAAGTTTACCACATTCTCAAATCTGATTACTACCATAAATATATGGTATAATTAGGGCCTGCCAAGGTGTGGCATCATGCCCAAAGTGTGATCCTTGGCACCTAAGACCTAAAACTTTAAAAATAAGGGATAATATTTGCAAACTTTAACCTTGCAGAATCTTCTTCCATCTTGATGGAATAGATCATTGGTTATACACATGTTCGTGCCCCTACCAATGTTGTTAAGGAGTACATTCTATTAGTCAATATGTGGGAATATTTTTGCTCCACCAAACACCATTGGAAGAGCCGAATTTTGACATGGATGACCTTGTTGGCCGAATCCCTTTAGTAAACCTTTTACTTTGTGAACATTTTTCCATGTTCATGGATTCAAGTTTGGTGTATGTTTTATTTATTGATAATCTTATTAATATTGTCCTCGAATGTGAGTTAATTGAATCATGTTTCTTATTACATGTGACCGATTCAATTGAACACGTGATTAGGTTGAAATGTGAGAAAGTTAGTTGTCTGGATGAATGCATACTACGCACACTAACTTTACACCTAAATCACATATCTAACAATGACTTCAGGTCTATCCAACCTGATTAAGAGCATTGGCACGCTCCTCGTTTATGAATGGTACTGCACCACCATTTAAGGGACCTTAAATTCTCCCTAATGTTGAGTTTTTAAGGATATTCGAGATGACAATGATCATAAATGAATCAACTGAAGAAAACAGAGTGAAATATCTATGCATCACCTCCAAGAATGAGCCTGAAGCTTTGATTTGGGGCCAATGGGTTGTCTCCTAACTGGGAATACCACATGTGGCTGACCTGGAGCCTGGTGATTGAGCAGTTTACTTGATTTGGCACGACTTTTTGGGACATTTAGGTCGAACAATAATGCTACAACGCATCTCCTTATCTGAAGTAAGGATATTGTGCCTACAAGCACACTTTGCCAAGCATGCTCATTAAGGAAATTGATTTTTTAAATCATCTCTCGCAAAGATACGAAACGACTCTCTTTTCACAATGGATTCAAGGGAATATATGTGGACTAATCCAACCAAAATGCGGACCATATAAATACTTATGGTTTTGGTTAATGAATCGACAAACTAGTCATATGTTTGTCCACACACATTGCTGCTAAACCTCATGGCCGATTAAGGGTTCACCACCCTACTTATCTCTTAAGGTTCGGGAGACTAGATAATGTTGGAGAGTTTATATCGACGGTTTTCGATAAAGTATTGCATATCGTTTTGGGTTTCTAATTGAACATCGAATTCCCATGTTCACCCTAAATAGCCTCGCCTAGCGATCATACAACGCAATTTAAATGATCGCCCAAATTTTGGTAAAAGTATCAAGTTTTCGGTTTTTGCCTAGGGCTATGCAATCTTGTACGCAGTTATGTTGGTCTGCCTTGAGGCCCATTGCCACCCAACCTATATGACGTTACAGTTGGTGACTAGGTACGAACTTGACGATTTTCATATTTACGCATTTGGGTGTGCATTCCATGTGCCAAGTTGCGTCGTCGCAACGTACCACTATGGGTCCTCAAAGAAGGATGTGTATCTTTTGTCGATCATGATTCTCCATCACACTAGCTCTCTTAGAGCCCTTGCATACGATAACTTTACCGCTCATTTGCGGGTAATCACTTTAATGAGACAGTATTCCCGCCATTAGGGGGAGATAAGAACGTCAACGATCCTGTAGAACAACGCGAATTTGCATGGACGTTACCCACTCTGTCTCATCTTGATCCCCGTACCGCACATGTATGATAAGTAAGTACGATGATTCTAGATTTCAGAATGTTGCTCCAGATGCATTCCTCTGTTCTAGCTAAAGTAACAAGATCATATACCAGCTACAAACATGCCTGCAAGGATAGACGTACTTAACTGACGTCGAGTCAACATCCTTGGAAGGTGTGCCGCACCCGTTGGACAGTTTGGACGCCTATGTTGGACAGTCTGGTACATCGGCGGATAACCAATCAATCTGTCTTGGCCTGAAGACGACAGATCACTCAGTTCTTATGATTTACTTCCCTGGAAGAGGAAGACACTGCACAACACTGAATCTAAACTCAATTGTTGTCTCAAATCATTTCCATCTCATGAGATTAATCCGAATTTCTCCCGAGATTTAAAGTTCTTGGTCCAGTATACTAGTTTGGATGAGCTGTATGGAATTGAAATGAGATTATCATCGATGATGTTTTCACTTATATGGTAGCTACCGACATAAATGAAAAGCGACGATATCGAACCATGTTCCGTTGATTAAGTGACAACGTAGAACTGATTGGACAACTGAAGTTACAATCCAGGTTAAATTCCTTACCAAAGTGTGTATTGGACCTGTCCTTCCTACACTACCCAAGGTAACCTTATTGTGTTACAAGTGGGAAAGGAAACGTTACGAGATGAATGAAATAGTGCAATATAATGCACGCCTTACGACGCAAGGTTTCTCTCAAACGTCATGTGATTAATAGCAACATTATGAAATGTGGTTAGTGTTTTCTCCATGGGGATATAGACAAGGAGATTTAAATGTAAGTTTCTAAAGAATTACATGGATTGGTTCAAATAGTTCCAAAACCACGGAACACCCTCGTAACTCATTTTGAGGCATTCACTTATGGATTGAAAATTCTGACGAATGTGGTATACCCGTCTACGTGATTATTGATCAGTCAGGATGAATTATGCCCTTGCTTGTTAAGCTATGAAGTCTTATTCCAAATTGCTAGAGTTACAGTTTATGTCGTTGACACGGATCTCACTAAGACTCCGGAAGAGCTTGGGAAAACTGCCTCGCACCTAAAGATGGAATTTGAGATGAAGGATCTTGGGAAAACTCGTATATACTTTGACCTGAAGTTCAAGCATTGTTCTAACGGTATTTTGGTCTACTAGTCGAACTACACCCCGAATGTGTTACTTTGGAGTATACCTTTGATCGTCCATACATTATATGCACATGAGACCCTGAAGAGGTTATGGAATCCGAAATTTCATATCTAAAGTTCAATTTTGCGCGTCATTGTACTTAGCTCGTTGTATTTAGATAGGACATCTCCTTCGCTGTTGATCTTGGTAAAGATGCAGTACCGCGCCTACACGCAACCATTGATTTGGTATTAAAGACGTACCCTGAAGGTACTACATGGGCAAATACCAATGCATCTCAGCGGATCCAACCCCTCTGATCCTCAAAATGATGCTTGCCTTGTTTGTTATGATGACGCTGGTTACTTATCAAACTCGCACAAAGCAAAATCCCTAAATGGTTATGTCTTCGAATCATTCCAAGACTCACCTCACTTCACTACGCCACAAGTGAGACATGGTTAGGAGTTCTTGTTGAGAATTTCGAAGTACTTGCTGTGTTTTCATACATCGTTGAGTCCCGACAACGATCCATGAAGATTATGCCACATGTATCAACCCAACCAAGCCATGATACATCAACGAAGTCAACGCCAAGACATATTGTGCCTACATCTACATCAGTAAAGCATCAGGAGATTGAAGTCATGCAATCTATTCCCAAGACAACTTGGCCGATCTCTTCACCAAGTCATTGCCCAAATCTACATTTCGGAAGCTCATCCAATGAATCGGTATGCATAAATTATATGAGTTGAATCACTTGTAGTTCTCTTATTTAGAAGTTATGTCTAACTCAGGGGGAGTATCTTGAAGCATACTCACATGATCTTAATGTACTCTTTCCCTACGATTAGGAGCATTTTACCCACTGGGTTTTTGCTACCTAACTAGGTTTTAATGAGGCACCCATCCCGAGATGATCATACTCCGTTGAGTTTACTACCTTCGTCTAGTTTGACTAGCGTTTTGGACATTATGCATATTTTTCTTACTTTTCTCCTTAGTCTATGGGGTTTCCCCATTCCTTAGGTTTTACCATAGCAAGGTTTTTGGGAGTTTTTACAAATGAATACTTCAAAGTAAATTTGAGACTCGCGATCACCCGTTGTGCCGATGACTTCATCAACTATTCTACCTTATCTACTGAAGAATATGATACCATGGTTTGTTGAGTATTTATACACTCAAGAGGGAGTGTTGCAGTCATATTTAAAATAGGAATGTGATTGTGTAAATCCTGGTAGATATGGGAATGTATCTTACATTCATATTAGGAGTAGATTACCTAAAGGGTAAGGAATTAACATTTCCTACTACTATAAATAAAGGCACAATGGGGTGGAATAACACACACCCACAATTACACATCTCTCTCTTTCTCTCTAATATTGCCGCACCTTTCTCTCTCTATGGCCTCCATAATTGTTCAGTAAATTATGCCTACAACAATATTTTTTTTTTTTGGGCCCATGTAGGCTGACTTGCATGGGCTTGGTTTGATTGCAAATTTTGGTCTTATCCATCACTCTCTCATGTTGCACCCAACTCACTTAGTGCAATGACATTAGAAGCTCATGTCTATCCGAATCAATCTAATCGAACAAGACAGAAGAGTATAACCAATTGTAAGGCTTTACAAGTTTGTACATTTGTTACGAATAATACGTGGATAATTGATTCCGGTAGTATTGAACATATGACTTGTGATTCTAGATAGGTACAAGCCTTAAAACCGTCCACCAAAACTTTCGTGAGTGTTGCCGACAGTAATGTTGCCTCCATTACTGAGGAAGACGTTGTCTCCCTTTCTGATACCCTTAATCTTGATACAGTACTTGTTGTTCCTTCCCTAGATTATAATTTGTTATCTATTGCTTAAATAATTGTCGCCCAACATTATCTTATGATTTTTTGGCCTTTTTTTTTGTGTTTTTATGGACATTTAGACTCGCAAGAAGATTGGTTATGGTGTTAGAAAGGGGAGGCTCTACTACTTAGAGCCAACATCGAGCAGTACCCGAATGTTAACTCAAGCACTTATCGTGGAAGAATCTCAAGAAGAAAGGAATAAAGTTTCGAAGGTTTGGTTGTGGCATCGTGGCCTTGGACATGCTTTTTTTGGGTATTTACGAAGGTTGTTTCCTAGCCTATTTGTTAAGCATGATGTGTCTAGCTTTAAATGTTGTGTTTGTGAACTATCTAATAGTCATCGTACTTCATTTCCGTCAAGTTTGAATAAAAGTTTGACAAATAACTTTGCAGGAATATATATATGCAAGGATCTTTTGGCAATTCATCATCATCTATTACATCTCAAGGATCATCTAGCAATTCCGAAGGTATGATTTTCCCTACAGGAGGGACAATCATAAGGGTACCAAATGGTGTCTCTACTTTTAACATGCCATTTCCACAACAAAGTCTTTCTGTGCCTTTTTCTAGCTCATATCATGCGGCTCCATATCCTTCTATTCCATCACCACAACAGTTTCCTTTATATATAGGAAATCAATATGGTACTCTAGAGCCTCCATACTTACGTTTGTCTTAACATCAACAAGAGCAATTTCCTGATCTTTCAAATAGCTATGCCTTTGTGGGACAGAATGGTGCTCCAAGGCAATTTTCTAGTTCTAATGGTAATTACAAGAACTCAAATGGGAATAGGAATTACAGAGGCTCAAATGGAAATGGAAATTATAGGAATTCAAATGGTTCTAATGGCAGAGGTCAATTTTTTGGTGGTAAGCAGAATGGTGGTTCATGGAAATCATGGTTTAGGAGTATTGAAACTAGATCACAAATTGTACCAGAATGTCAAATTTGTTCTAAACGAGGTCATACTACTCCTAATTGTTGGAAAAAGTCAACTAATCCTAGTTTTATGGGAAACATTGTGGAATGTCAGATTTGTGGAAAGAAATAGCATAATGCTCTAGACTGTCATCACATAAACAACTTTGCATATCAAGGTGCAATTTCTTCTCTTACTTTAACTGCAATTCAAGCTCAAGCTTCACATCCATTTCTTCCCAATGATTCATAGATAGTTGATACAAAGGCATCACATCATATGACAGCTAATATAAACTCTCTGCAACAAGTAACATCATATGAAGGCAGTGACAAAATTACAATTGGTAATGGGGAAGATATTCCAATAAAACATATTGGTTCTGCAAAATTGGAAATGTTACCACACACTTTGATTTTGAGAAGTGTTTCACATGTTTCAACCATAGTTGTTAGTTTGTTATCTGTGAAACAGTTATGCAAAGATAATCACTACTGGTTTATTTGTGATGATTAACTTTTATGGAGAGTTGTTTCGAATTCCAGTGAAGTTGCTTTCAAAATGAGTAGTTAAGTCAAAGATATAGACATCCCAGAAATGAAGTGTTTTTTACAGTTATGATGAAGCAATCTAATATAGTTATTTCATTTGATGATAAACAACATCTATGTTCTTTTTTTATTTTTGGCAAGATATCTAGGTTACACTTCACAAATAGGAAAGAAACGTGTATTTTTCCCTTTCAAAAAGTGCATTCAAATCTTTGTAGTCCTTCACCAACTAGATCCATAGAAGGATACAAGTACTATGTCAATTTTGTTGATGAATTCAGTAGATATGTATGGATATTCCCATCGATCAAAAATTAGAAGTCTTTGTAGTTTTTCAAAAGTTCTATAGATTTGTTCATACTCAGTTCAGTTTTGACATTAAGTGTTTGTAAATTGAAGATGGTGGGGAATATATGAGTCATAGCTTTGATGAATTCTTGAAGAATAAGGGGATTGTATATATGGTGTATTGTCCATATACCCCTCAACAAAATGGAATTGCTGAGAAGAAACAGACACATTATAGAGACAACTATAACATTGATGACAACAACATTACCTCAAGACTTGTGGTTCCATGCTTGTGCACATTCTGTGTTTCTCATAAATAGAATGCCAAACAAGAATCTAGGAATGCAGTCCCCTTATCAGATGTTGTTTGGCTCTTATCCACAGCTACATGTTTTAAAGATCTTTGGGACATTTGTTTATCCCTATATACGACCATATAATGAAAACAAACTCCAACCTAGATCATCCATGTGTGTCTTTCTAGGCTATTCGATGGGATATAAGAGAGTGATTTATCATCATGTGCAAACCAATAAATTCATCATCTCAAGACATGTAATTCATTATCAAAGTCTTATGCCATACAAATGTAATTCTGGGAATTCTAGAATGCAAGCACAAGTTGAGACTCAAGAATACAGATCATTTTCAACTCCAATAATAGTTACACTCTCATCACACTCTGTGTCAAAAAATATGCATTATGATATTGTGGATGTTACTTCTTCAGATTCGACAACAACAATTGATAATGGGAATTCAAGTTCTATAATGCAGTCTGGTACAAAGTCATGTTCAATGCAATCTACAAATTCTGAAGACAGAAATGAATTCAAAACAATTACTTCCACTTGATCCTCCTATACCTTATGTTCCATCGCACAATAACAATTATGATCAAAGAGTGCAAACCAGATTACAAAACAGGTGTTATTCTAAGAAAACACTATGCAAGCTACTTAGCTTCTTTACATGAACTGACATCACTCAAGATTGATGAAGAATCTTATACTGTAGGCTTCTTTTTATTGCAAACATTAGTGATGTAGTTGAACCAACTACATTTCGAAGTGCAACAACAAAATATGAATGGCAAAAGGCAATGCATGAGGAGTTTGATGCATTAAAAAGTCAAGGAACTTGGGTGTTAGCTCATCCACCAACTCATAGATCCATAATTGGCAGCAACTGGGTGTATAAATTGAAGAAATTCCATGTGGGTCAATTGTAAGATACAAAGCTCGTTTAGTAGCACAGGGTTATACTCAAGAGTTAGGTTTTGATTACTTTGAGACATTCAACCTTGTTGTGAGACATACCACGGTGAGATTGATTATACCACTTGCAGCCATCATCAATGCATGGGGATTTAGAGGAAAAAGTTAGGCGTTGTGGATCAATCAAAACCTAATCATGTTTGCAAGTTAGTTAAGTCACTCTATAGACTAAAACAGCCTCCAAGAGTCTGGAATGAAAAATTCACGAGTTATCTTCCAATAATGGGTTTTCAAATGTCACAGTCTAATAACAGCTTGTTTGTTAAATGTGATGGAAATGATGTCATTACACTACTACTATATGTGGATGACATAATTTTAACAAGGTCAAATTCCACAAAAGTGCAGGCAGTAATTCAAGAATCAGGTGGTGTTTGAACTCAGGGATATGGGGAAGTTGTCCTATTTTCTGGGCTTGCAAATTTAGTACAAAGATAATGGTGAAATCTTTGTCAACCAATCGAAATATGCAAAAGACTTGCTCCATAAGGCAGGAATGGACACATGTAAGCCTACTTCAATTCCTTGTAAGCCATATACTCAACTCTTAGCTTCTGAAGGTGTACCTTTGACTAATCATAGTAAGTGTAGAAATTTGGTGGGTGCTTTTCAGTAGCTCACCTTCACCAAACTTGATTTAAGCATATTCAGTGAATGTGGCTTGCCAATATATGAATAAACCTACGGACGAATATTTTGGTTTTGTAAAAAGGATCTTGAGATATGTTCAAGGTATTACACAGTGTGGATTGACATATTCAGTAGCATCTAACAACTTTATCACAGCTTTCTCGAATTCAGATTGGGCTGCTGATCCAAACACAAAGCGATTTGTTACAAGTTTTGTGGTATATATGTGGTTAAATCCAATCTTATAGCAATCTAAGAAAAAATCCTCAATTTCTATAAGTTCCAAGGAAGCAGAATACAAAGCCCTTGCTCAGTGTATATAAGATGTAGTATGGATTCGATTACTTTTAAAAGACTTACATCAGTTTATTTCAGAACCACCTCTACTTCATTATGACAACCTATCAGCTCTAGCATTATGTTCTAATCTTGTATTTCACACTCGTATCAAACATTTGGATACGCATTTTCACTTCATCAGAGAGAAAGTTCAAAAGAAGTATTTGGTGGTGCAGTATATCTCCACTGAAGATCAAACTGCTGACATCCTCGCTAAGGGTTTACATGGACCCACATTTGTCAAACATTGCTACATCGACAATATGGCTCGAAATACCAAATGTAAGACCATCTCCAACCGGTGCTTCAAATTGCCAAATGAATGTGTAATAGTAAAAAATAACATCTAATTTCATTCCAATCCATCAGCCAAAAGCTGATGTTAAAGGAAGGCTTGGTGAGAGGCGTCAAAAGTCAGCCTCAAAATTCATATGCCAAATAATTATTTTAGTTTTTTTTTTTTTTTAAATACTTTTGGACTAGCCTTGCATTAATGCTTGGTATAAGTGTAACTATATATATTTCTTTTAGTATTTATTATGACTGTAAAAATTAATATATTAAAATACAAAATAATATATTACACATTGGTAGTAACATGATGTCAAACTGCCACATAGATCATCAAATTAAAATTTGGTGTTCAATATTTCACATTTGCTTTGATGATGTTCTAATAATACAATTGGTTAAAAACTTTAAAAAAAAAATTCTAACCAATTGTATTATGACATTTAATATACTAAGCTGTATTTCCAGTAACGCGTTTTAGGAAAATCCTGAGTCACATCAAATCCTTTGACCATCATTCCACATAAGAAAAACTTTCAATTCCAATGGCGATGAGTTAGATGATATTATCGGCTACAAATTTCCTATTTTTTTTGTGCCAAATCATATTCGCGCAAATAAACTCAGCTGCAATTTCTGTTTTGTGGTTATATTTTCATGTGACTTAAAAATTACAATGAAGTTTCTGTTTTGTGGTTCTGTTTTCGTGGAGGATTGACCATACTTAGGTACTTACTGGAGAATACTCAATTTTCTGATTATTTTATATGACCCACTACAATTTGAACACATGTCAAACTCATTTCACCAAAAACTTTTACTATGTTTATAACCAAACACCACCCATCTTCTTCCTCCCTTCTTGCAGACAAGCCCTTTCCCCCTTCGCCGGCGATCCCGACCTTCACTTCCCTGGTCCAGTGAGCCCACTCTCAAATCCCTCACGTTCCGTGAGCCCACCCCCAATTCTTGTGTTCGCCGGCGAGTCCACCATCAACCCTCTTTTTGACGACGACCTCACCTAGTCCTCTTCAACAATGATCCCACTCCAATCCTTTCCGATGGGGTTGGTGTTGGGGGTATACAAAGAACAGAAAAGGCTTGAGGTTAGAGATGGGCAAATACCCATTGGCTATGGGTAACCGCGGTTACCCGTCCATTTAAATTAAACGGTTACGGTTATGGGTAACCATTTAGATAAATAAACGGTTATGGGTATAATCGTTTACCCACGAAATTTAAATGGATGGTTATGGGTATTAACCGCGGTTATAAACGGGTAACCGTTTACCTATTTATTTTATATATGTAAAATTAACACAAACCATATTCTCGATCCAATAATACTTAGCACCCAATAAATTAGCAAGGAATTCATCGGTCCTCTCAATAACACTGCTACAGGAATGATGATTCTCATCATCAAGGAATTCGCCAAATTAATTTAAATTCCTTGCGGGTAACCATGAAATTGACAGAAATGCTTTGACAGAAATGTCTTCTAAACAATTTTTTGTAACCCAATAATACTTACCAAATATTATATTTACCTTCATTGGTAACAGTTAAAAATATTGTCCTTAAACTATTCTTTCAATTATTGGAATGATATAAGAACTTAAAAAATTAAAATACGAAAATGTATGATGAATGTACCTATAACGGTGTTTAATTGTTAAAAAAAAAAAAGAAAATTATGACAATTTTTTATTTAATTTTAAAGTTTTTAAAAAACATGTAGACGGGCAAAAAAGGGGTAATGGTTAAAAAAAAAAAAAAAAGATAAACGCGTTAAAAAGGATAAATGGGTAAACAGGTATTAAACGATTACGGTTAAATAGTATGGTTAACCGTTTATAAACGGTTATGGGTATGGGTATAACCGTTTAGGCAATTACCCAACGGATAAACGGTTATGCGGGTATGAGTATAAACAGTTATGAATAAATAACCGCGGTTACCCGCCCGCCATAACCGTTGCCCATCCCTACTTGAGGTGAGTAGAAGAAGATAGGAGTATGGTTACAAGGATAACAAATGGTTGGGGAGTTTTAGATTAGACAAGTGGACTATTCTTATTGGGTCACATTGTAAATTCAGTAAATTGGGTACTCCCAGTGAGCACCCAACTACTGTCCCCTTCTAATTATGACAAATTAGGAGGGAAGGGAGCCAATTGTAATGGCAAATTTTCTAGTTTCTATTTAAGTGCATTAATGTACCACAATGCATAATCGATTGACTTATAATTAGCAAAAACATTATTGATATCTTCTTGTTATTATCCAAATATAAATAAAACTAACTCGCATAGCTTGCGGAATTTTACTATTTGGAATGCGTAATGTTGAGGGTTAAGCACATTTCACACCCTCAAGGTTTGAGGTTAGTTTTAAAATGGGCCACTAAATTTCAATTTTATAACATCACATCCAGATCTTTTGAAATTCGACCAATTTGCACATGCTGTTATATGGACCGTGAGGTCAACAATTAAGTGATTACGTGATCCATTTCCAAACTGAACGCCAAATCCTGAAGGTGTGAAATGTACTTAACCCTAATGTTTATCTCTCATTTCATAGCCTTCATCAGTCTAGACTGTTCTTGTCAAAGTTAGACTTATGCCTTTATAAAAAGGAAATGATGCATAAACATTCATGTCCTACATGTTCGCTTCCTACTGTTATTTTTAGGAACTTAATGGTTATTTTTAGGACAACTAGATTAAATGATCAATCTTTTACATTTGATTGGAGAAATGGTTGGTTTGTTTTTTAACAAACGATATCATTTATACTAAAGAAGAGGAAGTGAGTTTATAATCATAATGAGTTAGCAATAATATAGCTCAAATTCGCATTTGATGAGAATTGAACTTAAAAGTTCACTTACAAGTGAAAAAAAAATATTACTAAACCGTAACACTAAGTGACAACTGATCAGTTTTTATATACCATTTTATATCATCAATGTGTCATCAATATGTGATTCCAAAAACGGATCATTTTTGTAACCATGTCAAAAACTCCAACATTCTTGCTAATTTTGCCCAAATTTTTCTCTTGATTCTCAATTAATTTTTCTTTCCAAAGCATATAATAAAACAATATTCTTACAAAAGAGAAAATTTGAAACAGAACAAAGGAAAGAAAAAAACTGAAAAATAATATAAATATTTAAAAAAAAAAACAAATTAAAAAAACCACAGGCGCCCTCATGCAGTGTGCACTTTTGTTGTTGTGCACTTCCGGACTACTATGAGTTGTAACAGTGTCATCATATACAACAACAATCCATATGAGAAGCGCGAAAAGATGAAAAAAGAATTACCAACTACACTTTCTATTTCTTGCCATAATTTCTCTCCACTATTCACATGCTAATTTGGTGTCGAAGCTGCTCAAGCAGATCGCAAAAGCCTGAAACGCAGACAACGGATACCGGTAATCCATGGTAAACATATCCTTGCCAACTTTACCAAACTGAAGTATGACCTTGTCATGGTCAGACGAGGTTGGCTGTGGTGGTTGAGATGGCGTTGGTGCGCCAGCAGAAGGTGGTGCGGCCGCTATTAGCTGAAAGTTTTTGACAGAGGCAACTGTCACCCTTCCCCGGAAGTTTAAGCACCAACACTGCAACTGTTCATGCCACCTTGGTGCCTTGTTCCGAAGAATTAATGGTCTTTCCTTTCCATCTTCTTCGCAATGGGCCCCAACTGCATCAGAGAATCGTGCACTGCTAAACTCACTTGAATCAACAATTGATTTTGAGAAGGAAATGCTTCGGAATGAGTCCTCAAGGGAGCGTTGGAGAATCTCAGGCTGGCCAGGGACACTGCCACCAGGATCAAGGGATGCTGCAGGGATTGAGTGCATGGTGCAGTGCATCCTTCGTGGCCCCCGTGTGCCAAGCACATTTAACTCATACGACACCTGTGCGATGTTGTAGCTGCCAGTGGGGAGCTTGGGAGATACCTTTTTAGAGTAGAACCGACGGCTTCGCCCAGGTGGGGAAAGCTGAGCACTGTTGTAGGGAGGTTGGGTATCATAAATAATAAATTTGGTGCCTAGAAAATTAGACCTGAAAAATATGGGAAAAGGGGAATGGCAGATGAACGTTAATCTAAAGTCTCTAAGCCAGATGTAATCAAAATTCCAGGGAGAGGAGAATAAGGACTTTTATATGTCACATATCAGTAAACTGATTTGTTTTTCAATGTTACGAACTGCTAAAAATTCAAGAAACATGTCTACCAAATAACTATAAATTGAAAAAAAATATGAACTTACAAAGCACCAATTGTGGACGGCACGCAAAGCAGCAAAGATTATTCAAATGAGTGACACTTAAATGTGAAGTTGATGCATTACTAAATACTAATTAAATGGCCTGAAATAAGTGGGCTGGAATTGAAGGTGTATAGAGAACAGAAAATATATGGGATAGAACTTTTACTTAGAATTGTCAAACATGTGATTTTGCCCCCTAATATAAACAAGTTGATACTCGCTATTAAATTCCTACAAGCGAAGCACATTCATATCTTTTTAGTAAATAGAAGACAATCTTACAAGTTCCTTGCCCCAAAACACTTGATAGCAAGAAAACCCTTGCGATTTACTCAAAACTATACTCAGAATGCACTAACTTAAGTATCATTCATGTTGAAATCTCATTTAAATTTTAAGGTATAGCAATGAAATCATAATGCAACCAAAGAAGCAGAAATAGCAAGACGATTTCAATAAGAAAAAAGAACTGCTAATTATAAAGATCAACAGTTAACCATCTTAAAACTCTTTTTCATGTATATAATTCACACAAAACATATTTCTTACATAGTCGCTTACTGCAAACCAAAGCATAGGAACAATATTGAATCACATTGATGAACCCCCATATTAATTCTTTATCAATGCGGCAACAGGTGAAAAAGAAAATAAGTTAATTTAATTCAGACTACATCCCTCAAATGTGCGCAATGATTTTAAAACAAGGGCATTTTCCCAGTTCCAATTTCACACCAAAGTTTAAAAAATTGTTTGCACAATGACGTTTTCCTTTTTTGGGTATTAAGAATGACACATCTTTTAAGTTTTGAAGTCGTGTACATTATTGTTTTTTTTTAGAGTTGCTTATAAATGAATTTCAGCACAGATACGAACAGCTCAAAAGAAAGTTGGAAGAAAGCCCACCTCAATTTCCCAATGTACTTGTTGCTTGATCTTGAAATATTATCAGCATCCATGGAGATCACATACTCTGTGCAAGTAGTTCTCCGCGTTCGCTTTGCAGAAAGAAGAAATTTCCCATTTTCAACAAGCAAAGCTGCAAGGGCATGGCATTGATCAAGAGAACAGCCTAAAATAAATGCGAACGCACTAAAGCAATCAAGGAAAGATGTTCAAGGTCGAGTTATGCTATTCAACCCTTGCTGATAAAATTTTTGTTACATAAACCCTTTATGTAGCTGCGGCAAGTAGGGTAAGGGCAGCAGGTTTACATTGAAAAGAAACAACACAAAGGGAGAAGTAAATAATTCCTATTGCTGTATAAAGTGGGATAAGTGCACTGTATGTAATATTCATACGGCAATGGTCAACCACTTAGCATTAACATAAGCTTCAGCCTTGCACATGCTATTAAGCTCAATGACAAGTACATGTCTTGACACAGGACAGTGTGAGTGACATAACCAAGTTAGAAGTTAGAAGTTAGAACTAGTGAGGTATCACCAGACCTCTCCGCCTACCTAGGCTTTAAGGCCTTGAATGCACAGGTCATCATAAAATAGGGGCCAGATGCACAAGTAAATGACTTGCAAGAGCAGATTATAATAAAAATACACAGCAGGAGAAGAGATACTAGTAATTTATAAAACCCTGCCCACTACAATATTTATACCATGATGGCAATGCATAACCAAAAGATATTCACTATACTATATACAGAAAGTTTGGAGTTGATCATCCAACCAACCAGAGAACATGAAATGTCAAATTGAGTGTGGTACAATACATGTGCCAACAAAACCATCTAGAGAGAATCTTACCAGGGCTAAGGCAAAGGAAAAGGTGGTAAGTTAAATTAGACTTGTCCCTCTTGATAAAGCACTGGATGGTTCCATCCCGAGATCCTGGCTGCGAAAGGCAGAAATTTCAACAATGTGTCAGCTACCAGATATCATAAATACCATCTTTCTTTTTAGGAAGGCATAAACATCGTACTTCAAAACTTTCTTTTTAGGAAGGCATAAACATCATACTTCAAAATAAAGCATATAGGTGGATAAACACTGATGCAAATAACTAAAACAGAAACACCACAGTAACTACATTAAACAAAAAATATTTGGGCATTGTTGTCTTTATCAACAAAGTCTATCATGTAAGAAAGAACGTAATGTGAACCTCTCACCTGCTTCAAGGCCACTGGGAAGGTAATCTTCCCACAAAATTCAGGACTTCTGACGATTTCCTTGCACATTTCCCTCCATGATCTGCACACAGCAGCACAAGCAACAACATGCTTGCGAGAAGGCCACGTGCTCTCACTAGCCTCCAATCTTTTTATTACATCACGCAGCAGTTCGGGAGGTAGGCTAGCCCAACGGCTATTTTGGATTACCAAAGGTTGGTCATGCACCTCATGGACCGAACCATGAGATTTCCCCCTGTGATGACCAGGCAGCCTCACCTCAAAACTTCTTCTTGATAAACTTCCAAACCCATCCCTTACATCGCGCACTATACTGCGGAATGACATTTACTCCAACGTGCCAACAGACCCAGATGTTAAGTATATTCCACTTCAAGTTGGGCTGGCCCCAAAATTATAAGTGCAGGTTAAGCTGCATATTAATCAAACTTGATTTAAATTCCTGCTGGAATGCTTAACAAAGAAAGCAATAAAAGGAAGAAGACTGACTGAGAAAAGCACAAAGGAAGAAAAGGAGATTCTCACACATGGACTTAAAGCAGCCTAAAGTATCAGACTTTAATCAGTTACATCTTTTGGCGGGTTTTAAAGCAGATCTTCCACAAACCAAACTACAACTAACTCAAACTGGTTTCAAATCAAAATCCCTATTTGTAATTTGTAAGTGTTAACCACATGAAAAATAGCTCAGAAAACAAAACCAGATTACCAAATATGAACCCAAATGATAGATGTAATCTGAATAAAAAGAAAAGGAGTTCTAAATTTATGTTCACCTAGAAGTTAAACTCAAATCCTTTAACTAAGAGTTAGCTTTATAAGTCACACACACCCTGTATAATAATATATCTAAACATATAGAGAGAGAACAAACCCTAAAACCACCAAAGTAGAATTCCAAAGACTTGAGTGTGATAGCTTGGCACCAATCAAAGATACATTGCTTCACAACTAAGGCTTTCAGAGATCAGTGAACAACTTGCAAGCATGAAACCTTCTAGAAGAGGTCCTGCAAATAGAAATACTACAATATTAGAAAAGAGGAAAAAAAAAATTAACCATTTTAGCTTACAAAACCCCAAAAATTGAAGGCAAAAACCATCCAAACATGTTTTTTTTTTTTTTTCTGGTTTTCCATTTACTGAAATAAAAAAATTGATGATGCAAAGCCAGAAGAAGCAACAAAAATTATTATGAAAAATATACAAAAATTTCATGAAAAATAAACAAAATGGAGCAGAAAGCACTTCAAAATGTGGAGCTGCAAAACCCTTGGATTAAAAAATGAAAATTTAGATGTTATCCATAAGAGATTTACAACCCACCAACTGAACAAAACCGACATAAACGTTTCAAAGAATTAGACTTTCTAAGACCCTTTTAGAGCAACAAAGAAAAAACCCAGAAAACTTTACCTTGCAAATGCAACAACCAGAGAAATGAAACCAGGTGGGCCTGTAAATTTTCCCGAGAAACAAACAGAAAAAAAAAAGGTCCAGTAACCTAAACAAACATCTGAGACAAGTGATATGATTCAGTACTTCTAAAAGCTCCGATCCAAACACCAGATAATCAGAACCAGCTCACCATCTTCTACTATCCCTCCCTCTCTCTGTGAGGTGGTCCGGACTTGAACTCTTTATTCAATCGAGTTCACCTACTATATAGCTTTATTAACTTAATCCAATTTGTTTAATGTTTTTTTTTTTTTTGTCTGAATTTATTTAATTAACCCCCACTTGATAGAATGACCATTATGCCTCTAACGGTTGACTTTTTTTCGTTACGCGACCAACGGCATATACTACGAGATTCGGACGCAATACACTTGCATCACCTTCGGCGTCCTTTAGCAGCGGCGGAGTAAGATTTTGTTTGGAATTGTTTTTAAAATAATTAAAAATATTTTTAGAATCAATCATTAGTAAAAATGCAAATAAATTCTGAAAAAATACTTAAGTTGCTTCCTAGAAGAAGCATATAATAGATGTTTCCTATAAAAAGCAGTTTCAGTTATTTTAAAAACACATTCAAACGAGTTCATCCTCCCTTATTCTCTTTATGGGGATTCGAAAGATCAATTAATTGTGTCCGTTCATTGTACTCGTACGCTTAGAAATTATTTTAAAATTTTAATTTAAAATTAAATATAAATAATAATTAATAAAAACTAATCTGCATAATATACGATAAACGGACACGATTAATTAATCTCTAGATTTCCACGTATAGGATCCGGTATCCTTGTCTAGCAGCGACCGCTTACGACGACGCTTGCTGCTGATTTTGTGAGGATGTAATACAGTGCTTATTGGTGTGCTTTGTTACCTTGTGGACGCAATGGAAGTGTCCATCTTGACCGTGGATGTTGTTGAAAAAGGTCTGGATAAGACGGTGTGTGCAAGTGGGGAAAGATTATGAGATGAGGCACGCTGTCATGATGGAGGCCTGTTGGATAGTGAAATGACTTTTGTACCCCTGTTGGGCTATGGTATGACGAGGTTGTCTCTTGTGGTTGGGACTCTACTTACTAGGATGCTGCAGCTCCTGCCACGTGTGTAGTAAGTAGATATGTTTGGTGTTTTGCCTGGATTTGTTTGGTGTTTTGACCAGAATTAAAAAGAACTTTATTAAGATATAAGTTGTTGACAAAATTTCGAATGCAGTTGGATATGTGTCAATTTTGTGTAAGAGCATCCAATATGGGTAGGTAATTGAGTAAGCAAACTTGTTTTTATGAGCTACGTAAAAAAATTTTGCTCGTGTTGAGGAGGCAAATTTTGCGTGCTATTTCGAAATAGACAATATTATATATTTCAAAGTGAACGAGAACAACTTGTATAATAGAGTTTACCATCACGCATTTTATATCAATAAGCACATTATTAAAATGGAAGACACGTGTAGTTGTAGTATACAAATGCTTCTCTAAAATGAATGGACAAATGGGACTCACATCTCTTTTACACTAAAATACTCTCTGTAATCTTTCAATTAGATTGTACCATATTTTTGTCAAGAACAAACAAATGAATGATAATAAATAATATAATATAAGGTCACGGTTTGCATAGTCCATTAAGTGTCCCAATTTTTTCAAGTTAAATAAGTACGTAACACGCCACATAAGCCCATGTTGTACAATTGTGGCTACTTTACTGGCATACATTATTAGGAGATGCTCAGGCAAACGAAACTAGATAGAATTTGGAAAGTTGAGATTAGCGATTCTATTTATCCTTTTAATATTGTAGTTCCAGTGAGCTCGACTTTTAACAAAGTGATTGAAGTATGCTCACTGCTTTGCTATTGGGCTTGCTGCGTTGTGATTCTTTTAGTTCTTGTAGTTTACAAGGACTCATTTGGGAAGGAATTATTGGTGAAAATGTATGTGTAATGCCCCTTAGTTTATGGAAGTGTATATCTTACTTTTTCAAAAAGAAGTTGGACAAAATTAAGCACTCATTTGAGAAGTATTTTTAAATTATTGAAAGCGTTTTTTAAAGAAAGTATTTTTAGATTCTAAAAACACTTGAAGTACTTCTTGCAAAAAGCCTTAAATATGTGTTTTTTGTAGGAAGCACTTCAAGTGTTTTTTCATGATTAATTTACATTTTTACTAAAAATTGATTTCAAAAACATTTCCTTCAAAAGCGTTATTTGGTCATTTAAAAGCACTTTGAAGAAAATGAACTTGTAATATATATCAAAGCGTCGTATAAATTGATTATAACTCGAACGATTGGCAAAGTTGCCTAAAAAATGGGGAGCTACTATTTGCACTTTTATTTCCGAATTTATTTGAAATTCTAAAAAGCCATTTTGCACTAATTTTTAGTATAAATAATAAATAAAGAAAAAGAATAGGATAACATTGAGCCCTATAACAATTATATATATATATATATATATATATATATTTATATACATATACATACACACCATCCAAAATTTGTATATATTAATTTGACGAGATAGAGCTCAAGATTAGTATGAAGTGGTACTATAAAAAAGTCATATATAAACATCTTATGCCCCCATTTGATTCACTTTGTGAGTTTCCGTTTTATTTTTGTGTTAGAGATAAAGGAGAAATGAAGGATGATGCGACAAACATAGAAGAATTATACAAAGAAAGGTACACAATAGAAACCAAAAACAATATTTTCACTTTTAAAATTTTGTTTTTATTCATTCTTCTTTATTTCTCTTCCCCTCCCTTCCATCATTTTGTTAATCATTTATTTCATCCATATACTTTCTTCATAATGTCATAAGATAAATTCAACTTGAAAGACAAGTTTTCTTTTGTTCCTCGTATTTCAAGCACAAAAGGTGAAAACCAAAAACTAAAAGCTAAATATTTATCCAAGGACCCCTAGCATTTGACAAACATATTTCGTCTAATACCCAAATTTAATTTCTAAGCTGTAGTAAAATGTGCGTACGTGAGTTAAATGGTCATAAAATTTTGAAAGTTTAATTTCTAAGTTGTAGTAAAATGTACTCAATATTACGGTCTAGTGATATTCTTTTTTACTTGGAAGTAAGAGGTCTTAGATTCGAATCTCATGGATAGCGAATTCGATACAAAATTAGGTTGCCCATTGTGTGGCTTAGCCGAACTCTTCCTTCCCTTAGTGTAAAAATATCGATGTTATAAAAAAAATAGTGCAAAATCTACAAGGTCATAAATAGATTTTTAGTATTAAGATTGGGTTGATAAATATTTTTTGTTTTAGAAGAGGTCAATACAAATTTTTATTGTCTAGTTGAAGATGAGAATTCGTTTAAGGAAATGTTATTAACACTCCAAAAATCTCATTTTACACTCCTCAGAAGTGTATTTTTCTTTCTGAATATAGAAAGTTTGGAGTATAGAATGAGAATTTTGAATTGTCAACCCAAAAAAAATGGGAATTGTTATTAGCACTCCAAAAATCTCATTCTACACTCCAAACTTTTTATGTTAGGAAAGAAAAATACACTTGTGAGGAGTGTAGAATAAGATTTTTGGAATGCCAATAACACTTCCCAAGAAAATAATAAAGAAAAGTTTGTGTGTATCATATCCAACGGCGCCCCAGGTTTTGATTAGTAAATCAGTGGCGGGAGTATTCACTTACAACCTTATAGAATTATATAATAATGTTGCAATTATGCTTTTCCCCTTGTTTTTAATTATGTTTACAATAATGTTATATGACACTTCAAGTTTTCTATAGGCAAGTTGGACCCAGTTCTATTATGAAATTCTTTTATCATGATTTGTGTGACATGACCCAGATAAGATTGCTAGAATATATTTAGGGTTTGTCGTTGTTGTATTCTTCTTTCAAAGAGAGCAAAAATACATCATTTTTTTTTTTTGTCGAAAGCAAATATATATCGTTGACTCACCCAATAGTTCAAAACATTTTTGTAGTAAACTTTGAAGAAGAAGAAAAAAAGTTCATAAACTCAAATGTTATATGAATGATTTTGGTGGCAAGTGGGAGACACTCTTATTTCATTTAATGAATTTTTCCTATTACCAAAGAATTTTCATACCAATAATTTTTTTATATAAAATTTTTAGAGTACCAATAATAACAATAAAAATAAATAAATAAATAAATAAATCTTCCATCATTATACATGCTACTTATTGATACAATCATACAACACTAATTTCCAATTAAGCTTTCATGCATGGAGCATGCCTGCATGTGAAGTGCTAATATATGATACCAGAAAAATAAAATGTTAATATATGTATGTATGTATGTATGTGTAAATTAATACCATTTGCGAGCTGCTTTGCATCATCTACAAGATCTTATTATAGGAATAGTTGCTATAGTAAAGTAATTATTCAGTTCAAGAAAGTTACACATGACAATTTATAATTAGAAATGTTTAATTTTTTAAAAGTCATCCCTATAAAACATTTCATTTGAATAGAAGATTATTTAGTCATATGTACACTATAAATGAATGGTTTATCATCAATATGTTACCTTATTCTTACACCGTCAATTTGCTTTACACATTTGGAAGCATGAACGATATTCAATTCGACTGAATTTTCAAATCATTGATCTTTAAATGAAAACTAATAAATTAAGCAGTTCCGATTATAAAATTTATAAAACGAATATATGTTAGTAAGATATGTCTTTCTCACATAGGGATATATAGGTTACATGAACACCTGGACAACAAAAAACAAAGAGCTTGTGCGTGCACTGTTCCAGTGGAATGTCGCATGGGTGTTGCCCACCCTTCGTAACAAAAAAAAATTGTTTTCATAATGTATAAAGGGGTGTGATATCCACACATCATTTTTTATTTTTTACATATCTTTTTAATTTTCGACCGTTGAATCAGATGAATTAAAGGCTTTGTAAGAAAAAAAATGTGTGAATAACACACCCATATATAAATGAAGGTGATGAAAAATTAGATGAGTTAAATTACTTATAAGACTTCATCATCATACAACAAAAATAGTTATATTCCACTCACTGCGATTAGAAAGAACCAAAAGTATGTAATGCTTTTACTTTTTTTTTTTCTCAAAAAAAACACATACATATATCATATATTTATATATATGACTGCACAAATTGCAAGTCCAAAACGATAAGAACGAATCTCCCTGTCATATATATGGGCATAAAATTTTTTCCCGTCTAGTAATGTCGTAAAAAACTATAAAACAAAGGGTCTGTATATTTTAATAATATAACACTTTGGTCATCTTCGTAATCATGTACATTATATGTATATTTAATTTAAGGATAATGTTTGTGTCCTTCATGGGGATTTACTTGTCTTCTTACTTATAATTAATGAATCTTTACTATCTAAACATTATAATTAGGACAGTTCATTCTCTTTATCATCATCTAAAAATCATATTTGTAAAAAGAATATAATTTGGAGATCGTTTAGTCTGTCATACATGTTAAACAAATCAATGATTTTAATAACAAGTTGTATCCTCATGATGAAACGTTTATTTGTTTTCTGCATATGAATGACTAAAAAATTTCCAAATTGAATAATTTTCTACAAAATGATCTTTAGATGATAAAGAAAATGAACAGTTTTAATTATGATTTTCAGATGACAAAAATTCATTAAACGTAAGCATAGGGACATTTTGCGATTAGACACTATTTACACATCCTTGGATTTATGCAAGTTCAATCATATATGTGAAACTAACTTCTTCTTTTTTTGTCAGACAAATCAACTTTCATATTTAGTATCACTAATTAGTGTTTTGTTTAGTTAAATAAATCAATTTTTTTTTTTGTTTTGTTTTTCTTTTCTTTCTATCCCTCATAATCTGAAAAGAATAAAGTTGAAATAGATAAAGGGCATGCAAGAATGCCATTTGTGAGAAAAACGATCCCGAGTATGGCCACCCCACCCCATACAGTTTAGAAGACTTTTAAGCTGTTGAATGCCTGGCATAGATTATATATATTAATATTAATGTGCTGATGCAAGAGATGGTTCTTATATATAGTTAACAATATGACTTGATTTTTCATTTATAACACATTAATTAATCTATGTTTAACACGTAACGAATAACAGTCAAGACTCAAGAGCAAGTGGATAAAAAAAAAAAAAAAAAAAAAAAACTGAGGACCAAGTGGAAGTAGCCATTACCAAAGGGTTGAATGACAAGAAATTTTCTAATATTTAGGAGATGATTCTTTTCACTCTATTTTTAGTTTCTTGCACAATCCTTTTTATTTTTAACATCTTATTCAATAAACCAAATGAAAAGAACATCGAAAACTAAATACGAATGTGTAAGAGGTTAAAAAGAAAAATGTGTATACTGTATAACATTCTCTTGTCTTATGTGATGAAAAATAATGATATATAAGAGAATCATATGAATATATTGTTATAGATAAGTGGGGTTATTACGGCCAGAGGCGGACAAGGAACCACCCATTCAAACCGGATAAAGCAAACTAATTCAAGAGGTTGGTTCGATTTTTACACTAAGGGCTCGTTTGGAAATGCCTCTAAAATAATTGAAAGTGTTTTTGGTGAAATTAATTTTGGATCTCAAAAACACTTTAAGTACTTTTTGGATAAAGCACCAAATACATGCTTCTCGCAAGAAATGCTTAAAGTGTTTTTTGAAGATCTACTTAAATTTTTATTAAGGATTGATTTTAAAAATATGTTTATCTAAAACATTTTCAATCATTTCAAAAATGTTTCCAAACAAGCTCTAAAAGAGAGTGATCTTGGACTGAATTGAAGCAAACCACAATTGGTTTGATTTGGTATGTTTCTTTATTTGGAAACCGCGTTAGTCTTACGAGTTTGATTCAAGCTTGGGCCTAGCTTGGGTACCATTGTACTCAACTTAGCTCAACTTGTTTAAACCCCAAAGGCAAAGGGAAAATATGAAATATTATTTTACCCATTAGAATCCAAAATTTTACGAATCGTTCGTTTTTCTCTTGAAATTTCTTGGCACAACTTATAAATTAATTAGGGTGGTGCTATTCACATACCAATTTTTACTTCTCACACACTTATTTCAATTTTCAACTGTCGGATCGAATAAACTAAAGAAAATCAGTGGACAAAAATTAACAAAATGTGTGAATATCACTCCCCATTAAATAACGTGAATGGATAATATTAATTACCAATGACATGGTTTGGTATAAATTACTTGATATCGGAGGCAAGTGGGGTGGAATATAGGATATCTTTGCACGTGTCCGATATTAGGTATTTCATTACAAAACAACTCGGTAGTAACTTGTTACACGTGTAGCTACTCAGTTATACATATTCACGAAATCTTCAACTTAAAGACTCAAATCTAGTATTTGAGTTTAAATATAAGACAAAAATCATATTTGGGTTTTGTCACGGGTACAAATCCCGTCTCCGCAACATTTTTTTTGGCAAAAAAAATAACCAAAGTGTGATTCAACTTTAAGTTTTAATATGAGATTTGAGTACAAGGTGAAATTCATTCAATTAAAAAAATAAAATTTGAGTTTTGGGTTCAATCATCTCCAATATAAATACCTATATTTTGAAAAGTCAGAATTTGAGTTTTGAATCCAATATTTTTTTCCTCTAATGCAAAGACTAAAATCCTAAAACTCAAAACTTAGGAATATGGGAATTAAGTCGTTGCATTGAAGGATAAAATTGGCAATTCACCCACTTTTGAATGATTTGTTAAAAAATGGCTAAATTATGGTCGATGGTTTTAAGAAACATGTAAAGTATTTTATTAAGCATGACATATATATATAGAGGCAGACCTTGTAAGGGAAGGAATCCCTTTTTTTTAAAGAAAAAATAGGGATTAGTTATGGGGCTCACACCACATTGAACTCTAACGATTCGAACCGTCTATTTTGTGAGTCTCGATTCATAATTCATCTATTGATGATATACAACAAGATGGGTTAGTGATTAATTAAGATATTGGTAATTTTTCCGATGTGGCCGATTTTTAATAAATGAGTTTTATAGGAAAATTAATTAATATAATTAATGAGTTACTTAGTATTATGGTCTACTGGTATTACTCTTCAAATTATTATAGGTAAATGCATGAGCAACTACACTTAACACAATTTTTTTTTCCTACAAACAACAACATTAGCAGATTAAATTGTTAAATGTTAGGAGGGAGAAGAATCAGTGAGTATTGAATTCGCACCAAGATGCATAAACATTATTGTTTTCGGCCATTATGGTAAAGCGTCATGTACGCTTAATATAAATTATGCTAGTAACCTATGATCAAACTTTTGTACTCTTGTCCTCCTCTTGGCTAAAAAATTTGAACTTATGTATTAAAAAAACATTATAATAGAGTAGTAGTTGTAGTTGAAATCTAATTTGGAAAGCAAAACAGAAATAAAGAAGAACATAGTGCAATCTAATTAGGTAAACATGCATGTAAGTACCTAACAGGGGAAAAACAATGATAAGAGTAGATCAGATACGCAAAGTTTATTATGATGATGTGATTGTGATTTAACACCAAGTTTCTCGATTTAATTGGGAAGCTTTTTCGTCGCATTTAGGAATTTTAAGTGCACACACCTTGCCTTGTAAGTGGGTTTAGGTCTTTCATGATGGCATTTCAATTGATAGTAGTGGTGGGGTTTGAATCTCCATATAGAGAATGAAGATGTTTTTACCCTTTTTTATGAAAAATCTCGACGGTACAAAGAAAGCTCTACTATGTTTAATTCTACATATTCCTTTACTCGTAGTGTAACATTGTTGAGTTCAAAATTAGCTAATGCTATACTGATGTTTACATCATTTCCTGGTATCCCCTGAGGCCCTCTTCGAATTTCGTTAACCCTCTTTTCACGGTAGGAGCCAAGGATTCGAAGCAAGGGAGGGCCGAAAATGAAATATAAAACATAGATAATCTCGCAGTTACACTTTCATAGAATGCTAGAAGGTCTTTTTGGCTAGTTTTCTTTACTTTGAATCTGGAGGAAATCATCAAAATACTCGGAGAGAAAATCAGCAAGCCAAATAAATTACTGACCTCTCCAAAATTCTGATGGTACGGCAATTCCTGCAGCAGACGAGCAACCGGAAATGAATGTTGAAAAGTTGTTAGTCTTAGGGCCGAAGAAGGGAAAAAGAATTGATCCATATAACTCGTCCGCTATGGATGGTTTGATTTTAGTCAGTGCTTGCTAAAAGTGTGTTCCTCAGATCACAAAAAATCGTAGAAACTATGGTTGAAATAAATTTATGAGAAAAGAAAGATTACTAAACTATGCATATTAATACTTTGAAATTAGACAGACATCCTCCTTTAATGGAGGTTGTCCTGCATAACTTATAGTCCTACATGGATTAGTATTATGTATGTAACTCAATCTTTTCCTGTTTTACAAATTTCTTTCGTTGTCATTCACTGCTTATCGTGACACATGACATTATATTATTGACACAACTAGCCGTCATAAGCTGCAACAGGACATAAGAAGTGGGTATTCTCGTCAGGCATGGAGAGGTCCGTACCTCATCCTAGGCCCTAGGACACCGGACAACTGCTTTGCATTGGTCCTAAATTCCTAGTCACAATATGGTGTCCGACTTTCAGTCCGAGGTAACCCTGTAAACAGACCGGATTACCCTACTATCATGGGACCCAGCTTTGTTAGCAATGCTACAAGGAAGCCATCAAAACAACTTCATTCTGTCCTAACCCTCCATATATCCACTCCCCTTGGACGAAAATAACCTCACCGTTGCATTTTGTGTCAATAATACAATATTAAAAAACAACAGAAATAGCTATAAACGAAACTTTTGTGGTTTGTGGTTCTAACATTCGTATTAATAGCTACTCCAGGAGGAATGTTTTTGTGCTATGCTAACGATTTTGGGCTTGTTCGGAAGTGCTTTTAAAATGATTAAAAACGCTTTTGGTAAAGTACTTTTGGGTTTCAAAAGCAATTGAAGTGCATTTAGGACAAGCACCAATTAAGTGCTTCTTACAATAAGCACTTCAAGTGTCTTTTTAGGATTCTCTTATATTTTTATTAAACATTGGTTCCAAAAACACTTTCATCAAAAACGTTTTCAATCACTTTAAAAATACACTTCTAAACACACCCTTTATAATTATCTTTACAGCTCCTTAATGTTCTAGTTTATGCCCCAACCTATTATCTTAATAGACAAGGAAGGACGCACGGTCTAACGAGGCTATTGGGAAGTATTCACTTGTCACTTTAAATCGAATTTTGGCAATGGTACAAGTGCCTTGGGACTCTGTTTCCAGTGAAAGTGACGAAACGGAACTTCATGTATATGTTTTTCGGATTCTCAAATCCATGTAAACGTTTTTTTATTGGCTTTTCAAAAGATTTATTAGGGATTTATCAAGTGAAAGAGGACACCGTTTATTTGTGCATGTATAAGTTGATGTTATAAATCTGCTCTTGCGAGTCCTTGTCAACACTGATCCGCTGAAATATCAACCACACTATCCAAAATCTTCACGGTCATGAAAAAATCTTGGCCCTTCCCCCAACAAATGCTTTTGAAACCAATTTCCAGAGTTCAACAAGTTCAGCAAAACTAGACTTCAAGTGACCAACATAAGTCAATTTTGCCAAAACCAAAACCAACTCTTCACTCGTCCTCCTCCGATGTGGAACACGTTCCACTACTGCTATTGTTACGTTTTTGTGAAACACCCCGACCATTTGGTATTGGAGACAAGGAAATGAGTCCTGCACTTTATATGACAATGCTGTCTATAAATTTTATAGGAGACCTGGGTTAAGAAAAACCGAAAACGAAAAAATGCAAGGAAATTGATGTAGTACAGAGTTGGCAGCAGATTTAGATAGTTTGGCGTACGTGAAAACACAGAAAACTTAACAAAACAAAAATAAAAGACAATTGGACTCCAGGGGCGGTGCACGCTAAACTATCGACGTTGATGTCCTCATCAGAAACTCATATTATGCAGAAAAGTATCAATATGCACATTCATCCGAGCCAAGGAGGAGCGGTGCACGCTAATTATGTGATTTTCGCGTGCTCAAGCCTGAACTGTGAGGGCAATTTCATCAAACTTGCCTCACAAAGGTGTAGTTAACAATGACATATCTGCATATTTTAACCTCAGACAACAAGGCCTGCACGACATGGTTTTGAAATTTTCAGTAGTGTGCTAGTCTTGTTTATTTATTTATTTCGTCTGGACTGTAATATGCTCAAATATATGCAACTTATCTGTAGAATGTATCTAAATCTATGAACAGCCGCTAATCGTCCTACTAATCAATGTCACCTTAGTCCACTAAACATGTATAAACTCACAGAATTATGACCTAGATTACACATGCAAAGGTTTCCGTTCGAAACAAACCTTGATCATAAGCTGAATATAAATTAACTTGGAACAAAGTACTATTTTCGGGTCCATTCAACTCTTTTCATCTATTTATTTGGCTTAGTGAGTTTCAATTCAAGATAATTTTCTGCATTAAGGTGCATGAGATTGACTATCAGCACATGATACCTAAATCCCAATTATGTCATCGAAATTAAGACTATAAAAGGCTTGCAACACCAGAGTAAAGAAATAGTTACGCCAACGTGATTTTACCATATGCAGTTCAACAATACACCACTTTTAAACAGAAAAAACACGATACAACATATATTCTTGCAGAACCAATACGCACTTACACGAATGGACTTCAAATATTATATATGCTTCAATATATGATCAGGATTAGTAATGTCAACATTGTTATCAGTATATTATCTGCTGTCAATAACTCAAAATTACATTCTATCAAAAGCCAATACTAAAAGCATTAAACTACAGCAGTAGCTAGTAAAACAACACTAAATTATTTCGACAGGGTATTGTTTTGTCAAAATCTTATATTCCATAAAAGACAACCACCTATTCCTATCCCATATTTACAAACTTTATGTTATGATTTATGAACAGAGTATTTTTCTCTGCCTTCAAATTCACTTCCTTGCTAATCACAGTTAATCCTCAAAATACTACATAGCAGCAATAACTTAAACCACATACCATATTAGAAAACAACACCATAATATTGAATTGCTTCGTCAAATCTGGCATGCACAGAAAAGCCCCAATACCAAACAGTGCCATCCCGCGAGGTGGTCCAGCAGAATCTCAGAGATCTGTTGCCAAGAACCTCCAAGGCAGATGTGACCACCACACTGTCAACATAATACATATATAATACATAAAAAGCATACAAGAGTAGCTTAACGTTTATTTCTGCATTCAAATGTGATATGAGAACACTGTTTCAACAAACAAAAATAGTATTTGAAGTGAGCTGACTCAAGTGAACGAATAATTTGCAAAACTCAATGACGAGTGGAAAAAAAAAAAAAAAAAAAAAACATTCAAACTGATATAATCATGAGAATTTACTGATTCTAGCAAACGATTAACAACATTATTCCAGAGGAAAAAGTTATGACATCAATTTGCGAATTACAGTACAGCATAAATTTTACATGAGCACAATCCCTATCAAAACAACTCACTTCTTCGGTTCCAGTATTAAGCAAAGATGTCTCAGCCATGAAAACACCATCACACGGTGAATAAGCTGGGCCCTCAGTTGAAAACTCTGGTAAATTCCTAACTTCTCAGTGAGTAAAAATAGTATCATTACGCCTTGGTGGTCTATCAGGAACTGAACCTGGCTTGAACTTTGAGGCCTCATGTTTCGCCAGTTCAGGAGGAACATGACTATTACTCTGAATAAGCATCTGCTTGAGATCATAAAATACATCCGTGTCATGCATAGTCAAGAATGTTGTGGCCACACCAGTCTTCCCTGCACGGCCAGTACGCCCAATACGATGAGTGTACTGTTCGATATTCCCAGGCATATCGTAATTAATAACATAGGCCACATCAGGTATGTCAATCCCACGACCTGCAACATCGGTCGCAACTAGAACATTGTATTTCTTGGTCCGAAAACCTTCAAGGCTAATTTCTCTCTGCTCCTGTGACTTCCCTCCATGCAAAGTGGTAACACGATATCCATTCTTATCCAAACTCTTAGCAACATAGTCAGCATTCTTCTTGGTGTTAACGAATACAATAGCAGTCTTATCACCAAGTTCGTCAAGCAATCTCTTTAATCTCTCAAATTTCTCAGATTCCTTGCTCATGATCACATTCTGAGTGATCAAATCAGTTGTCTTTCCAGCCGTGCCAATAGTGACCACAACAGGATTCCTCAAGTACTTCCTAGCAAGCCGCTCCACAGCAGGCGGCATGGTGGCACTGAACATATAAGTGGTTCTGTATATCTTCTTCTCATCAAGTTCTTCGTCCTCATTCTCAGGTTTGAAATTGCTGGAGGGCATTGCATCTAAAACTCCCACAACCTGTGGCTCGAACCCCATATCAATCATCCTATCAGCCTCATCAAGCACAACATAATTGCACTGGTTAAGAACTGCATAACGCCTCTCCAAGCAATCAATCAAACGCCCTGGAGTGGCAATTACAACTGCACATCCTTGCCTAATTCGAAACCCTTGATCCTCGATGGACTGCCCACCAACAATGGAAACCACTTTGATACCCAAGAATTGCGCAAACTTGTTAGTCTCATCCTCAATCTGCTGTGCAAGCTCACGAGTAGGCGCCATAACAACAGCATAAGGCCCTTCTGCCGCATTCTCCTCACTAATGGGAGGCAACCTCGAAATATAAGTCAACATAGGAAGAACAAAGGCAGCAGTCTTACCAGAACCAGTCTCAGCAATGCCAATAACATCGCGCTGTTGCATGCCAAGTGGAATCGCCGCCATCTGAATCGGAGAAGGCTTTTTGTACCCAGCCTTCTCCACAGTCTTAAGCAACTCCTCACTCAATTTACTCTCTGCCCAACTCCTCATTGGCCTCGGAATCCTTGACCCCTTATACGAAATGTTAAAATCCTCTCGAAAAATCCTCCAGTCCCTCTCAGTCATCTCTTCAAGCTTCTTATCAGTCCAATGGCGATCGACCCTCATGTCGAAAGTGTCATACATTTCCGCAGCCTCCTCCTTAAGCCTCTGAGCAGCGGCCTCCTCAGGCCTCTCCTCGACGCCGTCCTTCTTTCGAATCTCCTCCCGCAGCTCCCTCTCGTACTTCACAGCAAGCTTCTTCTGCTCCCTTCGGTCCATCCCGGCCCGAAACCCTCGCCCAAACAAAAGCTGGGCCTCGTGAGGGTTTTGATACAGAGCATTCATGTCCCGAGAAGTGTCCTCTGTGTTCTCCCAATCGAAAGAGAATCGGAACTTCTCGCTCGGTTTGATCACTCGCTTCTTGGGCTTCTTCGATCCAAGATACTGCTCTTTAATGGCTTCCAGCTCTTTGTCCCGCTCGCGCTCGGCCAATTTGTCTAAGCGGGCACGCTCTCTAGCCTTGGCCTCCTCTTCGCGCTCCCTATCTCGGTCGCGGTCGCGGTTCCGCCGCTCCGAATCTCGTTCCCGGTCACGGGAGTATCGGTCCCTGTCTCGGTCTCGGTCTCGGTCCCTATGATCTCGGTCCCTGTCTCTATCTCGATCTCGGTCTCGGTCAGAACTAGTGGTGGTTGCGGGCGGTGCGTTGTCGGAGGAAGGGCGCGAGTGGGAGAGACTGGAGAGAAGATGGTGTTGGTGGCGTTTCTGGTCTTCGGTTTGTTCTTGGCGGCGTTGGAGGGCTAATTGCTCCCGTTGGGCTTTGGTTAAGAAAACGGGTTTCTTGGGCGGCAGGGAGGAGGAGGCGGTGGCGGAGGATGCGGCGATGGGAACGGCCTCAGCTGAGCGTTTCATTGTGTGAAAAATTGGAAGGGACTCAAGGGAAAGGAAGGGATTGCAGAGGGTCAAGGGTTTGAAGGAGGGGAAACTGAGAACTTTGGAAAAATAGCCCAAATTAGGTTCTTTGTAGAAATTTTTACTGGGACCATTATAACCTTTAATGTTCAAATTCTACTCATAATATATATTCTTCTTCATTTTTAAGTATAGCTTTAGCTTGATTTTCATTAAAAACAAATTTAAGGTACTGTTTGGTACGCACATGGAATGGAACGAGATAGAACAAAAATTTTGTGTCATGTCTGGTATGCGCAAGATGAAACATGATAGAACGTGATTAAATGATTAACTTACCATTTTTATTTGACTTTTTCTCTCCCCCTTTCACTACTTTCTCTTCTTCCATATGTTTCTTGTTCTTCGCATCCCCAGATTGATCCCAGTAAAAATAGAACTCAGTAAATCAAAACCATACTTTCTCTTCATTTCATTTTCTGTCTCTTCAATTCAAACCTATATTTCTCTTCTTTTAATTTCTTTCTCTTCAAACCAATAGTTTAGGGTTTCATTTTCCCGTCAAGCTAAAGAGAAAGTTGCCGTTGCAGAGCTCGCACACCTACAGTAGCAATGGCGAGAATAAAGGTACATGAGTTGAGGCACAAGACAAAGCCAGACCTTTTGGCCCAGCTCAAGGATCTCAAGACGGAGCTTGCCCTCCTCTGCATTTTGGCTTTGAATTTAACTATGACATTAGACTTGAGGTTTTGGTGTTTAATTGTACTCCTCTAGGTTTGGGTAGGCATGCCTCACCCAAATTGACTTAAATTTTCTTCGGGTGCAATGATAGTTAAGATTCGGTTGATGTTTTAAAAATTAAAAAAAATAAAACCAAACATAGAAAAATCCCAAATTGATTTTTTTTTTTTTCTTCAATTTACAGAGGTTTCGTCGGATCTACAAATTCATTTCAATCAATTTCTGTAGCGTCGGAGAAGAAGGTGGAGCGTGGAGGCACTGAACCGATAGCGGTGGAGGAGCTTCGGCATCGTCAACGACGACCTTGGTCTCCTCTTTGCTATGCAAGTCCTAGGCGTCGCTAGGGACGATCTCATCGTGGGACTAGCAGGGAGGAAGGCGGCGGGAAAAAGTTGGGTTTGGGTTAGCCATAGTTGAGTTGCTGGGTTTGTGGTGGAGAAAGAGGAGGCTACAGGAGAAAGGGAGGGTAGAAGAGAGGGAGGCTACAAAAGAGAGAGGATGGGTAGACAGTGGAATTAATGTAAAAGAGGAGGGGTATTGTTGTCCAAAAAATTATAAATTTGTGCCTCGTGGGCTGGAACAAGTCATTCTAGGGGATAAGGTGGAACAAAAAAATGACTAAAATTCGTTCTATAGGACGACGCATTCTAGTCAAATTAGTGCACCAAACGTGGGACGGAACACCTCGTCCCACTACATTCTGTCCCGTCCTACGTACCAAACGGTACCTAAAGTACATTATAACTAGCTCATTATGAGGCTAGCAATAATATGATTCAAATTCGCCTTTAGCGAGAATCGAACCTAAGACCTCTCACTTAGAATTGAAGATGAATACCACTATACCATAGTACTAAGTGGCAATTACAAAATTATATCTTCTTTATTGTATAGTCTTTCTCCACCTATGATTTCTATTGACCAGATGAGGATCCTTTCCAGATCCTCTTTGTGGGGATCCTAAGGATCTTTACATCCTAACCGTTCATCGTACATCGTGCAACTAGTTTTTGTCAGGTACTATTTGTGTTTTATTTTTAAATAAAAAAGTCAAATGATTATTGACCTCACTATGTATGATGAATGGCTAAAATGTGAGGATCCCTAAGATCCCCACAATTTGGATCTAGATGGGATCCAAATCCGTTTCCTCTTCTTGTATAACTTTTTTCATTTTTTCCTCTAAACAAAATGCCCCACAGCACCCAAAGAACCACAACAATAAAACCTGTAATTCAGCGTTTTGTTTTGCATATAAACAAGGCATAAACTAGCTAAATTATTAAAAATGAGACTCTCAAAAGTGAGACTTTCCATGGACTCTCCGCCACTTTATATTTTTGGCATAATGTTTTATAATGTTGGCACGGAAATTGGGCAAAAAACATGAGGTGATAGATAATTTGGTAAATGAAGACATTGTTGGTGGTAAGGGGTTCTAAGCTATCAGCGACAACCACATTCTTGATGTTGCAAGGTGTGAGGAAGACTCCCAAAGGTAGGTCTTTTCATAATGCGTACACTCGCATACCTTTATGATTAGGTCGCTTAACCCCAATGATGTCGTGGACACCTTCTCAAACAGTAGTGTCTTTAACACAGTCGATTAATGACCTAACAACAAGACAATTGTGATGCCCAAGTTAGAGGACTACTTTGTATTATCCCAATTGGTGAGTTCTCATATGACATGAATATGAGAACTTCTGGTTGACGTGTTCAGTGTGCTCACACTTTATTGAGCATCTACATACTTACTTTCATGCCTTTCACACCAATGACTTGAGACTAGACACTTTCCAGGGAGAAGACATAGTATGTAGTGATCTATTTGGATTGTCAATACCCAATTGACAATCCTATAATTATAAGTGTTTAAGATATGTGTATGAAAGATAAAGGTCTCCTAAATCTAACTTATAGATTACACTATTAAATATGCCTTGAACTTATCTTTTAAGTGTATGACATTTAATGAGACGACTTTAAACAATAATATTTGCCCTTAGATTAAAGTAAATTAGTTTAATATGTGAAATGTCCTTAAAATATCATCTCATGACGGACATTTCCAACAGGTGGATACGCAAAGTATAGCGAGCAAGAACAACAATGGCTAGTCTTCAAAATTTGGGGTTGCCATGCAGTATCTAAGCCCACAAAATGTGAATCTAGAGTTTCCGTTGATGATGGCTCGCACCGCACTTTTATCCAAGTGTGGAACCAAATTCGCACAACATCATTAATGGTGGAGATGCACAAATTCAAGTACTTATAAAAGAACAAAAAGCGGTAAGCAAGCCAAAGATTGAGAGATGGAGTGTGACAATCAAAGGCTCTCAAGCGGTAAGCAAGCCAAAGATTGAGAAATGGAGTGTGGCAATCAAAGGCTCTCAAATGGTCAAGTTAGTAAGCAAAATAAGACTTAAGAAGTGGGCAAGATAATAAGTATGTGAGAATTGAGTTACTAGATATGAATCCTAGAATGATTTATTTATACCATCCAAGGAAATCTTTTAGGATAGTAGAATCCTTATTAAACTGGGAGAATTCCAAAAGATATATAGGAATGGATTTTTCATCCTATTAAGAGTGTGATCACTTGCGGCGCATGCTAATCCTTAGATTATAATCCAAGATTATAGAAAACCCACTGATTTCTTGCTGGATTAGGTTTCTGTATCTTGCGGAACAAGGATAGTCAATCTCAGCAAAGTTGTTGGACTTCGCCTACTGATTGCAGAACATGATGATAGTGGTAACGATGCTTCATTTATTTAGCTCCGCATCAAGCTCTTGAGTTCATGACCGGACATCAAAGGTATGCATATTCCGATCTACCCTACTCCGGCAATAGAAAATCATGGTCCCACAATTGCCTGTAACTATGTAACTAAAGGGACTTGTTCCCTTGAGGATGGATAATTATCCAAAGAGCATGCCTTTCGATGTAAGTCAGAATACGTATCATTTTAGGTCTTTTGACGAGTAGTATCTTGACTTCAAACCTTGTGAACTTTGGACTTTCCGGATTTCAGATGTGCATCCTTGAGAATCATAGTGATGTGTTAGCAATGATAAAGGATGTCATGTTGCTTGTGCACATTTAATAAGCAGCGGCTCTTTGCATCACAAGTGATTTTGACTTTCGGACACACGAATATCTAGGCTAGACTCTTCGAATTCGATGGTGAGATCCTTTAGCAGTTGCTCTTTAGATATCATGATTGGCTTTAAGACACATTTCCAACACTCCATTGTGACAATAGTGTAATACGAATCAAACACATGATGTTTGAATCCTATATATAGGTATTGCACTTACTTAAACCACTATAGAAGACCATAGAGGGACTGCATGTCCTAATCTTATTTTTTAATAAATACGATATTATTTACACTAAATGGTAGGGAAGTAGGCTAAGCCTCACAATAGACTAACCACAATAATTTGATTCAAATTCACCTTTAGTGAAAATTAACCTAAGACTTCACGTTCATACCATTAGACCATAACATGGCCAAGTCCCGACCTCTGATATTAAAACTCATTATGACATGTAATTTAGTAAATTTTCAAATGGAGTTAGAGAATGTAAAAGGTTATATATATAATTTACTAATTATATATGCTAAGAAAATGCAAACCAAAAAAGGAGAAAAAGTTTTCTATTAAAATAACATGCAAGATAAAAAATTGATAGGAAAACACAAACAGATGAAGCCAATTGAACATATGCATCCATAAAGCACCATGAAATGGAAAAAGATCGATACATGCTGCAGTAGGGTTCTAGACATAAGAACGTCTCCAATTGGTCCGGCTAGAGGGCTATAGGGTCGAAAATAGCTTGAAATGACACGAAAATCGTCTCCAATCGAAGGCTAAGCGAAAAGGCTCGTGGGCCCCACCAGGCCACAATTGGAGAATCTAGCCAGCTAGCCAACCCTTGCCGATCCAACATTTTGAATTTCAATGACTACTTGCTAACGTTAGTTAGTCATTAAATTTGAATTTTTTTTTTTTTTTTTTTTTTTTACAATTTCTTTTTACAAATTTTTTTTAGAAAAAATTTAAAATTCTATTTTTTTCCTATAACTACTTAAGCCATTAAACAACATTAAATAACATTAAGTAACATTAAACAGCGTAAAATTATTGAGATTTCAACTCGAAAAATTATTGAGATTTCAACTCGAAAAATTATTGACATTCTATGTTGAAAAATTATTGAGGTAGTTTAATTTAAGTAATCATATTAATTCAATTAAAATAATAAATTATCTTTGGCCCTATGACCCTTTGAGCCCCTCGGTTGGAGATGATTTTTTGTCATAGGGCTATGTTTGGCCCATGACCCTCTAGTCTCTCGGTTGGAGATAGTAAGAAATATGATCTAGCAATGTTGATTGAAATATTAATTTCCTGGAGGGCTATAGGGCTAAAACGAGTCATCTGGCCCTCCTTCGGTTGGAGATAGCCTAAACTTAAGAAGTCTAGCAGTAACATAGTTGCCTTTTTCTTTCTAAACAAAATGAAACTTAAACTCCAAAAGAACATGCAATCTGTACGAATGGAATACATATATTCACACAGAGTAGCAAATTAGCATTACATACACAACATTAGGGGAGAGATAAAACGATAGCAATACCATTATAATTTACATAGAAGCTATAAACAGTGTGGTAGCAATATATCAAGTTTTGGACTGGTCTCATTGGACTGGGAAACACACAAATTTTGCAATGGTTTGCTCCAATTTAGAGATGAATAGGGACCAACCCAAACTTGGAGGCAGGGGCACTCAACTGGTTGAGCGTTGTCAGTTCCCTATACAAAATTGTACAAGTGGCAGAAAAAAAAATAACGTTACAGCAATAGAATAAATCATATTTTGCATCCTGAAGTTTGTGTTCAATTATAACCTCATACAATATTTTTAAAATATTTCAATTTTATATATTTACTTATTATTTACTTATTATTTTATTTCAATATTGTACATTTGTTAAAAATTCTGTTAAGTTAATTATTTAAGTAATGATGTGGTAACAACAAATTCCATATTTATGCTAACGTGTAGCCAACTTTGTACTATGAAAATAAAAAATGATTAATTAATAAAAAATAGAAAAGGAAAAAAAATCAGGTGGACAAATTTGGGGCTCAAATTTTTATTTATCAATTGTTTTTTAGTCTATGTGGACAAATTTGAATACTATGTCAGCAAAAATATAGGCTTTATATTTGTTACGTCGTCAATTAACCGTCAAGTCGACGATGCAACCAACAGATGTGTGAAATTGAAACTAAAATATAAGTGTGTATGAGATTGAAATATTATGAAGATTATGTATGAGGTTCCAATTGTACCCAAATCTGAGAATGTAAAATGTAATTCACTCATAAACTTGTGTAGTTTTATTGTTCAGTTTTAGTCTATCTATTGTACCACAAGAAAAACTAACGGGCTATTTGATAATCATTTTGTTTTTAGTTTCAGTTATTTCTTTTAAAAAAATATAAATAAAAATTGAAAGCTTGCTATGGTCTATTTTATCTAACAAGGAGAGAGAGGGTCGGCGGCAAGGAGAAGAGAGATAGATGTGTTTGTAGAATTGTAGGGGAATGTGTATGTTGTTATCCCTCCTACATTGTGCCTTTATTTATAGTAGTAAGGGGAGAGAAGATATTCCTTCATCCCTAAGGAATACAAGATACAATAGGAAATGGTAATTAGAATCAAATCTAATATAGGATTTACACAATCATTCTTAAACTAGGAATGTTTACAACACTCCTCCTTGAGTGTGTAAATACTCAAGGTAGATTTAACATTATGTAGAAGTTGAGGAAGCTGACTCATCGGCACTGATTCCAAGGAACAATGCTTCTTCTCAATAAGGTAGGAACTTGCATAAGTAGTAAGTCTCACTAAGAAACCCTAAGGCTATGGCAAAAACCCAAGGAGGGACAAAATCCATAGTCTAAGGAAAAAGTATGAGAAATGCAAAGTCAAAGAAACGTCTACAGGACGTCATTCAGGGATATAACCAATCCAAGGTAGGTGCCTCATTAAAACCTAGTTAGGCAGCAAAAACCCAGTGGGAAAAATGCTCCTAATCGTAGGGAAAAGGAGTACATTAAGATCAAGCAAGTATCTACAGGATACTCCCCTTGAGTTTGATACAGTTCCAAAAAAGAAATAGCAATGTTATAACTCAGAAAGTTTACGCATACCAATTCCATGAACAAGCTTCTGAAATGTTGTCTTTAGCAGTGATTTGGTGAAGAGATCGGCCAGATTGTCTTCTGAATAGATTTGCATGACTTCAATCTTCTAATGCTCTTGTTGTTGATGTGTAAAGAAAAACTTCGGTGCAATGTGCTTGGTGTTGTCTCCTTTGATGTAACCCTTCTTGAGTTGTTCAACGCAAGCTGCGTTGTCTTCAAAAATCGTTGTCAGGGCATTAACGGTGGGATAAAGATCACAGGAGCTTCGAATATGGCCCACTACTGCTCTTAACCAAAAGCATTCCCAAGTTGCTTCATGTAAGGCGAGAATTTCAGCATGGTTAAACGAAGTGGTAACTAAGGTCTATTTAGTTAACCTCCAAGAGATTGTGGTGCCTTCAACGGTAAAGACATAACCCGTTTGAGAACACGCCTTGTGCGAATAAGATAAGTATCCTGCGTCGGCATAACCAACAAGGTGAAAATCGACTCGAGGAGCAAAGAGTGTGGCATCATTCGAGGATTCGTAGGAATAGAACAAACCCTAATCCATAGTACCTTTAAGGTAACGGAAGATGTCTTTCATGCCAGTCCAGTGTCTGCGTGTTGGTGCATTATTGTATCTTGCCAAAAGATTAATAGGGAAAGAGATGTGGGTTCTAGTGCATTGAGCTAAGTACAATAAAATGCCTATCATACTTAGATAATGAACTTTAGGCTCCAAAATCTCTTCATCATCCTCTTTCGGATGGAAGGGATCTCATTTTGCATCTAGTGATCGAACAACCATAGGAGTACTCGAAGGCTTCGCTTTATCTTCATTAAAGCGGCACAACACCTTCTGGGTGTAGTTCGATTGATGTATTAGGATTCCATACGAACAATGCTCTATCTCGAGATCGAGACAATATCAAGTCTTACCTAGATCTTTCATCTCAAATTCTGACTTCAGGTGCGCGGCAGTTTTCGCGAGCTCTTCAGGAGTTCCAATAAGATTCATGTCATCGACATATACTGCAACAATTGCAAATCCGGAATGTGACTTCTTAATGAACACGCAAGGGCATAGTTCGTTGTTCATATATCCCTGACTAGTCAAATACTCACTCAAACGGTTATACCACATTCTTTCAGATTGTTTCAAATTGTAGAGTGAACGCCTCAGCCGAATTGAGAGCATGTTCCGAGGTTTTGGAAATATTTGAACCATTCAATATAAGTCATTCAGGAACTTTCATATAAATTTATGTATCAAGATCTCCATAGAGATACGCGGTTACTACGTCTATCAGCTACATATCCAGTTTTTCGAAAACTACCAAACTGATAAGGTAGCGAAAAGTAATCACATCCATAACGGGTGAATAAGTTTCGCCATAGTTAATCCTGGGGCATTATGAGAAGCCTTGTGCAACAAGATGAGCTTTGTAACGCACAATTTCGTTCTTCTCATTACGTTTCCAAACGAAAACCCACTTGTAACCAACGGGCTTCACATGTGGAGGAGTAGGAGTTACAGGTCCAAACACTTTACGTTTCGCAAGCAAATCGAGTTCGACTTGGATTGCTTGTTATCAGTTTGACCAATCAGTTCTATGTTGACATTCATCAACGGAACACGGTTCAATGTCATCACTCAACGTGATCTCAGTAACTCTTGCAATTACTAATGCATCGTTAACAATCATCTCATTTCTACACCACACATCATCTAAGCTAGCATAATAGACCGAAATCTTATGATTCTCAGGAGTAGGATTCATCTATTCAATGACGTTTCCAAAATCTAGAATTTCCTCATGAGTTGGATAGAATGAGAAAGTGATAGTTGGATTCAAGGTAGGTTCTTCGGGACCTTATGCTGTGGTTTTCCTCTTTCGGGGGTGTGAATCCTTTGAACTAAGGGGTCTACCATGCTTTTGTGTAGGGGCAGATGATTGGCTAGTGATAGAAGCATATTTGTGTGCCTTAGTTTGCTTGTTTTCTTGCATTTATGTTGCTAGTACTTAGTAATTTTAGTACTTTAAGCTATTTTCGTGTGTTTGTAGGTCCAAAGGGCTAAATGAGCAAAAAGATGCATTTTGGAGACTTTTGGAGCACTTTTGGGCTAAGGATGGATAGCTTATGCTTGGAGCCAAAGTGTTGGACGAAATTGAAGACCTAATTAAAGACCAAAAGTGTTGGAACCTTGTTCCCTTTAGTTTTAGGACATTTAAACCTTTCCTAATCCCAATCATGCCATGCATAACACACATCCATTCTAACACATTGTCATTGCACATGCATTTCCTTCATTAATTAACCCACATGCACCCTTTATTCTTTCATCATTCCAGCCACTCCACATCCCTCACCAAGAAATCATTCAACACATGCATCCATAATCATTTCTCCAACCTTGCCGTGCACATCATCATAAACAATCATGCACTCCACATGCATTTCCACCCTTACAAGACCCTAATCATTCATCCATACAATCTGCCATCTTTCACAAACACTTAAGCCTTTGCTGCAACCTTCCACCTTTCTTCCACCATTCATACACTTTCCAGCCATCTTCCACACCCTTTAATCATTCAACCATGCAGCCACACATTCACCCACATACACCATTCAAACATACACCCATTCACCACCAGAAATCATCCTTGCCGTGAGTTCCCTACCTTTCCAGCATTCCATTTCATCATTACAGCCACTCCACATGCATTCATCCTAGCTGTCATTGCACATGCTTTCACAACCTAATTCACATGCACATTCATCCACCTTTCTCCCAAAAACCGTGCACATGCATTCATTATTCATTCACTTTGCATTCCCTTTGCATTCAGCCACATGCATTTCCAACCTAGCATTCCCATTCTTTAATCCAATTCAGCCACTTAATCATTCAACTACATTCACACATCACCCATTCACCTTTTGCCATGTATCACTCCCACTCTTTAATTCATTGAAGCCACATACACTCTTCCATCACAGAAATTGGTCCCTTGGGGCCGTGCCCATCACAACCATAATTCCATTCACCACAGAAAATCATCCATTTCACTCCACCATTCCATCCATTGAATCACAAAACACACGGCACAAACACAATCCACTTTGTGCCGTGCCTTCCTCCACCACTCCCCATCCATTCATACACAAAACCTATCATTCTACATCATCCATAATCCCCAAAACTCACCTTAGACCTTGTGCAACAACAAAGAGGAAGAGAAGAGGACCTAAACGTTCATACAATTCAAGTTTGAGTTGTTGGAATGTTTAGGTGTTTCTTTGATTTCAATGTTTAATTTCAATTCTCTTTGTTTTGTAATCATGAGGAACTAAACCCCCTTTAGCTAGGGGGTGATTCGAAATATATGTTTATGCTTGCATTTTGATTTGATTACTTCTAATTGCGTTTCATAAGTTGTGGATTCAATTTGTTTAACCGTTTGATTGATAACTTATTTATGTATGTTTATTGAAAGTGCACGCTTAATTTTCATGCATGAATATGACGCTAGAATATAAGTGAGTTTCACCTAATAGTTACGAACTTATATTCACAAGTAGTGGAGGTTGCTTATAAACAATCGCGTTAAACGAATTCTTGGCATAAGTTTCATGCGTATTCCATAGTAACGAGTGCCTCGTCAACACTTATGATTTCCGTTGAACTTAATGATCTTTGTTGAATGTCTCTATCATGCGTATTCCATAGTTAGGGACTTTGATTAGGAATAATTTGGTTGTAATGCGTATTCCATTCAATCCAATGAATCTAGGGAAATCTGAAAGTTAATTTAAGCGGATCTAATTAACTTGGAGCATTGAGAATTCATGGTTTATTGAAATGCAATTGGAAATCTTTTTATTATGCAAGTGTAACATGTGTGGAGATGAACCCCTTGGCTAGCATCCATTCATTCCATTTCATCAATTTCATATTTACATTCTGTTTTAATTGCAATTTGTTCATTTAGTTTAATTTCGTCAAAACCTAAATCCCCCTTTACTTTAATGTCCAATTTAGTTAGAAAGTGTATTAGTTTGTGTTTATAAGTGTTTTGATTCAATTTGTTACACAAATTCATCCAAATTCACCAAAGTGCTCAAAACTGCCCAGAAAGTGTTTTTAAGGCAGTTTTGAGTGTTTTGGGTGATGTTTGAGTCTTTTGGTTTGTTTTAGTGTTTCAAGCATTTAGTTTCGCATTCTTTGAGTCTAGTTTAGTGTTTTAAACTTTATTTTACGTTTTTGAGTCAAATCCAAGTGATTAACAATCCCTCCTAATCCCCGGTCCAGAACGATCCCTACTTACATACTTACTACAATTGACAAAAAGAGGGTTTAATTTGTGTGCGTATAAATCTCGCATCAGCTAGCCGCTAATGTACATGGATCACCAAGATTGGTGTCCCGAGCTTCTAGGAGGGTAGTCCGTCGTACATTTGGTACATCTATCTTTGCAGGCGTATTCGCAGCTAGAATATATGATTTTGTCACACGTTCTAGATCGATGAAAGCATTTGGCATACTCTAAGCTATGCTCTGGAGATCTAATATGCGTTGTACTTCAATTTTAGACTGAGCAGTGTGGGGATCTAAATGAGACAAAGTGGAAGTCGTCCACGATAATTTGTGTCGTTCTTCAGGAACAGTGTCGTTCTTATCTCCCCCTAACGATGGGAATATTGTCTCATAGAAGTGACAATCCGTGAAACGAGTGGTAAACAGATCGCCTGTCAAAGGTTATAAGTAACGAATAATCGAAGGAGAATCATATTCGACATTGATTCCTATCCTCCGCTGAGGCCCCATTTTTGTACGTGAGGGCTGCGAGATCGGCACATATACTACACAACCAAAAACGCTCAGATGTGATATGTCGGGTTCGTATCTGGTAACCAACTGAAGGGCACTAAATGGTTGTGTCGCAACAGGCCTTAAGCGGACTAACTTTGCTGCGTGCAATATTGCATGACCCTAAGCAGCGATCGGGAGCTTGGTACGTATGACCAACGATCGAGCAATCATTTGTAAGCACTTAATGAAAGCCTCTACTAGGCCATTCTGGGTGTGAACATGGGGTACTAGATATTCAACTTCAACCTCAACCGACATGCAGTAGTCATCAAAAGTTTTAGATGTGAATTCTCCAGCATTATCCAATCGAATATATTTGATCGGATAATCAGGGTAGTGAGCCGTGAGCTTGATAACATGAGCCAATAGTTTGGAGAATGTAGCGTTCCTTATGCACAACAAGCACACGTGTGACCAACGTGTGGAAGCGTCAACCAAAACCATAAAGTATTTCAAGGGTCCACAGGGAAGGTGAATCAGTCCACAAATGTCCCCCTGAATCCATTATAGAAAAATGGGAGGATTTGAACGAATCTTGTCATAAAAACCTCACTCGCCAACCGCATCACCACCGATGCCACTAAAAAATTCAAGTTCATGTTTAAAAGTCACTGCCATAAATTTCATCGTTGCCAATCCCACTGAGATGTGGAGTCGACAGCTAGATGAGGCATTGATAATGGTGTTGACAAAGGAGAGAACGTGAAGGAGGGTGTTATAGGTATTAGACAGCATGAGGGAATGAGGAATCGGGAGTTAATCGTGTAAGACTTGGTAATTTCTTGTACGATCGGTTAAACTTGCACAAAATAACAAGTTCTGATCAACACATTAACTAACCAGTTCGTTATCTTGTCTTACTAAGTTTATCTACGGATAACCCGTTAAAAAAAAAAAGGTTAGTTTGATAACGAGATTAAAAATTTCCAAAGCACATTATAAAATACATAATAACAAGGGTGAAAAATGTGAAGAAAAAAAAATATATGCAAACACACGTGATCGCATTCTTTACGCTTTGACGATGGGTACATCGTCGTATGAATTTTAAAACCCTACAAACCCTCACAAACAATTTTTTTAGAGAGTCCAAAATAAATAAAAATTCATAATAATTAATGTAAAAGTATGAAGAAAGTGAAAAGAATATATAAATACTCATGGTTAAATCTGGTATACTTTCAAGTATGAGACGGTAAACTAATACCTCGACAATTTTTGAGTATGCTCTCTTCTAAGAAATGGTATTGCTGGGATATCCAGATGTGGATGTGTTTGGCTATCCAGTGCAACCTAAGCCTGTGTTTCAAAGAATTAGCCACTATAGTCTTTATCAAGACATACCTAGCTAAAGGATTCTGGACCCTTGGCCTATTCCATGGGGATCCGAGCTTCTTTATCAGGAGAAGAATAAGTGCAGTACGTTCTTTGAACTGCTACCCATGAATTTTCACGCAACAATACATGTTTGTTGTGACAATTTAGCGATTTTCGTGTACACACATAACTCTCTCATGATGCGGTAGGCAACTAAAGGGATTTGTGGCCTTAAAGTGCAGTACATTTCTTAAATTATTGCCCACAAATTTCCACACATTTGCACACATTTGTTGTGACAAGTTAGCGATTTTCATGCCCACATATAACTCTACCTACGAGTTACGCAGCTTAAGGGATTGGTGACATAATGTATAGCTCCATGATTAGCTGCCCACGAATTTCCGTACAATTGCACACGTTTGTTGTGACTAGTTAGCGATTTTTGTATCTGCACATAGCCTTATCATGTTGCAATATAGGCTACAAAGCTCAAAGGATTAATGACCTCATATTACAAGTACAATCCTACTTGTTGGCAGCTCCTGAGAGACTTCATCATGTCAAATGCTTCAGCCTTGTGAAGCACAAGATCTCATAAGCTCAAACTACATAGCCCATGGATAGGGGTGTTTGCTTAGCTTTTAAACACAAAACAGTATACCCTAATTTTTCGACTACGTCAGTGGTGAAACGGTTTGGCTAGTGAGGTCGCGCTCGACGTGAATGCAGGACGAGTTTGGTGCAGCCTTTATCTTGGAGCTTGCGGACGATGCCTGATCCAACGAGGCCACACTTGTCCGTGGACACTTATGAATGGCGGTGCCTACTTGGCTTCTTGTTGAGAGAGAAGATGAGTGCTTAGATATTGAGAAAGAGGCTATGGGGTGTTTGGTTAATTACGAAAAATTGCTTAAAGCACTAGCTATTTCAATATTATTGGTCCACCTCAAAATGTCATTATCAAAATTCAGTATATTGGGTCTTAACCAGTTAGGGCTGATCATGTACTGTCTTTAAAAAATGGCAAATTACATTTCACACCCTCAAGGTTTGAGGCTATTTTTTAAATGGACCGTGAGGTTTCAATTTTTTTTTTAAGGGGCCCCCAAAGGTTTTGAAATTGTATCAATTTACACATTTTGGATATTTAATTAAACAGTCAAAATATTTATCAATTAAGTTGATGAGTTTTTTATTCAATGTGGTGAAATGTGACTTACATGTCACAATTATAGTTTTCATGATCACCATGTCGTAGTATGTGTGTCTTTGAGTCAAGCCCAACAATAATTAATTAGGTATGATGCCTAATTAATTAAATACTAACGGAGACGGGCCTACTTACCACTTGCTTAACTAGTCCTACAAATAGGCCATCGATATCACAGTCTGCAGAACTGACACCTTGCTACTATCTCGATAAACAAGCAATGGATTCCTGAGAGTACAAAATAACCATTTTGCCCCTCTTTGGGAAATGTGCGTAAACTGTCCAATTTACGCCTCATTCACGCTCAAGTGCTTGTAAGGATACATACTACCTAGAAAGACGTGAAAGGGGACAAAGCATGACTAAGACCCAAATGTTCACAGAGGATTTCCACTTAGCTCATCAAGGCATTTTAGAAATTTCCGAGTGTCAAGGATACAATACGATTAAATTTAGGACAAGATGTGACGATCTACTACTATTCACATAGGATTTCCACTAAACCCTTCAAGGGCATTTTAAAACTTTCCCAATGTCAAGGAACACAATACGATTACTTTGGGGCGGGATGCAACATATAGTTTTTAGAGACTTTATAAACTCCAAACAATATTTTCTCTAACCATGAAAATCTGAATGTAATATCAACAATCTGAACCATTCATCTCTCTGCAACTACTAAAGGATCATGTTTTCAAACATGAAAATCTATTTCTTCTCAAAAAAAAATTAAAAAAAAAAAATCTGAAAAAGAAAAATTAAAATTCGGTGAGAAGAATGGAGCGTGAGCGTAAACGATAGTCAGCAATTAAATTTAAATCTATGGTTTATGGGATTATGGTGCCGAATTTCTAAGTTGACCTCTTCATAAAAGTTGTAAAACTTCTCATTACGAGCGTTTGTACATTTTTTACACATCTACATTAATTAAAAAATTATTTAAAAAACCTTACTACAACAATTGGAATATGATTTAATTTTACTTATGTGAGATTAAATCCTTACCATTGGATTCTTTGATCTTACTTAAAAGAAAAATGTGTTTTTATATTTTGAAGTAATATTTACGGGAAAATGTGGTATCTAAATGCAGATTTAGTATTAAGATTTTCAGTTGATTATTTATTGAAGTAAAATATATTTTCTTTAATGAGTAACGGATAACAGGTCGGGTTACATTACTTATTAATATTAACATGTCAAAATCAGATCGGATCATATTACTTATTCATTTTAACGGATTTTACATGATACTTTAAAATATCGAAGATGTCACGATGGGGACACGAGCACGAGGCCTAATTGATCTCCCTGGTTCAAAATGGAGATGGAGGAAGAAGGCTTTTGTTTGGTCACGGGTTTAAAGGAAATATTGGTTGTTTGGTTACAATGATAGCAAAATTTTGGGAGAAAACTAAAATGACAGGTTTTTAATATTATTGGTCCACATAGATAGGCCAGCAAATTAAGTGCTGACAGGTGTTTTAATAGCACAAGAATATCCAACATTAAATTACGTTTTGGGCTCAAGCTATACTCTTCACTGTTTAACTAAATTTGGTTTCCACGATCATATGATTAATCTTGTGATAGAGTGTGCATCCTGTCATTTTATGTTTTGATCTAACGGTTGGGAGATGTTATTAATGTCACTAGTTCTCTGATCATCTTTTTGATGTCAAATATAAAGGATTATGGCAAGAATTACACACCTCTAACACCGTGCAAAAATCTTCCGATGTACACCTCAGCCATCCGTCCGGCAACCATTTTTGGCCAGCATCAGAGAATGCTTCATTTCCAGACAATGGTAGTTGTAACGATGACTAACTCACAAGATATATGACATGCCTACCAAAATATTGAATGTCAATTTATTGAGTCCATGTGGTTAAATATATTAGTCCACCAATATGAAAATTTGATGATAAATACATGCATGCATGCATAATAATTTGGCCGAGCGTAACAAAACAAGCTGAGATCAAAGTAATCAAACAATAAGGTACATCAATGTATTGAATTATATGCAATGCGTGCTGGACATCTCGAAAATTTACCAACTAAATAGCATAACCGAAAAAGTTCCTATCAATATTTATTCAGTGACAGGTAATCTTATGATTAAAGCATTCATCAACAAAGTCCAGAGCTGACTGACTGATAAAAGTGATAAGCACAACTCAAAATAACCTATTCGGGTTTGAAGGTGAAGTTGACTTAGCTTTTGCAAAATCAACTGGATCCTAGAAAGCATCTTCCTGTTTTACTTATTTTGTTGGGATAGACGAATTAAGGGAGAGATTCTAAGTCTATCTCACTAATTAAGTTGTCATAAGATGAACCAAATCCGCTGCTTGAAATGCTTTGTTGCTCAAAAACTGTTGTCTCTAATTGTACATGGAAGGCGGAGGTGAAAAGTTGACAGGAGAGCGACCATGGCCAGGAGACTGAGGACCCCCTGGAGATTTAGTGTCCCAAGGGCAGTGGCAAAGCCACACAATATTGTCAGGGCGAGGGGCGAATTTAAAAATGTGCAAGGTTCAAAAAATGGCAACAACCAAATCCTTTTATCTAATAATGTCTTCCATAATTTATTAATACAAACAAATTACAATTGTTCCTAGTGAGGTTTCATGTCATGAAAACTTCACATGATAGGCTTATTATCAATAAAAGCATATACATCCTTCTCAATATAAAAAAACTACTATCACTTAACCATTATCCCTCATTTTGTTACGCAATGATGTTTTCACAATCTTCATAGCAGAAAAAGCTCTCTTCACCGAAGTGGTTGCAACAATAACACCAAAGCCAATGTAAGAAGCTTATACACTAACATATGACTTGCACACATCTCGGTCTTCACCAACTCTTTTGCAAGAACACTAATTCCTCTTAATGATGAAAACTCACCGTGCATCTTCATATCATGAATTGTCAAGTTAAATTAGAAGATTCATGAAGTCCATACCATCAAAATCTTAAGGATAAAGTTGTGCTAAACGAATAATTTTGCTTTGCCAAAAGATGCAAAAATATTCATCAGAGTGAAACATACCATGCAAAGAAGCAACTCGGTGTTTACCTCATTGAAGCAACCATTCAATTCCTTTAGTTGCATATCAAGGACTTGAAAATAGAGGTGCATAAGATAGCAATGGAAATTTGGGAGTTTTGGAGCTTTACACCTTGATTTTTCGGATACGAAACACAAATCCTCCATGTTAGGAACGATAATATCATGCTCCTCACAGAATTTTTGTACATCATGAAGCAAGTCCCCAAAGTTCTCATCTCTCAAGGATTGTAATATTTGCTTGCATACTTCCACTAATGCTATTGCATTCATAATATCTTGATCTTTCTTTTGTAATGCTTGTGATAACTCATTTGTAATTCCCAATATAAATCTCACAAAAAACAAGGAGAAACACAAATCAAAAGTTAGTATGTCTTTAAATAACCTATTTGCTTCACCGAGATTATCTTGGTTGTCATCACCTTTAATCCATTTAAGCACCTCTACCACGGCTTCAAACATAACAACAATACTAATTGTAGTACCATAATGTGAGTATCACCGTGTATCACTAGAACTCATGAGACTACTTTTTTGATTTAACCCTTTACCCGTTGCAAGATCAATATCAAGAGCTTTCTTTATTTTTATTTTTTGGGTGTTTCTGTCTAAATGCATCACGATGCATACACGATGATCCAATAAGATTCACCAAAGGACTGGCATGTTGAAGAAATTGGCACCATTCTCATTTCCCCTTGCTACGAATACAAGAGCTAGTTGGAGTTGGTGTGCAAAACAATGAACATAAAATGCTTGAGGATATTTGTTCAAAATCTTTGATTTTAGACCATTTAGCTCACCTTTCATATTAATAGCTCCATCATATCCTCGTGACTTGAACATACTCAAATTTATTGTAGCAAACAATCTCTCTGTGGCCTCTTCGTGGCCTCTTCCTAACTATCTCATTATGATCGGTAAAAAATTGCATAAGCTCCACATAATTACTTGTATTGCTTGATTTCGATGATACCTTGTCACAATAACCATCTTGTGCAATCAAGTGCTCCACTCAATAAAGTGTGATAATTAATGCGAGTTTCATTGGTTTGCTTTATCACAAATGTTTCAATGTGTTGTTTTTGTATCATCAAATCTCTAACTTGTTGTAAAACTTTATTATGAAGACTTCCAACATCTCCCTCATGATCACGAAAATTTTTGGGTCCTCACCAATTTGTACACCCTTTTTCAGTAAAGACATCACTTCCAGTAGTACTTGCATTATCAAAATCACATTTGAAAAGATAACAATAATGGCGAAATGCAACATCTTTTAGTAGACTATACTCCACCTACTCAAAATTATCAAACCAAAGAGTGATAAGACATCGACTATAACTAACTTTCCTTGGAATGATGTAGGATTTAGGTTGACAAGGTTCATTTTGGATATAGTATCTAGGAATTGCTTCGCGATAATTAGGTGGATAATCAAGCATATTATGTCTATGTCTAAGGCCTGCAAGAAGATTAGCCAATATTTCATCTAACTTAGTGCCCTTACTTTGTTGTGAACTATTCGGAATATTCGAAGAAGGACTACCCAGAATATTTGAAGGAGGATTTAAGTATTGTTTCTATGTTATCGTTCCATTACGTAACTAAATAATAAATAAAAAAATATTTGAATTTTAATCCTAAAGTAGACTATACTAATATGACTAATAACTAATCAAACTAATAAACAATTTGCCCGACAAATTGTGTTGGGCAAACACTTTTTTTTTAGTAATGCTGCCTCACAGAGTATGCTATCAGTACTTTGCAAACATGCTGCTTATTACTTTGCAAATATACTACTTATTACATGGCTCAATACTTTCCAATGACATAAGCAATGGGAGGAAGGAAAGGGGTGTGTTTGGTTATAAAGATAGAAATTTTTTGAGAGAGTGAATAGGTGGTGTAAAACTATTGAACCATGTAATAAGTCCATATATTTAGGTTGGTCAATTCCCAAGTATTATTCTGCTTATCTTAGGTGCGTTTTTGCTCTTTTAGAATTTTTCAAGCTAAAAATATTTATTGCTACCTTGCAAAGTTAACCATATATGCACCACTATGTGAATTTACAATTAATCCGTGAAGTTTAACCATTCATAAATTTTAGCGCGCCTCCGCTCGCAAATTTTGCAAATACATATCTATTTGATAACACCCATTTATATATACATATGCAATACAAATTTAGAATACTACTAAAATGAAATCTTAGAAAAATATAGAAACTTTAGCACTCGATTGGTAGCTACAAAAAAGATGATCATGACTGCTCCAAATGGTCTGCATCAAAACTTTTGTGTGTGAAATGCGTTTTATTGATTCAATCATTGAAGCAAATTCTCTTCAATCCACCTCCCATCTATATCACATTTAATATTATACGACTTCTTGCTTGTTTTCTTGTTTTTGATCACTTTCTTTGCTTTTTTGTTCCTCTTTCATCTTTCCCCACAAAACGCTATAGAGACCCGCAATCAGCAATACACCCCCTCCAATACTGCAACAAAACTAAATTCAATCAACAAAATAATCGTATTCATTTTACTCATACATGTAATCTGACATCAATGATTAACAAGTATCGTTAAACACATTATTGATTGTCCCAACTTTGATTTGAAAAACGAGAATTCAATAAGTATTACGCTCTCTATGTTATCCTTTACTTTCTAAATCTCTGTATATGTTCTTAATAAAGTTTTATTTAATCTAAAATTCTTTATTTCAAGAAATATATAGTACTATTTGATCAAGAAAAAGGAAAAAGCAATGCACAATACTATAATAGAGATGAACCAAAAGAGAAATTTAATCATCCCTTCTCAATTTTTTTATATATATTTTAATACAAACGATATTCTTTGTTAATTGTACTATAGAAAATGTGATATGATGAGATGAAAGTTGGTGCCTCTCAAATCTGTGACATGATGAGATGATATTTAAGAAGTTGAGATAAAAGTTGGTGCCTCTCAATCTTGAAAATGAAACGTTGAAATATAATAATAAATAAATAAATGTATGATAGATATAGATATGGACCTTGCCCAGTAGATGGCTTCTTTCCATATCAATGCTGAGAAGATGGCTGTTATAATTAGTGATAATGGAGTGAACATTGCAGTGAAAACTGGGCCTTTCTTCTCTATTGCCCAAACTTGTAGCCAATAAGTAATCCCAGTTACAACCACGCCCTGTCATTATCAATGAAATTTTCACTGTATCGGTAACGATGACTTATGAATGAAAATTCAAAATGAAAATAAATGGTTTAGATCATAAAAACCATTGCAAAGGGCCCAAATGCATAATTAGCACTGTATTAAATTACTAACCAATTAATGCTATATATATATATGTGTGTGTGTGTGTGTGTGTGTAAGTTTATGTTTATGCATGCCCATGTATATATATGTAATGCTGGAGAAATATGTATGTGATCTCATAACAACCCTCTGAATACTAATAGGCCAAAAATGAATCTTATCCTATCTCTTTGGAGGGAATAGGAGCCATATACAACCCAGAATATTTTCAAATAGTACCTTTTTATGAATTAATTGAGCCAGCCAAATTGAGCCACTTATATATTATATGTTGTATTAGATATAGGAGTGTGTTGTCCATACACTTATTTTTATTTTCTACACATTCTTTTAATTTTCGACAGTCGGATTGAATGAATTGAAGAAAATCAAATAACATAAATGAACAAAGGGTATGTAAAAAGTTAAAAAAAAAAAAAAAAATGTGAGTAGCGCACCCCCAGAATGATCCAAAGGAATTTAAATGGCATGCAATTCTCATTGTGATTTAGTTCTTAAAACAAAAGATCTTTGTGATATTGTTCCAAATGTTATTTATTATTTTATTTATAATGCAGTCATTTCATGCATAGATAAAGTGATATTGGACGTTACTTAGTATTGCAGTTTAGTGGTATTCTTTTTTACTTGTTAGTGAAAGGTCTTAGTTCGATTCTCGCTAAAGGCGAATTTGAACTATATTATTACTTAACTTATTGTGAGACTAAATTCACCCCCCTCCCTCTTAGTGTAGATAATATCGTTTGTTTAAAAAAAAATTATTATTTTAAATAGTAATTTCATGCATACACCGGGTGTATACAATGATTATACCACTTGTTCTTTCATTGTTATATTATCCATTAAATGAAAGAACACAGTGTAAAACATATACGTATAAAAAAATTTCGTGGTTGCATAAAAAATGATTAAACTACACATGCTGATCGAAAATAATTATTTCATGCATACAACCGATGTATATAATTACTTTTTTACTCTTTTTTTTTTTTTTTTTCTTTTTTCATTGTTATTAGTTAAATTAGAGAAACGTCGTGCAAAATGCATGCGTGTTGTATGCAAGAACTTATATGTGGGTGGATATTAGTGACTTACACAATAGACCACAGAGAGAAGATGAATGTCCCATCCAATCTTCCAAGCTGATGGATTTCTCTCAAATGCAATGGCCCAGCAAGCAGACATCAAGCAGCTGAAGAAGCATTGGAGAGTGGTGAGCCTCAACTTTGCCGGATATTGCTTGATAATGGGACCCTAGAACACAAGCACTAGTTAACAAGGCAATAAAAAAAAATGAAAACTAATAAAAATGATTTAAAAACTTTGAATTTTAACGATAAGGATAAAATGAATAGTATCATGATTGACTTTTTAATGTAAAAATATAGTTTTTCGTTAAAGTAAACAGTACCAAGAGATTTTCGTTAAAGTTCCTTAAAAAAAAATCTTACAGATAAAATTGTTCTTTTACAGACTTACGCTATCAGGCTGACTTATTCCAAATTCACTGTCTCGTAAGAAAACTTTTTTTTTCTTAATTATATCTATTAAAGAAGAATTCCACTTCAATACAGTAGTTAAATATAATGGTGGTGATTAGATGCGCATGAGGTCTTGAGTTAGAATCTCTCGTGTACAGAGAATAAGTAAAGCTAGTGGTGGGGATGAGATGAACCTGCAGAATTAGCCACAAAGACCATGCAGTATTGGCTGAGAGCATGATGAGGGAACCTTTTAACCACTCTCCTCCTGTGGAGGAAGATAATGAGGAGGAGTCTGGAATTTGCCCTTGATTTGATGGAACCCAGTTGAACTTTATGGAGGGCCCTTTCACTAAGGCAAACACCAATGCTCCTGAAAGGCTTGTGACAGAACCCAACACCTTGGCCACTCCATACAAACGTTTCACAGAAATGCTTTCCATCCTGCACAAAAATAGTTGATTCAAAACCAAATTTCCACTTCAATATTTGACAAAACTAACTGTATACATACCTTAATTAACGTGTCAAATATTATGTATAGTTTAATTTAATTACCTTAATAAAACCGCCATGACAAAAGTGATTGCAGGAATTAAAGTGGTGGTGGCTGCAGCAAAGGTTGCAGAGGTGTAGTTGATTGCAACATAGTAGAGATTTAAACTCAGGGTAATCCTAAAAAAAATGTATGAATGATTGTTGGAGAGCATATGTAATATCAGATTAGAGAACTTGATTAATTGAAATGTTGATGAGAGCAAAAACTAATTAAACCATGTTCATACGTACCCAGATAAGGAAACTAAGAAAATCTTGCAGAGTAAGGTGTAGGAAAGAGGAGCTTCTATTGAACTGAAAATTCAGAAAAATTCAAAATTCAAAAACAAAATAACACTAACTAAATGGAAGAGTGGGAGTAATGGAGGAATAATTAACTACCTTTCAAGGAAGAAAGCAAAGGGAGCCAAGGCAAAGGAGGCAAAAGCTTGACGATAAACCACAAAGACAAAGGGGTTCATTCCTTTAGAAATTGCTGCCTTAGAGAACAAGGCCATACCTGCATACACAAATTGTATGAAGAGCATTGCAATATAAGCCTTATGACTCTCCATTACTAAACTCTTCATTTCATCTATGGCATTGGCCTCCAATTTGAGAAGCTCGGATTTCCATATATATAGACAACGATGCTTGCTCTAGAGTCTAAATTTGCACGCCTTCAATCTGCTTTAAGTCCCTATTGGCTAGTGCTACTTTTATGCGCGCGCGCGCACACCCACATGTATATACACACATAGCAAGACTGAGGTGTTAGAACATCGAATGGAAAATTTTGTTTACCACATGAATAATTTTATATTTCAGCATAGATCGATAGACATTTCATCGTTTAACTTAGTTTAGTAGAAACAATTTTTCTATGCAACTAAGATCAATGAAAACATTTTTCTCTCCAACTAAGGTTAACACAACATGCTAAAATTTCTCCATTTACTTCTCCAGTACAAATAAGAAAATTGGATTAATGGTCCCAAAACTTTGTCTCAATTGGAGCTTTGGTATCTGAAATAAAAATTTGTGAGTATTGGTTCCTGAATTTGTTATAATGTGGAGCAAATATCCTTTTGGCTAACTCTGTTATAATTTCCATCCAAGATAAAGGGTTTAAAGGGACATCAAATGAATGGAAGTTCTAACGGAGTTAACCAAAATGACAATTGCTTCATTTTATAACAAGTTCAGGAACCAATACTCACAAATTTTTAGTTCAGAGATCATTGCTCGAAAATCAGTGTGTATTGAAATATTTTATCACCTCAAACAAATTATCCCATTTATTTTGTTAATAATTATACCATTGAACTTATAGATCGATCTAAGTTCTTGGCATCACTACTAAATCAATCCAACAAAAATATTGTCTCCACTTTAACAACGTAGATTCAAAACAAGGTCGCTCAGGCCTAATTGACCCATCTAAGTGCATGATTTTAACTTAAAATGTTGCGATGTTTAGTGTGAACCATGTATTTACTTTTATTATATTTTTGGTACTTTTTCAATGCAAGATTAAGTCCATGCTTGTACCAAGAGTGGCATGGATTTTTGCAACTCCACCCCCGATTAGGAGTTTCTTCAGCAATGCTCCACCTAGCCAGAAAATTTTACCACCCCTAGGAATTTTTTTCTTGAGCATGGTCCAGCTAATCATGTATTTTAGCGGACATTTTTTACAAAATGATTGACGGTGAACAAATTTTGGGACCAATTCTATCGATTTTCAATGTCAGAGACCAAAATGAGGAATTATGCCAATCTCAAAAATAATTTTAGGTAAAAATCCTAAGATAAATGGCTATGTCATGCATAAGCACACTACTGCTTGTGCCATAATATATATGAACATGCTCAAGGAAGATGCCCGATAATTGATTGTGGAATAAACCAATAATATTGCAGTTCCAAACCAAAAATACATATAGATCAATATTATTGGTGTAATTAAGATAGGCTTGGATAATTCCACATTTCCACTCTTAGGATCGTGAGTGAGGCCTGCTAGAGAGATATTAGGTCTTCCAATCAATTTTAAAAGACCATTGTTAAGCATCCATCAGCCTGCTATTGAAAACCACTCAGACCAGTACAATGGTTGAGTGGATTATGAATTAGACAAGATATCAGCTAACTGAAAATTTGGTGGAACCTTACCATATGTAACATCCTAATGTTGTAGGGTAATACTTGTACGAATAGGCATTTGGTCCAATAATGAGCTTGTTTTTTGACATACCCCAACCTGGAATATCCACTAGGACTTCAAATCGAGACGTGCTAGTCGACACCTGGAAGGTGACGAAGTCATAAAGTGTGATAGTGTATAAAATGTGAATAAATTTAAAATCTAAAAGTGCCTAAGCACACGAGTGCGCGGTGACCGGGTTTGGACCCATTTCACACGTGATACAAAGCATAGGTATAGTACAGTAAGGTAAGATAATGATTATACCATCATAAGAAGACATCTGTATTGGAAGGTGCCACAAATCCTTGTCGATACGGAACTCTGCTGCTAGAACCTGGAGGGGTGCAAAAATAAAAAATGTGAGTGAGTGAACAAAACTTTTCAAACCAATTTCAATTACCAAAGGCAGTAGCCCCTCGCCGTAACACCTGTATAATTTCCCAGAAAATAGAATACATATCTATCTCAATCCCATACACGTCATAACAAAGTCCACATGAATATCATGCCATAGATCTCAATAAACATATATATATATATATATATATATATATATATATATATATATATATCGCATCGACATGTTAACCAGAGTCACCTTACGTGACCTGTAGGCTAAATCAATATCTCAGCAATCAATGCTAGCACATATAAGTCGGAGTCACCTATAGTGACCTGTACGACTTATTCATATCTCATCACATATCTCATCAATCATGGCTAGCATATAAGTCAAAGTCACCTATAGTGACATGTACGACTTATTCATATCTCATCACATATCTCATTAATCATGGCTAGCATAGAAGTCGGAGTCACCTATTGTGACCTGTACGACTTATCCATCTCTCATCAATCAATGCTAGTCAATAGCTCAATAAGATGCTAGCCAATAGCTTAATAACATGTTAGCCAATAACTCATCAATATGCAATAACATGCTAGCCAATAGCTCATCAACATGCTGGCCAATAGCTCATCAATATACAATAACATGCTAGCCAATAGCTCAATAACATGCTAGCCAATAGCTCATCAATATGCTAGCTAATAGCTCATCTACCAAATCCTGCACACAAGTCAGAACCACCTAAAGTGGTATGTACAACAGACTGGGTGTAAATAAATATGCTCAAGTGCTACGATCACGTGAAGGCTGTGCGAAGTATCGCAAGTCACCTACGAGTCGGAACCACCTAATGTGGTCTGTACGACAGGCTGTCACCTACCTTGGATTCAAGGTAAGCGTGTGGTGCGGGAGGTGAACGATCACGTGAAGGCTAAGCCTTGGCCACGGGCGGGAGCACCAACACCGGGGTGCAAGTTTATGAGCTCTAATATATCTTAACACAATCATACTCACTACCAACATTATCATCAAAGTGTACTCACCTAAAGCTTACCTGAGCGTCCGCAGCGACATTTGGCACTTCAAAGCATTCACAATAATTAGGTTCATGTAATATATATATAAGAATATGCCATGATGCAAATCTAAGAATTAGGCATTTCATAGTATTCCCAAAATATATAATACGGCGTAAAATATACAATCAATAATGCCCTACTCCCAATACTTTCAGGAATAATTGTCGATGAGATATATATGTTTATTGAGATCTATAGCATGATATTCATTTGGACTTTGTTATGACGTGTATGGGATTGAGATAGATATGTATTCTATTTTTTGGGAAATTATACAGGTGTTACGGCGAGGGACTATTGCCTTTGGTAATTGAAATTGGTTTGAAAAGTTTTGTTCACTCACTAACATTTTCTATTTTTGCACCCCTCCAGGTTCTAGCAGCAGAGTTCCATATCGACGAGGATTCGTGGCACTTTCCAGTACAGATGTCTTCTTATGATGGTATAATCATTATCTTACCTTACTGTACTATACATATGCTTTGTATCACGCGTGAAATGGGTCTAGACCTACTCACCGCACACTCGTGTACTTAGGCACTTTTAGATTTTGAATTTATTCACATTTTATATACTATCACACTTTATAGTTTTGTCACCTTCCAGGTGTCGGCCAGTACGCCTCGATTTGGAGTCCTAGTGGATATTCCGAGTCGGGGTGTGTCATTTTTTCAGTGAGATTAGTGGCCACTATTTACATAAACAAACAATCCATACGATTCTCCTATTAAAATTCTTGTAGGAAACCAACTTGTCTCCTTATTTTAATATAAGTAATTTAGGATCAATTTTCAGTTTCATTCTTTTATGAAGTAGGACATCCAAACCTCTTCGAATAAGGCTTTGTAAACCAATTTGAACTCAAACATCCGGCCAAAATACACTTGCAATTATGCTCATATTCTAATAATACTTGTGTCTGCCTTATCAAGTAACCTACTTGTCCATCCACTTATAATTGACATATCCTAATCGTATCTATATCATAATCGAATCATGCCTTCTCTTTTATTATCATCTAAAGATCGGATATATATATATATATATATATATATATATATATATATATATAAATATATATATATCATTTAATTTGGAGATCGTTTTTTCTTCATGCGAGCCAAAAAAAATTGACAATTTTAGTAAACAAGTAACATCCCCACAATAAACTGTTTATTTGTTAATTTGATGCGTGTGTGTGTGTGTGTGTGTATATGAACGGATAAATGATTTCCAAATTAAATTTTTTTTTTTTGAAGAAATTAGGTTCTCATCCCTCTTTTTTCAACACCATTGATTGAAACCTTATTATCTTTCAAATTTTAATCAAGGTCCCTTGGTTTTAATAAAAATCATTAATTATTTCAATAATAAAATATTTTACATATGAAGATAATTAAATTTTATTTCTAAATTATTCATGTAGTGTTAGAAACATTACATTTGATATACTTATATTTATGACTAAATTTTGTATCATATATTTTTATTTTTAGTTTGTACCCATTTTAATTTGCAACCCTTTTTTTAATTTGTACCAATTTTCTGTTTAGTTTTAGTTTGTACCCATATATTAATTTATTTTTGCGTCCATATTTTTCAATCTTTTATTTGTACTCATATTTTTTTGACCTTTTATTTGTCTTTAAAATGGTACCACTTTGTTATATGTAAAATGTACCTTTTCCTTTTTTTTTCTTTTTTTTTTTTGTAAGTACCATCTCTTTTGTGTAAAATGTACCATTGTTTTTTTTTTTTTTTTATATATATATATGAAATGTACCCATTATATAAAATGTATCACCTTTTTTTTGTATAAAATGTACCAACTTTTTGTATGTAAAATGCATCGTATAAAAATTACCTATTTTTTGTATATAACATGTTATTAATATAAATAATGACAAATCATGAGTTTTATTTAAGTATAATTTCTTTTAATATTTTCAACAAATTACGAATTTTATTTAAAATCTATTAATATAAATAACTACAAATATCAAATTTTAGTTTAAAAATTATAAAAACCTACTTAGAAATGTATAATTGCTAATTTCAAGGACTTCAATCAAAAATTGAAAACCAACATGGTTTTAATCAAAGAACATTGATAAAGAGGGACCGCATCCAAAATCACAATTTTTTTTATACATAGATGGTCTTTAAGATAATAATAAATAAACGGTTTCAATTATAATATTTGTAACTGAAAATTCATTAGCTACAAAATGGGTGAACAAATAAATTTCCCCAGCGAGTGAATACAATTATCTCATCAATTTCATAAGTGAATGGTTTATCCTGGTTTTTGACCATATAGGATTGGTTTCCTTATTATCAAAAAGGGGAAAGAAAAAAAAAGGCTTCTATTGTAGTAAAAATAAATAATGGTTCTTGAATTATATTGAGCTACTGACGCATTCCCATTAGCTTTCCTCAACTTTGGTGCTGCGATCCAAATGGCAGGTTCTTTGCATGGATGACTTCACGATTGCCTTTTCAAGGACCTTCTTTCCAGAGTGGGTGCAGATGGAAGTTTCGCGTTGGTGTTATTGGCTGGGGGCTTGGCGGCCGGACAGGAGAAATGAGGAGAGAAGCCCGTAGTGGCGGGCAGTGGAGGGGTGGCAGCTGGTGTTATTTTTCAAAAGTTCTTTGATATGTTTATGAGCTTGAAGGCCTAAGACCTATAGGGCAAGCAAATGCTTAGCCCATTAAGGTCTAGCATATGGTCTGCTACGATGTAAATGGAACAACCGTTATATGGAGTTAAAAGTTCACGTGTCGTTCTCCTATTAGATGTGGTTAATTTATGTTTTTACAGTTATGAACATCGTGGTCATGGTCATGAGAAGATGTTGATAATGGTGACGATGATGGTGTTGGGGCAGTGGAGATGTGGTGGTTAAGGATAGAAGGTGGTGTAGCGGCAATGGTGGTGGGCATGTAAGAGTAGTGGAGGTGATGTTGGCATAAAATGATGAGTTGTTTTATTTTGTTGTTCTTAAGCACTCGTTCATGAAATTTAGAAATCACAACTATTTATATAGAATTTAAATTTAGATTTTTTCTAGATAGATCAATGGATTTGCACTAAAGGGTGAGAGAATTAATTGATATCAAATTCGTCATCAAACATATGATCTCTCACTCAAACCATCTATAACCCATGGGATAAAACTTAAAATATAAGATTTAAATCCCCTCCAAACCATCTCCAACCACTGGGGTAAAATAAGCCTTGGAGATAAAATATATCTTGTGTTAGATCCCACATCGTCCAGGGGAATGGATCCTCTATGCCTTATATGTATATGACCACCTTCATATAGCAGGAGGCCTTTTGGGAGCTCACTGGCTTCGGAGTTCACTCTGAAGTTAAGCGAGTTCGCGCGAGAGCAATCCCAGGATGGGTGACCCACTGGGAAGTTCTCGTGTGAGTTCCAGAAACAAAATCATGAAGGTGTGGTCGGGGCCCAAAGGGGATAATATCGTGCTACGACGGAGTCGAGCCCAGGATGTGGTGGGGGCTCGAGCTAGGATGTGACAATTTGGTATTATAGCCAATCCCTGGCCGGAAGTGTGCCAACGAGGAAGTCGGGCCCCTAAGGGGAGTGGATTGTTAGATTCACATCACCCAGAGGAGTGGATCCTCTATGCCTTATACGTACATGACCACCTTTATATAGCACGAGGTCAAGCCCAGGATGTGGTGGGGGCTCGAGCTGGGATGTGACAATTTGGTATTACAGCCAATCCCTAGTCGGAAGTATGCCGATGAAGAAGTCGGGCCCTTAAGGGGGTGGATTGTTAGATCCCACATCACCCAGAGGAGTGGATCCTCTATGCCTTATACGTACATGACCACCTCTATATAGCACGAGGCCTTTTGGGAGTTCACTGGCTTCGGAGTTCATTGAAACTCCGAAGTTAAGCGAGTTCGCACGAAAGCAATCCCAAGATGGGTGACCCATTGGGAAGTTCTCGTGTGAGTTACCAGAAACAAAATCGTGAAGGCGTGGTCGGGGCCCAAAGTGGAAATATCGTGCTACAACGGAGTCAAGCCCGAGATGTGACATCTTGGGCTATATTTCCTTCAGAAATTAAGTCTGGCTTAAATTATTCTGAATTCACCAAACTGTCATATTTCAAATTTGTTTTTGTTTTTCACTTGTAATCCAACAGCTGTAATCAAATTAGATCAAATATAACGGTTAAAAAAAATTTAATGGCTAACATCTAAAATAATTTAAAGAAATTATTAAAATCGAACTTCACTTAAAACTTTATAAACACCTATGTATTTGTATGATTTTTAATTACTTATCAGAATTTAAACATTTTTAGGTAAAAATGTTCATAAAAATAATTAGGATAATCTACATAAATTTTATTTTCAAAAGTTATCGAAAAAAAAAATTTAAGCTAAAATCATTATTTAACAATTTCGTGCTAAAATTTTAAACCATAGTCGTTGAAGGAGAAAAGCACTTTCTAGGTTATAGCTTAAAATTTTCAAAAATTGTGTCTTAAAATTTTAAGCTTTGTCCCTAAGAGTGAAAAATGACTACCCCCAGATGGTAATAGTAAGTGGCTTAAACTTAAAAATTAGAAGTCCCAAATTTGAAGTTCTTTGTCGCACAAAATTCTAAATGTCCATGTTTATGAATTCAAATTAATAAAAAAAATTAGTGCATGTCAATTTATAAATGCTGATCTTTCTCCAAATTCCAAGCTTGCTTTTCTCATTTAGACAGAGAAAAATCTAACTTCTTTTAATTGTTTTCTTATTTTAGATTCATCTTTAATTAATGATGTGATAAATGGAATCCTTTAAGGGAAGATCCCCATTTTTTTTATAAAAATAGAAATTAGTTGTAGAGTCCACACCATTTTAAACTTTAACGATTTGAACCGTTTATTTTAAGTTGCACATCATAGATCTTCTTTACAAAATATTAGCCAAATCAAAAATATTTACATAAATGGTCTAGTGATCAAATTTCTATTCATCCCTCAATTTATTAGAAAAATTGATAGAATCAACGAAAAGAACAACACTGGACATAATTTGGGAACAGGAGCAACTATTACTAGAGTCATAAACAAAAATGCAAGTCGCGGTATAGTTCAGACCATTTCTACAATTTAGCTATGAAAAAGTTCAAAGATCTATCTCCAAAAACCAGTAACTAGGATAGATTTTATTACAATTTTGAAAAGAAAAAAACATTTGACTCTTACATGTCTAAAAAAATAGAGTAATGCTACATTATCATTTATTTGTATCATAATTTTATATCATCCACTGTTCTAAAAAAGGGCCTAAGCGGCCGCCTAGACGCTGGGTGTGGTGGTGCTGATGCGATTAGGTCCGAATCATTAAGAAAAATCGGAGAGCTATTAGGTGCTCGCCTAGGCACTCTTAGGCGGCCTGGCCAGTCTAGGCGGTGGTCTAGGCGGAGTGGAGGTTTCTTGGGAAGAAATTCCACCACTTCGACTCCCTCTCTCTGTACACCACAACTTTCTTAGCTGTTGTGACTCCCTCTCTCTGAAATCCATCGAAGAAGAGGAACTTACAGCGCAAAATAGAAGAATAGGAAACAAGAAAAAAAAGGGAGAATGTACATAAGGAAAACGGAAAGAAAAAGAAAGAAGAAAAAGTGGAAAGGAAAGAAGACGAAGACGATGAGAAAAAGGAAAGAATAAAAATGAACAAACGTTTTCAATTTTTAAGGCATCAAAAAAGGAGGATCTTGACTGATGTGAGGGATGGGGACTAGGGGTGGAAGGTAACGGTCACACCACATACATGGTGCTTTTTGAAATTGGGGAGGATGCACGCACCTTTTCACACCACACATGTGGGGTTTTTATTTTTATTTTTATGAAAATTAGATATAATTATTTAAAATATCTTAACTAGTATGGCATATATGTGTGTTTTTAAATTTTAAACTTTGGATACTAGTTTTACATTTTATCATTTTTTATTTATTATTATATTCATGAATTTCATATAAGTATAATTTTTTTTTGTAAGTGTTAATATGCACTTACTTACAAGATATATAAGAAATTATCTAAATCCGCCTAGCCGTTAGGCGCCAGCCCACCACCCGACTAACACCTATTATTTTTTAGAACCTTAATACCATTTCAAGTGTCATCTTAAGTTGACAGCCACATTATTTAAAATAATAGAAAACTTCATTTTAATCCTTAAAAAAGATGAGTTTTAGACTATAACCTTGTGCAAGATTAAAATCCAATTTTAGTCCCTAGTACATTTAATCATATCATTTATTAGTTATATTTTGATGTTTTATTTATCTTTTTATTTTTATTTTAATGTACTAATTACATTTAAATTTTATTTTTATTTCATTCATCATAATATATTTTAATGTCTACATTTAGGGAACTAATTTTTTTATAATATATATTCCGATAACAATTTTTTATGTTCTTCATTTAGGTACATTAATACATTTGAATATTTCGGTATATCCATCGGTACAAACATTACATTGATTCAATATAATGCATTTCGGTCAATATAATGCATTTCATTATGTACATTTTGGTACACACATTTGAGTATTGTCTTTTAGGTACATTAATTCAATATATTATATTTTGGTACAAACATTTTGGTATTGACATTTAGGTACATTAATTCAATATATTATATTTTGGTACGTACATTTTGGTACATACATTTTGGTATTGATATTTAGGTACATACATTTTGGTATTGACATTTAGGTACGTACATTTTGGTACATACATTTCATACGTACATACATTTCGATATTGACATTTAGGTACATACATTTCGGTATTGACGTTTAGGTATATTAATTCAATATAATACATTTAGGTTCATTATAATATATTTCGGTACAATCATGTAGGTACAAATATTTCGGTACAAAAAAGTCAATTATATATTTCGGCACAATCATTTTTGTACACTTATGTGTTTATATATTTTTGTATCACAAATTTCTTTTAATATTTTCTCATTTATAATTAAAAAACTAAATATGTGCATATTAATAAAATTAAAATTTTATGCGGAGAGATTAAATAAAAATACACATTAAATAACAAAAACTGAATGTAAATTTTGATAAAAGTACACTTCAAGGGATTAAATTGAATATGTAATCTAGCACCAAATTTTTTTAAAATTTTAATCTTTTACAAGGACTAATGTTCAAAAACCCCTTAAAATAATTTACATATTTATTTAATTAAAAATAGTTAGAAAATCCAAAAGAAATGAAAGAAAAGAAAAACCCAAAAAATCTAGGATTGTGAAACCCTTCTCCCTTCTCCCTTCTCCCTCCTCCTTCGTTCCCCCACCCTTTCACAGTTACCGTCTTCCCCCACGAAGTTTTCGATCAATGCTCCTGCATGTTTCGTCGGCAGTACTTTCCCTGTTTTGATTATACAAACATCTATCACTATTTTTTCATTGATTCCTTTAATTGGTCTGTATGCCTTTTTTTTTTCTTTTTTTTTAATTTGTTCTACATTATTGTAGACTAGGTTTTGCTAGTTGATTTAAAATTATTGCTGCAATCGGATGTATTGTATAATTATCGAAGTAACAAAGCCTAGTGATCCCCATGAAGCTCTCAATCAACGCTCCTACATGATTTAGATTTTGCTACAAGCATTGATTGAGAGGAAGATGGTGATTGTGAAAGTAGGAGAAGGAAGGAGGAGGGGAAGGGAGAATTAGTTTCACGTTCCTAGGCTTTATTGTTTTTTCTTTCTTGGTTTTTTTTAATTGTTTATTTAATAAAATTCAAATTATTTTAAAAAAAATGTAGTTGTCCACCTAAGATCTGGTATAAAATTTAGATATAAATAGATAATAAGAAAAGCATTATTGTATTAAAAAAAATTGTAAGATTATCCTCATAATATGATACGGTATTTGATCAGTATATTTTGGCAATTCGCTGCCTATTTGTGGAAGGCACTGTTCTACTATGTTAATTTTAAGGAAAATAATTTCTACATTCTTTTTCTCTTCATGCATATCATAATTATTTTTGGCATTTTGAATCGAATAAATAAACATGAATGTACAAAAAGAAAAAAAAATGTGCAAAAATTGCTTTCTTTATTTTGAAAAAGGGACTCTTAAAAACAATGTTAATTGTAACTAATTTTAATAATGACATGATATAGTCTGAGGACAGGTAGACATAGTATGGGGTCCAGTTATTGATCTGGCAATTTAAAAAAGAAAAAAATCTAGCCAGCAGTAACACCCTAGCATAGATATTTGATTTGAAACCAAATAATCAAGTAGCTAGCTTGAGTTTTTGCTGGCAAATAGGGGTCAATAGTATCCGTCATTGCCTTCCATTTCAGATCCCACTAATGGCTCGTGCTTATAAGGTATACTTGAGCACCCATTAAAAAGGACATAAATATTTCATTAACTGCCAGTTTGCACTTGTGTTGCACAACTTAGACATAAACATTTACTGATTTGCCTAAATTTATGAAACGATAACTTGTAAAGAGCGACTAAAAGAGTAGATGATTTCAATCATTGATTTGCATAATAGAGTGGCCGTCGAGAAAATGTTCACATTTATCTTAATTATTACGTTAACATTTTAATTAAGCATCTGATGCGTGTTTTAATTAAGCATCTGATGCGTGTATGCGTTTAGAATTATTCTCATATCTTTTACGTCCTAACTTTCTTATGTATCAGACGTCTCACTGATCAGTTGATCCTATTCGTTGACTGATGGCGGGCAAAGCTTTAGAAAAGATGGGTAGGCTTCTTAAGTTTCTAATTGCAATAGTATATTTTGTGTTGCAGTTCTTACTATTAATTTTTCTGATTCTTAACCTAGTAGGGTTAGCTCAAGAAAGGGTGGTGGGGTGATAGGTATGTAGTTAGGTTGAAGTTGGAAACCCTCCAATATAAACAAACAAACAAAAAATTCGTTCACGAGAAATATTTCAATGTGTCGAAAATACGGTTTGGTATACCAAATGTCATAATACAATTAGTTGGATTTTTTTTTTCAAGTTTCCAACCAATTATATCTTTACACTTAGTGTACCAAAGCATGTTTCTAGTATACTGAAAAATCTCTTTCAGTCAAAAGAACAAATCATAAACAACAATAATGGTAGTTTGGCTTTAATATTGGGAGGCAGATTGTCTACCCTACTGTTTGGGTGTCCTTCTCATTCCTTCCTATTTTGTGCGGTTACGGTTAAGCCACGTCAACATTTTATATTGATTTTTTAATAGAGATAATAAGACAAAAAGTAATAAGAATATAAAATATTGACGTGACTTAACCGTGACCGTACAAATAGGAATGGCACCCAAACAGGAGGGCAGACAATCTGCCTCCTTAATATTGATGGCCAATACTGTTGCTATCCATTGCTTTCCTAACACATGCTTCTTAGCAATACTTATCTTAGCTTGATATAGATTAGTTCATTTTCGACCAAAAACAATGATTAGCTCATTTATAACACATTGAATCTTTTCGAGTATAGCTAGTGCTCTCCAATAGAATGGTTGTTAAATTTTTGCAACAAGTCTCGTGGCCCAAATTCAACCTCTACACATTCAAAGATCAAATTGCATGTGAAGATTTAGTTGTGGCCTAAAAGTTTCAAGATCATACGTGTAAATGTTCAAGCCGATTAATACTATGCATACATATATAAATCGTGATATTGTGAGGATTTGTTATTTGTTCATGTTGCGTCTCACTTATTTATGAACCTAATTAAGATCGATACTGGGTAATATATATATATATATATATATATATATATGTACACACCATTCAAATATTAAGTATGCTTAAAATTTGGAAAAAGGGCTTTTGATGATTCTTGTATTACATATGGAACCCTACCAGGCATTATGTAGAAGTGGCGGATCAAGTGGATCTATCTACTAATAACGCTATGTTGACATTTGTCCACTCGTTTCGTCTATTTATTTGAGGTGAATTGTCTGTCCTTCCATTTCCATACTCTCTTCATACCCTTTTATTTGTGTGATCACGATTAAGCCACGTCAATATTTTATATTTATATTACTTTTTGTTTTATTATTTCTATAAAAAAACATTAATATAAAATGTTAACGTGGCTTAACCGTGATCACACATCACAGAAGAGCGTGAGAAGAGTATGGAAATAAAAGGGCAGACAATCCACCTCCCTATTTATTACCCTTACAGGACATGCATGCTGCCCTTTTGTTTTCTGGAAGTAAGGATATGAATGCTTTAAAATGGCCTAATGATCACGATGTATGAATAATAATGAAAAAGAAGAAAAGGGGCAGGAGAGAGAAGAAAGAAGAAAAACAGAGTGCATGATACTGATAGAAAGCTTTCCAGATTCCCATTTAAAAACAGAGTGCATGATATATCCTTTTACTTTGAAGAACTGGGTTATAAAGTGACGCAATATTTGTAAATAATATAGTCTCTCTTTTTCTTTGATAATTTGGATTTGGTAGAGAATAGTAATAGCTTGACCATGATAAAATTTATATGGGGCATATCTGTGAACCTTATTTGGGAATTACAGTACATAAATACAAAAGCACCTTTTTTTTTTTTTTTTGCCGTATTTTTGGGAGACAAATTGACACAGATAATGGATGTACATAAAGGAGAGTATCTAGTAGAGAGAAAGAAAGCCTTTATTATATATACCAAGTGATCGATCATCGACTGTACTTGAAGCTACCCACGATACCGTCTCCTGTTAAAGAGTGGAGTGGTGGAGATGCATAAAATACATAAAGCTTGCCTAGCAATAGCATTGGATGGGCATCTAAAAGATTATGCTTTACATGCTCTCACTTTCTCTTTATGAATGTAAGAAATAAAAAGAAAACCCTAACCAAAATATCTCCATCCACATGCAATCATGCACTTCTTCACTTTTATCGAATAAATAATTCTAGGGTTGTTTAGAGATAGATTCTTGTAACTCTTGTTTCTTAAATTTAAATTCATCTATCTTTAAACATTCAAGTAAAACCTGAAATTTAAACTTGTTGATATGTGGAAAAATAAGTCACCTATTATTACAAACTTATGCCACAATAACCTAATTATGTTACAGACCTATGCCACAATACCTTAAATTTAGGGGAAACAACATTCCAAAGATTGTATCATGATGTTTTTTTGGTGCCAAAAAAATTTCCTATTTATATATGTGTGCGTATTTTTTTCATAGTATAGTGTTATTTATATGTGGAAATAGCATTACTCAATTTTTATTTTTTTCGGTTTCAATTAGGGTTTGTCGAGTATTGTGAGGTAAATGATCTTATATTTCATAAGTCATTGTAAACATAGGGTAGATTCTAAAATAATTCATAAATTCCATCTGGAAAAAGTAGCAGGAAAATAAATAATAATCTTAATACAATAGAAGCCATTGTTGCCGAAGAATTTCTTACATAAGTAGGGAAATGGTCTCTTGCTAAATTGTTTAGCGACGATGATTATTACTATACGAGACTGAATATGAATCATTGATAAAGTTAATTCTTACTTAAACGTACTTGATTCAAATTGACAATCTAAACACACACACATGAATACATACATAGTAGTTTTTTGGATAAGCAAATACATACATACATAAACAATTGCTATTAGCAGCTTGTAATAATAAAGTTATCTCTATATGGTTATGGGGGACGGATTCCTAGCATCATTTTTTTTCATAATTTTTTACACATGTTTTTTTATTGTCCAAATGTATTTCCTCAAAAATCATGTCTGCTAAAAATTACCTAAATTTGGAACAATGTGACCCTTGGATTAAAAGTTTAGGGTTTGTAGAACCGTATTTATTCATTTTCTTCACTACAAATGAATGTCTTAAGACTTTTTTATTTGTCTAATTTCTTGCAAGGATAATTTATGAATGATGTTCTAAAAGATAGATGACTCGGATCGTTGAATTACATATGGAGGGAGCCTCCCAAAAACATGTGTCAAAAGTTGTGTAAAAAAAATGATAACATGGATCCGCTCCCATGGTTATATTATGTATACCTGTACATATTTTAATATTACATAATGTTCTACAATCAATTAATATACATATATAAGGGTGCGTGTGTGCATGTTGTAGCCAGATAGAAACTGTAGTAGATGCATCCACATGCATCTATGTTTCTATATGTATGGAATATGGTACTCAACGTTGAGAACTAACTTAACGTGCTAATAGGCCATCCAAAGTTTTGAGGTCTCTTTCTCGCAAAAACGCATGTGTTCTTTGTGCAATACTATTGATAAATAGCAACTGGCCTAATGCCTATTAAAAGTGATTTGTAAACCCAGCCACTCAACTCGATCCTAGCCACTTTATCCATGAACATTGACTATCAACATACATGGTTTGTGGACATTGCTATTCTTCCTACACGAAGATTGTCCAAGCAATCTCCTAGCTAGGACAATTTAAGAACGAAGAGAACTCCATATCTTTTTGCTACTTCTATGAACTACTTGGGAACTTCGGAGTAGGGTACGTTCACCAATAGTAAAGTACTAGGGTTTTGGCGTCTGGATTTAACTTTCATGCACGTAGACAACTTTTTGATTTGGAAGAGCAGAAACGTAACCAAAAAGTTGATTTGTCCGTCGTCGTCACCGTCTAAAGTTTGGGTATGAACCATGGGATCCCAGTATATTCTTGCGGGCTTTTTTCTTTTGTCCTTGATTGCGGGCGGAATGTGTGTCCACCAAAATTAGGCTAATCGTTCTATTAAAAGCTGCTTTGTTCTGCATATACCACTTTTGAAAAAGCCCTCAATTCTTTCTTATGAAACATCGTTGTGGTGATGGTAATTGACACAAACAGGGTGTGAGCTTTACAATAAACGATGGGTTGCAGAGTCTTTGATGATATTTTCGTCACTCCAATCATTCATTAGGGGTGGGCACTTTAGTAGGTCAGCCGATCAATTCAACCTAAACGATTACGAGTTAGGTTTTAAACTTTAAAAATATAATTTATGATAAAATTCCGGTTGCCTCATTCACTAGGTAGATTGAGTCGGTTGGAACATTTATTAACTCGATTGAAACCGACCCATCCACATTTAAACAATTATTTTTGAAAAAAAAAAAAAACAATATTATCTACACTAATGAAAGGATATGGGTTTAGCCTCACAATAGAATAGCAATAATATGGTTCAAATTTGATTTTGGCAAGAATCGAACATAAGACCTTTCACTTACAAATGAATAGAAATATCACTAAACTGTAGTACTAAGTGGTCACATTTAAACAATTCTTAAACAAAAAAAAGTGAAACTTGAATATTACATAATATGTAGTGATTCTACAATACTAAGTTCACATAATTTAGGCCTAACATATATAGACCTTAGATATTTGTCACTCATACTCACAATAGAAATACGAAAGAAAAAAAATAAAAAAAATAAAAATTAGGCACAACTCATGGAACCTACCCAGCCAGCCCGCTTCAGAATGGTTTCGGTGGATTGGATTATTTGCTCGGGTGGCAATGTGTTTAGCAATGACAACATGGACCTATTGGGTTGAACAACTGATTTGAGTCTAATTCGAGCTATACCTCACCATGGACCTAGCAAACTTGTCATGTGTATCGTGTTTGTGACATTTTTCTGTCAAACGCATTATTCTATTAGGACATGTCATGTCAATTGAATTATCTTAACGGATTTAAAAGTTCAACCTCAACCCAACTCCTTAAAATTAAAGAGTTACCTGGCACAACCGATTTGCACCCATTAAGAACAGTATATTAATAAATAATCAAATACACAAATTTCAGATAAATTACTAAAATATTAACATTCTAAGTTCTTTTTGGTTCACTATACAACTGCAAAATTATCATTAAGCACTTCATCTACATGTCACATAAATATACTTCAAAGCACATCATATTACTAATGTGGGGTGGCGTATCTATTAACATTGAGAGAGCTAAGAATTAGTTTAATGTGTTAAAATGGATTACCTACAAATAGACTTGATTTAGCTTGTTATTTTAACAAATGTTTAATGGCTGACCGACAAATAGACTTGATTTAACCCATTATTTTAACAAGTGATTAATGGATTGACCCGATAACTCATCCGGCCCATTAAGCCTCAACCTGAAAACTAATTTTTGTTTCAAGTTATCATGTCATGCATGAAATTGCCAAATCTCCCACACGGTTTTGTTCGAAATCTAGGAGTTCCCAAGCAAAAACTATGCAAGGTATGCCCAAGCCCAAGACGAGTAAGGCCTAAGACGTGAGCCACACATTAGACAAAGGTCTCATTTTTAAGGCGGCCTTCATATTATATACCATATTTAAAAAGCCCAGGATATCAAAACCAATAAAGGTCTTGTATGCATGCAGCCTCATGTCACAATGAACCTTCACTGCAGTTTGGGCATATTGGCATATTGGCCGCATGAATAAATCAAACAAACATAATGGATGTGATTTGAACATAGGTGTGTTAAAAGACTAAAAATAAAGTGTTTATCATTTTCCTAAAAAAGCAGGTGAAAAAAAAAAATTATTGCATGATTGTGACAACCTATCCCTAAAATTTCATTTTTATTTATTTTAATCTAGAGAATTGACGAAAATGCCCTAAAGGCAAGGACTTTGACTTCCGTTGACCATCGTCTAGAGAACGTATGACTTATTCTTTTAGCGTATTTGTGTAGTACTCGTTGGTACGAACACATAAACAAAAACCGTTTGCGAGTCCAAATTATAACTGTGTAGTTACAGACGTTTGAAATTGATTACTTAGATTTTAGATTATAAATTATTTGAACTCCCACCTTGTGGGAAAGAAACCCAATCAGTTTCAAGGAAAGAAAATAGGGACCAATCAAGAAGGAGAGAGAAGAACCCTTCCCTTTCAACCTGTGCGACCCGACCAAACTCCGGCCAATCTTCACCATTTTTTAAGGCGATTCATCCACATCAACCACCTGCAACCGACTCAGCTACCCTCCTTCTTCCATCTCCACCAAAAATTAAGGGATTTTAAGGCCTAAACCGTGAGGAACTCCACTGGAGCACCAAAGGTGCTCAACGGCGTTTTCGCCTTTCCGGCGAGTTGCACCACCCACCACCAACCTTAATCAACTCCCCTTGGACCCAGGAACAAGACCCAACCCATTGTAGGGGCATTGGAACACCGAGGAAGGAGAATTGAAGCTCACCCATTCTAAGGTTTCCAACGGATCGAGGGGAATTTGAGGCATTTCCTAGCCAAATTGGCCTTGGCCACAGGTATGAAAGTTGTTCCTCTCATTGAGATATTCATCCCTGTAAAATTTGGTAATTTTTAGAAATAGAGAAATTTTTCGGCAAGCCAAGGTGGCCAGCCGCCGTGTGCGGCGGTGCGTGGGCCGAGACCCCACCTGACCATCCTAGGATAAATTTGGTGTCCCGATTCCATATTTGACATCCGTTTAGTGAAATTATGATTTTTTAGTATAGTTTCGTAGTTGAACACCTAGTTGGTCTCCACGGGGCCTTTGCATGCATTAACTATCCGACCGTTGAATCATCACCAAACCTTAATAATTTATAGTACAAAACATTTGAGGACCATTGGAACTGACGGATCGGGAATCCGACGTACGAATCTTCTCGAAATGGAGTTGTAAGTTCGTAAATAAAACATTGACTGCCACTTGAATTTACAATTGGCGGAGATCCAACCGTTGAATCGTAATGAAATTTTAGTATGATGTTCTAGAAATATAATGTGTATCTTTGGAAGTTATGGATCGGAAATCTGAGGTGTGGATCTTCCAGATTAAGTTACGTAAGGTTGTGGACCTTACCGTCGACTTTTGACTGACGATTGACTTTTAGTCAATGGGTTTCAAATCATTCTAGAACATTCTTGGGGATGTGTTTTACGTAAGTTACGTTTTCTATTGATAAGAATTCTGAGTTGTGAATTGATATTTGTTCTAGGCGACGATCGTTCATGACGTCTTGATATTCGTGTTAGGGAATTGTAACGCGGACTCCAAGTGAGTCGGTCTTTTCCTTTTTGTAGTATATATATGATTGATGGTTCCCACAAATGCTTTTAAATTGATTTATGCATATCATGCCATGATTAAATAATGTTATAAGAAATGTTGCACTGTTATAAAATGCCCAAAATGATCATACGGGATGCGCAGGTAAGTTCAGGTAAGGTTATGTTGATTGAAATTGTTGAATCATTATGGAATGCTTTTTCATATAGAATGCCCAGCATTGTTACACCCCGGTGTTAGTGCTCCCGCCCAAGGTCAGGGCTAGTCCTTCAAGTGTATGTTCACCTCTCGCACTGCACGCTCGCCTTAGATCCAAAAAGGTGCTAGTCTTGTCGTACATGTCACATTAGGTGACTCCAACTCGTAAGTGACCCGCGCATAGTGCTAGTCTTCATGTGATCATAGCACTAGAGCAATTATTATTACACCTAGTCATGTCGTACATGTCACATTAGGGGACTTCGACTCGTGTGTTAACGTATGACTGATGAGCGATAGGTGCAGTCATACATATCACATTAGGTGACTCCGACTGACATGCTAGTATAGATTACAGCACATAATCATATCTATGTTGCTATTGAGTATTTCTGTTGTGGCATACTTCTGGCATTATTGTTTATTTACAGTTGTTTTCATACTTATACGTAGTATGATTTTCTGGAAACTATGCAGGTTTAACAGCGAGGGGTTATAACATTTTCAAAAGGTTTTTACCAGAACTTTATTTTCAAGCCCACGCACTCTTGTTTTTCGCCCCTCTAGGTTTTAGTAGTTGAACTTTTGTATCGATAATGATTCTTGGCAAATCTCAGTGTAGACGATTACATTCGATGGTATAATTCTCACCTTATCTTACTGTACTGTACTTATGCTCTGATGTCATGTGTGAATTGGGTTCATTCCTGCTCACCACGCACTCTTGTATTTAGGCATTTTTAGGTTTAAATTTATTATTATTTTCTACATCACTACACTTTATGGCTTTGTCACCTTCCAGGTATCAGCTAGCACAGCTTGATTCGGAGTCCTAGTGGACATTTCGAGTCGGGGTGTGTCAATGACAGTTCAATCTCAAACGTAAATTTTTTAGTACTTGTGGAATTGTACATCACCTACATAAGATGCCTTTAGTAGTTAGAACTTAAATACTTCTTCTGAAATTGAAAAGAGGAATACCTCTACCTCTGGATCAAGTTTATATTTCTTTTAGTTTTATCTAAATTTACAAGTGGTATTCTACACTAACTTATATTAAGGAGAGGGAGGAGAGTTGTACATGAAACACAATAAATTTAAAAAAAAAAGATCCTAACCACAGATAATTCCACCGCAGCCAACGTGACTTTATTAGTTAGACCAAGTCTTAGTTTCCATGCCATGTTAAGGGGCTTAGTTTATCACATAATGTATATAATTTAGCCCCATGTGTTCATCATTGAGTTTCACAGTTGAGCCATAGAAATAGGCTTCTTATTATTTTTTTTCCCTCTCTTTCCTGTCGACATTTTGTATGCAATTTAGGACATATTTATTTATAAAGAATGAGAATTGGAATCATTTTAATTCTTGAGTTTTCAGCATTTATAAAAATATAGGTATTCCTCTTGAGAAAATCATTTTGCTTCTAAACTCTCCCCTTATGTTTACTAACTCGCAATGAATTAAAAAACTGTTAGCTTTTTCTTAAAATCAATAATCAAATACTTAAAAATCAATAAACATATCAAATAGGAAGGGCTGGATAATGCGATTTCCCTTCCTCACCTTTCCTATTTTTAAGTTCTTTCATTCCCTCAATTTTTTCATTCCTTCTTTATAATTTTTTGAGTTAAGCTCTTAAACTCTTTTTGTCTTTTCTTATTGTAAGCTCTTGAACTTTTATACAATTTCTTGAGCAGAATTAAATGGTATCTTGTATTGTGACAAATTTCACTTTATTCATTGGAAACTATTGGATCCTTTTTTATTATTTAAATCTTTATATGACTGGCTACCTACCCTTAATTGGGTAAGGTGTAACTATTTTGACCCTCCTTCGTTTAAATTGCTCTTCTTATATGTTTATTTGTTTGTTTTGCAAAATAAAATTTCAATAAAGAGAGAAGTCACTTGACAACCAAGTCTAGTATAATCAAAGAGAAGCACATTCACAGCTACACTTGGAATAGTTATTCTATCCCAATTATAAAACCCATCAACTTTTGAGATGCCTACATCGTCTGCATGAAGAACCTGGCACCAATTCATCGTGTTCCCTATCTTGACTTAAGATGTACGCATACGCTTTATTAATTTTGTTTCGGAATGGCTGTAAGCCTGCAAGGCACTGTAATTTTGGATGGTATTTAACAACCCAAGGACATGCTCGTCGTGTAAACCAAAAGGAGAACATTTTTAGCTTCCAGATATATCCACTGTAAACCAAAAGGAATTCTTACTTAGACATGGTTGGTTCAAGCTTAGCAAGGAAAAAACAAAAAAGTCACATGGTTTTGTTCAACCGTTAAGTTACTCACTTAATAGAAATAGAAAACCAAAACTTATTAATTTGCATTCACTTTAAAATGGAATTCCGCATGACACAATGAGACTCTTATAATTATTTTAAAAAGAAAATGTTAGGACATCATATTTTTTATTTTTGTACCACGTTGGTATACCATTTGATGTGACAAGTGATATGTATACCACATCAATAACGGATTTATCTCATTATATTCGATTGTATAGATCACTTGTCACTTGAAAGGATACTCCATTGTGATATAAATATGTGGTATCCCTCTAGCATTACTCATTAAAAAAATTATACTTCAGGGCGTCTTGTTTTTTTTTTAGTCCCTACTTATGAATGGTGTGGTTAATTAGGCCAATTTTCTAGTAGTGCATGGTTACACTTAACTATATATGAGAAATATTGTCATTAAGTCACACAATCACACTATGCGTTAGCAATTAAGCATCGAATTCACCAATAATTCAAAATTAAAAATTAATGTAACAATAATCACACCAATAGTTAAACAAAAGAGTTCACTTTAAACATTATATTTACAAATGAATATGAATATTATGGCCAGACCATTGTTAATCTTCATGAATCGAAGAACATATACTATGTAATCTTTGTATTGAAAGTAAGAACTAGAGAGAGAAAGTAGAGAGAAGAAAGAAAGGGAAAGGATTTCTGAATATATTGATTTCTTAACATGTAAGTAATACAACAATCTATCTTATATAGACAGATACAAAGCTATTAATCTAACTAACTAAATCCCTACGATTGTGACAAGTGTCACAATCATAGACCATTGAACACATACTCTAACATCCTCCCTCAAGCTCATGCTTTGAGCAACCAAGCATAAGGTTGATACAATGTGTTCGAAATAGAGGATCACTTAAACCTTTGGTCAATATTTCAGCCAACGGTTCTTTTGAGAAGACAAACTGCATTGACAACTATTTCTTGGCTATCCTTTCTCGAACAAAATGCACATCTATCTCAATATGCTTAGTCTTCTGATATTGTACTCGATTAAAGGACAGTGCAATGGCAAACAAATTATCACAGAGCAAAATAAGAGTTGCAGGCAAGGGAATGTGCAAAAATGCAAGAAGTTGCTTAATCCAATCCAATTAAGCAGAAGTTGTAGATAGAGCTCTATATTCAGGTTCAGTACAGAACCTACACATAGTTTGTTGTTTCTTTGATGACTAGGAGATCAAATTGTTAACTAAAAACACAATTAACCCAATAATGGACCTCTTTTCATTGGGATCCCTTACCCAATCAGCATCACTAAAGGCCTTGAGTTGTAAATCTCCTCTAGTGTATGTGACACCAACATTCAAAGTTCCTTTTAAGTACTTGAGAATCCGTTTTACAAAAGTATAATGAGCCACCACAGGATTCTGCATAAATTGGCATACCTGATCTACTGAAAATGCAATGTTAGGCCTAGTAAAAGTGTGGTACTGTAAGGCTCCTACAATACCTCAATATGTACCAGGATTTGCATAAGGATCTCTATCATCTTTAAGAAGTTTATTATAGGGAAGGCAGGGTGTATCACAAGCTTTTGCTTCAAGCATTTCAGTTTTCACTAATAAATCCTGAATATACTTAGTTTGAGATAGATATAAGCCACTTGCAGTCTTGGTAATCTGAATTCCCAAGAAGAAAAAAAAAATGTAGTGAATCCAAATCTTTGATATCAAATTCAAAAGTAAGAGCATTGATAACCTATTGAATGGAACTTGTAGCATTCCCAGTGATGATTATATCATCCACATATAGCAGAAGAATCACAATCTCATTATCAACAAATTTGAAAAACAAAGGGGAATATGAATATGTATTGACAGATCCCAACTCAGGCAAAAACTTAGTAAATCTATAATTCCAAGCTCTTTGCTTCAAGCCATACAGTGATTTGTGAAGCTTGCACACTAGATTGGGATGAATAGAATCCTAAAAACCAGGTGGTTGAGCCATGTATACTTCTTCTTCCAAAATACCATGCTAGAAGGCATTTTTTACATCCAATTGCCTAAGATCTCAACCAAAATTAGAAGCAAGAGCAAGTACTAACATCACAGTAGTAGGCTTAACCACAGGGCTAAATGTCTCACTATAGTCTAAACCAGGTTCTTAACTAAATCATTTAGCTACCAATTGTGCTTTGTGTCTTGCAATGGAACCATTAGAGTGTCTTTTGAATTTGGAAATCCACTTGCAACCAACAAGGTTCTTAGTGGATGGCAAAAAGACTAAACTCCAAGTACCCTAAGCCTGAAGAGCATCCAGTTCTTCTTGCATTGCTTTTAACCATATAGGACTCTTAAGAGATGACTTATATGTACTTGGTCCAATTGTTGACAAATCAAACCAACACCCCCCTCCCTGCCCCGAGAAATCTTGAACAAATGCTAGCAAAGCCTTCCTCTTAATAATTCCACTTTTGCTTTTAGTTTGCATTGGATGCAAATTGATAGGAGGAATGGACAACATTACTTGAAGAGTATCAAGATGAAACTCATTGTTCTCAGAATACAGTGCAGTACTTGGATCAGGTGCCACATGAAGCTAAGGTGAGGATTCATTTGCACTAGTAATGGCTTGAGATTTAACAGGTGAATATGTTGGTTTTGGATGAATATCTGGTGTATAAGATGGAGTTGGAGTCGATACATGTAATGATGTAGTAGTAGCAATGGGTGATGGTGACACAATGACATTGTTTTTATTGACCACAGATATAAGAAGAAAAGATATATTGGGAACTGGTGAAGTAGTTTTAGTAATGGTTGATTGTGTCAATAAGTCTGCATATGGAAATTGTTATTCATAAAAAATGACATGCCTAGATACATATATCATTCTCTTAGACACTTCATAACATCGATACCCTTTGTACTTAGATGCATAGCCTAGAAAAACACATCTGATGGTTTTGGGTTAAAGCTTGGTACTATTGAATGGTTTTAATAGAGGAAAACAGGCACAACCAAAGATTCTAAGGTGTGAAATAATTGGAACAATCGCAAACAATAGTTCAAATGGTGACTTATTCTTAAGAACAACAGTGGGCATCCTATTTATAAGATAGGTAACAATTTTCCAAGCATATGACCAGAATTGAGATTGCAGTTTAGCTGTTTGTAATAATGTAACAGTGGTTTTGATAATATGTCTATGCTTGCGTTCAGCTAACCCATTTTGTTCAAGTGTGTATGGACAAGACTTGTGATGTACAATGCTCTTGTCCATTAGAAAAAAATTGAAACCAGTGACTAATGTACTCACCCCTTCCATCGCTCTGCAAAACCTTAATTGAAGTAGAGAACTGATTAAATATGAAGGAGTATAATGCAATAAAGGTAGAGTAAAAATCAGATTTATTACCAATAGAAAAATTCAACAGTGTCTGCTATATTGATCAATAAAGATTACATAATATTTGTAACTATCAATAAATACACAAGGTGCAAGACCCCACAAGTCACTGTGTATAGTTTCAAAAGGCTTAACAGACTTATTGACATGGGTTGGAAATGGTAGTTTGCTAAATTTACCTTCAAGGCAATTATGACATAACACAGATGATTGCAAGTTGATACTAAACACATTAGCTTTATTTAACATAAGGGAAACACCATTGTTGGTTGGATGACCTAACCTATGATGTCAAATATGAGATTGAACAAGTTGTCCAAGAAATGCTTTTATAGGTGATTGACTTTGTGAAGTTTCAGGCTTGGCATAGGCAAGGGAATGAATAGGGTATAGTCCATTACTACACATTCATTTGTAGAGAATCCTCCATGTAGCCTTATTTTGAATCCAAAAACAAAATGCATCAAAGATAAGCCAACAGTTATTATCAAGGCAAATCCTATGCACTGATAGTAAATTTTAAGTTAACTTGGGAACATATAATACAGAATTCAATTTGATTGGATGTGCTGGAGTATGAATGATGGAATTTCCAATATGAGATACTTGTAAACCTTCACCATTAGCAGTTTGTATAGTTTCATTGGTAGGATAAGGTGATGCCAAGGATAAATTGCTCATGTCAACAGTTATGTGATTGGTTGCTCATGAATTAATTAACCAAACTTATGGAGGTGCTGATGCAGTAGCAGATTGAGGTGCAGGATTAAACACAGTGTGTAGAGCATGCATAGAAGATTGTTGTGAATGACATGCAGATTGTTGTGGTAACCCTTAATATGAAAATTGAGACTAAGAATGCTGCATGTGAAAATTTGGAGGTGCAGGAGGAAACCCATATGCCTGATGAGAAACCTGAGATTGTGATGAACTAGCAGAACCAATGTAGTTAGGCCCCTTGTCATTGTAGAAATAGAACCAAGTCCTATGATTAGTTTTACCACAGATCTAACAATTTTGCCTATCTGGAGGTTTTGCACCACAAAATGGAGCAGTGTGACCATCACTGTTACATAACTGGCGAGTAGGAATCAAAGTTGTAGATGAATGACCAACTTGAGTCATATGAGGATGACCAAGTATTCCAGGTGCAGGAGTAGGAAAAACATGTGCCTGATTCGAGTACATAGGTATGGGGTTGTAAAATCTTGGTCCCTGATACTTGCCCTTACCCATATTTTTATTCCCATGATAAGGTTTGTAACCTCCAGAAGCATATTGTGATTGACCATTAGTGTTACCATAAGGTTGTTGTGGTTGTGATGGACTTTTAGAATTAGAACTAGCAACCATTGTAGTCATGAAAGATGCATTAGAAGAATTCTCAACAATAACTTCCTCAGCAAGTAATTGTGCCCGAAAATCTTTCAAAGAAATCACACTTTCATGACCTCTTATGACACATCTGAAAGTGTTGTATTCAGCAAGCATGCCATTAAGTGCTAGGATGACAATATCCTCATCTTGAAAGAACACTCCAACAGTAAACAAATAGTCTGTAGATTCTTTAATTCTATGCAGATACAAAGAAATTGAATATGACCCCTTTTTAATTGTCTATAAGTTAGATTTCATTTGAAAGATACTGGTTTTAGAGATAGTGGAAAATTGCTCCTTTAAACGAATCCAAATATCTCTCAAGCTTTGACTACCAATAACACATGACATAGCTATAGGAGATGGAGTCACAGTAATCATATCACAAATTCATCATTCTTAGCAGAAGTATAAAAGTTAGAAGAATTGATACCACATTCACCAGTTTGAGAGATATGTTGAGATTGATAAGGGTTCGAACCATCCACAAACCCAATGATGCCATTGCTTTCCAACAAGAGTTGCATCTAAAAGTGCCAATTGAGGTAGTTAGAGGCATCAAGCTTGACATTGACAAAGGTGGAGATCGAAGAAATAAGAGCCGTAACTAGAGATTAAAGCAGCTGAAGCTGAGATGCAGTCACCATTGCTCAATCAAGATTGCAGATTCTTGAAACAGAAGTCCAATTTCAGTGAGAGATTATCACAAACACTTGATGTGCAAAAATCACATACAAATTGAAGAAGAATCGATCAAAGTGAACGATCGACAACCAAACCCTAGAAAAACTCAGAAAAGGCAGAAGTTTGAGTTTGATCAGAGAATCTGAAGACAAAGAAGTCAAATTTGACAGAGGCGGAAGCAAGAAGGATCGAAGATCACGCGTCAACAAGAAAGGCAAGTGATACCATGTTAATTTTCAGGAATCGAAGAACATATACTCTATAATATGTTTATTGAAAGCAAGAACTAGAGAGAGAAAATAGAAAGAAGAATGAGAGGGAAAGGATTTCTGAATATATTGATTTTTTAACATGTAAGTAATACAACAATATGTCTTATATAGATAGTTACAAAGCTATTAATCTAACTAACTAAATCCCTAAGATTTTGACAAGTGTCACATTCATAGACCATTGAACACATACTTTAACAATAATGATGGTGGTAATAATATATGAGATTTGAGATACATAAGCATACATAACTTCTAACTTTATAATTCGAAGATGAAAACATATTAAACCAGTAAAAATAACGTTTATCTTGTTTGCAACATATGTACATGATCCCATAAACAATAATAGTCTAATGATAGTCTTATACATAGTTAAACTCGGAATGATAAAGAAATGTGAATGAATATTTCGGCAAAAGTTTAATAGTGCAATGAAAAATTTCCCATTACATAAAAGTTTTAATATTTATTAGTTTAGACACTTAGTATTACGGTCTAACCGTAATCCTCTTCAATTTATAAGCACGAGCATCTTCAAAGTAGATGTCAAAAATACTAAGTGGACTGTTTTGACAAAAACAAAGTGGTTTTCTGGTTCCAAAAGAGATGCCAAAATCCTACATGGATTGATATTCTCCACTTTGCTGTCAAATTTGAAGGCAACGTCAAATTTGTTTTTTTGTTTTATAATAATGTTTGGTCCACGCATTTTTTCTATTTATTTTTCGTCACTTATTGATGAGTTTATTCTTAAACTCTGACCTATTTGATTTTATAAATAACCAAAAAAATATTTTAATTTGACATCTCAGTAAGAATAGGAGACTTTACAAAATGTTATTTCGTCACATTAACTATAAAAATACATTTTAATTTTACAAGTCCATTGGAGATGGTTTAAGAGATCTTGAGTTCGACTCTCATTGATGACGAGTTTGATACCATACATTATGTGACTCATTGTGTGGCCAAGCATATCTCTACCCCTTAGTTTAATATATCAAATAAATGTGAAAATGAACATGTGCATGTGTAATATATTAAACGCAAATTTACTAACTGTTGAATAAAGCAAAAAGTCTCACATAAGCCATCTTGCAAAACAAATTACAACTTATATCAAATGATTCCATTTCTAATTGCATCGAGGCCTTTTGCATAGAAATCTCACATATTGATTGCACAAATGATTAAATGAGGACAATATCGATGTTATAAGTAATGGACAGTGACCTGTCTCACTGAAACTTTAACTTGGTATTAGAGTGAGTTTTTAGATCTGGGCCCCAATTATTGGCATCATTTACAAACATGACCAATGTAGCTCCACGTACGTCTGGCCAACTGCAAAGTGGTCCGATGTGAAGGGGCGTGTTGAATAAAGTAAAAAGTCCACATCGGTCATCTTATAAAAAAAATCATAATATATACCAAATGATTCCACTTCCAGTTGCATCAAGGCTTTTTGCATAAAAACCGCGCACTGTTGATTAATTATACGGATGATTAAATGAGGATAATATTGATACTATTAGTGTCTTATTTGAAACTTTATCTCTAACTAGAGTCTTATTATCTTAATTACGTATCCTCCAGAGATGTTACCATCCTCAGTGCTCTAGCTGCACAAAACCTTCTAACCATTTCTCTAATTTCATTTTTACAGCTTCAAAATGGCAAATTTTATTCGCATAGAATCAAGCTAACCTCGATGCCCAACCTAAATAAGCTATGGCTATGGGGGTTATGTATCTATGGTGGCGATTCAAAACATTTAATATGTAATGTGATTGGTTGGGTGACTTTGGTCCCACTTGGCTTGCATAATGTCTCTGTCTACTCATTTTATTTCTTCTCAATAATTGAGTCTTTTTTAATTTATTCGCATGAATCACAAATAATTGAGTTACTGAGTTGATACTCCCCTCTATCTCTCAATACATCTGTCTAAAGTATTTATCTATCGTTATTTTAACAGATGAAATTGGAGGATTGGAACTTTGAATTTTTTTTAACATTGAAAAAACAATAATAATTCAATAGATTAACCATGCACACCTAAAGTCTTGGTTTTGAGTTTCCATGTCTCTACTATTGCTTCTATTAAAATAAAAATACAATAAATCGAGAATGGGTTAATTATCGAAATCGGTTATGAATCCTTACCGGTCAGCTAAACATATGTCCTTTTCATATATAAAATCTTGGATGATTGGAAGCACGCAAAAGTCATTTAATTAACGTCACAAAGTGTACGTATGATTACTTTGAAGCCATTTAATACCAAGTTGATGAACTTTAAAACCTGAGAAGGAAAACCTGCATGTTAAATGCTATTGCTACCCGGTTATTTCTTTCGATTTTTCTTTACTAAAAAAAAAAGATATTTACAAAGGTTTAATATTGCAATGTGTAACAACAAAACTACGTCACTACAACATAACTAGTCCCAACTAAGTATCGATATCATCTTAGACAATGTTGTCCTCATAAATCATGTGTGTCTCACATAAGTTACTTTGGTCAATAATATATGCTCAAAAATTTATAATAATTATAAAAAAAAAGGCAAAATCTGTCCAAAAAAGGCGACATTTTGGTGTAGGTCGCAACCTAACCCAAAAGGTCAATACTTTCTCTCATAAATGTATACACATTTTATTAACTTGCAATGGCTTTATTTCAACACTTCGAATTTATGACATTATCAAGAAAATTTAAAAAAATTATGACCATTAATTTTTGGGTGACTTATTATATACAGGAGGAAATAAAAGCGTGTCAATGGCCGACTACCGCATGGCCCAGTTGCCCACGTGGCCTCGCGAGCACCAAAGCTTCTCCTAAAGTTGTTGATTAAATTTCATAACCAAGGGCAAATTGGGCATTACAAGTCAATTGATAAAAAAATCTGAATTATTACAGAGACAATCTCACGGAATTGATTAGGTCATTTCCCTTATAGAATAGTGCCTGCAAATTAGTTAAAAGGTCAATGGGTGCGATGTTTGATGGGTGAGGGGCAATTCAGTCATTGCAGCTACGTGTGCGCCCAACGACCACTGAATTCCAAAGCCGAACCCCCCGAGAGGGCAAGACAATAAGCAAAGCTGACCTACAAATGGGCCAACCTATTATCCTCTCATCGCTATCTGCAGCTGTTGCCACTCCTACTGATAAATGTATGATCAATTCAAATATATATTATATATAATATTAAACAATTTAATTAGAGCAGCTTGTTCTGTTTTTTTTAATTTAGGTACAATAACGATTGTTTAAAAAGTCAAAAATATTATTATCTTTCATCACACATGATGACATGTTACGGTGTTAAAATATATATTCAAATTATATTAAATTAAATTTGTATATATTTGGATACTATTACATAACATGTAAATATATATACAAATACATACACAAGAAACTTGGGATACAATCTAAAAATATTTTTGTATTTTTTTAATTGCATTTAAGCTTAATGATAAACTATATTATTACTTGAATGTATATTTCGAATTAATAATTTGAGTGATACATTTTTGTATTTTTTTAATATAGCGTAGGTTATACCTTGCTGGCACTCGTATAATTACTAAGAACATGTGTGAAGGGAACCAAATGAGTCTGTGATGGACATTTTTAACCAACAACAACCAAAAAAATAACTGAAGATTCCATAGCTTATGTGTACAATTAAAGTTTGATAATTTTTAATTAATAAAAGGAATGGATTATTGAGATTGACAGGCAAAACCCACCACAATAAGTTAATTAATTCCAAAAAATGAAACTTAGATATATAATCCCACCTTCATAAAACCCAAGAGAGAATTTCACCTCTCTCTTGTCACATATTTCTCAGCTCTAACTGCGCTAAGTATATGCCTGCGGTTCCTGCGGCTGTGCCTGACAACTCATCAACTATGTTCCCATCTGGCGGGAGCTCCGGTGTCGAAGCGGCCGACACGGCAGAAGTGGTTCCTGAAGGAAGTCATGAATCCGAAACGACAAACGTGTTGTCAAATTCAGTTCAAGAGGAAAACAAGGGTGACCGGAATTTATCTGGAGGAAACCGGTGGCCTCGACAAGAAACGGTGGCGCTTCTGAAGATACGGTCTCAAATGGATGACGCTTTTCGTGACTCTAGTCTCAAAGCTCCATTGTGGGAAGATGTTTCAAGGTGAACTTTTCATCTTTTTGACCGAAAAAGTACCAGCTAGCTAGTTATAGTGTACATGTTTAACCTTAATTATGCATCTGAGATCGATCATCGCTCCTTTTCTTTTATTTTAGTGTTGTTTTGTTCTTTCTTTTATTATTGGTTTTTGGGTTGAAAGCGAGGCCAGAGGGTTCGAGCTTTGTCCTTAGAGTCGAAGTAAATGCCTTAATCGCTAAAGCTACAAGGTTCAACAAATTTTGAACACCTTTGATCCATAAAAATTCATACGTACTTTTGCAGGCAATCTGGGTATAGCTAGTTTGTTTATTAGTTTTCGGCTTGCAAGGTCGTTTTGTTGATTTTTAAGAATTCAATTTCATATTTTGCAATTGTAATTTGTTTTCGTTCCCTCTAATTTATTTATTTGTTATTAATTGATAAAAAGAAAGAATGATCCATATTAAGACATGGGTTGTCATGGTTTTTTTCATGATGCTAAAGTAATTTAAAAATAGAAGGGTAGCAGTAGCATGCAAGGTGGAGATGAAAACAGATTTTGTTGTTTGATTAAGGAATCTTGGTGTTCTTGTTATTTTAAATAATGTGTCCATATTTTGTAAATATTCTTTATTTATTTTTTTCCCAAGTTACTGAGTTTACGAGATGATCATAAAAATATAAAATTAGAGTTCATGAGCTTTTTTCTATCTAATTTTTATTTATCCTCTCTCTGTAGAAAGCTAGGTGAGCTTGGTTATTACCGAAGCGCTAAGAAATGCAAGGAGAAATTCGAGAACGTGTATAAGTACCACAGGAGAACCAAACAAGGCCGATCTGGAAAACAAGAAGGAAAAACCTATCGATTTTTCGATGAACTTGAAGCTTTCGCTCATCAAAATCATCATCACCCATCAACAATACAACCAAAACCTCAAGTAGTACTGTGGCCAACCATGAACAACAGCCATCCAAACAACCCTAGTCTTGTAGTTCCTCATGTCACGATTACTACTCTTCCTCTTTCTTCAACACCAAGCATCCAGACCCCAACCAATGGCTTTCTTCCAAATGGTCCTCAAATTTCACCACCACACATTACAATATCACCTCTCAATCTCTCTCATCAGAATCTTAATGGGTTCAAGCCAAACTTGGCAGCAAACAATCTTTTTTCGAGTTCTACTTCCTCGACTGCGTCGGACGAAGAGTTTCAAGTTCAGCCGCGCAACAAGAGAAAAAGGAAGTGGAAGTACTTCTTCAGAAGGCTGACCAAGGACGTGCTGGAGAAGCAAGAAAAGCTGCAGGAGAAATTCTTGGAAGCAATAGCGAAATGCGAGCACCAACGAATGGCGAGAGAAGAAGCTTGGAGGATGGAAGAGATGGCGAGGATGAGTAAAGAACATGAAATTTTAGCCCAAGAAAGATCGTTAGCAGCAGCAAAAGATGCCGCGGTTATTGAATTCTTGCACAAGGTTTCGGGACAACAAAATTTGACGAATATGCAAGCACTTGAGGCACCATCATCCCAGCCTCAGCCAATGTCAGTACTAATGCCACCACCGCTTCCAGCTCCGGTGGCAGTGACTAGAAGTAGTAATTTTGAGGTTCCGAAACTGAATAAGGGTGAAAGTCCATTTCCCGCAGGGTCCACAAGATGGCCAAGAGTTGAAGTTGAAGCTTTGATAAACTTGAGGACATGTCTTGACGTGAAGTACCAAGAATCCGGGCCTAAAGGATCTCTTTGGGAGGAGATATCGGTGGGGATGAAGCGGCTCGGATACAATAGGAGTGCAAAGAGGTGCAAAGAGAAGTGGGAGAACATCAACAAGTACTACAAGAAGGTGAAGGAGAGCAGCAAAACACGCTCTGAGGATTCAAAAACATGTCCATATTTTCACCTGCTGGACATCTTGCACAGTAAAAAGAACAATAAGAATGATGCTAGTTATGTGGAGAAGCCCATTGCTGAAACAATGCGGCCGTTGATCAAGGTCCAGCCAGACCAGCCGGTGATTGAAGATATTGAAAGGGAAAACGGGGATCGAAATGGAGACGACGAAGATGGAGAGAGTACAGAGGAAGAAGATCGGAGTGATGACCAGATGGAGATGGTAACCAACGACAAAGATTCATCAATGGACATGGTGGATTCATGATACGAGTGAGATAGAATAACTAAGTTTCTTTGTTATAATTTTCAGATCCAGTTGACGTAAAACGTCAATCCCAAAAACTGTCCCAACACGTGACAAAAAAAAAAAAAAACAAAAAAAGGGATACTGTATTATTTTTCTTCAGGTCTGAACTGATCTCAGTCCAGTAATTAATCATCAAGTGGGTTTGCACCAAAAGAATGATCCTCTCTGTCTAAGTGGATTAAGGTTGAAAATTTCGAAAGCATGCACCTATCTAGTCGCATGCTACTGCTACGAGAAATTTTTCATTGCAACGGGAACACAAGTAGTGCACTACGTGTTTTAATAGAAGTGGTGAAAAAATTTATTTTTCAAGTTATTAACTTTTTAGCACACATATTCCACTATTTGTATAGTGACACGTAATGTATCACATAGTATACCGATCACACTGAAAAATCTCTTGCATGTTACAATACATAAGGTCCTAAAATAATGGACTGTAACTTTAGTGGGGATTTTATTTTTACTTTTCTTACAAGAGGGTGGAAATTTGTGTCAAGTCACACAATGAGATTCAAAATTAGGTATTAAATTTTTTATTTATAAGAGTCGAATATAAGACCTTCATTTACAAGTAGAAAGAATATCACTAAACAGTAATATTAATGTTGGTTTTATTTTATTAGTGGGATTAGATGGTTCTCTATGCATTATTTACCTGTAGCTAATTTACATGATATAATATCCAGATTAAAAGAAGAATCTATATACATATAACTATTGTATTTATTTTTATGTATTTTTGTGTTAATAGGGGATGGAGATTCCTCAACCTCATGGTACATAAACTAAAGAAAGCAAAGAAAGTTGTATTTTTCCTTGTGTGTTCATGTAAAAGGGGGGGAATTAGTGGAAGTGTTATTTTCCATTTGAAACTTGGAATCAACAAACTCCACGATCAGACTAAAATACTTGTCCAAATAGCTTCGCTTTGCCACTAAGTACGTACTAAGCATTTTTTTATCTGAGGGTTTTGATTGGCACTGCAGAAATTAAAAATTTTGTTACTCGCTTGGCTATATAGTGGACACAACATATGAGCTAAAAACGAAGAGGACAGAGAAGTAAGTCCTTTCCACTTTGCAGAAGGTGGCTTCTTACAGCATGCCAACATCAGGTAATCCCATTCCATTTGAAGACCCTACCACCATATTGAAGGAATCTTCAAAGTTACATAAAAATTGTTTAGATTATCAATTGTATGTATCCACATCTTTTGACTTTCCCACTTAACCTTTTCCTTGATTTATACATTCAACCTACTCATCGTTCAACTTGAAGACGATTCTTCTTAATTAACAAGGGGTGGTAATCAAGAAACAAAAAATAAAGTATTCAACAAATGTTAGGGTTGAAACATATAATATAATATCTCAAGAAAACTTTCATTCATTGGATATTGATCACTTAATACTACAGTTTAATAGTATTTCTCTTCTTTTCTAAGTGAAAAGTTTTGAGTTTGACTCTCTAAGTGCGAGTTTAATACTAAACTATTATGATTGACACATTGTGTATCTAAGCTCACCTCCCACCTCTTAGTGTAATATCATTGTATTTACAAAATTTTCGTTCATTGAAGCAAAACAAACTTTCATTCTTTGCAGCGAAATGTGAAAATAAAATTGTATTAAAACGCACAGATTAGTCTATTTTCCCCTTTCAAGAAAACTAATTACATGCGCGTCGTACTAATAATTAGGTTCAGTTCCAAAAACAAAAAAAAAAAAAAAAAAAAAAAAAAAAAAAACTAATTTTGGTCTTCATCCACTGGCGGGCGCTTGCCAATTGAGAAGGACAATAACTTAGCTAGCCATTCATTGTTGTATATGAATCTTTAATTATCAACCTCACATACAAATTACCTTAAAAGAAGCATGATAATTTTTTTTCGTTCTTGTTACATTTTTTTTTTTTTTTGTCTTTAATGTTGTTTATTGTTATAAAATAGAGGTTGACATCGGAAACTTCAAAAGATAAATTACAGCTGGTTCTACTCCTAATTATACTGAAATATTTTGTAATAAACTTAACTTACTAGACTACGTAGGTAGTTAAATTGGGACAATATTGATTTGGTTAGTAAGTAATTAACGACTCGTTTGGATGTGCTACTCTAGGAAACACTTTTACTCACTAGCATTTTTTGTTTGTAGCACTTTTGTGTAGCGCTTTTATGAGAAAGCATTTTGTTGTTTGGCATGCAACCACTAAGTGTTTTTTGTATTGTGTAGAAGCGTTTTTTTATATTAAATAGAGTGTTTGGTTATCAAATAAAAAAGCGCTTTTCCTTAATAATTCTCAATAATTTTTTCATAAGTATTTTTTGTATATAATTAGCATACAACTTGAGTAAAGTGTTGATGAAAATTCAATTAAAGAAATAATGATCATTAACAAAATGATACATACTTATTGAGAATATATGTTTGTTTCTTAAAAAAAAAAAAAGAACACATTATAGTTTCATGACAATTAAATGTGAAATAAGTATTAACTAGATATAAGAAGATTAGCAATTCTTTCTCATTCAACATCTAACTCTCGCCTATGAGTAAAATTTTCATCAACAATGTCTTCATCTCTATGATCTTCCTCATGTCCAGGTGGAAGTAGCTCATCATCATCATCATAAGGTTGGAACTCTTGATCTATCATGGAATTGTCACATCCCAACCCGGGCCCCCACCACATCCCAGGCTTGACTCCACCGTAGCACGATATTGCCCATTTTGGGTCCCGCCCACGCCCTGACAGTTTTGTTTACGGGAACTCACACGAGAACTTCCCAGTGGGTCACCCATCATGGGATTGCTCTTGCGCCCTACTCGCTTAACTTCGGAGTTCCAATGGAACCCGAAACCAGTAAGCTCTCAAAATGCCTCGTGCTAGGTAGAGATGGGAATATACATATAAGGCTTATAGGATCAACTCCCCTGGGCGATGTGGGATGTCACAATCCACCCCCCTTAGGGGCCCGACGTCCTCGTCAGCACTTTTCCGGCTAGGGATTGGCTCTAATACCAAATTGTCACATCCCGGTCCGGGCCCCCACCACATCCCAGGCTCAACTCCACCGTAGCATGATATTGTCCGTTTTGGGCCCCGACCATGCCCCCGACCAAAATCAAGGTGTGACCAAAATCAAGGCGTGCTGGCCTTCACACCTTGATTTTGGTCGGGGTGTGTTAGAATGATTTCTAATAAAATTATGCAAGGCCATTAAAGCAACAACAATTTGAACCTGTTTTTCAAAAGGGAAGTTACACATTAGACGAATCATTGTCCATATGTTTTTCCAAACACCAAAAGTTTTTTTTATTGTGCACCTTAGGGATGAATGCCTCTAATTGAATATCTCTTTTTTCCCTCTTGGCTGTCTTCCACATCGAAACTCAGAAAGATGATATCGTTCACCCCTATAAGGTCCAATATATCCATTCATATGTGGATATCCAGCATCAACTAGATAACATTTACCTAAACCATATTTGTAAAGAAAAACATAAAGATTTTTGTGTTCGTAAGATAATAAATGAATAAACACATTCATATAGGACTAGAGTCGATTACTAACAAAAAATAAGGCACTTTCAATTCTGGTCTTCTCAAGGTCTCCATAAATATACGTGAATCATAAGCAGCACCCTTCCATCAATCCCAGATAAATGTAAAACACATATTAAAATCACATACAACCATAACATTTTGAGTTGTGTTTCCTTTTCTACCAATATATGGTACTTGCATTTCTCTAGGCACCACAACTGGGACATGTGTTCCGTCAATTGCCCCTATGCAACCTTTAAAATATGGCCAATATCAATTGTCATCCTTAATTTTATTTGAAACTCTCTTGAATTGCCGATCATGTGGGCATAAAATATTAGTGGTCATGCGAGAAACAACATCTGATAGTATCCCGAACCACCTAGAGACAGTCTCACCGGAGTGTTGAAACTTCCATTACCCATCTATGTCCCATATATGAAGATGTCCTACAAGGTTCTTTGTCAACATATTTTAACCATTCAAACACAGCAGTGACACAACCTGCATAAACCAGTTGATAAAATTCATCATCACTTCCATCAGTAGAGGTGTTTGTATTGCTACTATCACTGCTACTAGTAATCATATCTGTAAACACAAAGAAATATTTAATAAAAGAGAAAAATATATTCATGGCAAAAAATGAAGATCACAATCTGGAGAAAGTTATAAAAATCATATAATTAAAAACATTAGAAGCAAATATTCAAACAATCCATTATGTAATAAATACTTATTCAACCGCAAAAAAAAAAAAAAAAAAAATTAAAAAATTAAAAAAAAAATAAAATAATAATAATAATAATATCGAAATACGATAATCCTAAGATAAATGTGACGAATCAAACTTTCTTGCTCTTAAGCCACATAATTTGTCGGTTAGATTGCTTCAATGCAACAAACATCTCTCTATTTTTTTCTTTCAGTGAAGATATCAGCAGCTTTCATAAAGAGTTCATCATCATTCACAACTTCAGGCATTCCTTCCACAACTTCCATCACTTCCTCAATGCTACAACCAGGCTTATCTTTGCTTTTAGAACAGTTGTTTACAGCTTCTAAAATACCATCTAATTGTTTTATCATCTTGGCCCTAATTCCAACTCTTTTAGAATCCCTTGTTCTTTTTGTTCCTTTTCCTTGCGTTGAAGGTTGAGTAGGGGAAGGTGTCTCAACATCGGCTATGTCGTCAAGTCCATCATTATTATCTATTTCATTCTCCAAATCATCTTGACTGTCTTTTTGTTCACCTATTGGAGCTTTCTGGAGATTATTACTCATCAACCCTTGTGAGGTTACCCACGCACCTACACCTATAACAGCTCATTCTTTAAACAAAATGTTTAGTTGGTCAACATTTTTCAGTCCACTATTTCGATATTTTGCAACTTCAGGATTCTACTGAAATACTACGAACTACAATTAACAAATTGTGATAAAAGAACATAAATATGAAGTTGGATTCTCCATTGATTTGAGATAATAATTTCTCACCTTCACTTTTTTCTCCCACCACTCATCACTTGCAATGAGAGTTTGCTTCACAGGATCCCATCATAAGCCAGTCTCCTTATCAACTAAAGATGTCCACAATTGCCATTCTTTCTTCAGTGATGTCCATTTGTTCTTGAGTTGTTTATGAACATATGACCTTTGAGTAAAATTTCTTAATAGCATTTTTCCATCCAATCCTATTAAGATGACCACCTGTTTGATTTCCAGCTAATGTCTCAGCTACACAAATGCTTATAAATGTCTCAACACTTGCATCATTCCACATTGCCTTGCTTCTTTTTTTTTTTTCATTACCTTCCCCATGTGCATCTTGTACATCCTTAAGTATATTTTTTGACCTATCTATGAAGAGAAAGGAAAAAAAAAACCATAGCACGTAATAAGAGCATACACCATTGCTTACGTCCTAACTAACAACATGAAAGTAAGTTAAAAACCATAATGCATGATTTGTAATCTAATACTTGCTATATAATGCAGTACACCACTGCTTGCAATATTTCACTACTATAAAATTATCTATAACTGGCGGTCCAAAAACTGACAAAAAACATATATTACTATCGAATTTTAAGCAAAATCTGACAAAAAACGGATGCAATGACAGATATAATAAGCGACAGAATTGCTAGCATCAGGAAATGAATTTTTCGACAAAAAAATACTCTAAAACCGACAGAAATTGTGTCGGATAACCGACAAAAAATATGTTAATAATGAATAAATAAGAGAATTTATGTCGGCTAAAACGGACAGAAAATACTAAAACCGACAGAACTTCTATCAGAATTTATGTCGGATATAACCGACGGAGAATTTATTAATAAGAATAAATAAAAGCCTTCTTGTCGGATAAAACCGACAGAAAATCTACTACTAATAAAAAAATATATATAAACAACAACTTTCTGCATTTCCATATCCCCTGCATTCACTGAATTTTCCATATTCACAGTAAGATCAGACATAGATTCATTAGGAAGCGGCTTAGGACCCGTCATGCTAGCCACTGTTACAGCATCATGTGTTTATACCTGCACACATACACATTCCATTAGAATCACTCAATCACAGCAAGCATTGCTCATTCAAATGAATCTCTCCCCGAAATCGAATGAAAATCGAAATACTTAACAATGTTGATGAGATCTATGATAACGGAGAGCTCCTGGTGCGCCAGCTGCAAGTTCTCCACCATGCTTTGCCATTGCCACTGCGTCGCCGCTCTCTCTTTTGAGCTCTTCTTCTGCTTCTTGTTCTCATCCGTTTCCACAGCCCAAGCAAAATCGATTCTCCGAATCAAATTCTGTCGCTTCTCGTCGTAGGCTACATCACTTTAATCGAAGAAATAGATAATTAGGAGAGAAATGGGGAAGGAAGGGAGAAGGGAGAAGAAAATGAGGAAAGAGGAGAAGAGAAGAGATGTAAGATCCCACTCACCTTGATAATTCGAGCTTTGACAAGACAACCTATCTAAAAATCTCCAGAACTTAAGCTTACATGCATACTAACTAACTCCTTTGCATGATAACAAATGAGAGCCTTTGCACTTATTCATACCCTCAGCCTCTCCTCCTGCTTCTCTACGTTGCTCTCTCTGCAACACTGCTCTTTATGTGTGCAAATGAAATGAAAGAGTTTGAGGGAAAGAGAGATATAAAATAGAGAGAGATTGAGTGGCTGAGAAGAGTAACTTGAGGGAAAGGAGAGTGCACGGGAAAGTGGGGTGTGTGTCAGAGAGAGAAAGATGTGAGGGAAGAGAACCGGTTGATGAGGAGAAGAAATAAAATAAAATTGGGAGGATGGGACATGAGAGAAGAAGTGAGAGAGATTTAATAAAAATTAATGATGGTGTTGTTGAAAAGCTAAAAAGGTCATGATGATATTTGTAGAAAAAGAAAGAAAGCCGGCTGATGGAAGTAGGGAAAGATCCTATTTTCTGATCTTAAAACTTCACAGAAATCCAACCAAAAACGGGTTTTCACAGGAGAATAGAAGGAAATGCAAGGAGAAGAAAAGGGAGAAGGCATCGGTGTAAAGGAAGAGATGGAGGGGTTTTAAGTTTGAAATTTTTTATTACTGCCAGTTAAAACCAACAGAAAATTTTCATTACTGTTGGTTATAACCAACAGAAAAAAAATGGCCGCAAAAATCCCTCCAAAATTCTCTCCCAAAATTTTATTACGATTTTAAAAAATAAAATAATTATTGTTTGGTTTAATAAATAAATAAATAATATGTATTTAAATAGAATACATTTTTGAAAACTAAATAAATAATTGTTTGGTTTAATAGATAATAACCCATGTAAAATATGCAATAAAGAAACAAAAAGATAATTGTACAATGAAAATATCATCACACAAACTAAATATTGTCTAATCAATACTTGAAAAACATAAATAAAAATTTAGCACAAATTACTTTTCTCACTTCAAAATTTAGGCAAATTTAACGAAGATGTGCATTCTACGATCCAACTGTCAAACTTATTTGTACACACTCCAAGATTGCATACATAAAAAATGGTTAAAAAAAAAACATTCAGAGATTACGTAACGAAACAAAAGTTTTTCACGGTTATAAACGAAAAATCACAATTTAACGGTTATTTTAACTCCAATTTTAATGATTTTTTACAGCTACACACCTCAACCCTATAAGAATACAATGAAAAAATTTGATCTTCAATTTAAAATATTTGCACTAGTGGATACCACAAAATCTTATTTTATACTTAATGGAAGTATAACATTAACTCTTAAGTGTTTATTTAATCTACCGTTTTGACGCGATACACATTCTTCGAAACTTTTTTCAATGATCTAACCGTCAAACTTATTTGTACACACTCCGAGATCACATACATAAAAAATCACAACAAACAAACATTCAGAGATTAGGTAACAAAACAAAAGTTTTTGACGGTTATAACCGAAAAATCACAATTTAACGGTTATTTTAGCTCCGATTTTGATGATTTTTTACAGCTACACTCCTCGACCCTATAAGAATACATTGAATGAATTTGATCTTCAATTTAAAATATTTACACTAGTGGATACCACAAAATCTTATTTTATGTTTGATGAGGAAGTATAACATTAACCTAAGTGTTGGTTTAATCTACTGTTTTGATGCGATACGCATTCTACCAAACGTTTTTCAACGATCCAACCGTCAAACTTGTTTGTACACACTCCAAGATTGCATACGTAAAAAATCTCAAAAAACAAACATTTAGAGATTAGGTAACGGAACAAAAGTTTTCAATGGTTATAAACAAAAAATCACAATTTAACTGTTATTTTTAGGGGTGGTTCGGTATGGGATCCCATACCGAAACCTTTGTCCCGATTCCCAAACCGAAATTTTTGGGAATCCCAAATTCAATACCAATCCCAAACCAAATTTTCGGGAATCCCAATTTTCGGGAATCCCGAAATAATTTCAGGATTTCGGGACAAATCGGGAATCCCGAAATGTTTTTGGGCTTTTGGACTAAAATTTGACATATTATGTTTTTGGGCTAAAATTTGACATATTATGTTTTTGGGCTAAAATTAAGTTTCAATCTACCCACTACCCATTTGTGCACAAAGTTTCAATTTGCCCACTACACATGCATCATGCATGCAATAAAAATAAATTATGTACCAAACCCAAAACCAAAAATAATAGTTACAAGCCAAGGTTTTAAAATAAATAAAGTAACAAACTCAAAAGCAAAAATAATAGTTACAAGCCAAGGTTTTAAAATAAATAAAGTAACAAACCCAAAAGCTAAAAAGCAAAGCTTAAAGTCTATAAATATTGTTGGCCTCTTCGGCCCCTTCGGCCCCTTCGTCCCCTTGATCTTGTTGATGCTTGTGGTTGCTCCCTTCTTGTTGGTACTTGTACTCTTCCCCTTGATGTTGATGGTTGAGCCCTTCCTCTTGCAATGGGTGGTCGTGGAGGTAGTGATTGATTTTGACGTTGTTGAACTTCAACTTGGAGTGGTCGAGGAGGTGGAGGTGGCATTTCATTTTCTTGTGTTGTATTCTCCTCACCTCCCAAATTAGCCGTGCCTAAAACAATAAACCACAAATCATTTACATTGAATTATAGTCTAATAGATAATAAATACTAAGAAAATAAAAGAGGAAATTAAATTGTTTACTTACTTCTTTCTAAGCGTTCAAGCTCCTTGTAGAAATGGAATTCGTCAAGTGTAGGCTCCTTATAGAAACAAAATTCTTTTCCTCTAAGCCAATCACTAGTACACACTAAAGCCTCAACCGTTTTAGGTGTTAAGGAAGTTCTAAAAGGATCAACAACTCTCCCACCAAGACTAAAGGCATTCTCACTAGCAACGGTGCTACTAGGAAGGGCCAAAACATCCTTAGCAACTTTACTAAGAGTTGGATATTGAGCACAATTTCCTTTCCACCAATCCAAAGGATTGAAACCCTCATATGTTAGGCTTTGATGTGGATCATTGAAATACATATCCACTTCATTGGCTATCTCATTTTGTTGTGCCTCCGCTCTCTTTCGTTGGATCTTCTTTGTCATCCTTGAAGCAACATCAATATCTACAATCACACCCCCCACATCATCTAGTACAACACTTGATCTTTGCTCCACATTTGAGGTAGCACTACTACTAGTACTACTAGTACTACTACTACTAAGGACCACTCCCTCCTTGTATGCATTATACAACTCGGTTACATAGCCTTTAACCCTTACTTTCTCCTCACTTATTTTGTCCCATCCATAGCCGAGCTCTTCTAAATTTGTCTCCAACATATCAAATTTGTACCTAGGGTCGAGTACTTGGGCTACAAAGAGAATAGGATTCACCTTTTCAATGTGACCCCAATATTTGTCAAACTTGAGCTTCATTGAGGTAGCCACACTTTGCAAAGTGGCATTAGAGGCGTTTAAAATTTGTTCTTGTATCTCCACTTGCAAGGCAATCACTGTGCTAAGTATTAAGTGTGACGTTGGAGTAAGGGTTGCACTCAATGTCAAGGTGGCATCATAAAACTTTTTAAGAAAGTGAGCAAAACTCATCGACCTTTCCCAATCATCCACCTCCGGAGGACCCACCCGCTTGGTCTTTCTTGTCACCCCATCAACCTCTTTCGAGACCTCCTCTTTAAAGTAAGCAATAAAAGAGTCACACTCAAAGGCCATCTTAGAGAACACTTCTTTAAACTTGAAAGCACTATTAAGCATCTCATATGTGGCATTCCACCTTGTGACAACATCAAAAGGGATACTTGACATCCTATCAAATCTCAACAAGACACAATATTCCCTAAAAGACTCCAACCTTGCCGGGGATGAGTGTATAAACTTCACACAATTTCTTATGGCATCAATTTCACAACTAAGCTCCGTCATTCCATCCTTAACTATCAAATTGAGGATGTGACAAGCGCACCTCATGTGCAAGTGAGCCCCGTCAAGTAAAAGAATACCATTTGACTTGAGTCTTCTTTTCATGTATGCAATGGCGGTGTCATTTGCACTAGCATTGTCAACGGTAATGTTAAACACCTTGTCAATGCCCCAATCATTCAAGCAAACCTCTAGACATCTTCCAATATCATCACCCTTATGAGAAGTAACTTGGACAAAGTTTAGGATCCTCTTATGCAACCCCCAATTAGTGTCCAAAAAATGAGCCGTGATGACCATGTAGTTTATCATTTGAATTGAGGTCCAGGTGTCGGTTGTAATGCTCACTCTCAACCCCTCAATCACACTTTTTATTTTAGCCTTCTCTTCAACATACAACTCCAAAACCGCCGCCGCCACCTTATGCCTATTAGGAAGTTTGTATTTTGGATTCAAATCACGAATAAAATCTCGAAAGTCTTCTTGATCAACCACCCTAAAAGGCATCTCCGCTATTATAATCCACCTCACACATCTCCTATCAAGTCTTTTTTTATTGAAAGTGTGAGTGACAACCGGACCTCCCATCCTCGCTTGTGTCAATGTAGGTTGCTTCGGATCCACATTCTCAAAGAGACTAGAACCCGGGCATTTCCTCAAATGCTTAAGAATTCCCGTCGTCCCATGAATTATAGGGTGTGCCGGTACTAAGAGTTTGCAATGCTTGCATTCGGCCATGAAAGATTTCTCCCCATTATTATCGGTGATCGTTACCCTCTTAGCATCATTCCACGCCGGACTTGGACCCTTTCTCCTATTGCCCTTTTTCCGAGGAGGACTCTCCCATTGTCTCACTACTTCTTCTTCTTCTTCTACTTCCTCTTCCCCCTCTTCCCCCTCTTCCCCCTCTTCTTCTATTTGTTCTAATGCAATATCCTCCTCCATATCCGGATCATCATCCCAACAATCTTCATAATAATCATTATGCAAATAATCTTGAGGTGAGGGAGTGCCTAGTTGAAGGGTACCACTAGGTTGGGTTTGTTTTCGTTTTCCTAATACCGAGACCATAGGTGTACTAGATTGGCTACTAGACCCGTCCATCCTAAGTCCTAACAAATAAAATAACAATGCACATTAATATATCACAACCACAGTTCAGCATATATCCAAATTCCAATCAATAAATAAAATAAATGGTTCAAAAATCTGAGCATTCAACATAGAAAATTGACATAGTTAATCTAAAACTATACTTAATTAATTTCCCCACATTTCCTCAGTCATGTAATTTTCTCTAGATGAAAATATATAAATTTTACGTTCATTTACTTAAATAATTGAAACATATCACATAAAGAGAGCAATACGAAGTAGTTGAAGGTAGAGTTCTTTTGACACAAAAGCTTAAGATCACGAGGAATTTATGCAGTTTTCAGTGGGGATTGCAAGAGGTTGTGTTGAAGAGAAAACAAAATATGAAAATTGCTAGCTAGGCGCTTGCATAGTTGCATGTAACTCAAAATATATAACAGAAATCAAAACAAATCTGCCTATTCAATACTTTCATGGCATCTGCCCAATATATTTAAATTTATTATTGAGTAGATTTGTTTGGACTCAAGCTTTTAGCCATGTTTTCAACCAAAAAAAAGAAAGAGAGGCGTTCCGTGTTAAAAATGATTAATTTGGTAAGGTTTTTGGTGTTGTATAAAAACTCTTGTGATCAAAGTTTGGCCCTCAGAAAGATAATCAGGGATTTTTCCCCATCAAAACAGATTCGGGGTTTTTAAAGATGAGAGCCTTTATTATGGGTTGAGAAAATGTTGTATTTGATCAAGAGCTCTCAATCATACTCAAGACTTATCCAAATTGACTCAACATGAGTACTCTTCTTTCCCATTCTTTCTAGGGTGAGCTCCTAAAATTAATTAGAGATGGCTATAAAATCAAAACTATTAGGAAAAGAATAGTAGTTTTTCATGTACTCAAGCTCAGCTTCATTTACGTCTTAGTTGATTCTGATTCGACAATAAAGTATATTAATTTTTCTCTAACAACTGAATACCAAATTTATAAACTTTCATATTTTCACCGTTTCTACTTTATGATATAATCGGCTATGTAGTCTCCATTTTTTTTCATACACATAATTTCAAATAGTGGGAGAACGACAATCGAACCCTTGAACATAGAATTAATTTAGAACAATGTTAGGCACACACAAGTACACATATCATCGGGTATTTTAGGAAAAATGCATTTCATTTAACATAAGGCATTTCCACATTATCAATTTAAGCAACATAGATGCATGCCACCTCCTAGTGAAAGGTACTTATCTTAAGGTGATTCATAACTCAGGTACCAATTTGATGCACACAAGAGCAATAAGAAGATGTAAAGATTTAATTTTTCTGTGGAGAATAGAAATGATTGGTACAAATTTTACGTCTAACATTTTTAGCTGGACAAAACAGAGTATGTGAAAATTTGAGAAACGAAAAGGTTTGGACTTCGGATTCGAAACTTACCGGTGAAGCTCAACCGTGAGCTTTCGAGTTTCTGGAGATTAATACAAAGCGTCTCCTCTCAATGGTTCAAAAATCTGAGCATTCAACATAGAAAATATATGGTTTTGAGAAAAATAACTCAAAATATATAACAGAAATCAAAAGAACATTTTTTGCATCTAAAACTTGTAAGAAGATTGAATGACTCAGTCGAAAAAACCAAATCTTACCATTTTCACAACTGAATCATTGAATGACTCAGTCGAAAAGACCAAATCGCTGCAAGAAGATTGAGTTGGAAAAATCGGGTCGATATCAAACTCATCCTTATTGAATTTCCCCCGGCTAAATCTCATATCCCTAGCCCTCTGCCTCACCAACTCCCCTTCATCATCTTCCTCTTCCTCTTGAACCTCTCTTCAACGCTCGGCAAACCCAGAAGCACATTCAACATCAAAGAATCACCACCGGTCCACCACCCAGCGATTCGTGTCGAAGACGATTCGTGAAGGAATCGTGTCGGAGACGATTCGTGAAGGATGCTTTGGCATGGCGCCGGTGGCTGGGTGTTGATTTGTGAAGCTGGGTGGTGGTGATTCACTGATTGACGTACAAGGAAAGCTGGTGGCTCATGGCTGCCTGCGTTTCAACTTCAAGCTACGGAAGTGAAAATTGAAATGGGATCTAACCTAAAAACAAATGAACGGCACATATTAAATCTAAAACAATGAACGGTTGAAATAATTCTCTTATAATTAAAAAATAATATATATATATATATATAAAATATTTATTTCTATTCGGTATGGGAATACCGAAAAAATGGAGATGTAATACCGAATCTCATACCGAAAATTTCGGTTTGGTTCGGGATGACATACCGAAATTTTCGGGAATTTTGGTTTGGGATTTTTTTGGTTTGGGATCGGGATTTTTTCGGTTTGGTTTGGGATTTTTGGGATTTTTTTCCAGCCCTAGTTATTTTAGCTCCGATTTTGATGATTTTTTGCAGCTACACTCCTCAATCCTATAGGAATGCAATGAATGAATTCGATCTTCAATTTAAAATATTTACACTAGTGGATAAATCTTATTTTATACTTAATGGAAGTATAACATTAACTCATAAGTGTTTGTTAAGTCTATCAATTTGATAGGATATGCATTCTATGAAACTAATTTCAACGATCTAACCATCAAATATATTTGTATAAACTCCAAGATAGCATGTGTAAAAAATTGCAAAGAAAAAAACATTCAGAAATTATTCTGGCGGCCATCCAAAATTTTGCTTTGTTCATGTTAGTTATATCCGACCAGGCCATGAGTGAAAAAATAAAAAAATTAAAACATGTATTTATTTATTTATTTTTAATCAATATAACATTTTAAAATAATAAAATCAAACATGATAGAGTACACCAGATGTTCATGTGTGTTTATGTGCCAGACAATGTGCTTTGTGATGCATTGAAAAAAATTGTTTGAATTTCTTTGTATCTTATTGCTTGCTTGTGAGGGAGCATAATCCTTATTACAAAAATAATAAGTGAAAAAAAAAATATTTAAAATATGTGTTTATTTATTTATTTTTAATCAATATAATATTTTAAAATAATAAAATTTTCATTTCTGTCAGTTATAACCGCCATAATACTAAAATAATAACCGTCAGAAAGTAAAATAATAAAATAGTCAATTTCTGTTGGTTATAACCGCCACCATTAACTTAAAAACCGCCAGAATATGTCAAAAATATTTTTAAAAAAAGGATTATAACCGACAATATTTTTTTGATATCCGCCACTAAATATCCGCCAGAACTTTATGTCGGATATAACCAACATGATTTTTCTAATATCCGCCACTAATTACATGATGTGTCGGATATAATTTATCCGACATGATTTTTCTAATATTCGTCAACATCATCTGCCACCTAAAGCTAATATTGTAGTATTGTTTGTAACCTTAACAAGAAACTAATTGTTAAGTTGTTTTAATTGTATGTTCGATTTGTATGTGCCCTCGGTTACTAATGTTTTTTTTTTTTTTTTTTTTTTTTTTTTTTTGGTTCTTTTGGGATTTTAAATTAACATGTAGTACTGAGCATTTGTCGATGGAGGAAGTTGCTGGCATACATGAGGGATTTAAGCTCATGGATATTAACAACAAGGGCAAGATTCCTGATGGGGATCTTCATATTATCATGGAAGCTGTAATAATATATATGCATGTTCGACTAATAATTAGTTATGACCTGTGGGCTAATAATAATCTATATGCATATTAGACTCAAAGGATATGAAACCATCTTGTTTGAATGACCTTGTGTATTGCATTACTACTTTAAAGATTCATATAATGCTATAGATAATAATAAGAGGGCTTTCTTTTATCTTAAACAGTGTGATGTTTTAAAGATCCATATATGCAGGGAACACTTATTCTCTATCAATAGGAGGCCGAAGGTTTGGTTTATGTTTTCTCCTGTTTGTTTCAATTCTGAGGCCATATTTTATTGTTTTCGAGCCAATTCACAACGATTTCGACAAAAATAATATATAATCAAAAATATTCTCACACCACATACAAATTTAAGATAAAAAATAACATAAATACCTGCACAAAAATTTCGGGTTATGAAGATGTAGAGAGATTTGGGAAGATGGACAGGAAGAGATAGAGACCAAGTGAACTACTCTAGCCTTCAAAATAATTTGAAAATAAAAAACCTTTTGGGTTTTCAACGTGCAACCCTAAAAAAAATTGGTGATGGTAGTTTTGATGATTTTACAAAGTGGAATGGCATTTTAGACTTTGCAAATTAAAAAATAGGGATAATTTTGGAATTGAAAAAAAATTCATTAAAGGGAGCAAACTGTTTCCCTTGTTTTCTTTGTGCAACACTTTTAGGAGGAATCAGCTCCTAGGTGCTTCTTAGAAAATGCTTCTTATTGAAGCACTTTTAAAATGTTTGCCAAACAACCATTTTTTTTAACTGAAGCACTTTTACTCATTATGAAGCGCTTTTGGCTCTTTTAAAAGTACAACCAAACGAGTCCTAAATCACTGATTCGGCTATGAAATTTTAATATTTATTCTGGAAAAAAAAAATCCTATTGAATGATAGGAGAAATTCGAATATCTTAATTAGTTCTAACAAGAAAATATTAATTAATTTCTTGACAACAAATTTTCAAGTTGATGATCCTCAATTTTGAACGAGCTACATTGGAAAAATGCATGCTTATAAGAAATTATTCGAATGTGTAAATGTTTGGACCCGATTTTACACTATCAGTCTGAGCAATCGAGGTTGTTGAATGAGTAGAATTTTAGACATTTGAAGGACAAAATGGTTGAAATAATTTTCAATTATTATTGAGAAATAATATTGTGATTTTAATCATAATGTTATCTCTTAGTAATATATTAAATTATTTGAACCTAATATTTGTCTAAATCCCAACTAATTTGAATGATGATGAAATATGGGGATATGCATTAAGGCATGGTATCACATAACAACATGCAAAGATATTGGGGATACGTTTTGCATATGTGGTATTGCTTTGGCCACGTGACATATGCATAATTAGGACTCCTATGCAAAGTGGTATTTGATGGTAGATGGCATCTCAAGTGATTAGCTGATATTGCAATTAAATTGCATGCATGGTTGCACAGGTGTCGTGGGAAAGAAAGCTTTGTAGTTTGCATTGGGAGTCTTGGTTATGAATGACAACTTAATGGGATAAAGCAAGGCTACTGATGGAGTTTTGATGATAAGGTAAAAAGCATAGGTGGGCTAGGCTTTTGATGTGATGTGATAAGCCTAGATAGGTTTTTATCTTGTTTGAAAAGTCACAAACAATAATCTGAAGGATATGTTTTGGCTTCGGACACAGATCAATTTAAGGCCCACGAGTTAGAATTGCAGTTGGACTCTAGAAATATCATGTCGTGCCAAGCAAAAAGTATGGATGCTATAAGCCTATAAATACAGAGTCGCAGGCAACATGTAGAGCTCATTCCAATTCAACACACAAACTGCCATGCGCAAATTCTCGCTCTATGCAAAACATCTCAACAACCTTGAGATTTTTATTTTCTTTTTCCCGCCGACACATCTTCCATTTGGATAAACAATATTGTGAAGGCAACCGGCAAACATCTTCAGTTTGGATAAACAGCACTGTTACCATAGAATCAGTCGACCGTGGAGCACCTTCAGTTTGGATAAACAGCACTGTGTCGAGGCCGACTGGTTATCTATCCAAGTCTCGGTCGAGAAGGATTTTTGAATCCTTATTGGCAGAGGTCATCTCATTAGCCTTCTCAGCGAAGTGAGGTGTTACAGGTTACTACATTCGGCACATTGAAAGTCGAATTTGATATTGAACTTCGCAGAACTAGCAGCCTTGTCTTCAGGCTCTAGAACCCGAAGACTGAGACGTGTTCCTTCCTCCGCTGCAATCGCAAGATCAAGAAGTTAGCAGTGCGCCCAACGCGACATCAACATATTTTACTCGTCGGTCGAGTTACTCCTCGGCTGAGCTCGACCGACGAGTTGGCACGTCCCATACACAACCAAAGGACGTAGTTAGTTTATTAATTACTCGGCCTGCGCACCACGTATGTTTGGTAGTTTTTAAGGTCAACAGTAAATAAACTTTATCAGTGTTCAGATTCACAATCTGAAAAAATATAATGTAAAGATGAGTTATCAGTGCAATTGTATATACTGCGTTCTTATCAAAAGAGGATCCCTTACGCCTTCAAAGACCACTCCTTCTGTTTTAGCAGCCGTTTGTTTTTCTTTCCAATATTTTTGAAAGAAACAACATAACATTATTGAAACCAAAAAACAAAAATTGGAAGGTTAGCTTAAATAAATACATTCTTCAACACAATTGTGAGAAGACATATTGCAACGAAAAGCAATAAAAAAATATGGACCAAAAATCAACAAAACAAAACAAGCTGAAATGAAAATTTTGTTTTGGTGTTTGGGGGGGGGTTGGGGGTTGGTTTGGTTCTGGTCTGAAGCTCCTGGCGCACCTGCGCTCCTTGCAATTCTAAGCACCTTTTCTCATATCACATGATCCATGGCACTTTCACGTTACCCTCCACTAGAGCAACACGACGTAGGATACAATAATATATATATATATATATATATGTTATATAAATATATACTTTCAGTGTAGGAAGATATCCATCATCGCAAATCTTGAGCCAAGTTCGCATTAGGTCAAAACAAAGATCGAATTTTGGAGTCATGTTTTACGTATATTAATTGAAAAGGCAATATTAAAACGGCAATGCATATACCACACGGAATGCATTCTGATGATGGTAGATGTTGAGGCTCGGAATCTATATAATTTTTTTCTTTCTATTACACAAAACTTAGCTTATGATTTTTTGGTACAAGATAACTTATATACATATATATAACGATAAATTTACATTAAGAATGAGAAAATAAATTAATATCGAATTTACCACGTAAAATATTTAGGAACTGAAACTGTAAATCTCCACCTCAGTTTGATCCAAAATTCTTGAGTTAAACTCTTACGATCTGTCAAGGGTTTTAGTTTCTGAAAAAAACTAGCAAATTAATAATTGTCCCCAATGAATACGAATAGTTGTATTTTGTCATGATCGCAGATAAACATTAAACATCGGAGTCAGACACGACAGTGTCAGTTGGCCACTAGTTCGTTATTATTAATTTCAACTGGTTGAACCTAATTTTTTTTTTTTTTTTTTATTTAATCAGACTGGTGGAACCTAATTAAAAGGGTATTCTGTACAAGCAGAAATTAGATGCTTTGCTTGTTCTTTGCGTCTTCTATTTCTTTATTATTTATTACTTGCACATTGCAGACTTACAGTAACTATCATATCATATGTATAACCTTGTGACGTGGCAAAAAAACTTCAATAGGTCGAAAACACACCAAGTATTATTATATAAGTGGTTAAATTTTTTTTTTCAAATATCCAATTATTTTTATTATGATACATGATATACTAGACCGTATTTCTAGCACACTGAAAAAAATACTTGTAAATCTACTAATTCCAGCAATTTAAATTCAACCTACAATGATTTCTTTCTAATAATTTGGTCAGCACATTCAAACAACAACTTGTCATATTCACCATCAAGAAATTGATAATTTTATTATGTGAAAATTATAAAGTACCTTAATGTATGACATTTTGCGGAATTTAACAGTGAAGTATTTTGAAGAATTCAAACGTACATATGCTAGACTGAAAAGAAAACCACCTTGATGTTATGTAAATATTAAAACTTTGCTTCTTTAGGGTTTGATTTGAAGACCAGAAGTATCACTTCTAGTTCTAGCTAGGTAAACTTATTTCACATACGAAACCCACCAGTGAAAATCATAAGACTCTTTTGCATAAAAGTACCTCAATCTGCAGTAAAGTGAAAACCCGCTCTAAAGATATTGTTGATGTCGTAACTTTTTCTCTTTTTTTTATTTTTTTTATTTTTGATAAGATGCTGTCACTAAAGTTTCAGGAGGAAATACTTTTATATATGCGTGTATATTGATGGTAACATTTGCTTTTATGTCTTATACTGTAGCATCGAGTAGCAGAATATTTATTCGTGCACATCCATATGGCCAGTCCAATCAATTTGTGGGGCACATGGTCACCATGCATGTATATTCAAGAAACTTACGGTATTTTTATACACGATGCACAAAGTGATATGGTTTGTAATTTAAAAAGTTGATGTTTTATTATAAAATTAATTGGTAATATAGGGAGAGTTTAATTTATCTTTACATTCTCAAACGCTTTATTCATGACGAATTTTCAAGTCAAACACGTGGACAACACGAATTAGGTGATGTGGAGCACGTGTGGCCGTTGAGTTTTACACTTGAGCTAACCTACTCTGATACCATGAGGAAAGTTGAGATTCCACCATAAAACCAATTTGCATATGGAAAGTAGCCCAACCTCTTATAAGCCCTTGCAATGTTCCTCTTTTCACCAATATGAGACTCTTAATTTACCTTCACATTCTCATATGCCCATGTGTGTGGCGAATTTACACACACACACACACACACACACACACACACACACACACATACATATATACACACATATATACACCCACGTTGTAGCGCCATATTAACTTTCTAAATGGTTAGTGTCTGAACCTTGTATGCATACATATTGGATGTTATACTGATAGCGTAAGTGGGTTAATTAATGGGGATCAAACTCGCACCATATTGAATAGACATTATTACTTTCTATCACTGCGATAAAACACCATTTGCCAACTCCTTTTTATTGTTGTCTAGGCTAAAATGTAGGATCTCAAAACTCCTTGAAGTGAAACATTTACTCCTCACAAGTTTCTCTCATTTAAACTAGGCTAGTGATTTGTTTTCACTTGTAAGTAAAAAATCTCAAGTTCAACTCGCATGATCAAGTACACATAATATTTGTTTTGAATTTAATCTTAATTGTGACTAATTCATTGTTTAGCTTAACCCAATTCACATTCACTTTAGAGTGCGCAATAAAACCGGTGATTCAAACATCAAGCAAAACAATTAAGTGAATGGTAATCTTATAACCAGAAAAATGAGTTCATCATTTTAACCGATCATCTTACATGAATTAATTTGAGCTCAATTTCCATGCCGCAGTTTATTACAGCAGATATTGATCGAGTTGGAGCTCCCAACAGTAGCAAAGTAAATTAATAACTATATAAGTAATTAAATAAAGGAGAAGGTAGAGGAGGTCATTAAACTATGACCCTTGATCCTTTTGTGGTACTGACATTAATTGATCAATTAAATTGAATGGAAATTAAACGACTTCGACGTTTACAGAAAACCGGTGTAAATATATAAAGGCTTAAGAAATACGAAGATTCCTTTTGGTGGGATCCCTATAAATATGAATACATGTGGATGTTGACATATTGTGGACATATGGCTCCTGTTGTAAAAACGGCTAGCAAATTGTCCCCTCCTTTTAAGCTGTTATGCACTGTACAAAGCCGAGCCCTAAGGGAGCTTTCCCTAATCTTCTTGTTTATCTGCAACATCATTAATTAATTTAATATATTTCGAATAATATTACACTTACTACATTGTTGTCGCCTCTCTAATAGAGATAGTGTCCATCAACACATGTGTGTCTCATCTCTATTAGAGAAATGATACAAATGTGATATAGAAAATGTGGATCCCAACCTTACCACATATTTGTACCATCATTTGTATCATCTCTTTAATAGAGATGGAACCCACATATGTTGGTGGACCCTACCTCTGTTAGATAGATGGTATAAATGATATTGTAAATATAATGTAGCATTACTCTTTTTGTTCAATCCCTTGACATAATACATACATATACTAGCCTTTCTATGGATTCCGCTACATTGTTTATAAAGCGGGATAGATAGTAGTATTAAATGGTTCGTGATCACAAATTAACTATACATGTAGCAAGACATGGTTAATAACGTGTTCGGAAAACAATCAATATGAGGACACTATCTTATCTCACTCTCTAAATAGTGGAGTGGAATACTTTCCAATGATTTCATTTTAATGATTGGGTTTAAAATATTAAAATTTAAAAGTACATTCATTCATTCTCCAGTCTTGATATTGATAAACTTTTTAGGCTCAGTATGGTCCACTATTAACATCACCGATATTGTCTCAACTTAATCACCAATAGGCTGGTGTTAAGTATTATCTAAAAATGTCTTGGTGATGTTAGGGGTGAAATCTCCTATATATTAATTGTAGATTTTTTTTTTTGTCATGTACTCAATGTGAGATCCTATTCTCCAACATATATTAAATCTGAATGTGAGTGACCATAAATTTCGTAACAAGTAAATTTGGCATGGTTATAAACTAGCACATAGTTCCATCTAATAATATAAAGACGTGTAAATATTTGTCTACACCATATTACTAGCACAGAATAACACAATAGCGGTGTACCCATACTATATGCTTTCTTTCTCTAACTTCTTACATTCTCTCCTAATCAATTTATTCTATAGAAAGACTTAATCTTTGAAAAAAGAGTACTTTTGGATTAGAACCTTGTGTAAGATTATAATCTAATTCTAGTCCTTTTACTCAATGTTCAAGTCAACATACATTTAATCAATGGCAAACTAAATAGTCAGGGCAAACTAAATTACAACCTCCTCCTCCTACTTCTTCGTCTTCTATTTTTCTCTATCATCCTTGTCTTCTATTTCTCTCTTCTTGTGTGAGTCTTTGTTGTGCATACCAAATGCTCGACGAAATGCCTCAGTTGACAAGCCTTTGCAATTTTCAACATTACTCTACAATTTCCTATAGTCACCCTCGACAAGCCTCAACATATCATAATAATTGTTGACATATGTTGGCAAGAATCGATAAGTTCCTACTAGGTGCTCGACAAAATGATCAAATGAAGTTTTTTTGGCATATTTAAAAAATCTTGACTCCGCCACTGCATTTTTCACCTCACATTTTATTTGTATTTTGAGATTTTGTTACTCTTTTTCTCCCTATAATAGTAATACCATGTGTTCACAGATTGTATTGCATTTAATCTTATTTTGCTTTTGATTCATCATAATGTATTTTGATATAGACATTTAGGTACACTAACTTTTTTTTTAAATTGGTACACTTTGTGTTCTTTATTTAGGTACATTGTTTCATTTTATATATTTAAGTACACAATTTTAGATACTTTAATTCATTATAATATTTCGCTAATACATTTAGATACATTAATATATATTTTGTTACAAATATTTAAGTACAATATAATATATTGTAGTACATACATTTAGGTAAATCTTTTAATATGTTTTTTTTTTTTTTTTTTTTTTACTAAATCGATATTTTTACACTAAAGAGAGAGGGAGTTCAGCTAACAACACAATGGGCAATCTAATTTGGTATCAGATTCGCCATCCACGAGATTCGAACCTAAGACATCTCACTTCCAAGTAAAGAGGAATATCACCAAACCATAGTACTGAGTAGCTTTTAATATATTTGGGTTCATTATGTATTTGCATTTCTATATGTGTCACGAATACGTTTATGATATGTTTTCTCATTTATAATTGGATGAAATTAAGCATAAAATTAAATATTGACGAGGAGAAATTTTTGGAATGAAAATACGCATTAAATATATAGTAAAAAGACTAGAATCAATATCTAATCTAACACTAGGTATTTGTTAGATTTCAAACTTATTTAATGATTAAAGTTCAAAACCCCCTTTATTTCGTCAGTAAAAGTTTGAATTGAAAGTTAATATTTATATAAATAGACGGTCCAGGATTCTCTCCGAATCATTCTTTGCGGATCCCGTTCGGAATAACTCATTATAGCGGTTCCCCACACATCCTGAGGCCAGAAATTATTTTTGGCTTCTCTTTTTTCTTTGTCGCGTGGGGCGATAACAACCTAGAACCAGCAGCCACCGATCTCTCTCCGCAAAGTCATTTCCCACCCCCTTCAGCTACTCAACGATCCAATCCCTCAGCCACCCCACCTTGCAGGCGGCCATCGCACTCTTCGTCGCTGGAAAATGTCCTTCTATTTATCTCTTTCTTTCTCGAAATACGGGCCGGTTCAAGGAGTTTTAGCAGGCAAAGATTAGGGTGTGGTAAAGAAAGTGGAAGAAGAAAGGGAAATAATAATTAAAATCTAATCACATGAAATGAATCAAACGGCCAAGATGACTGGGTCCGCAAGATTTGAAGGCATAGATCCGGAGATAAATGAATACTCTTGTTTGTTAATGTCTCTGAAAGAAATTAAAAAAGTTGATGCGCTAAGGAAAACAAACAAAAAATATAAATGCATCCAGAAAGATCAAAGGCTAATTTATAACCATTTACTCACAATTTACACCACCAACCCCATGAAAAAGAAAACCAAAATGAAAATTACAACACTAGTTGAAAACTGTCTATTATTTATCGTGGAACTCGAAGTTGATAAACGCTCTTTATCTCTTCCTCGTGACCTTATTATTTAGAGAGAAAAAAATAAATAAATTATAAATAAACATATTATAACTTGATACCTGACTGTAACTCTCCTCTTACCAGTCACCACTCACCTTCACCATTTGCCTCTCTTTTAAATTTCTTCCCAAAATTCAGGACCCGCCACATTGTATTTGACCCACTCACCCGTCCGAAAGCCCTGCAAAATCTGACCCACGTTCTTTGAATCCATGTTATGTTGCCCATTTTCTAAGTCATGACTCAGTCATTCAGCTGTTGCTGCACCCACTGAAGCTGGTTTGTTTGCCACTATCTCATAGTTCCCATCTCCTTCATCATCATCATCCTCCTCCTCCTCATCCTCCTCCTCTTCATCCTCCTCATCATCATCATCATCACCGATATTGTTCTCTTTATCTTGCTGATCATGATGATCCTCCCCTTGGTTCTGATGATGATCAGTACCCATCATCAGTCCCTGATGATCTTGCTGCTGGTGCGGCGGTGGCCATTGTTGCTCCGGCCTCACCATCAAAGGTACCGAATTTTCGGGCTTGAATTGGCTCGAAGAATTAGTAGTACTAGTACTATTGACATTGTTCTGATCAAAATTGTTCCTCTCTCTATACAAACTATCTAGCAGGTGAAAGTAGGGACATGTCTTCGAATCCTCAGGCCTTCTCTTGTTGCTTTCCTTCACTTTCTTGAAGTACTTGTTAATGTTCTCCCACTTCTCCTTGCACCTTTTTGCGTTCCGATTGTATCCGAGCTTCCTCATTCCTCCCGAGATTTCCTCCCAAAGCGGCCCTTTCGGTCCATTCTCTTGGTACTTAGAATCAAGGCTGGTTCTCAGCTTGATCAACGCCTGTACCTCCACTTTCGGCCATCTTGATGAGCTCGGTGGCATCATCAAATTATCGTTCTCCCCATTGTTGTTTGATTTCGGAACAATGTCAAAGTTCGTCACCTTCTGTTGTGGTTGTGCTTGTGGTGGTGGTGCAGACTGCCGCAGTGGAAGAGGAAGTGGAGCTGGTTGTAACGGTAGTTGCTGTGACTGGTTCGGCGTGCTTTGGTTTTGGTTTTGATTTTGGTTTTGGTGCTGCTCGGATACCTTTTGCAAGAATGACATGACCGCGGCATCTTTGGCTGCCTTGATTGATCGTTCTTGAGCTAAAATCTCGTGCTCTCTATTGATTCTTGCAATCTCTTGCATTCTCCAAGCTTCTTCTCTTACAATTCTTTCTTGTTCACGTTTCTCGATGGTCTCCAAGAATCTCTTCTGAAGATCCTCTTGCTTCTGGATCACATCCTTCATTAGTCTCTCGAAGAAGTCCTTCCATTTCCTCTTCTTCTTCGCCCGCCCTTCCAACTCCTCGTCAGACGAGGTGGAGGAAGAGGCGGAATTGGAAAGGAGGTCAGTGGGTATGGTTGGGAAAGGCGTTGGAAATGCAGTGTGCTGCTGCTGATGATGATGACTGAGATTGCTTGTAGGGTTTGTTGTTGTTGGTTGAGGCGGCGGAGGTTGTGGCGGTGGTGGAAGAACTATTGGGTTTGTTGGTGGGAATGAACTGGGGAGTGTGAGGTTATTAAGTGTTGGTGTTGCAATGCCTTGAGAGGACACAGTAGGAATTGTAGGGTGCGGGGCAGCTGACGATGGAACAGTAGTACAACTATTGAGATGAGAAATGGTTGGGGGAGGGTTAGCCATTGCCATTGTTGTCATTGTTGCCGCAGCTGCCACCGTTGTAGACTGATGAGGCTTAGGTTGATGATGAGTAGTAGTATTGCCCGGAGTCGGAGGTTGATTTTCGAGGGCGTTTAACTGATCGAAAAACCGATAAGTCTTGCCTTCGGACTTGCCGGTGCGGCCTTCTTTGGTTCTCCTGTGGTACTTGTAGACGTTCTCAAACTTCTCCTTGCATTTCTTGGCGCTTCGATGATAGCCAAGCGCTGCTAGCTTGCTGAATGATAAGAACAGTTGCACAAAAATCAACACACATAAAAATTAATAAATTAAACATATTAACTGTTTATCTTGAATTCAGCAACAAAAACAAAGCATTTACACATAAAATTTTGAAAAATTATGATAAATAAATATATAAGAAATTAACATCCAGCTAACGTTGGCATGAATATTTCAGATATATATATACACACACACACACATATAATAAGAAAGACAAGAAGGGATTCATTGATGAAAGACGGTAACCTCTTCTGGAAATTGTATGATCCAATTATTGAAAGAATTGATTCCATTTGTCTTAAATTTCTCTGTATTTTTTTGTGGAATTTATTATTATTCCCATTGTTGATTCCGTAATTTCTTGAGATAGACCAAGGAGAGGTAAAAATTAAAACCAAATGAAAGACACAAAAAATGAAAACAAAAATAAAATTACCCAAAAGAGTAATTAAACGAAGTGAAGAACTTGAAATAGATCATAATTAAGCAAACAAAACAAAATAAAAATATAGTACAAAGAAATGAAAATTTCTATCAGTTCTCCTCAGATCTCAACCCCCTATGGATCCAAAAGAGCTCAAATTCTCACTAAAATTAATCAAGAAATAAAAATTAACAAAAACAAATTAGCAGTAGATAATTAGCTAGTTTTTATAGATATGGTAATTAAAATTTAACCTGGAAACCTCTTCCCATAAAGGACCTTTAACACTTGCATCACGAAACGCCACGTCCATTTCAGACCGTATTTGCAAAAGAGCCAAAGTCTCTTGGCGCGGCCACCGATTGCCACCGAAGCTCCTCTCGCCACCTCCTAACAATTCCTCTTGACCACCTCTGAACGTTTCTTCACCTGAATTATTATTCGAGCCATCGCCGCTGCCGCCACCACCTTCGGGAGCTGCCACAGCTGCAGCCGCAGCATCGCGGCCGATGGAGCTCGCTAAGACACTAGTAGATTCCCCCAGCATAGGACCAGCTGGTCTACTTCCCCTTTTTCTTCTCTTATTACTCCCCTCTAGCTATAATAAAACTAACAATTACGACTTACAGCAGCTGATGGAAGTTTATAAAAATATATCACTCACACAAGAGAGAGAGAGAGAGAGAGAGAGAGAGAGAGAGAGAGGGAGAGAGAGAGAGATGGTGAATTCTGTACAGAAGGGTTTTAAGAAGACGGGTGAAGGGTGAAGTTAATTTATTTCGGTGGGATCTGCTTCTCGCTCTCAAGGAACTTGTTTTTCTTTTCCCTTTTTATTATGTATACATATATATATATATATATATATATCTCCTTCTTTTTTTCTTTTTTTCTGTGGAATCTTTTTTTTTTTTTTTTTTCTGTGTAAGTTGGTAAAAAGAAATAAAACATTATTGGATCATTTTCCTTATTTTTTTTTTTTTCAAAAATGTATTATTTCAGAAGGAAAAGATATATATAGATATATATGTATGTATGTATGTATGTATGTATACGTAGAAAGAGATTATTCTTTTTTCGGTGGTAGTGTTACAACAGACATTTTCTAACAGCTGCACAAAGAGACGATGATGATAATAAGTTGGTTTTTGTGTGTCCAGCTAAATTTAGTTAAAAAGCCAGCCCATCTAGGTCAGCTTTTTTATCTCTTTTTTTCTTTTCTTTTTTTAAGGATTTTTTTAATTTTTGTGTTAATGATTAAGATCATTCATATATAAATTATTCCGTACGTCTTTAAAAAATTCAATTAAAATTATTTAATCATAAAACTGTATAAAAATTGATGAAGAGAATAAGTAAAATAAAAGCCGTCCCGTTTAGGTCAGCTTTTTCCTCTTAAGGATATTTTTTTATTTCTATTTACTTACATATTTTTTAGGCTCAGTGGCCGTTGGGTGCAATTGGGTTAAATTACCACTTTACTCCCAACGTGAGTCCCATTGACCTTTAATCATTGAAAGCTAATCTGGTGACGTATATTTTATTGGATCAGTACTATTGCAGATCCAGGTTTTGTTTGTGTAATTCAGAGTTTTTTCGCTTAATTAGGTAATCGTGGATTTACCAGAACACCCTTGGTTTAAAAGAAATTTCAAAGTACAGAAAAATTATTGGTATGATATTGTTGACCATATATTTTAAGGTGAAGGGAGTATTCGAAATTGGTTCCTTAATTTAGCAAAATTGCTAGTATTATTACATATTTGTATCATCATTTATAATATTTTTCTAATAAAGATGTGATCCGTGTACATTATTTTTATTAGATATATAGTACAAATATATAGTAAGTGTAATATTACTCGTAATTTAAAAGATGAGAAGTTTCGAATGTGGCATGCATAGATAGAAACTCAACATTCTATCCATTAAGCTATTAGATCACATATTGTCGACCATATTTTTTCACTACATGTAAAGCGATATTTATGTGGAATCCACTCTTGCAAGTAAATTTCCTCGATTTTGTTGAAACATACTCATATATATTCTCTGTGAATCCAGATATAATATACACTAAATTAATAACAATAACAAAGAGGAATTTAAACTTGGTTTTTAGATGAAGGAGCATACAAATCTAGCAAACTTGACTGAACCAAATTTTTTGTTTTTTGCCATTTTGTTTTGGTAAAAACTTATAAATGCTTAATTTTTTTTTAACAAATGATATTATCTAAAACTACTAAACATTAGTATGTTAGTAATATAGTATATTATGTAGTATTATTCTAAATTAAAAAATTTAATAAGAAAAATGCCCCTAATATTTTTCAACTAGTTGGGTGGAAGTATAACTGTAGAATATGTCGCCTAAGGGGCCTCTTGTGATTGTGACAATCAAAGTTCGACAAAATTATATTCTTGCAAATTGAGCAAAGAAAATAATTTCTTATCAGGTAATACTAGGGATGTTAAATTTATAGACAAAATTTTGTTAACTAAATGATATGGATCTGATGATTTGATTGTTACTTAAGCGTTGAGAAACGTGCTCATACCTATTAATGACAAATAATTTAGTTTGCAATTTTAGTCTGCAAATTAAGTCTCCTTATCGTTACCCATTTGTTATCTTAAAAGAGACATTTAGGAGTGGGATCCACTGTTGGAATTAGTTCAATTAATCTTTCTTTGGTTAGATGTAGGCCATTTTATTAGGCCAAAGCCATTTATGAAAAGGAGTAAATGGGGGCCAATTTTTCAGTTGGGTTATCGACCTACCACAATAAATTTTGTGGAATTTTGGACGGCTGTGATCTAATCATCAACGAGGATGCGGAAATAATTTGGACATTTTTGGGACCATTAGCTTGTGATTTAATTCAATGTGTTCTGTAATTGTGTCATGATCAAAGCATTGTAGCCACACATACACCATTTGTGCCACGACTGTACATACTATTACTATGGTTACATTTCTCTTTCGTATTTTAAATTCCACTTGGAAACGGAATGTGACTTTTGCTTTTTTGTTATGAGGTTGTTATGAATTGCAAACTGGTTTTCTTAACATTAATATTTTTGACCCTTCATGCATTAAAAAATTATAATTTTCCAGAATATCTAACATGTACAATAACTCTGAGTCATAAGTTCCAGTTACAAATACGACAACATCACATGTTACACTGTTAGATAAGTTTCGAAAACATTGTAAAACGTGTAGCTTGAACTTGTCTAGATATGCTACATGCGTGAGATGTTATACATCTGAAATCTCTTCAATTAAGTTTATTAAAAACATTATTTATTAATATAGTTAATTATCACGGTTAGGAATTATGCCCTCTTACCGTGTCAAACAAATAAAACTTCATTCTTGTGCCATTATCTTAGCCAAGGGTCAAGAAATGAGTTTTGACCTAGTGGGTTGCAATTATGGGTAGTTTTCTTTTTCGAGCTCATAAAAATCCATGAAAATTCATAATACTCTTTAAAGTACATGGTGGACTTTATGATCAACTGATGTTCTTAAAATAAAGAGAAATACAAAGTACACGCTCTAAAAAATGTTATTTTTTATAAACTCTTTGTTATCTCATATTTTTTTAGACAATGTTTTATAATGTCGAAATAGTATTTAACGTTAAACTGTGAGGTAACAGAAAGTTCATGAATAGTTTTACTTTGAGAGAGCCTCCTTAACATTCTCTAAAGTAAAATGTATATTAAAGACAAGAATATGATAAAAGATCATACATGGTTGCATAATACAACGTTTTTCTTTAAGATTTGAAATAAATTACAATAAATATTATCGACCAATCTTTAATTTTTATCATTGATCCTATATTCGGTTTAATCATTTTCCGAATTTAGCATATACAACGGTTTTGGGAAAATATATTGGCATAAAAAGGCAAAGTGAAAAAAAAAAAAATTATATATATCAACTTGTAGGGAAAGGAGAGAAAGGAAAAGGGAAATCAAATTTTTGAAAACATTACAATTTGCAATCAATTCCGTAACTCAATTATTGAGGTGAAAAAACAAGTGGATTGCCCAACCCATATAATGCAACGAGGCGGGACCCCCTTGAATCAATAAGCCATTTAATGCACAAATCATCGAAGATTAACTTTTTATGTTTACACACTATGATTAGTGAGTTCAAATTTTTTGTATTTATTTATTTTATTTGTGAAAATATTTTCTAAAGTGATAACACATATCAATTAATAATAAAATTAGAGGAAATCTATCAAAAGAAAATTAAAATCAGAGAAAACCAAAACACAAAATAAATGTAAATTCGCCTTCACTAGTAAATAAAAATGGAAGTTAAAAACCCAAAGAACGTGAAGATTGTGTGATGAGAGAAATTTTTAGTTGTGACGGGAATACAGATGGTACATCACTTGTTTTTATGCAAGTGGTGAAAAATTTTAATTTTTAAGTTATTAACCTTTTAACACATATAATCTATCATTTATATAATAACTCGTGTGATGGTCGTGTGATGAGGGTAACTTTTTTGGGCCAACCGAATAGCGTAAGCGATTGGTTAAAGCGATCAGCAAGGATGAGGAGAGGGGCATATTGGTAAAATGATTACGAAGAGGTGGAGTAAGACGTAAGGTAAACGTGAAAGGATGAGCACCGTCTATTTTTAATCCTTATTTTGGACAAGGGTAAACCTTACGTAACTGATAATGATAAAAATTAGTTACAGTCACCATATGTTATCATTTGTTTAAAAAAAAATCACTTTTAAAATATGCTTTTACTGGCACTAACTAGTTTTCCATTTTCTTTACAAACTATAAGAATAGGATATGAGTAGCCACTATAGCACTACGAATTAGTTAATAGTTTTTTTTTTTTTTTTTTTTTTTTTTAAGGTGAACTGTCAATTTAGTCTTTAAATTATTAATATAGTGAAAATTAGATCTCTAAACTATTTTTTTATTTATAAAATCAGTCCTCAAGCTAATAAAAATATGCCAATTACATCCCTAATATTAGATCAAGGTTATTCTATTCACTTTTTCGTCAAGTTAAGTCATGTGACTTGCATGTAATACACTTTAGAGGGTAGATTGGAAAATTTTCATAAGTTAAGGACTTATTTTCTTCGAAGAAATAATGTATGGAGTTAATTTCAAAGGATAAATTAGATATTAAATTCGCAACTATATGCGACATTAAGGGCTCACAGGCTAGAAAATAACAACATTAATGATAAATTAGACATTAAATATCATCTAAAATGTGTCATGTGACTTAAACTGATGAAAATTGGATAAAATAACTTTGAATATAATATTAGAAATGAAATTAGCAGTTTTTAATGAATACTGATACTTATTTTACCCAAAAAAAAAAAAAAAATTAGGGACCAAATTTTAACTGAGGTGATAATTCAGGGACTAAATTGAAAGTTTCCCCCTTCTCTTATTCTAGGTGTGAGTTTTAAGTTTGACTTTCATTACTCTTGAATATGAATTTAGTATCAAATTAGGCATGGCTTGTGGCTTACTCCAATCTCTTATGCCCAATATCGATAAATAACAAATGATAGGATATTCATGAATTTTTTTTATAAAGGGGGGTAAAACTCACCTACACCAAATCACAATGAACCACTCATTTGTATTGAAAATCACTACAAACACAGTTTTCACCAACGTGAGTCAAACTTTGAACCTTCTCAAACCAAATAGAGAATGGGTGCAACTAAATTAACTAATCATGTCCGCACCAATTGGCTTGTGGTCTAATGATCTTTGGCCGCACTTAATTGGAGTAGGTCTCATATCGACTAACATGAATGACGATGACTATTCTTCATGGTGAATTCGAATCCATACCTAATTGTTATAGTATGTTACAACAATGACAAATCATATCCTTAAATGTGATAAAAAGATCAACAGTTCTGATTATGAAATTTATACAATGAAGGACGTTACTTGGAAGTGAGTAATTCATACGCCACCATAATAGGGTTAACCTCCGCTTAAATATCGAACACATATGAAATACATATAAGGTATATGAATCGAATTTGATACCTCTTCAACTAAGCGAAAACAACTACCAGTTAAATAAAACCTGCTGCAAGAGATCCTGTCTTCTAATAGTTTTACTATAATGACATAGGGTAATACTGATAGCAGCACACTTGACGGTTGTCGACAGTACGCCATAATCGACTAATGAGTATGTCAAATCCAGTTATATATATAATTACATTGTACTAGAAAACAACGATCACACAATCGCCACACAAGTTGTACACAAATTAATTACCAATTGTTAACTGTCATTATCTGGCCTCATCGATCAACAAATAGTAAACATGTTAATTATATTGCTTGTATTATAATTAAGGCATTAGATTTACTGGGTTGCACACACACACACACACATATATATATGGCCTGCTTAGCTGGCAGAACATATATATCTGTAAAATCTGTAGTTGGATAGGATCTTTAGATGACAGATGCCTTGTGCAGCCTCTCTAAGCTAGCTGGCTGGAGATCGAGCGAGATGCCTTCCTCCACTATGCCCACCACTTTGTATTTTACAGCCTTACACCTACTACGTACCTCTCTCTACCATTCTGTATTTACAGCTTTTACAACGTAAACTCTCTCTCTCTCTCTCTCTCTCTCTCTCTCTCTCTCTCTCTCTCTCTCTCTGAGGAACTCACATGGTACAAACACATCGTTATTGTAATAATATAATGACATGTGCAGTGATAATGTACTTGTACTGTATAATTCACTATAAAACTCTGGACTCGAGTTATCATTTTTACCAAGGAATGCATGATGCATGCAGTAGTGTATAGCAGGCTGCAGCCATTACGGTCATACTATCAAAAAGAAGCAACCTTTTATGAATAATCAAGATTCATAGTTTTCCAAGATAAGAATTTGTATGATACATTAGGTGTGGTAAAGAGAATATTAACGTATATACACGCATGTGTATACGTCACTTGCTAATATTGATAAAATGAAATACTATTTTCGATCGTAATTGTCTTCTACTGCAACAACTTGTAGGAAAAACCAATCTTGGTGACTTGTGAAAGCCAGATATTCTGCTAGCTGCAGAACTTTAGGCATAAAATGTAAGAAACCGAAAAAAATACAACAAATTTAAATGAATAGGAACAGAACCGTTTCGATATGATCCAACCTTTGCAGTTTGTGCCTGCTGGGTTAAAATACAACGTTTACTTTGTAATTGTAATATATATTATTTATAGTATCGTACGATTACCTCACTTTTACAAGACAAACAAATGCCTCGAACTAGGAAAATGTTTTGGAGCATTATCATCATTTTCTTTTTCCTTTTTATTAGATGTAGGAAATTATTTAAATATATATACGGAAGCCTTCAAAGACTAACCAAGCGATAAGTTAATACAGTGTTAATTATATGTTTGAGTGCACTCCACAAGTCATCTCATGGTCTAAATGTTTATCGGTAATTATTTGAAGGCCACCCTTGCGAAAATTAGCGGAACCAAAAAACATTAATTAAACATATATAGGGAAACCTTCAAACACCAACCGATTAATAAGTTGATACGGCGTTAATTACACATTTGAATCCACTCCACAATGCCGTATGATCATCTAACTTTTTGTCAGTATTCACTTCAAAACAATCATTGCAAAAATTAGCCAAATAAAAAAAAATTTAATCATCGAACTATAATATAGCAAATAAACGAACACAATATTGCATGTTAACAATGAAAATTTCCACAACAATATCAAAAGACAATTTTTCTATTTGACTAATTCTTTTGAAACTTGTATATGTGTATATATATTCGAATATTTGAAAGGTGATATTTGAACCAATATATGTATATAGAAATGTATTATAAGAAATGATAAACACATATTTATTTTATCATTTTTGGTTTTTTTCATTTGATTTTTTGACTCGATAATGAAAGATAAAGACGCGTGTGTAAAATAGTTGACTCGATAACCAATGATAAAGAAGCGTGTGTGAAATATCTGACAATAATGTGAAGAAATATGTATGTAGAGCCGGCTGAATTTTATAAATTACAGCCCATTTGGAAAAATAAAGTTTACACTTTACATGTGGACAAAAGGGTTTACTCACATGGGTGGACATGTGATGTGAATGTACACACATACTTCTGTCTACCATGTGGTTTAACCCCATGGATTTTATCTGTCACCAGCTAAGCATGCCCACATCCAGTTGATTTTTTTTTTCTTTTTTTTTGGGCCAACTCTTTCTTATTTGTATTTTTTATTTTCTACCCCATTTTTATTTACCTTTTTCTTAAATTAATAACAAAAAATTATGCATCACATATTAATTTTCAAGGAGCCCACCAAGAACAATTTAAGACTCATGTCACTCAACCTCATGGAATTAATGATTTTTTTTTCTCTCTCTTTTTATCTTTTTTCAACTTATTAATTTTCCATGTGGGATCTAGAGGTAATTACACGAATGTGACCCATCAACAAAGCTAGCCAGCCAGCTAGAATAATGCTTTTGAATGGTTCCTACTTTTATCACACTTGATTATTTATTGATGTGGAATTTTTTTTAGGTACTCTAAAGTACTTGATATTCTGAATGTTTTAACCGTTAAATATTTGTCATAGAGATTGTTTGTCACTTTCCTTTTCAAGTTGTACCATTTCATCTTTTTCTAATAGTAATTAAATATATATTTTTCTTCTTTTTTCTTCAAAAAAAAAAAAAAAAAGAAAGTAGAAAATTAATGGTGAAAGAAACAAAGCATTAAGCATATAGGTGTTACAATGATTAATTAGTTGTAATAGTGACCGCCGTTGTTCTTTACCAACAATGTTTGATTAATAATTTACTATATATAACGCTTTCTATTAGAACCTTCCTTGTTGTCCAACCCATATCATAATATTCCTTGAGAATCGTTTAAGCATATAATAATTAGACCTTTTGAGTTTAGAAGTAATTAAGTGTAGATTATTACTTGAAAGATGATAGCTAGTGGAGTGAATTGAAAGCCATTGCAGCATATATTGCAAGTTTGCAACCATGTGCCAAAGATTAGCATACTTAATCATGTTTTATTATGCAAAGTAAACCCAAATGCTGCAAACGTTTATATTAATTTGGAACATGAAAGCATGGGCATGCAAATAACTATTCCATATTGCAGTGGAAGATCCTAATTGAAGGATTCTAAGAAATTTGTATTTTCATAAAAAAAAAAAAAAAAAATTTGTAGCTCAAATAGTTATAATTATTCATCCCAACGACGGAAGATATTAATCAAGGGACTAGCGCTTGTAACTCAAATGATTAAATTCATTCTAGCAATGGAAGGTCCTAATTAAAGGATTACATTTTGGGTTTAATCAAGGGACTAGCGCTTGTAACTCAAATGATTAAATTCATTCTAGCAATGGAAGGTCCTAATTAAAGGATTACATTTTGGGTGGGCAAGAGGCTTGTAGACCAAGTAATTAATCTGAAGTAGCATAATATAGAAAATAGTGTTATTCACACACTAATTTTTATCTCTCACACACTTTTGTTAATTTTTTGTCATTGATCTTCTTCAATTCATCGATCCGACGGCTAAAAATTGAGAGAGATGTATAAGCAGTAAAAATGAGTGTGTAGATATTTTTTTTAATTCATTTGATCCGACGATCGAAAATTAAGAAAAATATGTAAGAAGTAAAAATGGTGAGTTGATATTACAACCCATATAGAAGTTGGTTGTATTACTCTAAAAATGGTGTGTAGGCATTACAACCCATGTAAAATTGGTTGTATTACCCAAATGCAATAGAGGAGCTCATTGAGGATGGGCCCCATGTGGGCCAAAGAAAAGCACCCAAAAAGCCCATATTGGGCAAGAAAGAGTGGAAGGGCCCCATGTGGCCACAAACAGCAAGTTAACAGTGGGAAAGAAAGGGAGAGTACCAAGGGAAAAATCACGTTCTCACGTCCACTTCTTTGCTTTTTTCCGCCCTCTGTTACTCACGTCCATTTCTTTGATGTTAGAGTTAGACCCAATTGGATAACAGGATAAGCTTTTCCCAATACGCTTTAATGTAATACTGTTGCTTCTGTGATCATTTTGTTATATTATATCTTTCCAACCCTAGCTCACGAGGATGGACCAACAAAAACATATACATTCCGATTATACAATATGTCTGGACGACATAGTTGATGTTTCGCACAATTTTATGGTATAACACGAGTTCATTGATAGCACCATTATCACATTGAACAATTGCTCAAAAGTATAGTTGTGAATTGCTAGGAGAAAAACTTGGCTATTCCGGTTGTATGCCCCCGAGAGTCCCAAAAAATGGTTTCAATTAAGTTTTTCTCCAGCTGAACTATATGTAGTGGATTGCTCTAGTGGTTAGGATTTCACTCTTCAACCCGGTGTGTCCTGAATTTTGCTCTTCTTCCTTATTTCTATTGGGGGTCAAATGACATGAATCTAACTTAGCAATAACAATGGCACCAAGTTTGTAGCCAAAACTTGCTTTGTAGGGAAAGGATACTCTTAATTATCCAACAGCAACAACCAAAGAGGTCTTAAATTTAGCCCATAAAGGAGTAGGATGAGAGAACTTAATACACTCGCATGATAACATGCACTTTTCTCAACCCTTTAAAGCGGGGTGATGCTCACTATCTCATTGGTTACTGTTAGATTAGTTTGATTTAATTGATTTGAGACACAAATTTTGAAATTTAGACTAATCTAACGACAACCAATGAGATGATGAACGTCATCCTCACTTAAGAGTGAGCAAAAGTATTATTCCTTATAAGTTATATCAATTTATCAGAATAATATATTTATAGTAGTTTAAAATAGAAAATTGCCACAATCCATTGAATATATAAATTGAAATGTGTCGGCCCTATTATCTGGTTACTTTCAATCCATCCAAGGCATTGAACTAGATAGAGAATTTTATACTTTTCTAGTGAATATGCATCATCCAAAAATTGAAATCCACCTACTTGAAGAAGAATAGATGTATACACAAACCTCAGGGAGGGCGGTGCTATCCACACATCTTTTTTTACTTTTCACATACCTCTCTCAATTTTTAACCATCAGATCAAATGAATTGAAGAGAGTGAAATGACAGAAATTTATAGACCGTAAGTCGAGTGTAAAAATGGGTGTGTGGATAGCATCATCCAGAGAGTTCTGTTCCAAGTAATTGTGGACCCCTCCCACCTGGCTCCTGCAATGAAAATCAATGAATTCTATACAGTAAACAACAGACTTGATGATTCCTCGTCCTCTCCTACCATATATTTGCCGATATAGGGGGTCTTGCACCATGAATTTTCCAATAACGAGTCTCTGTTTCATTTACCTGGCTAAGGGGCCATAGCTAAGCTTTAATGCGTGTCTACTGGGTAAATTGCAGTAAATTTAAATTTCAACTTCTGAGAGAAAGCAAGTACGAAGCAGGTCCCGGTTAGTTAAAACCATCGTAACAAAGTAAAGAACCTACTCTCATTTGCAACAATGTCTGTCAATAAATATTAGGGACGTACAAGAACTAAATTTATAGGCTAACATCTCAGCACATAAATTCTCAATGAATTGGCACTGATTGAGCCACGGATACCTGTTATTGTGTTGACAGGCCGATTGATAAGGCGGAGTAGTGGTTGCACCATCACTGTCAACACAAGTTGTTGCGAAGATTCGACACTAATTCATGTTCAGTTCAGACGTTTTATAATCTAAGCACATTTTACACATTCAGCAGCAATCCGCCTTGAAAGCAACCTATTCAGGACTACTATGCAGAAGCCTAGCTCAAAACTTCATACGAAATGTTTCCGCAATTCACATTTACCGCTACTAACGGATTTTCATAACTACAGCTACTGTTCTCTGAGCCAGACTAGCCAAATAAACCAAAAACAAGGAACTCGACCATATACAAAATGAAAACGAATACTTGATGCAATCAACTGCTGTAATCCTACAAAGATTTGTTTCCTCTTTATCATAATAGCAAGCACTTAGAAGTTAGACATTCTTTCTTTCGCACTATTCCCTGATAGCTTTATGAACCGAGTAAAACATTGATCTTCCATAGTCGATTACTACAACAAATATTGACATATCCCATAGCAGCATCAGATATATCTACATCCATTACACAGCTTTTATATTTTGATTTTGCTTAAATGAAGCTAACAATCTCTCTTGAGCTTTCAATCGTCAAAGTATGATGCACTAGTTACATAGAGTCATTGATTCTAGCACTCTCTACAAAAAAAAAAAAGACATATCAACAACTAAGTAAGAGAGCCACTGAGCAGGACAAAAGTATAAGTCAGGTGGATCAATGTAAATATCAAATAGATGAGCCTACACTGGTGTGAAAAATATTGAACACTGACTGACAATCTAATTCTCTAAACGAAGGTCAAGCATGTTGATATTAACATTTAATGGAAAATACCGGAAGATGGATAACTGAACAGGAGTATTGTACACAGCGATTATTAAAACCTGAGACTAACTGGCCAAGAATTGCAACTTACGTAAGTATCAATACATCTGAGTCCAGCACACACTGCATCCTTCCCCAAGTAAGCACTTGTTTCCCTTCCAAGCTTTGGCGTGGTCAACTGAAAATTCTTTTCAGAGTATATGCTAATATGGAATCTGGAAACTGAAAAAGAAATGAAATTTTTAATTTTTTGACCGGTTTCTAACAACAAGATTCTATTCTGAACCTCAAAACCATTAACTTTCGACATATAAACTTCAAGGCACCAAAGGTTATCCACGTCTACAGTACATGAAGAAACATATATAATCAAAAGTTACCAATTGGTGTATGCTTTTCGCAGATGGTATAGTTCTAATAGATGAAATGGGGGAGGGAGTAAATGTAAAGCTTAACCTTTTGCAAGAAGTGTTGGAATCTAAAGGTCTTCGCTAGAGTATATGGAGTGCAAATTCAGTGGAAATGGAGGTCCTAATGAGATAAGGGTGAGGGTTGGAGATCAGGAAGTACCAAAGAGTGAACGCATTTGTCACCTTCAATCTATCTTGCAAAAGAACGGATAATCGAATGGAGATCTCAATCATAGAATACAAGCTGGATGGATGAAGTGGAAGAGTACATCGGGTGTATTGTGCTACCGTCATATGCCAATAAAGCTCAAGGAAATTTTTTATAGGAAGGCAATAAGGCCAGCAATGTTTTATGGCACAAAATGTTTGGCGGTCAAGCATCACCACGTGCAAAAAAATGAGTGTGGTGGAGATGAGAATGCTTTGTTGGATGCGTGTACACACGAGAAAGGACAAGATTAAGAACGAGGATATCCGAGGTAAAGTAGGAGTGCCCACAAATGAAGATAAGATGAGAGAGAATCAGTTAAGGTGGTTTGGACATGTAAAACAAAGACGTTCAGATGCTCCAATTAGAAAATGAGATGATAGAGGCTCATGGCAAAAGGGGTTGAGAAAAACTAGTAAGACTTGGACAGAGACTTTAAGAAAAGACGAGGAATATTTGGAGCTAACATACGACTTGGCGCAAAACCAAGCGTAATAGCGTTCTAGGATTCATTCAGCTGACTCCACTTAATGGGATAAGGCTCTATTTTTGTTGCATTAAAAAGTTACCGATTCACAGTATGCGAGTATCATATAGCCACCACAAAGTTCTTGTAAACCTAATTCTCTAATTTCAAGCTTAGTAGTCTTAGACCATAGCCTATCCACATCATCCAGGTAACAAAATTCTATTACTTCAATTGAAGGTGCCATGATTTCTTACTACTGGTTGCTTGATACGTATTAGGTATTGCACAACCTCTCACTTGATAAAAGGGTATATTTGTTGGAAAGGTCATGTACAAATCAGCTCCAATATTTCTTTTCAGCCAGATACAGATTTCACTTCTCTGTTACTGGTTATGGAGGCAATTGCAATGGCAAGTACAGAAAGCAACTTCAACCAAATGTACCCGATTACCCGTAGGCTAACATCACAAAGGAAGGTAACATGGCTTTGTCACCAAAATATAATAGAACGAAGGAACATAAATTAGGATATATACCAAATCCTCAGATCATGTATTGAAAGTTATATGCTGACTCAGGTGCTATAGAAATTACAAAACAAGACCCGACGTTTACATGTCTGCAAGAAAATGTACAATATCTATCACCGATTAACTCAATTAGAGGTCCCTCGGTTATTTCATGCACCAACAGCACTTCAAAATTCACATTAAACAAGCTAATCTCAGGTTCTCATTTTCTTCCATCACAGTTTAAACATTTTGAGCTAAACTACCATTGCTAAGCACAGTGTATCAATTTATAATTTGACTACACCAATACCCGCCCCTCCATGGTGTGAGGAATCTCTTCATTTCTCATCAAGTCCAATCATGCACTGACCACTGCCCAGCAAAGAGAGTCACAAAGTCAGGAGGAGGAGCGCACCTGACATGAGCAATGAGTTATTTGACAGGACAATGGCAGGGCGATCTTGACGGGAATGAGATCCTTCCTCACAATAATGGGCTAAAACCCACAGCTACAACCGCTCTGTAATCAGCACAGATTTAGTTCTTAGTTCAGTAGAAACTATGTCTTGAGCATCTCCAGGTTAAGTTGTTAACACAATGATCAATGCAGAAAGATAAGTAAAGACGGAAGTAACAGCATATTATTGATAAGCAAATCTTCAACCTCTAGTAATAATTTTCTGAAGGTTTCTTATCACGACCAAACATTACATTCTAGCCAGTCTTTATAGTTTATACAGTACACTGCCAAATTCTAGTATAAGAAAAATAGTTTATACATGCAAATTACTTGTGATTATCATTGTACAAGTAATATGTGATATCAGTCTCAAAAATAAACTCGTAAACTTGAAGATGAAATATTGCATGCCATTTTAGACATGATAAACTCTTGGAAATGGGATATAGGTAAGTTTCAATTTCTACAGAAGAAAAACAAGAATACTTGTGCGAGGCCAGAGCCTGCAAAAACTCACACATATATGAAGCATTCTGGTATATCTAATTCCTACATACATAAACCATCTATAGCTCTTGGATTTCAGGAATTTTATTGCATTCACTATGATGTCAAAGTTACAAAATTCTCAAATAAAAATGATGCAAAAAATTGCGAAGCTGAAGAAAATAATTCCTGGCTAAATCAACAGGAAGAAAACTAACTGTAAGAATCCAGTTCTGCAAGCTGATAAAGTGGTATGGACAGTGAGTGGACAAACATCTAAAACATGCAGTGTAGACTCCACAATCAATGTTTTAAAAAGCAAAAGCGAAGCCAAAGCTTTTCATGGATAGCCTCGCCTAGGCGATAGGTGTAAACACGAAAAATCCCTGAAACACAAGAGACAAGAATACGTGTACAAAATATATTTTATGTTTAATGATTTTGGGGTTACAATCTCTTTGTAATTTGATCCTCTGATTCTATCTTCGTAGGGTGTAGGTTTGTGGATGAGCTGTTGATCCAAAGGGCCATCGGGGCTTGATCTAGGGATGAACAGTTGATGAACGGATCTTCGAGGGCTTTTGAGCTTGATCTTGAAGACTGGGTGTATGGATTTCTTCAAGGGGTCGTCGGGGCTTGATCTTGAGGGTTGATGGATGAGCGGATCTTCAAGGGCTTTTGGGCCTAATCTTGAAGACTGATTGGATGTGTGGATTTGTTGAGGTTGTTGATCCAAAGGGCCGTTGGGGCTTGATCTTAGGACGAACGGATGATGAACACTTTCTTCAAGGGGCCGTCGGGGCTTGATCTTGAGTCGGCGGAAGTTCTTCAAGGGCCGTTGGGGCTTGACCTTGAATGAGGGTTTGACGAAGAACGAAGAGTGTTTTCTTGATCCTTCGGGATTTGCTTGAGAGCTTTAGAGTTTCGAGGCTTCAAGGTTTTGGTGTGATGTAAATTCCTTTCCTTCTTTCTTTCCCTCCTTCCTTCCTCCGAAATGAATGCCTTGGCCTCCTATTTATAGAATTCCAAGACTTGATTTTTGGATTTAAATAATCAGATGAAATAAATCATTTCTGCCAGATATTGACACGTGTCCTATTTGATGATCTTTCCAATTTATTTCGATTTTTTCGTTGAGTCACACGCTACATGTAAAATTTATGTGACACGTAAGCGTTGAAATTTTAATTATTGGTTAACATTCATTTCACCGAAATTTCGATGTCTACAAATGCCCCCACTTCAAGGCGCGTCGTTGACATGTGCTTGTCACGTGTATGAGATGCGTTTTGAAGTTCCTTAATGTAGATGTCGATCCAAGGGCCGTCGGGGCTTGATCTTGAATTGAGCTGGAAATTTCTTCAAGGGCCATCGAGGCTTGATCTTGAGTTCGACTGGAAGATTTTCTGGTTTCCTCCAATCGTTGATTTTCCACAAGCTTAATCTTGAACTGGGCTGGAAGATTCTTTTGGTCTCCTCCGAAGGTCTGAACTTACTCCTTTTATCTGGAGTTGAATTTGATTCAAGGGTGGTGAACACTTGATTTTGAATCGGACTTGTGATTTCTTCAAGGGCCATTGAGGCTTGATCTTGAACTGGGCTGGAGGATTCTTCTGGCCACCTCCGCTCGTTGATTTTCCTTTGTGCTACTCTTGAACTGGGTAGCAGGATTCTTCTGGCCACCCCCCGAAGGTCTACGAGCGGTTTTCAGGATATGGCAGGCAAGTACGAGGTGGAGGTGCTGACCTGTTTCTTTGTTCAATCTTTCCAATTCGTATTGAAGAGGGTTGGAAAGATTGAAGTTTCCTTGTCCCTTCTCTGGCAGTGTATCAACCGTTGAAGATGACTACTCGAGAGCAATACTAGGTAAGCAATCAGGAATAGATTCCAGGTAGTCGGTTCCAGATCGGAAGACTGACTCCAGGTGCCGCTGACTGCTCTCTTTTACTTTGCCATGCGAGTAATAACAAAGACAAAGGAAAAGACAGGGAAAAAACATGATATGAGATACCTTTGCTTTCGAGGAAGCAGCGAATGAATCAGCACATATATTTGTTGTGCTTGTCTCCACATGCTTCGATGTATCATTTTCACTTGCCTTACTTGCTCCCCTTTGCAGAAGTGGTATTTCCTTATGCAGGTTTAACATTTTCTCTTGTAGTATTTGTCCTCCGATGCAGGAGTTGAATGCAACCTTTGCATTTAAATGGTGCTTCACTCCTTGGTGGCAACTGGTTTGAGTGGAGGTTCTGACATATTGCTTCCTCTGTCCTTGTCTTGGCAGGTGAGAACAAGGGCAAAGGAAAAGATAGGGAAAAAGCATGATATGAGATACCTATGCTTTCGCCCTTGATGATATGAGATACCTTTGCTTTTGAAGAAGCGGTGAATGAATCAGCACATGCTTCAATCTATCGTTTCCTCCTGGGTCATCTGTACTCCAGGCATCTGGTATCTTCAAAGGTTGAATAGGTTTTCTCAAAGGAAGAAGAAGAGTTGTGTATTTCGAGAGGCTTTGCTGGGAGTGCACCCTCAGAGGTGAGGAAGAGTTAGGCATTTTCTTCAGGTCTGCCTTGCCATAAAAGATGAAGGTCGACGTATATAGGGATTTCTTAATAGCAAGTGTTGGTCTTGTTCTTTTACCCTTGTCGACAAACGTCTCTTCGATATCTGAACGACGCCTCTTCGATTTCTGAGCGACGCCTCTTCGATTTCTGAACGAGCGCCACTTTTGACAAAGTTGCACGCGTTTTCTGAAAAGCAGAGAAAGCGTTGCCGAACTTTGCGCTTGTCGGTTAAAGACGTGTAGTCGCGATGATGGCATCCACGTGTTTTCGACTTTGTCAGATATCTTTTTGACAAAGTTGAACGCGTTTTCTGAAAAGCTGCGAACGCGTCGCCGAACTTCACGCAGGAAAATCCGGATTTTTTGAATCGGTGGTCGCGTCGCTTGGCTTTTTACAGAGGTATCGATCACTCCAACATACACACTCTGGAGATTTCCCATTTGTGAAAATCGTCTCCGGCCCTTTGAGAATTAACTCCGTCCACCCTTCACTTTGAACACCTTTGAAAAATGGCAAACTCAACGAACCTTTGCTTAGATTTGAGTCTCGGCAGCGATCCGGTTGCACCCCTTCAAGGTAATGTATGGCGCCCTTCTTTTTTATCTTCTAACGGTCCTCTTTCAGGTGAAGACTCTGTGATGCAGGATGCCACAACAGCTACAATAGTAGCTAGGAACCTCCTCACTCCGAAAGATAGTAGGCTGCTGTCAGGACGGTCCGATGAGTTAGCCGTTCAAGAGTCCCTCGCTCTCAGTGTTCAGTGCGCAGGCTCTGTGTCCAACATGGGCCAACGCCTACTTGCTCGCTCCCGTCAGGTTGAATCGTTGATGGCAGAAGTGGAAAGTCTCAAGCAAGAGATCAAGCAGCTGAAGTACGAGAATAGAAGTTTGCACGTGCTTGCAAATAACTATTCGTCGGGCATGAAGAGGAAGCTTGATGAGCTGCAAGAGTCTGAAGGTCGGATTCAAAGTGACCGTCAAAGGTTTTCGTCTTTCCTCCAGAGGCATATTTTTCCTGGGTCTTCCAGCGTTTGGCCAAGTATTGAGGCCTGGAATGCTCTAGCTCCGATGCCTTCCGCTCCGATGCCTCCTGCTCCGATGCCTCCCGCTCCGAGAGTTTTGCCAAGTAATGGGGCTTCACGTGAACAACCTTTGTGAAAGCTCCATCTTTTTTTTTATTATTATTATTTTTTAATTTTATTTTATTTGTACACACTTGTAATTTCTTGGAGATTAATGGACATGCTTTTTTTTTTAATCAGTGTATTGTGTTAAATACAAATAAAACATATACATCACTAAGAATTTTTTTTTTTTTTTTTTTTTTTTTTTTTTTTAATGTTGGAAAGTGGCCAACTTGGCTATGCTTTCAGCTAGACAACAATTTGCAAATGCTTTTGGCTATAAAAAATTATAAAGGAAGAAAAGGAGAAACATGTTTCCTTGTTTTGGGGAGGAAAAACAAGAAAATGTTTTTGTTTTTTTTTTTTCTTCAACATCCGTTGGTTTTTTTTTTTTTTTTTTTTTTTTTTTTTTTTAATGTTGGAAAGTGGCCAACTTGGCTATGCTTTCAGCTAGACAACAATTTGCAAATGCTTTTGGCTATAAAAAATTATAAAGAAAGAAAGGGAATTATAAAGGAAGAAAGGGAGAAACATATTTCCTTGTTTTGGGGAGGAAAAACAGGAAAATGTTTTTTTTTTTTTTTTTTTTTTTTTTGTTTTTTTTTTTTTATAAATATGGTGCTCTGCAAGGCTAGGTTTGTGGGTGAAAACCCAGGCCGAGTCCGAGAGAAGACGGAGGAGATCTTTGGGTGTGAGTTGGCAAACTTTGATTTTGTCAATCACATTCAAAGGCAGCAGCAGAGGCAAGCAGACGGATGAAATCTTTGGGTGTGAGTTGACAAACTTTGATTTTGGTTAATCACATTCAAAGGCAGCAGCCATGGTGGAGGTGCAGAAGCAGCCAGAGCTTGAAGTAGTGCAAAGCGTCGAGCTTCACGATCGGCTAGTCGTTTGACAGCGGTCACTGAAGTTCTTCACCGATTTCGACCACGGTGGCCGGAGTGAGGAGCTTGAGGTAGTTAGTGGATCAGAAATCCTTGTCCATATGCCGCAGGCTGAGATGCTGCAGAAGGAAAGAATTTTTATTTTTTATTTTTTTATTTTTTTATTATCAATTCCTAAATTAAACTGGAATTCGAATGAAACTTGGTCAGCAACCACTAGCGCCCATTCTTCTTTGGCTGGGCTTTCTTCGGGTTTCTGTCTCAATGAAGAACACCAAAAAGCTTTTGAAGACGACCATGGCACAGAAGTTTGGGACCATAGCTGGGCATGTTGGGTTCCTCTTCCCTACTTGTTTAAACGTGCAGAGTGATGGCTTCTTCTCCATTGCATCTCTGAAAAGAGAAAGAGAGATGTCGAAAAACTTCTTTAGACACCCAAGAGGCTGCAGGAAGCTGTGGGAACACGGTTTGCTGCTGTGTTTTGGTGAAATCTCCGTTGGACATCACAAGTTGCAGGGTGTTGATGACGGCAAAGACATGGCGCAGCTGCTGTCTCTGTTTGGGCTTCTGCCTGACGTCGGCGGTTGCTGCAGCGTTATGCAAAGAAGGAAAGGCTGCTGCTTGTTCGTCCGTCACTGCTGTTGTTTTGTTCGAAACCGTCCTTGCATCATCGGCGGGTTTCGGGACCATCGCTGGGCACGATGGGTTCTTCTCCTCCACTTGTTCAAACATGGAGGATGATGGTTTCTTCTCCGATCGCAGGCTCCAAGTTGTTGGCTTCTCAAAATATCAAAACTCGATGTTACATTTGTTGCTTCTTTTGAAGCACTTGACATTCTAAAAAGAAGTTTTGGGTGCTGAACGCCACTGCTGCTGCCAGTGTTTGTATGAACGTGCTGTTTCGACTTAATGTCACGTGTTCCACAACCAACTTGATTTATTGGTCGATAATACCCTGCGGAAGATGAGGATTGCGCTCGACTTGATGTACCAAAACAAGGATTTACATTAGTTCGTTTTTCTTGAATCACTTGTTGTGTTGACGGAACTGCCGCTGCACTTTTTACCAGCGTCCATTCTTGACTTTGCAATTTCCATCATTTTCCATGCTTTGTCGATATCATTTAAGCCACAACTGTCTCGATTTCTCGGTTGTTGACCACTTGTGGAAGCTGAGGACTGTGTCTAGCCTGATCTTTCATGGAGTACCACACCATTTTCAGGCTTTTGACTACTAATGCAGCCAGATTTAATTGAACTCGAAGAGAAGCTCAATGAACCACTTTGGATGGCATTCCAATTTTCACGGAGTTCTTGTACTCGAGTGCACACATAACGACGGTGAACCAATGTTCTTGCACCTGATGCTGCAACAGCTTTGGGTACAAGAATCTTAGGGGAATCACTGGCAGTCCACTCAACTGTGTTTAGCTCAGTTATGACATATTCATCCCTATGGTTGGACCGCATCACCAGTGGCCCAGAAACTTCATCAGCTTTTTCTTTCCCATACAATTGCTCGAGCAGTGCAACAGCAAACTCCATGGTAGTACCAGGTCCTTTTTTTTTTCACAGAGCAGCACGCAGATTCCCCTGCTTCTCGGAAACCCTCCTGCCACTGCATCTTAAAGATGACGCCGCCATGGTTCACAAACTCTTGAAGCACAATTGGGTGTGAGGTTGTCGAGACCATCGTGGTTGAAAACCAGCGCCATTTTGTGCGACTTGGCGCTGCCGTCGGCCACCAGTGGCTTCGCGATTACCGGAAACTTTAGACCCTCCCACGCCTGGCGATCAAACAGCGTTTCCTTGTCGTATATTACAATCTGCTTTGGAATCCCAAACGTGTCGCTCTCGTGCTCGATTCTCAGCTCCAAAACCACCTGTAACATGGAAATCCGATTGTGTAGGCGCTCGATTGCCTCTGGCGCGTCGATTATAACACCGTCGGGGTTCTTGACCCTGAACTCCGCCAGCTCCCGCTTCCAATCGTCTCCGTAGAGCTTGTGCAGCACGCAGTCGAACGGCCCCTGATCTGCCAGCGAGCGCTCAGCGTCGATCCGAACGAGATCGATGCCCCGCGATCTGGCTAGGTTGACCAGCGACTCTTGGATGAAGCTTTGCTGCTTCTTGGGCAATGAAATTGGCAGCGGTTGCTGCTGGGTTTGTGGTTTGTTGACGGAGATTAACGGCAGTTCCTTCCAGGCAGTGCTGCAGACGGGGCAGAGGAGGAGGCTGTTCTTCTTGGCGTGTGCGGAGATGCAGAAGATGAGGTGCAGAAACGGAAGCCAAGAAGCGAGCGGAGCTGTCGAAGCTGTGCCTGGGCCCGGATTTGGGCTTCAACGAGGGTCTGCACCGTCCGTTTTGTCTAGGGCCTTGAGGTCCATCTGCTAAGCCTGGGGCTGCTACTGTATATAAGGAATTTATATATATATATATATATATATATATATATATATATTATTTTTTTTTTCTTTTGAAGAAACTTTTTTTTTTTTTTTTTTTTTTTTTTTTTTTTTTTGATAGAGAATATATATATTTTTTTTTTCTAATACATAGTAACATATGTATTTTTTTTTTCTTTTCTTTTCTTTTGTAATAAAATTGACTTTCTTTAATGAAACATTTATTTATTTATTTTGATGTGACTGTACTTGAAGTTTTGAAGTTTCAAGTTGCCTACGTACTCTTCCAAAGAAGAGATCAAGTCATAACGTAGTTCAAATGAGTGATGGTTTTGATGATGATTTTGCCGTACACAGTTTATGCTCTTGTGGGCCAGGAGCGTTTGGTGCCGTTTGCAGTTTCAGCTCATGCAGGCAAGGAGCGTTTGTTGTCGCCTTTTAGGCTCGTGCGAACGAGGAGCTTTTGGTTGTTGTTGTCAAGCGATCTTAGAGAGGCATTCCTTGCAATCTTCATAGCAAGGAGTCTTGACTGAGTGATTGAAGAAGTCTTTGGGGAAGAAATCGCGCATCGTGATGGCAACGGACGATCTTTGTGTCATAACTTCATCATCCTCAACACTTTCATGTAGCTTTGAAGGTTGACGGTAGCTGCTTTGCCCCCTTTCCGATTGGTGAACTTGTGGAGGAGACCTATGTTTCTTGTGCATTTTCTTTGGAGTGACATAAGTCCATCCTTCAACTTCACTTGACTTGACTGACATGGTTTTGGAGCATGCCCCCAGCGGTTGAGGTGAAGATTTTGAGTTCAAAGAGCCAGAAGTGGCGGTGATATAGTTTGACTTCACCACATCATTAAGATCTAGCTCAATGATCCCTTTCTGAGCCAACTTCATGATGAGATCTTTTAGCACAAAGCATTTTTCCGTCGGATGACCAATGAAGCGGTGGAATTTGCAGTACCTTGGATTGTCAGTACGGTTTATCTCTTCCGGCCGTCTGCACTCAGGTAGATCAATCACCTTTTTGTCAAGCAAGTCTTTCAACATGGCAACCACGTCAGAGTCGGGGAATGGATAAGTTTTCTCCTCAAGCTCCTTCAAAGTGCGTTTACGTATCTCTTGATCACGAAAAGCTTCGGTTTGAATTGCCTTGCTTCGTGTATGGATTTTGACTGGAGTTGTGTTGACCGTCATTGCTTCCTTGGTGGGTTTCCACGCAGCCTTATCCACCTTTGGCCCCAAAACTTGGTCATTCTTGTAGTCGGCGATCTGTTCTTTCTTCCCATGACGGGTGATGCTTAACTCCATATCATGGGCGCGGGTGGCTAACTCCTCAAATGTTCGTGGTTTGATGCCTTGAAGGATGTAGTGTAGTCCCCACTGCATGCCTTGAACGCACATCTCAATGGCGGAGGTTTCAGAAAGTCGATCTTTGCAATCCAGGCTTAATGAACGCCATCTATTTATGTAGTCGACGACAGGTTCATCTTTCCACTGTTTCGTACTAGTCAGCTCTAGCATGCTTACAGTACGACGAGTGCTGTAGAAACGGTTGAGGAATTCCCTTTCTAGCTGGTCCCAACTGTTGATAGACTCAGGTTCGAGGTCAGTGTACCAGTCAAAAGCGTTACTTTTCAGCGAACGCACGAACTGTTTGACGAGGTAGTCTCCCTCTGTCCCAGCATTGTTGCAAGTTTCAATGAAATGGGCGACATGTTGCTTCGGGTTGCCTTTTCCATCGAACTGCATGAATTTTGGGGGCTGATAACCCCTTGGCATCTTCAAAGCATCAATCTTCTTGGAGTAAGGCTTTGAGTACAGTACGGAGTCATGCGAGCTTCCTTCGTATTGTGTCTTGACAGTGCTTGCGATCATCTCCTGTAGCTGCTGGATAGAGAGAGATCCCATGAATGCCGTTGCTTGGTCTAGCTTCGGCTTCTCTTCAACTTTCTCCGCTGGTGGCTCCTCTTCTTCGTCGTCTTCTTTCTTTAATAGGCCAATATTTGGGTCGACTTTCACGTCGGGCAGCGCATCTAGTTGGTTGACAAGTGCGGCAATCTGCAAGTCCTTCTCTTCCACAGTCCGTGTGAGCTTTGCGATTGCTTCATTCATCTGAGCTAGCTGCTCCTCGATTGAAGTTGCTCCAGTGGTCATGACTTGCATGGTTGTACTGCCGCTCGAGTCAGCGTCGGAGAGTAGGGACTCTGAGTATTTCCTCGGGCTTTCGTCTTCTTTACCTTCTTGAACCGTGATGTAGAAAACATCTTGGATCTCCTCTTCAGTGCCGTTCTCTTGGGTTTGTTGGCATGAAGATTTGCCAGTGTGGATGATGATGTGCCTCCTTACCTTCAGTGGTCCTTTTGTGTCGACCTCTAGGATTGCTTGGCGCTTCATCCTTGAAGGAATCAAGCTTCGAGCGTCGTCTTTTTCTCCTAACCCATCGAGCTTTTCTTCCTTTGGTGTTGTCTTCCTCTTTCCAAAAGGCTTACCATCATCTTCAAATCTTTCTGAAGCTGATCGTCGCAGAGGAGAGATAGCTGTGTTGCTTTGTTTCTTAGGCTTTAACAACCTTTCAAAAACAGAGCTTTGGGATGTCGGCGCGTTAAGCCTCTTGAAGACAGAGGTTCGGTCTTGACCACCAATGCGATTAAGCACTGAAGTTCTGGAGCTTGAATGGCTCATCCTATTGAAGACCGACGTCCGAGGGGAGAGTTTAGGCTCTTCTTGGTCTGGTTCAATGCTCACGCTGATGTGTTGAACGCTAGCTTTCTTCGCTTTGCTTGAAATCTTCACAGGTGTATTTGGTGTGAAGCCAAGTCCAGCTTTGTTGTTGTCAACTCCATAATCATGCTCCTTCAACTTCTTTTGAGTCTCGGTGAGGTCGCGATCTTTGTCGTTGACGGTGTTTGAAACCTTCTTTCCAAGATTTGAAGAGGAAGCAAAGTCATGCCCAACCTTTGACATGAGTTCGTAGGCATTTGGGTTGAAGCCTTCTTCGGTCCTCTTAGTTGGAAGAGAGCTTGGTTTCACTATGACACCATGTTACGCCTCCAGACGGTTGATGAGTCCGGCGGTTTGCAAGTTTTTCTCCTCTGCAGTCTTTATCAGCCTTGCAATTGTTTCCTTCATCTGAACCAGCTGTTTTTCAATGGAGGTAGTGCCGATAGTCATGACTTGTTCTTTGTTTGAAGCCATGGACTGTGCTTGAATATCTTGAACGGAGACAGAGATGAGAGGTAGAGACTGTCCCACTGGGCGTGCCAAATTTGTAAACACGAAAAATCCCTGAAACACAAGAGACAAGAATACGTGTACAAAATATATTTTATGTTTAATGATTTTGGGGTTACAATCTCTTTGTAATTTGATCCTCTGATTCTATCTTCGTAGGGTGTAGGTTTGTGGATGAGCTGTTGATCCAAAGGGCCATCGGGGCTTGATCTAGGGATGAACAGTTGATGAACGGATCTTCGAGGGCTTTTGAGCTTGATCTTGAAGACTGGGTGTATGGATTTCTTCAAGGGGTCGTCGGGGCTTGATCTTGAGGGTTGATGGATGAGCGGATCTTCAAGGGCTTTTGGGCCTAATCTTGAAGACTGATTGGATGTGTGGATTTGTTGAGGTTGTTGATCCAAAGGGCCGTTGGGGCTTGATCTTAGGACGAACGGATGATGAACACTTTCTTCAAGGGGCCGTCGGGGCTTGATCTTGAGTCGGCGGAAGTTCTTCAAGGGCCGTTGGGGCTTGACCTTGAATGAGGGTTTGACGAAGAACGAAGAGTGTTTTCTTGATCCTTCGGGATTTGCTTGAGAGCTTTAGAGTTTCGAGGCTTCAAGGTTTTGGTGTGATGTAAATTCCTTTCCTTCTTTCTTTCCCTCCTTCCTTCCTCCGAAATGAATGCCTTGGCCTCCTATTTATAGAATTCCAAGACTTGATTTTTGGATTTAAATAATCAGATGAAATAAATCATTTCTGCCAGATATTGACACGTGTCCTATTTGATGATCTTTCCAATTTATTTCGATTTTTTCGTTGAGTCACACGCTACATGTAAAATTTATGTGACACGTAAGCGTTGAAATTTTAATTATTGGTTAACATTCATTTCACCGAAATTTCGATGTCTACAATAGGTACCTAAAATTATTATAATAAATAAATAAATAAATATATATACATATATATATATATACACACACCTGTAAAATGTAATACTTTGTAAAACAATGAAGCAAGCATGCCAAGCTATCAAATATTTGACTATTATTATTATTTCTCTAATTCATATCATAAAGTCATAATAAACCAATAGAAACTAAGTTAGAAACATAAAATTAACATGAACTTTATAAAAACCCAGCACAAAACGACATCTTTTGGGTTTGAGCTATTTTAAAAAAATAAAAAAAATTCAAACGCCCAGGTGGGGCCTCGACAACGCCTCAGGCGCCTAGGCGCACCTCCCAAACGCCTAGGCTAGTCTATAGCCCACTCCCGCTGGGGCAGAGGCGTTTTCTTGTTATCCCCACCCAAAAAACCGCCTAGGCTAGTCTCAATACTAGTTTTTCAAAATATTGCTCCACAAAGAGAATAAAAGAGACCTACACGACTTATAATGTTTAATTGAAGCTTTCCCGTCCGAGATTCAGAATAACTAACACAGTTCTAGATTAGCACGAGTTTCACAGACTACAACTTGAAGTGACAAGAAAAATACAACAGCTTTAAGCCAGAAACTCATAATCCTTGACCTTAAATCTAAGGATGGGCTAGCGTATCTATAGCATGCAGTAATATGAACATGCATGAGGAAAACAAAGCTTGCGGTAGCAGTTGTTTCTAGCATTGTACATGACATACATATTTATCGAGGGTACAGGATGGACTGCAGAACCTGCTCCTGTGGACTTCCTAATTACAAACCTACTCTTTTTGGTTATTATAGAGAAAATAATATTACTTGGGACATAGGGACATAGACCTAAAATCATGTAAATCACTAGAACAAATTCTTTTGAACACAAAAAAAAACAAGAACAATAACTGTAACATTGAATAACAATATTTGTAAGCTGCCGGTAAAATATGGAAGATCAAAAGTAAAAAAGACAAGGAAATGAATGCCAACATTCATTTGAGAAAACCAAACAATAATACCAGAGATAAAAAGCTGATGAAATACGGAAAGCACCAGAATACAATAAGCTATTAAGACATTGTTCATACAGTTTTCAATAAAAGGTTTCAACCATATGAAATTACCATTTTACCATATGCAAAATACTGAAAACTAGACATTGATATTGCCAAAATCATAAGTTTTAGAGAGTACATCCAGGTAGAGTCGTTCCAAGAAAGCTCCCCCGAACAATATGTGATACTTGAACCCACTGCAGCTTACCGAATTTGAGAGAATCAACATTGCCTAGATGTCCCACTACTGCAATAAATACTGATCAGAAGAGACACTTAACTAAATCCAGCACCCATTTCCTTCTGTTTCAATTCTAATATCATACGCTCATTCTCAAGTTTCATCCTCTCATTTTCCAACCTCAGCTTTTCCAGTTCATGGTCCCTTTTCTTGCTAAATCTTTGCCACTTCAAACGTTGCTTCTCCAATTCTAACATCTCAACTTGAATTTGTAGCTTCTGTTCTTCTAACTGAAATGAACGCGATTCAACCCACTGCTTCTGTAACCAAACAGCTTTTGTACCATCAGGTAAAACTTGATTCATATCAGGTTGGGGAAGAATTTGGGGGTGAGAATAAGAACTTTTGTTACTGTCTTGGGAATTCAAAGAACTCCCAAAGTTAAAATCTTCACGGCCCTGGCCTTGTCTCAACCTCTTTACAGAGTCCTCTGAAATGTATATTCCCCTGTTATCTCCACGTAAAGCATTATTTTCCTCAAAGTCGTCATGCTCGTCATTTTCCATATCTTGATCATCTTCATCAAGATCATCATGGTGGTGCCTTCTCAGATCATCATTGTCAGGATCATCTCTTTTAAGCGCCCTTTGTAAAGATTTCTGCAGGGCTGGATCGTGAGGAAGATGCAAACGATTTCCATTATGATAAGAACACATCTCCTCATAAAACAAGTGCTTCGAGCTTAATATTTTCCTAACATCGTCTTTTTCTTTCTCTGTCAGGTAATCTATCACATCCAAAAGTGCAGGGTTCTCAACAACCTGGCAAGAAGTGCCCCTCCCGAGCATATCGTTAAGTTTCTTATACCTTTTGTTAAGGTCATTGAATTTATCCTCACACTGCTGCGGAGAAACATGATAACTTCTTTCTGCCATGACCTTGGAAACAGATTTCCACTTTCCCTTCTTCTGTACAACAGAATATTTCCTTCTTCCCCCGCTACCGCAATCTGAACCTGTATCCTCGCCTATATATGACACAGCAGTAATCAGAAGCTTCACCATCTGATCAGTCCACTTCACACGCTGCCATGGCGACCCCTTCTTCCCTTTACTAGCTTCAGGGTGACCATCAGCACCATCTTCCGCATAACTCGGCTCATCCTCATCACTTGCCGAGTTCTTGCCTCTCTCCCCCTTATTGTAATCCACCATCGAAATGGTTTGATCACAGTGATGCATGGTTCCCATTTTGAGCGGAAAACCTTCGGGAATTGATGGGTGGACCAACGACCCTTGATGAGGATGAGGAAGGTGATGATGTATGGTGTGTGGGTGTTGGGTTTGGTGATGACCCCTCATTGATCCTTGCAAATCAAGCCCACCAAACGAAGCCCCACCCGGAACCATACCTCCTCCTCCTTGTGATAAATTCCCTTCCATTCCTCAATCCTCACTATTAACAACAATCACAACAACAACTTCTTCATCCTAAAATCATATTCTACATCTATTCACACGCCTCAAGCACTCAGAGGTAAAAATCAATCATCTTCCTTATCAATTTTTAAGCTTTTCGAGCTTTTTCAACCCCCAATTCAACTACCTGAAGCTACTTACAGTCTTACACCATGAAAGTATATGCATGTCCAATTCCCACAAACACCATAACCAAACAGAAACCCATTTCCTAAAATCCAACACCAAGCACAAATTTTTACCAACTGAATAACAAATTTATCCAAAACCCACCAACAAAAAACTACTCAAATCAGCACAAATTCAAGGCAACAAGTTCCAGAAAACGAAACATCATTCTTCAAAGATCAAGAACACAGAAGCAAAGCAACTTATCTGCAGAGAGATGCCCACACAAATCTGAGAAGCTTCCAGTAATCGAGCCAAGATTCCCGGGCGGAAGATGACGGAGAAACACCTGCTATCTGGCTACATAAATAAATAAAAGGGGTTGGAACCGTGTAACATTATACCCCCTATATAATAATAGCACGACCACATATACCAAATTTTTTTTTTTTTTTTTTTTTCCCAATCTGTCGGAAGAGTAGTAATATCCACACGTCTTTTCACTTCTCATACACGTATATGAATTATCCATCAAGAAAATTAATTACTTACTAAATTGTTTATTTCTTCTTAAGTTTTTAAAATTAATTTAGATTAACCTTTTTCAATAAAAAACTATATAAAAATTATTTTAACCTTACTTGTTTCAATAATTCTCTTACGTTGAGTTCCTTCTTGTTGTTTGTATTGGGAAGAAGCCAACAAAGTGATTTGACTTTGATAGGTTCGATGTATGGGATGATTCGGGGATGATTCGGGGGGTCCATGAGTCACAAATTTGATAAAACCCATTGTCACTAAACCAAAAAAAACAATATAAAAAATAAGCAAATTACATTCTGTACCTTTAATTTCGGAAACAATTGCAAACTTGTAAATCATCATTCAAATATTGTAATGTCATATATAAATTCTTGAATTAGTTCTAATGTCGTATACTAGTTAAAGATATTTTAAATTAACCCTTAAGTGATGATACGGCAAATATAAAACCTATATTTTTGTTGACATTGTTGTCAAATATGCACCATGTGGATAAGAAGCAAATAAAAAAATAATAATTGATTCAAAATTTGGATTACAATTAACAAAGACAAATTTATTCATTTAATTAAAAATAAAATCAAAATCCTATTTAACCTTCTTTCCTGTACTATCTCTCTTTTTTATTTGTTTTTTGTTCGCATAACACAAATTTGATAGTCACGTTTGGATTTGGGATACTTTTATGTTATCATTTGTATTTTCTATTCGTGTGTTGAATTAGAGGTGCAACTTGAGCAAAGTCAACTGAATCCGTTTATACCCAATTTGATTTCAATCCAATCAGGTGAATTACAATGAAGTAAAAACTCGTTCAAACCTAACTCGACCTCAACCCGATTATTTAGGGTTGGATTGGGTTGATGCTTTGCCCACCCATGTCATCCCAAACCCGATTTCTAGCCCAAATTGTTCATGCACATATTACTCATCTCACTTCATGTTATAGTATTGCTTTTACATTTCTATTAGTTAAAATTTTGGTATTGTCTTATAATTTAAATTCAACTTTGCATGTTTGAAACTTTACAAATGTGTCCCACACTATTTAGTTTATCTTTTGTGCAGACGATGACATGTAATATTAAATTTCAAATAGTTTGACGTTATATGGTTACTTGATATTTACCTCATAAGATAATATGTAACCAGATTAAACTTTATAAAGTTGGGCAAACCCAAACTCAACCCCAATAAGCCCAAACCAATTTAAACCCGAACTCGAATAAACCCACAAACCGAAACCCAATCTAAACATGAATTAAAAATATTGGTTTAAGATTGGATTGACGATCTAACCTGCTTGAGTTACACCCTAATTTGAATAGAACATCTCTTCCAAAAACAATTTGGTGCTAAGCCTGTTTACAGTGGGCCTTGTAATCAAAGACAAATTGTCCAGTCTATATTACAATACAATATTTAATATAATAAATAAGCTCAGTCCATACAAATTGCCCCCAACTAATAAACCCATTCGAAGAAAGAGGAAAATACAAAAATGGCGAGTGAGGAAGAGAGCGCCGTGAAGGAGCCGTTGGATCTGATAAGGCTCAGCCTCGACGAGCGCATCTACGTCAAGCTTCGCTCCGACCGAGAGCTCCGCGGTAAACTCCATGTACGTTTCCACGCCCTATCTATCATGTCTCTCGCTCTGCTGTACATTAGGTTTTCTCTGCTTTCTGGGTTTTTCGAATTAGGGTTTTAGATTGGGCAAAAACAAAAAGTAATGAGAGAATAAAATTAGGGTTTAAAGCATGCTACTTTAGTGTTAACAGCTGAATGGAAATTACATCCGATATGCATCAAGGTTTGATTCTCCTCTTTATAGACTCGAACACCAATAACAAAATTGTGAGGTATGCTCAATAATTGTCTATTTTTGCATTTGCGATAGGAACTCGAGTCTTTTCATTTTATTTGCAATTCCATGTTTTTTTTTTCTTTTATATTTTTCTTTCGATGTTGCTTTTGACACTGATGATTATGGCAATGATAATGGTGGTCAGTTGGTGGTTACTGTTGCAGTTTATAACTTGTATGGTTTGCTCTTATCGCGAAATTATACTTCCGGTTAGCGGAGCTAGGAAAATTGTGTGACTTTATAAGAAATTTGTAGCTATTTTTATGGTTTTTTCGAGGGTGAATATTCTCTTCTCTTGATGCTGAGTCAAATTTTAAATTTATAGTATGTGAAGTGAGTGTCAGTCTGGCACTTGTATTAGTGAACTCATCTTTATTGAACCTATGAAATATACGACAATATCTCTACCTAGTTTAATGCTAAGCTTCCAAATATATGGTCTAGCCGACTCATCCTAGTATGAATAAGTAGATCGACTTTTTGACAAAGCAATGCTTCTATGCTAAGCCAAGCTGATTCATCCTAGTATGAATAAGTAGATCTTGGGTAATCTGTGGACTTTTTGACGAAGCAATGCTTCTTACTTCTTAGCTAGGATTGTAATTCTTGTAAGGGTTATGCTAAGCCAATCACTGATGTTTTCCAAATGTTTCCATGGTTCTCGAAAGTACTTTCTATGGAGTCACTAATTGTTAGCTGCCTCTGTTGTAAGGAAAGGCGTTTAAACAAACAGTATTCCTCTATCAAACAATGAGTATGTCAAGTGATATTTGCTAGCTTAGTATTTGTGGTTATAAAGCTTCCTGTCCGATTCTGATTTTGTTGTTAAAAATCTGGCTTTTGCAGGCTTATGATCAACACTTAAATATGATTCTTGGTGATGTTGAAGAAGTTGTTACATCTGTAGAAATTGATGATGAAACTTATGAAGAGATTGTCCGGGTATGTAGCTCACACTCTGATATCTTTTTCACTAGTTTATATAAAACAAAAGATTTTGTAAATCAATGTAACTGAGTGTTGTTTTCCTAGAGGACTAAATTGCGTAAATAATAAAAGAATGCATAACTTTGGGGTAGAGCTGCTGTAGTGACTGTGCCCTCAGATAGGTCCAGAGGTAACAATGTTTACTACCTATGGGGATGCCCAGTTAGATATGAATGTTTCTGCATTACCACTGTGGACGTGCTAAAATTTGGAAAACATCTGTCTATGGAAATTTATGCTAACATGATCACATCTGCTCCTGAATGTGTTGTGTTTTGTTCCGTCATTCATTTATCTCATCGTTAAAAGATACTAAACTGAAGCTAGTATAGGTTCTGTAAATATCGTGCCTTTTTTTCCTATGATCAAAGTGCAACTTATATTTGGTATGTTTGGTTTCTCCTTTTTCAATTAATAACCAAAGAAATTTCTTTTAGCGTTGGCATCATCGGTGAGAATGGGTTCTTGTGGAATTAGCATAATTTTTAGCTTTAGCTTTGGCTGTCGTTGCATTGATCTTGTATTACATTTTTGGCCGACAACCATTTTTTCCTTTTTCCATTGCAGACTACAAAGCGGATGGTTCCTTTTCTCTTTGTCAGAGGAGACGGTGTCATCCTTGTTTCACCTCCTCTAAGAACGGCTTGAGTTAGTTACTTGTATTGGGAAATCAACTGTTGTGACATTTACCAAATCTATCTTAATATTCCGCTTTTAGATTTCTGAATGAACGAGATTTCTTGAATCCCGAGCTACCTAGGATCAGAATTTTTACTGTATTTGAGGAAACCGAAAGAGTAGAATTATAAGAATCTCAGTTTCAGGTGCCTCGGAATTGATGGATCCAATTTAATGTAATCTTCATAGATTACTTTCAAAGCTTTGTTACCCGATTTTATACTTGACAACGAAGTGACGAACACAACACTTTGAACAAAACACTTCGCCATCTTTCTCTCGGTCTCGGTCTCCCCTTGGCAGCTCGGAGCATTGAACCTGTCTATGCTGCAACGGGGGCTGGCCTCCGCCCTACTCTTTTTCTTTTCCGTTAATTTGATGGGTTTCTTTAATTGAGTAGAGTTGTTTGAAATCTGAGAAAATAAGGAAAGAAAGTAGAGGAGTTCTCCAGAATATAAGACGACGACCTTGTTAGAGTTGTAAGCATCAACAAATTATTGTACGCTCTCTTTACAAACTTCATCTAATAGAGGAGTTCAAATAGATGAACAATTATGTGATTTACGATGAGAGAACCACAATTCCAAGGTTCATTTCTTTCCTTCAGCTGCATAGAGTGCCTTGATTTCCTCAACGTCGTCGTAGCTGCCGAGGAAGATCGGAGAGCGCTCGTGTATCTTGGTCGGAACCAGGTCAAGGGCCTGTCAAGATGGATGTTAAAATCAATTACCAATCAATTCAAAATCGACTCACAAATGAAAAGAAATTAATCCTGTCTTGGCTTGCAAGTAATGTTCAATGTTTTTTTGTCAATTATCAATCTTAGCAACAAACAAGGTGAATCGTTATTTATAGATGTGATAAATTGACATTTTAACAACATAACATATTCGACAAACAATTTTAGTAATAGATTGCCCGATTAACAATTCGGTTTGATAAATCTTCGAAGTTTTCTGTAGGTACGAGAAATTGTCTATATTGCACAAAGTATACTTTGTCGGCACAAAGCTTCATGACAGAGTGTGGAGCAGAGTTCTATAATTTCTGTCAGCGGCTGCCTATTCCGGCTACCCTCAGGGCCGGCCCTGATTTTTTGTATGAATCGGCTTTATACACAGAAAACTAGCAAGTTATTTAACCATTTTCATTCAACATATCAACAAATAAGAAATGTGCGAGAGTCAATACCCGTTCCTTGCCAGTGAAGGACTGACCGCCTGCTTGTTCCAACAAGAACGACATTGGGAAGACTTCGTAGAGAACCCTAGTTAACACAAGTTAAACCAAATGCGTGACTTAAGTCCATAAACTTAAACCTGAAGCTACAGAACATGATACAAGGCTTCCATGACTGTTTCAAATGAAAATGAAAGCTGTAATTGCGCTTGACATACCGCAGTTTCCCGTTTGGGCTCTTCTTATCAGCAGGGTACAAAAAGATACCGCCATACAGCAATGTCCGATGAACATCAGCAACCATGCTGTTAACCATGACGATAAATCATAACTATCACTACTTACTGAACGAAACAGAACAGAATCATATGTCAAACACAAGAACGGGATGAAGGATCAACATTCAAATTCAACAGAGGCAGGTCGTTCATATAGAAAAACCAGATTAAACTTCTACGATGAGAATCCACGGTACCTTCCAATGTATCTTAGCGACTTCGGGGATGAACCATCTTCCGGGTACTTGCACTTTTGCACATACCTGAAGCCAAAAAGGTCAGAAATTTTCAACGCTGGACATCAAAATAAGAACTATTATTGAGGTTGACATACTTGGCTGTCGGGCCATCCCAATTTTTGGCGTTCCCTTCATTCACTGAATAGATCTTTCCTTTCTTTGGAATCTGGGGAAAGAAGCAGATATGTACTGAACGTTGGACACTACGATAACACATCTCATTTACTACATTCTCATCAAAATGACATATTCACTATATATATGCGCGCACACGCACACAAAATTTTTGGGACAATAGATGAGAATGTAGTACGTTCTCAAGTAGCACACGAATTATCATAGCAACATTCAGATATAAAAGAGGTTGAATTCCTTCCGTGTGTTACAGCACGAGAAATACCTGGATGTCCGGGTGAGTTAGTATGAACTCCCCGAGAGAAGGATCAAGGGTGAACCCATGAGCTCCAGATCCAGTGCTTATCACCAACTGTAAAACCATTACATTCCCAAATAGTTAAAAGCAGTGTCCTGCAAATCTGGACTGCAGGCAACGAAAATCCACAAGAAAGATGGTGTTTTGTATACCGTGCAAGAGCTTCCGTACATGCAGTAGCCTGCTGCAACCATATTCTTTCCAGGTTGCAAGACATCGTCAAGAGAAGGTTCACCATCTTTTACCACATAAATCCCAAAAATCTGATAAGACAAATGTTTCGCAGCATAATACTGAGTTATTCTGGAACAAATGATTCAATTGCATAGATTTTGTCAGTAGTCTTTTGATGCAATAATAAATAATTAATAAGAATGAGGGATTGTACCGTTCCAATGGAAACAGCACAATCAATGTTAGACGAACCATCCAGTGGATCGAACACAACACAGTACCTGCTCCAGTATGAGTTCAAAGCATTATTCAGACAGACAGCCTTGAGTTACAAGTCTCAAAAACAAACATTCATTGGAACAAGCTCTGATAACAGGCATAAAACATAGACAATTACTTTCCACGCAATTTTGGCTCCACGAAAATCGCCTCTTCATCTTCTTCTGAAACAAGAATAGACTGCCACAAAACCCAAATTGTTATCAATATCGGTCCTTCAAATTCATCTAACGCAAACATTAAAAAGGAAAATTTTGATGACTTACGGTTCTGCCACTGCTAACCAGAGCCTTAACAAAAACTTCATTTGAAAGAACATCCAGTTTCTTTTGCTCTTCACCCTATAACGGAAAAATCGAACAATTTCACGTTATAGAATAACCCCAATATAGTATATTCAATATAAATAGATATCAAATACTTACCTGAACGTTGGTCTCTCCAGCAAGCCCGATAAGTTTGGCCAGACCAGCCTGCCCAAGTCAAAAATTTCCAGATTAAAATCCCCACTTCCACAGTGCCAGTCAGTTCCCCAAAAACAGAGAAAAGCCATGCATACAAAAGCTACAGTACCAAGTTAAGAATGGAAAATATTTTCTATTGTATTCGAGCGATATTCTAATTTAATCCAAACTACAATAGCAAGATTCGAACTTGGGTGGAGAACACGACTACACTGCTCTAATCAAATTGACTACGTCATGACAATGATTCGAAAACTTTCATTCCAAGAACAAATTTGGCATTCAATATAATCTTTGAGGAAAATGACACTATAACAAAGAGAGAGACCTTGTTGACTGCAGAGCAGACAAACTTGCAGCCAAGAACAATATGATTGAGCAAGATAGTGAAGTCACCGCGCGACTCAGGGCGCTTGGACTGCTCATTCAGCACGAACCTCGTTATGGTCATCAAGTCCGTCCGGTGAGCATCGGCTGCGTGATCCATTTTTTTCTCTGCTGTCGTTGCTATTCCTCTACCAAACGCACTGTCGCTTAGAACCTCCAATAACAAACCCCCAAACAGCTGACCAAGGGCTAATTATATAGAGTTTGGTTATTCTCACTCTCTCTCCATCCGTTTTTTTAATGAAATTATGGATTACAAGTTTGTCTATTTATAAAATGTGATCTAAGGATCTTAAAAATATATAATAGTGATCATTTAATATTACGGTGTAGTTGTGTATTTTTTTACTTAATTTCTAACTGAGAAATCTTAGGTCAATTCTCGTTAATAGCATGGCTTTGCCTATCCCTCCTCCTCAGAGGTGAATGGAAAACTATAAGGAGAAAAAAGGAATGAAAAATGTAAGGAGGAAAAAATGGTTTGGTTTGGATTGGATTAGAAGGAGGTGGTGGTGCTGGATTCGAGGGCTAATGGATTGGGGAAGGGAGGCTAATCCGGCACTAATGGAAGTTTCGGCAGACACGTGGAGGGTTGTGATGGGAGAGTGAGGTATGTGGTTGTCACTAAAGATAACGCCTGTCGTCGTTTTCTTTCTGATTCGGCGGTTACCAGGTTTTTGTCTCTTCTTTCTCCATCATGGAAGAAAGGGACGAGGTTGCCTTCATTCCAAGCAACTATTCACACTTTTCTCAACAAGTTGCCTTTTTGCATGGAGGTACTAATTCTTTTATACAATAAATCGGACGTCTTCCTTCTTTTCTTCTTATGCATTAAGTATGAAATTTAGGTTCAATTTTCATTAAAAATAAATTTAAAATACATTATTATGGTTAGTCCAGTGCGAGGTTTTGTCCATTTCTCAATCCCTAGTACAGATAATATAATTTGTTAAAAAAAAAAAAAAAATGTAGCACGATGATCTAAACTAAGATTCTAAAAGCCATTAGACCCTTGTCGGGAAGCGGACTAGAGCCTAACTCCTAGGCAGATTAAGCTGATTTTTAAATAAATTTACAATATATTGTATAAATAAGTCTCTTGCTATAATAATATATATATATATATATATATAATTGTGTCGGAATACATAAATTGCAAAATAAAATGATATATAGATTATTAAATATTAGAACATATTGAAAACATGAGAAACAAGCATATGATGAATGTTCATCCAAATCTTCAACAAGTCTCTTCTATTTATTGAAAAAAAAAAAATTAATGCAAAATAAAAGTTATGTGTTTTTTGTCTAAGTGAGAGTCACAACCTATGTAAGTGCCTAATTGGGTATAGGCGGAGACAGACGCCTAAGCAGGTTTAGGCGCCCTTTATTAATTTTAAACACCAAGGGTTAATGGGGGCAATGGTTAGTCACCTAATGCTTAGGTGAGACCTAGGCAGCTCTAGGCAGAGAATTTTATAACATCATCAAAATTGTCTACATTTTATGTTACTTAAAAAAAAATATGCAAAAAATGAACTAAACTAGATGCGCTAACCATTCGATTAACATTGTTAAATATTAATGTTTAATCAAAGAATATTGTTGAAATATCAAGGCTGTAACAACATGGTGTAATTTATCAAAAGTTGTGACATCCCACATCGCCCAGGGGAGTGATCCTTAAATGTATATTCCAATCCCTACCTAGCACGAGGCCTTTTGGGAGCTCACTGGCTTCGGGTTCCGTAGGAACTCCGAAGTTAAGTGAGAAGGGGGCTAGAGCAATCCCATGATGGGTGACCCACTGGGAAGTTGCTCGTGAGTTCCCAAAAACAAAACCGTGAGGGAATGGTAAGCCCAAAGCGGACAATATCGTGCTACGGTGGCAGAGCGGGCCCGGAAGTGATCCGCCCCGGGCCAAGATGTGACAATTTGGTATCAGAGCCAATCCCTGGTCGGAAATGTGTCGACGAGGACGTCGGGCCCCTAAGGGGGTTGGATTGTGACATCCCACATCGCCCAGGGGAGTGATCCTTAAATGTATATTCCAATCCCTACCTAGCACGAGACCTTTTGGGAGCTCACTGGCTTCGGGTTCCTCGGGTTCCGTAGGAACTCCGAAGTTAAGTGAGAAGGGGGCTAGAGCAATCCCATGATGGGTGACCCACTGGAAAGTTGCTCGTGAGTTCCCAAAAACAAAACCGTGAGGGAATGGTAAGCCCAAAGCGGACAATATCGTGCTACGATGGCAGAGCGGGCCCGGAAGTGATCCGCCCCGGGCCAAGATGTGACAAAAGTAATATAAGAAAATTTGGCGATCTTCTCCTCCACATATTAGTCTTCCATTTTTACAAACATGATTCATTTATTTATAATATACCATTAGGCCATCTCCAACCGAAAGGGGGCCAAAGGGCCATATTTAGCTCTATAGCCTTGCAAGAAAATTTTTTTTTACATGAATAGTGCCAGGCCATATTTTATATCATCTCCAACCGAGAGGGCTAAAGGGCTATAGGACAAAACATAGCCCTTTGACAAAAAAAAAACTCATCTCCAACCAAGGGGGCTATTTTTTAGCCCCCTCAATAGTTTATTATTTTAATTAAATTAATATGGTTAATTGAATTAAAATACCATATTAAAATAATATTTTCAAACATATTTTGAGTATCACTTGTAGCTAAGGTTTTTGGACATAATTGAATTAAACTACCATATTGAAATAAAATGAGGTAAGATAGTATGGAATGGTGAAACGGATTTAAGAAATGGTGCAAGAATAACTTAGGTATTTATAGAAAAAAAATTAATTAATTTAAAATTTCGTCTAAAAAGCTTTGTGATTTATCATAAGATTAAATTATGTTAATGCCAAAAGCACCTAACAAATGGCGCTAGAATGAACCGCTTCATAAAATTAAGGACTCGTTTACTAATCCGTAATCAGATTGAGGGGAATTGAATTGAGAAGAAATTGGATTGTGGAGGAATCATAATTAGATTCCTATTAAAGTTGTTTACTAAACTAGCTGGAATCAGAGTAAAAATGATATTAGTTTCGTATAACTTGTTTTCTAATTCACTTGAATCGGAATTAAAACTAGCTTGACTACTAAGTTGCTCTTGTTAAAATACATTATTCATGTAATAATTAATAAAATTCAAGTTTATATAGATAACCATATATAAACATTTTATCTATATAAAATACATCTATATACAGTTTATTTGTATAAAAATATTCTTACAAATAAAATAAAATATATATATATATATATATATATATATCCATATAATAACATTTATCCAGATAAAATTCATCAATTATCTCTTCTTCCGAATCTCCAATCATTTCTTTCCCCAACCTGCACAGCCCCCTCCCACGCCTCCTCCTTTGTTCACACCCTACCATGCCTTCCCCCTTTTCTTTCCCAACCCTTCCCATCAACTCCCGTTTTCACAAGGCTTCCATGCCTCCCCCTTTCCTCCTTATCATCTTCTTCCCCAACCCCAACAACTTCCCATATTCACATATCCCTCCCACTGCCTCCTGTATTCACATGTCCTCCCACCACCTCCCAAATTGGTGGATTTCTGGAGAAGACGAATTGAGGACAATCAAACTCTGTGCAATTCTGTTTTAGCTCGTATCATTACACCTTCGTAAACACGCCATAAGTTTTGTTGTTTTATTGGAAAATGGAATGGAGGAGCTTTTGGAATTTCAGGTTGAAAAATGGAATGGAATCAAGAAATGGTACTGGGTGGGCTACTGCATTAGGCTGGCTGGCTGGCTCATTTTGGCTAGCATGCTGGCCTGGTGTTTGATTTTTGGCCGGGGTGGCCCACAAAATCTTTGGCCTAGCCCTCAGTTAGAGATGATTTTTGTGTCTTAACAGGCTATATTTTGGCTTATAGCCTTTTAGCCAGGTCAGTTGGAGATGACCTTAGATGATTAACATATTTCGAATTTGGTTAATTTTTTGTTGAATAATTCATAAAGGGTAAATGAAAAAACAAATCGTTCATATCATCGCGCAACACTAAAAAGTAGGAAAGAGATCCCCAAGAGAAAGGGGAAAGAGAGAACGCGCAAGCATTGTGAGTCTTGGGACCCTGACTAAACTATATGTCCGACCTCATTTGGCACGTCGGACTGTACTGACTATTTCATTTAGACTGACTAATTTGTGCATTGGATAATATTGACTAATAATCAGGCGTTTGTGGCAGTGTCGAATTAATTTGTACATCAGATAGTATGTCGGACTATAATAATTTTTCACTTATTAATTGATGTTAAAATGAAAAATAATTAAGAAAAAATAGAAAAAATATAATTAATCATAGCACAGACAAAATTAAAAATTAAAAACAAAAACAGAAAAAAAAGAAAACAAAAACCCAGATTTCTCTCGATTTCCTTTCTTGACCATTTTCTTCACTACGCATCAAATCTCATTCTCCCATACAAATCTTACCCTCTTGCCCACTAATTGAAAATGGGTATTATGCAATTGAACAAGGATTTTGAACCTTTAAAAAAAATTTGAACTAAAATAAATAGAAAAAATTGCTCAAGCAGGGCATTGCTTTCTTTTTTGTTTCTGGTTTTTATTCTGTTGTAGAAATTAAAAAAATGAAATAAATAAAGGGTGAGAATATGGAAGGAAAAAGAGAAGGATTGCTCTGCAGTGCACTGGGTAATCTCTTTGAAGTCTCCCTAAACATTCTAGATAGTCTTTGCTTGCGAAGATCTGAACAGAAAATAGAGAAAGATAGGGGACTAAGGTTAGCGGCAATTGGCTTTGGAAATTAATTATAGTAAATATTGTAAATCTGTAAAATAGTTATTTGTTTACCTTTTATGGTTTGTTTTCCTTGATTGTAGGCATTAGTTTAGGATCAGGAATGTACCTATATATCTTGTAACCCTAGCTTTCAGTGAATACAAGAAAAACCATTCTACTATATTACGTTTCTTAGATGGTACCAGAGTGATCGATCTAGGAAAACCAGGACAGAAATTTAAACCCTAGCAACCATAGCCATGGGTGACAAACCAGAAAAGTCAACCTCTTCAGGCATGACTTAGCATCAGAAGTGGGAAAACCCTAATCATCCACTTTACCTTCATCACTTGGATCAGCCTGGCACCATTCTTGTTCCGTAACCACTTGTGAAAGACAACTATGGCACATGGGCGCAATCCATGACCATGGCCTTGATGGTCAAAAATAAGTTAGGGCTGGTTGATGAAACAATCACGAAGCCAACTGATGCACAGGTTGAAGAATTACAGCAATGGACCGGTGCAATAATCTGGTGAAAACATGGTTGCTCGGTTCCATGTCAAAAGAAATCTCAGGAAGTGTCAGACACTGCAAGGACGCACGGCAGATATGGCTTGACCTGCAAGAAAAGTTTTCTCATGTGAACATCATTCAACTGCTTCACATAGAAAACGAAATTCATAATTGTGTGCAAAGCAACATGACGGTAAGTTCTTATTTCACCAAACTCAAAGGCCTTTGGGATGAACGTGATGCCTTATGTTCAATCCCGACATACCATTGTGAAGCGAGGAATGAGATAACATCATATGTTGAGACTCAGAAAACAATGAAGTTCCTTATGAGTTTAAGTGACTCATATGCTACGGTTCGTAGCAACACCCTCTTGCTGGATCCATTGCCAACTGTTAACAAAGCTTATGCGCTTGTTCTTCGTCATGAAAAACAAGTCGAAGTGTCAAATGGAAAGAGCAGCACCATGCAACCTGAAGCTGCCGTGTTTACAGTGAAAAGTGCTGGTCGAGAACCCGAGACAGAAGATGGTAGTCAGCGATGCGCCAAATGCAACATGACCAACCATAGCACCAAGAATTGTCGTGCTCATCTCAGGTGCACATTTTGTGGTTAGAAAGGACACACTTTCGACTTTTGTCGCAAACGAAAAGCAGCGGCTGAAACTGACCAAAGTCGGCCTTCCAAGGGCAACCAAGTCACGGCATGTGACAAGAAGGACACAATGCCCAACTTCCCTTTTTCTCCAAATGACTGCAAGCAGATTCTTCAGCTTTTGAACAAGAGCAAATCCTCATTTGCTAATCAAGTGGGTAATTCTTCGAAACATAAAGAACTTTCAAGTAAAGCATTTTCTTTTGTGCGTAATGGAAAGCAAATCATTTGGATTTTGGACAGTGGTGCCATGGACCACATCGTATGTAGTCCTGAGTTTCTCACGTCCTCAAAACGTGTTGAAAATCATAGTGTTGAATTACCAAATGGTTCCCTTGCTACCGTAACCCATGTCGGCAAAGTGGTCTTCTCTCCCAACCTTATCCTTGACAATGTTTTATGTGTACCATTGTTTAGGTTAAATTTAATATCCATTAGCAAGTTAGCCTATGATTCCCTCTACATCACCATTTTTCTCAAACAATTTTACGTCATACAGGACCTACGTTTGGGGAAGATGATTGGGACGGGAATTGAACGGAAGGGACTCTACTATCTCAAACCACCAAAGAAGAGATCCTGCAACACCATAACCACCATGAGCTCTCCGTTTTGGCACCAACGCCTTGGGCACCCATCACCTTGTCCTCATTACTTCCCTTTGTGCACAATAAATCGTGTGATTCAAATAAATGTTTAATTTGCCCATTAGGTAAACAAACCAGATTGTCTTTTCCCTTGAGTTCTATATCTACTCGTTCATGTTTTGAATTAATACATATTGACATTTGGGGTGGTTATCAAGTTCCTTCCCTCTTAGGTGCAAAATATTTTCTCACCATTGTTGATGATTACACAAGGTGCACTTGGGTTTATTTGATGAAACACAAATCTGACACACAAGATCTTCTTGTTCAATTTATTCACATGATTGAGAATCAATTCAACACAACAGTTAAGGTGATTCGAAGTGATAATGGTCCCGAGTTCAAACTTGCCACATTTTACAAACTCAAAGGGATCCTTCACCAAACCAGTTGTGTCAACACACCACAACAAAATGGTGTTGCTGAACGCAAACACAGACATTTGTTAAATGTTGCTCGAGCCCTTCTTTTCCAAGCCAATCTTCCTAAGCATTTTTAAAGGGATTTAAGGGGATGCCATTCTCACTTCGGCCTATATTATCAATCGTACACCCACACCTCTTCTTCAAAGGCAAACACCATATCACAAATTGTTTCACAAGGCACCAAGTTACATGCATTTACGTGTTTTTGGATGTTTATGTTTTGCATCAACCCATGCACAAAAACCCTCTAAATTTGATCCTCATGCACGATGATGTCTTTTCTTTGGGTACCCTTATGGTCAAAAGGGTTACCGCTTGTTTGATCTCACACTTAAAAAGATTTTTGTGTCACGGGATGTCACATTTTTCAAAGACCATTTTCCCTATCAATTATCCCATACTTCCGCTGCTCCCACTATCAGTTTTACTCCACCTCCCATAGAATACTATTTGCCATCGTTTGATCTGTCCCCTACTCTCCTTCATTCACCTACCATAGAACCCTCTACTGAAGTAGGCTCTGCCATTGTCACCATTCCACCTTCTTTACCCGTTGAGACCCCTTCACCTTCCTTACCTTCTCCATCACCATCACCTTCGCCTTCCCCTCCTGCTCAATCTTCTGCTGCACCACCGCTACCCCATCGTGGCACACGCCCTACCAAACCCTCGTCTTTCTTGTAGGATTTCAACGTCGAGACCTCTCTCCAGTCCTGACCTGTTTCTTCCTCGAATCTGGTTCAGTCTTCAGGTACTTCTCACCCTCTGTCTCATTACCTATCTTACCATCGCCTTTCTCCCATGCATAAACATTTTGTCACTAACGTCACCACCATCCGAGAGCCTACCACTTTTCTGCAGGCTGTCCACCATCCACAATGGCGTGCTGCCATGCAACACGAAATTGCTGCTCTTCAGGCCAACAATACTTGGTCTCTCGTTCCACTTCCCCATCACAAAAGTCGATTGGCTGCAAATGGGTGTACAAGGTCAAGCTTAAACCTGATGGGACCATCGAGCGTTACAAAGCCCGGTTGGTTGGCAAGGGCTATAGCCAAATAGAAGGGGTTGACTATCGTGAAACCTTTGCTCCGGTTGCCAAGTTAACTACTGTTCGTGTGCTCCTTAATGTTGATGTTGTACGTCAGTGGCATTTGCACCAACTCGATGTCAACAATGCCTTCTTGCATGGTGATCTTGATGAAGAAATGTACAAGCAATTACCTCCTAACTTCGGACGAAAGGGAGAGACTCGTGTATGCAAGCTACACAAATCCTTATATGGTTTAAAGCAAGCCTCAAGACAATGGTTCATCAAACTTTCCACCGCTTTCAAGGCTACCGGATTTCATCAATCATGGTCTGATTATTCCTTGTTCGTCCGAAGTCAGCAAGGTAACTTCATTGTTTTGTTGGTATACGTTGATGATGTGATTCTAGCAAGAAATAATCTGCAAGAAATTGAAGCAACGAAGCAGTTTCTCTCGTAACAATTCAAATTGAAAGACTAAGGCCAACTTAAATATTTCTTGAGGATAGAGGTTGCACAGTCCAAAAATGGCATCGCCAATGAAAATATGCATTGGATATATTAGATGATGCGGGATTTTTGGGTGCCAAACCTTCACAATTCCCTGTGGAGCAAAATGTTTCTCTTACACAGGCAGAAGGAGAACTTCTGGTTGATGCTTCATCATATAGGAGACTTGTGGGTAGGCTAATCTACCTGACCATAACAAGGCCGGACTTAGCCTATGATGTGCACATGTTAAGTCAATTTATGGAAAAGCCTCGACAACCATACCTTGAGGCGGCACACAAAGTTCTTAAATACATAAAGAGTGCACTGGGACAAGGCATATTTTTGCCATCCAAGGGATCCTTGCAGTTAAGGGCATTTTGTGACACTAACTGGGCTAGATGCAAAGACACAAGAAGATCGATAACAGGATACTGTATTCAACTTGGTTAAGCACCGATATCCTGGAAAACAAATAAGCAAACCACTGTCTCTCATTCCAGTGCAGAAGCCGATTATCGTTCCATGGCAGCCACATGTTGTGAGATCACATGGTTAAAGAACATTTTAAGAGATTTAAAGGTGATTCATTCACAACCAGTCACGTTGTTTTGTGACAACCAAGCAGCCATATACATTGCTTCGAACCCGGTATTTCATGAAAGGACAAACCATATAGAGATTGATTGTCATTTGGTAAGAGAGAAGATTCAAGGAGGACTGATTCGTACGACATACATACGAACAACTGACCAACCAGCAGACATCTTCACCAAACCGTTGAGTTTTACACAGTTTGAAACATTGTTCAGCAAGTTAGGTGTTATTAACATACACTCCAACTTGAGGGGGAGTGTTAAAGAAGATATCTCAGATTAATTATAGTAAATATTGTAAATCTGTAAATTAGTTATTTGCTTACCTGTTATGGTTTGTTTTCCTTGATTGTAGGCATTAGTTTAGGATCAGGAATGTACCTGTTTCCTATATATCTTGTAACCCTAGCTTTCGGTGAATACAAGAAAAACCATTCTACTATATTACGTTTCTTAGAGGAATCACTCCGATTGCTGCCATGGTTGGTTGGTTAGAAGGAAAGAAGAATGAGGAACGAAGAGAGAGACGAAGAAGCCGACTAATTATAGACCGGATAAAATAAGTGAGTCCAAATAATTAGTCCGCCGACTATTTAATACGAAATTGCACCAAACAACTGGCTTGATACTACTAATCCTATCCGTTACTTTATACGATGTGCCAAACAAGATCGTTGTGTTAATTTATCACATTGTACCATCAAACTCACCAAATGTCAGGTGATCTGACAAGAAAGTTAATTAACAATAATTGGGTAAATTTTAAGGGAATTTTGAATAAAAAATTTCTCACAAAACAAAAATTTAATAAAAAATGCCTAATGAATAATTCTTAACCATTAAGTATAAAATAAACAGCACCCCCAACAGGCAACAACAACCAAAACCAAGGCCCAGCTTGTTGGGCTTTGATCACATGGATGTTGTCATTTTCATTAAAAAAAATTTACCGAGTGTTTTTGTCATTTTCAGTTTTGAGTATGAATATTTTTTTTAACAAACGACATTATTTACATTAAATTGAATATGATATAGTACAAAAAAATGTGGTAAGTAAAGCATTTACGCTCGAACCAAGACAAGTATAATTTCTGTTATAGTACTAAAAAGATCAAATCTTTTTAGGGTTTACGGGTTAGATTTTTTCTGTTAGGGTTTACATGAAAGGCCAGATTGATGCATTACATTTGCTGCCTGCAATTATAATTTCTTGTAAAGAATTTCAGTTTGGATTTTTTCTTTTTTTGTTTTTATATGATAAAATTTGTAAACATAAACTAGGTGCATTGCTCTGTTTGATTGCTGAATTATATGAGGGATTGTAACTGAAACTTTTGGTCTTATTTTTTTGTAATTCATGCTTTGGTTTTAGAAAGGATGGTGCTATCCACACATCTCTTTTTATCTTCCACACAATCTTGTTAATTTCTGTCATTTGATCATCTTCAATTCTTTGAACCCGACGTTCGAAAGTTAAGAATGTGTGGAAGGTATACAAAGGTGTGTAGATAGCATCACCCTTTCAAAAAATGAGTGAAATTTTTCGGCCTTTTTGTGAGATTATGCTTTTGCTATCTGAAAAAATACTGAAACTTTCTCGCTTTATGTAAAGTTAGCTTTTTTTACTTGGAAGGGGACCTAAACTTCTGGGTTTTTTTGGTAAGATTATGCTGCTGTGTTTTTCTGAGAAAAGACTGGAAGTTTTGGGCTTTACTTAATATTATGCTTTGTTATGTTAAAAAGAACTTAAATTTCTGGGCTTTTTTGTAAGATTATGCATTGCTTGCTGAAAACGACTGAGAACTTTGGCCTGGAATTCGATGCCAGAAAAGAAGAAAACATGTAAGAAAGCGGAGGGATCGAATGCGGATCAAGTTGGTTCCTTCACTAAAGTGGCTCAAAATATTCATGATGTAAGTATTCCTTCTTTTCCCTTATTCCTCTTCATTAATCTATGGTTTGTTTGTAGTTAGTTAATGTGACTTGTTTGATCTGAATATGTTGTCAGGAAAATATGATGCTCATGCAAGTTTATTCCACAACCAGGACTGAAAAGGTTGTCTTTTTGTCAATCTGATTTGGCTAAACTGTTTTGTTTTTGATGATTTAGTTTGTTTAATTACTTCGTTATATTATCTGCAGAGGAGGCTCGCAAGAAGACAGTTCCCTGCGCTCGCTGTGGTGGCACGAACACAACGTTTCGTTACTTCAATCATGAGGAAAGACACACCTAAGTGCCATGATTGTAACAGAGCGTGGGTTGTAGGTGCAAAATTGAGATGATATTAATAGGATTGGGACAGTACGGTAGTACAAAGATGCCAAAATCTCAAACGTGAGGAATGTCAAGCTACTGACTGTTAAGGACAAGGTTCGAATTATGTAGTATGGTTGCAGGTATGTTTTAGCTGAAACTCCATGCATACGTTCACCATCTAACGGTTAGATATGTTCATATATGATATAACGAGTCGATGGTGAATGCGTTAAATACATGCATGTACGGTAGCCAAATCCGGATATTTAATGCTATTTATGCATATATGCTATTCCGTAAGCAGTGTAGAACTTCTATAGGCAAAATTGTAAAAATGGGAAATAAAAAAGAAGCTTGTAGCTTTTAACCTTGCAACAAGGTTCAGGAGAAGGGATTACATGTATAACAACAGCAATGCAGTAAAAATCATTACAATATTTCGACGAGACAGACTCGATGTTTGTTTATTGAAGTCCTTCCCAGGAACTGATAGCTCCTCGACTCCACAACAAAGGTGATTATATAGATGAATTTTACAATTTGAATAGACAATAAACTTGCACGAGATCTTTTTCCCCCTCCTTTCAATATGTTGACGAATCAAAGATCGAATTGATTGCTGAAGCTGCAGCATGTACAGAGGATGCCATCGACACTGTCCACGTATTGAGACTGACGAAAACGTTAGATGAACACTCTTTGTATCTTAAGGGTGGCACTTCAAACCACAAGCTCATCCTTTTGGCTTGCAATATTAGTTCTCCTGCTTCAGCAATGAAAGTACGACAAACGATACCCAAATAAGATTCTCAAACAACTCAGACTATGCTAGGCGGGTCACCTACCCAATTGCAGACAGCACGGGGCCAGCGAGTTCTTATGCAGTCCACCAGAGGTGCATGCTGAGCAGGCTCCGGCTTAGCAATTTCTGTGACTTTCCCTCCAGATTCATTACCACTAGAAGCTGAGGTCACTACCACATCTGTCATGTATTCTTCAGGAGTCCACCTTGGAGGTACTGACACCCTCAATTTTGTGAGCCTAGGTCTTTGAACTGGAATCTCGCCTCCCGAGCTTGTCTGGCTTCCATTTAGGTCAGATTTTGCAATTCCATTAAAATGGTAAAGATCAAACACCTTCTTACCCATCAATCCAGTTGAATCCTTTAGGCCTCCTAAGCTCTTGTCCAAATCCAAAATGACCTGCCAGAATTCGCTCCATACAATAAATCCTGTGCTGCAGAGGAGGTCAACCTTCTCAGTTGGAAGTTTTACGTTAGTTTCCCTAAGGACTTGATGAAAGCCTTCTACACTAATAAAACCACCGCCGCCGCTCTGATCTTGTGCGTCAAAAGCTTTCCGAATCTGTGATTCCCTTCCTTCCAGCTCATTCTCATCTTGGACAGTGGTATCAAGAGAAAAAAGGACTGTATAGTGAGACTCGCTTCCAACTACCCAGATTGGCCATTTTGGACTTTTCAAATACTGACCAACCTTACAGAAATTTAGGGATTCTAACAGAGTGAGGAATCCAACTTCCACAGTTTTGGATATGCCTTTTAAAGACATGCCACCACCCAAATCCATCTTTCCATCGAAAACATTAGGGACTGCCTGCCCGCAGAGCAATAAGTTCACAATTTCCTGTTCCATAACATACAACGCAGAACAATGAAATTTTAATGCAAAGTTCATAAAGAGAATAGCAAATGGATCAAGTACTGAAGCACTGGGCCAAAAGTGGAACTCATTCATATGGATGCATACCTGTGAGGCATGGCCAAACGGAGCAGTGACAAGGGGTAGGCTGGGGTCGTCCCTATCAGATTGAACTAAGTCCTGCAGTAGAGTAAGTTCAATAAATTAGTTTAGTTAACAAAAAAATATCACTGCATTACTGAATTTAAGTGTACAGTGTTCAAAAGAGCTTTCAAGCTTAAAAAACATACCAGTCCACGAGAAAGTAAAGCAGAAATAAGGAACAGCAGTGCCCCCATACGACTTTGAAAAGCAGGAAGCACTGCTTGGAGCCTCTGAAATGCACTTTCTTGTGTTGTGTATGTGCTAACTCTTAGCACTTTATGCAAATCAGCAGCCGATTCGATTGAAAGACCTTCAAGTGACTTGGTTATTACCTGTCAAAGCAGAAATATAAAGGGTCAAAGCTTAATTCAAACCAAATCCATATGAATATTCTGCAAGTGCATCATACATTATTCTTATCAGGAGAAAAGAAAAAAAAAAAGTGCATGAATCACTAGCTCCAGTTCACTTACTTCATCATTCAGTCTGTCTTCAGACCTCTCAGTTTCTTCTCCAATAACACTCAAAGTCGCAATCACCGCCCTTTTGTTGCTTCCACATAAGAACAATATCTCACCCATACTTCTAATAAGTACTCTGTCAAAAGGACAAAGTGTTGGTTTCAGCAACATGAATTCCCATGAGTCAACTTAATCAATCATGAAAAATATTATCAAATTACCAACATGAATCAACATAGGGTCAAATAATTTTCATACAGCGAGGATGCAAGAAGATGGTGCTTAGAACTTTCATGAAAATTTTCTTATAATCCTATTTCAAACCGGGTTGAGACACATATCAGGCAGTCGTCTTTTTCTTCCTTTCAGCATGATTCGGAAATATAAGGATTCACTCAAGGTTATGGTTTTTGGCTCGGTTGGTGGTACATGGGAAGGTTAACACCAGCAATTTGCTCCAAGGACATGGGCTGGGATCCTTTTTATGCCCAGATTGGTGTATTTATGCAAGAGTTTGGGGGAGAGAGTGGATCATGTTTTCTTATCTTGCCCTTTTAGTTGTAAGTCGGGGTGCTTTTTATTAACCAGAGTAAAGTTTATTGGTTGGTGACAAAAGACTGTTTTGTTTGTTTGCTGAGAAGTTAATTATTGGGTGGTGGAAGGAAGGCTTAACAATACATGGGTTGTTTGGGGTTGGCTATTATTAAGGCTATTTGGTCAGAAAGGAATCAGCGGATATTTGAAGATGTTGGGGGGATGGAAGTGGAGGAGGTGTGGAAGTAGTTCAAGTTTTGGGCAGCGCTTAGGGCTTCTGGATCTCGTCTTTTGGGTGAGATTCTGTATCTCTTAGTCTTTACGAATACCTCTTTATCCAATACTATGCCAAATAGAAAGAAAAAAAACATATTTGTGCCAATTTCAGAGAAAAGAAAATAATAATCCTAAAAGCAGAAGCCTTGCACATAAAAAGTTAAGGTATAATGTGAAAGCATAAAACAATTTCTGAAGAGCGCAAGGAGATAGTAAATCTTACAAAAGTTTAACATAAAAAGGTAAAGCGGTTACAAAAAGTAAGACTTACTAGTCATTAGCCTTGCACATAAAAACAACTGAAAAACATTTTTGCACATCCTATAAAAATGCTCTGATTTCTCCTTATACTTTATGTAGAACCATAAGTTAAACAATATTTTTCCAGTGAAATTAGTGTATGTTTACTAAGGAGGGAAAAGTTTGCAGTGTGTGCTTACAACTCAATAATGTGCAACAGAAATGAGTAAACCAGAATGGATGTACAGGAAGTGTCTGTGGCTTGTGCTAATTACAATATGAATAACTTAATGCATAAGCATGTTCAACCATCATATAAATTACCATGCAATGATTAATCACCTTGCTTTTGCATCTTCAGTTAGAGAGGCAAAATTATTTGTTGCAACACACTGACTATTAGACGGTGTCCTTGAACCCGTATTTTGATGCATGTTTGGTGCAACTTTACCTAATTCAGCTGGGTAGAAAAGTAGGTATTTGAGAACAAATGCCTGCACAACCAAACAGAAAATACTATTACCAGTCTAAAAGAGAATCATGGAATGCCTGTTAAGTCAATAACATTTTTTAAAAAGCACAAAGAAATATTAAATAATAATACTAATAAATTGAAGAAACATCAATTAAACCTAGGGGGTGGGTAGGGGCAAAGACACATATCTTATTACAATGACAGAAACATGTCTCAAAACCATCACATATTAAAAAAAGAAAAATTCTTCATATGACACATAGATATTAGGAAAAAAAAAAGAATAAAAGGCTCAATACAATCTTTTTGTTTCCTCCCACCGTAATTTCACTCACATCAATAAAATTGAGGAGTAAAAAAACTTTCTTATGAGAATAGCATGAAAATTGAGTTATATTCTTCATAATACAAAAGGTGCCCTTGATATTGCATGTGCAAAGCAAGAGAATTTTGAGCAACACCACATTATTAAAAGAAACACATAACATATTATGTTGAGAAATCAGGAAGTTACTTGAATGGCTGCTAAAACGCCACAGGGCCCACCTTCATGCTGCACTAGACCCATAGATGTTTCTGGATCAGGGCTAAACCTATAAAAAAAAGCTTTTTAAATTAGCCAAACAAGTGAAACAACCACAAATTTATTTTTCAATACCATAATAACAGTAAACAATGGATATCATATTAAGGACGTGATGAAATTCAAAGTGAGAAGAGAATTCAGTAAACTTGTTAAACATGGAGGCAAAATTTCTAACCAGGCAAAAGTTTCAACAAGTGATTTAAATATGTCCATAACTGGTGTCTTACAGAAGTGGTTCCGATAACTTATATATTATGGTAGCACAATTGGATGATGCACAAAGAAACCTAAGTTTTGAGCATAGAATCATAAAACTACAACAATACAGAACTGTTGAGTTGATTCAGTAAATTTAAATTGATTGTCTTCTGATGAATAAAGTATAAAGTAAACTAACTGGGGCACATGTGGATTAGTAGGAGCATGACCAGATATGAAGGTTTTTATCTCCATAACCTGAAAAAGCTAATAATAATCCCTTTCTCTGTTTGTTTTTGTTCTTTTCTTCCCATCATCATTCCAATGACATACTAAAAACAAAGAGGTGGGCCATAGTTTCAGTGAATTGAGTTTTGAAGGTCCAGTATAGAGTTTCTGCTAGCTAGCAAAGAACAACTAGAAGAACAAAAACTTCCATCCATTAAGTGTTAGCTTCGAGGGCCCTTTAAACTTTCAAAGAAGTGTAAAGATAAAAATGAAAGACAAATACTCCGGAAATGCATCGCCATGTTTTTGTCAATGCATGTCCCTATTAAATTATCAGCAAAATCATAAAACATTTCATGAAGATGTATTAATATCCTTATTCTTAAGTTCCTATCTCTGTCTGTGTAACGTGAGTCCAACCAGACACATAACCAATGCCATGGCCCAACACCCATACTCTATTTCAAATATGGATCCAGATATCCAGCTGATTGGATAGAATGCATACTTTTCTATAGTAAATCTGCCACATCATATCCTTTAAAGCTTTACTAAAAGTCTACAACCAAGTCAGCTTTTTCATGCTATGTGGGTAAAGATTGCATAAGCATGTGATGTGTGCCGCAGGGAAAAGTAACAAATGTGTGTAGGCGACCAAGTTTTTACCATTATACAACAATCATCACAATTAAGCTTAAGCTTTTTATCAACCTATATATTCCCACGCCGTTTGTTATATGTGGAATGCTCTCCAAAGAAAAAGTAAATGAGAGAAACAAGTTCCCTTGATGGATTATGCCGCCAAAAGCAATCAAAGACAACCTAAATCCATCAGAATTGGGGATTTCACTTCTTTGCTATCTTTTTTCTAAGGGAATGTGTCATTATCTTCCTCTAAATATACATTTTTCTTTCTTTTGAGAAGATCGTAGGACAGTTACTAGAAGGTGGAAACTCTAGATCATATCATGATCTCCACCATCTAAATCACATACTAGAAGGTGACTAAGAAAACTGCCCCGTAACTTCGGGAGAAGGGCTGTCCCTTCGCAAAGGGAGTCGCAGTGAACAGGTCCGGTCGACTGTTTACCAAAAAGCACAGTCTCCGCAAAGTCGTGAGACCATGTATGGGAGTTGATTCCTGCCCAGTGCAGGAAGGTCAAGAAAGGAAGGCTGGAATGCCAAAGGGCGTTTATTATTGACACCAATTCACCCAACCCGATAGTACATACCCATTTTGGGAGATAATAAATCTTCTAGGCATTTAGTCTGGATGCAACACAAAGCCAAGAATAAGGAGGTAAAAATTTTGGTCCTTTTGTGTATTTAAGAGTTAGTCCATCTCTTTCCATACTTTCCAACCTGCTTCTCTGATTTGGATGGCTAAAAGAAGGAAAAAGCTTTATGGAGTTAATGTCTACTAGTTTTTAGGGTAATTTAGAGTGAGCGTAACAAACGGATTTGGGAGAATCACAGTGCGCAGAGAGAAGAGGTTTTATGTGATAAAAGTCAGATTTTGGTCTTCACTTTGGGCTTTAATGTCCAGAGCTTTGGGATATTTTGTTTTCTTCTATTTTGGAAGATTCCAAAGTAGCTGTTCATTAAGAGTCAATTAGTGTCTTTAGAATTATGTTAAATAGATTTTATAATAAATACTCTGGCGGTACAACATTCTGTTCTCGTTAATACAGTTTTTATGATAAATTAATAACCTCTATGGGGTGACCCTTTCATGACAACACAGCTCCCACCCCTATGCCTGATACATCACATTCCACATTTACTCCCTTCTGGCTTTACCTTCAGGGATTCTCACCTTTGATGTTTTGGTTCTTTCTACTCATGACACTTTTCTTGTTTCTTTTGTTTGTGTCCAGCCAGTTGTGTGTGCGTTTTTAAGGCTTATCCGGCCTGATTCCACCTAGTGGCAAATTCAACCAACAGAGAAAGCAACCCTAGCCCTTAGCGCAAGCACTAAGTAAGTAAACTACCTTTGTGAATGAAACAATAACCTATGTCTCTTGCTATGTTTCTGCATTATGACACTGATTAAAAGACCCGCTAAAGTCATCAATTTTTTTACATAGCTGCTTACTTTTAAGAAGAATATTGCGGCTTACTTGCATATAAAATGCAAATGAAATGTTTTGAACATAGAAAACAAGAACCCTAGACCAGTCTACAAGATTATAACAAACTTGAAAGTCAGATGTTGTACGTGAACTCAACTCCCTACAAAGACAAATCTTTTTCTAATTCCCAGCCCCATCCCAAATGAACCGTTCCACTGGTGCATCAAAATACACAAACTTTACAAGAAAAGCCAGAAACTTTACAAGAAAAGCCATCAAAATACACACCTTATACCCTGATTACTCCACTGCGCAAGAATGCCCTTGGTAACCTCAGCCCCGAAAACCATCGAAAACAGCTGCTTTGCATCCTCTTCGCTCAACCCCTTTCCCAAATTCACTTGCTCCAAACTCAATTCCTTATCTTTCGTCACCACCTTTGGCGCCAAATCCGAACCGGAACCTGCAGACCCGGACAACACCTTGCTAGGTGAAGCCGAAGGCGAAGACTTCTTGGCGACCAGCATTCTCTTCTCAGCTGCAGCAGCCATCAGCTCTCGCTGAAGTCTGCGGGTCTTCACTTCCGACGGCTCTTCAGCCGGAGCTCCGGCGAGTCCGTCCCTGGGCTTGCTACGCTTGGGATCCGGAGGTGAATTCTGCATACTCATCCGTAGTGCCATTCGGAGGTCATCCTCCTCGTGATTCGCCATTGGAACTCTTTAGATCCAAGGCTCGACAATTAGGGTTCCAATTCCAAATCGCACAACAACCTTTGAGATTTGAGGAAGAAGGAGAGGAAGAATCGGAATTGGAATTCAAAACCCTCGATGGGAGGGTTAAACGTTACAAAAAGCAAGACATGGAAAGAACGGATTGAAAATTATGAGAGAAGACGAATTTCAGGCCATTTACCACGCGAAACGGTGCGTATAAGGTAGCGACAACAACCGTGAGTCTGAAATTACGATTTAGGTCTTCGTGTTTTGTGTTACGGACTTACGGTTTATAAAATGAGGATATTTTTATCAATTAGCATTGGTAGATAGGATAAGCGTTACATTAACGTGGCCGGTGATACCTTTCCTTTAATGGGAGCAAAGCAAAAGCCGTTTCCTGTTGGACGAATCCTTTTCCTTTTCTGTTACAGCTCGTATGCTACGAATCAAGAGAAAAGTGTTAAAATAATTCTTCAATTTTAACTCAATTGAAAAAATAATCTTTTAATTAAAAATTCATGATCATCGATCTCTTAACAGTTAACTTATCAAAATGTGCAATTATGATTGTTTTCGTCAATTCAATCAGAATGTCGTCAAATTGAGTCATGTTGGAAGAACTATTAATTTGATTAAGGTTGAGAGACTATTACTCCAATTAGATTAAAATTAAGAAACCATTACTCTAATTAGGTTAAAGTTGAAAAATCATTGCTACATTTTTCTCATTTGATTTTCTATATTTTCCCTTTGATTCAGCGTTTCGTGCGTGTCCCACAACTTAATTTGACAAAAAATTTAATGAAGTTAATAAAAGACTATAACTGCACGTTTTAATTAATTAAGACTTGTTATATTAGCACCCCACAAAATGTTGAATGCACCCCATATTAAAATTTACCCCACAAAATGTTGAATGCACCCCACTGATAGGAGCATATTCATGCGACTTAAATGGCTTGTTCTCGTACATTTACGTTATGTTTCTTTAGTTATTTTAGTTATTTATGCTTCTTTTGTGTGTTTTCAGGTTCTAAGGGCTTAGGGAGCAAGAAAGTGCATTTTGAGGCTATTTGGAGCATTTTTGGGCATGGATTGGATAGCTTATCCATGGAGCCAAAGTTTGGACGAATTTGAAGGCCTTATTTTCACTTTGGACATAAAACAAAGGGCCTAGCCCATTCTCTCTTAAACCAACCCTAAGGCCATGCATTTCCTTCCAATTCCAAAACCCACAATCACTTCAAAGGCCATGCAAATCCATATTCAACACCTTAAACTACAACCATGCATCATTACACCACCTTCTCCATCTTTATTCCACATATAATTCACCTTAGCTATCACATTCACACACATGCAATTACAAAACACCATCAAAGCCGTGCTTCCCCCTTTGTTCCCACCAAACACATGCACTCAAACAAAGCCAACCTAGCTAACCCTACATGCATTTTTTACTCACTCTTCATCATTGCATACATCACCAAACACTTCCATTGTTGCCGTGCCTTTCCCTTCCATTTTCTGCACCTTTCCTCCTTGCAATTCCACATGCTTTCATCATCATAACCCACCTACAATCCACCTAATTCACAAAGCTTTTCCGAACAAACAATTTCACCAAACACATGCACCAAAACCTTCAATGTCGTGGGTTCCCTTGCCTTTCCAGCATTCCCCTTGTGCAATTCCAGCTTTCCACCCACTTTCCTAGCTATTTTTCACATGCATTGCAGCCACATTCTCACCCACTCTCTCCCTATATAAACCACACACACTTCATTCATTTGATTCATTCACTCCCCATCTCAATTTCCATTATACATACCACAACACAAACACACACCATCTTCACATCCTGAAATTCCCTTCCTTGCCGTAGGTTTCTTTCCATTTTCTATCTTTCCTCATCCATTTTCATAATTCCCCAATCCATTCAACACACCAACAACATCCCTTAGACCTTGTGCCATAATAACGAAGAAGAGAAGAGTGCCTAAACGTTCATACAATTCAAGTTTGAGTTGTTGGAATGTTTAGGTGTTTCTTTGATTTCAAAGTTATGAGGAACTAAACCCCCCTTTAGCTAGGGGGTGATTCAAAATACATGTTTATGCTTGCAATATGAATTGATTACTTTTGGTTGGAATTTCATAAGTTGTGGATTCAATTTGTTTAACCGTTTGAATGAATATGACGCTAGAATGTAAGTGAGTTTCACCTAATAGTTACGAACTTATATTCACAAGTAGTGGAGGTTGCTTATAAACAATCGCGTTAAACGAATTCTTGGCATAAGTTTCATGGTATTCCATAGTAACGAATGCCTCGTCAATGTTTATGATTTCCGTTGGACTTAATGATCTTTGTTGAATGTCTCTATCATGCGTATTCCATAGTTAGGGACTTTGATTAAGAATAATTTGGTTGTAATGCGTATTCCATTCAATCCAACGAATCTAGGGAAATCTGAAAGTTAATTTAAGCGGACCTAATTAACTTGGAGCATTGAGTTTCATAATTTATCGAAAGACCAACCGAAAATCAATCTTGTATGCAAGTGTAACATGTGTGGAGAAAAACCCCTTAGCTATTTCATCATCCATATTTTCATCACATTCATCTTTACTATCTGTTTTAAATTATAATCTGTCCGTTTAGTTTAATCTCGTCCAACCACAATCCCCCCCTATTTTGTTAAGTCTTAATCGTTTGATTTGTCTTATTTTATGTTTTTAAGTATTTGGAATCTTTTGAACTTGTTTTGAGTCTTTTAGTTTGTCTTAGTGTTTTAAAAGTTAGTTTTATTTATTTGAGTCAAGTGTTTAGCATCCCTAGTTAATCCCCGGTTAGAACGATCCCTACTTACATCATTACTACAATCGTCACAAATAGGGTTTAGTTTGTGTGCGTATAAATATCGCATCAAATTTTGGCGCCGTTGCCGGGGATTGGCAAATTTGCTAATCCCTTATCTTGAGTCTTGTTTAAATTGTTTAATTTCTGTTTTGTTTTAATTTTTTTTTTTGCACCGTGTGTATGTGTTTTGTTTTTTTTTTTTTGCCAAGTCTATTAAGTTGATTACTTATCTTGTTTACTCTTGTGTGTAGGTACTAGTTTATGACCCGTAGCTCACAACCTGTTCGTGAGAATATCTCCGACTTTGACAGTGATTTCGAGAGGACTTTGAGAAGGAAAAAGAAATCACAAGCATCTAATCCTCCTAGTCCCGAACCTGAATTTAAAGAAGAAGTACCAACCATGGCAGTGGACAATCGGACCATCAAGGAGCTCTCTGCCTCAGGTATGGGCAATGCCGCTCCTTTATGCATACAATACCCTACGGCAGCTGAAGGTAAGACAGAAGAATTTGAACTTAAGTCTAGTTTATTACATCATATTCCTAAATTCCATGGGTTGTCCATGGAAGATCCTAACAAACATCTTAAGGAATTTGAGGTAGTTTGCTCATGTATGACACCCATCAACGTTGATGGGAGTATTTTGAAGATGAAGGCCTTCCCATTCTCACTTATGGACAAGGCCAAAGATTGGTTGTTTGAATTGTCTCCTGGAACTGTCAATTCTTGGGAAAGTATGAAACGTGCATTCTTAGAGAAATTCTTTCCCACTGCAAAAATCATTCTCTTGAGGAAACGAATTAGTGGCATTCAACAAAATCAAGGTGAGTCGTTCCCATCTTATTATGAACGTTTTAAATCACTTGTTGCTTCATGCCCACAGCACCAGATGAAGGAGGAGCTGCTCATTCAATATTTCTACGAGGGACTCCTTCCCATGGAACGTCAAATGCTAGATGCTTCGGCGGGTGGTGCATTAGTGGACAAGAATCTAATGGATGCCAAAGCTCTAATTGACAACCGAGCACACAACGCTCAACAATATGAAGGTGTTGGACAAAGAGAGGGGCCACGACAACAAAGTGTGAATGAGGTAAGTGCAATTTCTGATATTCAGTCACAATTGGCTAATCTTACTTCTTTCATGTCTCAGGTTGTCAAGGGGTCAAAACCACAAGAAAACCAAGTGTGTGGCGTGTGTTCAATGCAAGGGCATCCATCAGAGACGTGCCCTCAGTTAATAGAGAATGGAGGTTGGGAATCTGCCAATGCCGTGAGTTTTGGGAACCAAAATCAACCACGCCATGATCCATACTCTAATACCTACAATCCGGGGTGGAGGGACCATCCAAATTTCAAATGGCGGGATCCTCAACAACCCCAACAACAAGGAGGATTTAGGCAGCAACCACCGGGCTTTTATACAAAGCCATTCATCCCCAATCAAAACCAAGTGCAATCTGCCCCAACAACCTCAGGTATGTCTTTGGATAATGATCAAGTTGTTAAGTTACTTACTACTTTGACGCAGGAAGTACAAACTCAAAATAAAGAGAGACAAATCCAAGACAAACGGGTGGATAATTTGGAGAAGCAAATGGGTCAAATTGCCGAGTTTATGGGGCAAATTAGAGAACAAGGCAAGCTCCCTAGCTCAACCATTGTCAATCCAAAGGGAGGGTTCGAATCTGCCAAGGCAATCATGTTGAGAAGTGGTAAGGAGGTCGGAACCACCTCAAGGCCGTCCAAAACAAGTCAAGAAGAGGACATGTTGCTACAAGAAGAGGAGGAACAAGGAATAAAGGCCACGGCAAGGGTGAAAGAAACTTTGCCGCAGCCCCCTATTGTGCCAAAACCGTCCAACACACCTAAGGTAAGTCCAAACTCGACTTTGACAAGTTCTATTCCACTAAACGTGCCCTTTCCTGGCAGGTTTAGGCAATCAAAGAAGGAAGAAGCCGAGAAGGACATTCTAGAGACCTTTCGGAAAGTTCAAGTCAATATCCCGCTCCTAGACGCCATAAAGCAAGTGCCCAAATACGCTAAGTTCTTGAAGGAATTGTGCACTACAAGGAAGAGGGCGTCACATAAAGAGGTAGTAAGGGTAAGTGAGAACGTTTCCGCTGTTTTACTAAGAAAGTTACCACCAAAGTGCAAATATCCAGGTAGCTTTACAATCCCTTGTATTATTGGTCAAACTAAGTTCGAACATGCTATGTTAGACTTAGGAGCTTCAATTAACGTCATGCCATACTCTATTTATGCTTCAATGAACCTTGGTGAATTGAAAAATGATGGTGTGATTATTCAGTTGGCTGATAGATCTAATGCCTATCCAAAGGGCGTATTGGAAGATGTCTTAGTGCAGGTGAATGATTTGATCTTCCCGGCGGATTTCTATGTCCTTGAAATGGAGGAAACCACCCATGCTCCATCCTTGCCGATTCTTCTTGGGAGGTCATTCATGAAGACGGCCCGAACTAAGATAGACGTGTTTAAAGGCACTTTAACAATGGAATTCGATGGGGAAGTGATTGATTTTAATATTTCTGAAACTATGAGATTTCCTAATGATGATCACTCATGTCTCTCTATTGATATTCTTGATTCTTTGGCGCAGGCACACTTTGATCAATTACATGGCGATGCACTTGAAACGGTCATTACAAATGGCATAGAAATGAAGGATCACATGGATGTCACCATAACAAACCACGGCACACAATTGAACACCCATGCCGTGGCCTTTGATGAAGATGTAATTGAGACCGTGGCAGCCCTAGAGTCATTGCCACGGCTCCAAGGTAAGTCCCTTTGTCCAATTTCAATTCCAATTTCAACTAATAAGTTGTTTCCTTCTATAGAACAACCACCTACACTTGAGCTCAAACCGTTGCCAAATCACTTGAAGTATGTGTTTTTGGGCGAGCAAGACACATTGCCCGTCATTATAGCTTCATCACTCACGGCACAAGAGGAGGAGAAGTTAGTGAGGGTTCTCAAAGAGCACAAGACGGCCATAGGGTGGACTTTGGCCGACATCAAGGGTATAAGTCCTACCACGTGCATGCATCGAATTCTCATGGAAGAAGGCGCCAAACCATCAAGGGAAGCCCAACGTCGACTTAACCCACCAATGATGGAAGTAGTGAAGAAGGAAATCATCAAATTGCTTGATTGTGGCGTCATCTATCCCATCTCGGATAGTTGTTGGGTTTCACCGGTCCAAGTGGTTCCCAAGAAGTCCGGAGTCACGGTGGTGAAAAATGAAGAAAATGAACTTGTGCCTACACGCATTCAAACCGGTTGGAGGGTGTGCATTGACTATAGGAAGCTAAATGCGGCAACAAGGAAAGATCACTTCCCTTTGCCATTCATCGATCAAATGTTTGAAAGGTTAGCCGGTCATTCTTTTTATTGCTTTCTTGATGGTTATTCGGGATATAATCAAATTGTCATAGCGCCGGATGATCAAGAAAAGACCACCTCTCTCCCTATATAAACCACACAAACTAAACCCTATTTGTGACGATTGTAGTAATGATGTAAGTAGGGATCGTTCTAACCGGGGATTAACTAGGGATGCTAAACACTTGACTCAAATAAATAAAACTAACTTTTAAAACACTAAGACAAACTAAAAGACTCAAAACAAGTTCAAAAGACTCCAAATACTTAAAAACATAAAATAAGACAAATCAAACGATTAAGACTTAACAAAATAGGGGGGATTGTGGTTGGACGAGATTAAACTAAACGGACAGATTATAATTTAAAACAGATAGTAAAGATGAATGTGATGAAAATATGGATGATGGAATAGCTAAGGGGTTTTTCTCCACACATGTTACACTTGCATACAAGATTGATTTTCGGTTAGTCTTTCGATAAATTATGAAACTCAATGCTCCAAGTTAATTAGGTCCGCTTAAATTAACTTTCAGATTTCCCTAGATTCGTTGGATTGAATGGAATACGCATTACAACCAAATTATTCTTAATCAAAGTCCCTAACTATGGAATACGCATGATAGAGACATTCAACAAAGATCATTAAGTCCAACGGAAATCATAAACATTGACGAGGCATTCGTTACTATGGAATACCATGAAACTTATGCCAAGAATTCGTTTAACGCGATTGTTTATAAGCAACCTCCACTACTTGTGAATATAAGTTCGTAACTATTAGGTGAAACTCACTTACATTCTAGCGTCATATTCATTCAAACGGTTAAACAAATTGAATCCACAACTTATGAAATTCCAACCAAAAGTAATCAATTCATATTGCAAGCATAAACATGTATTTTGAATCACCCCCTAGCTAAAGGGGGGTTTAGTTCCTCATAACTTTGAAATCAAAGAAACACCTAAACATTCCAACAACTCAAACTTGAATTGTATGAACGTTTAGGCACTCTTCTCTTCTTCGTTATTATGGCACAAGGTCTAAGGGATGTTGTTGGTGTGTTGAATGGATTGGGGAATTATGAAAATGGATGAGGAAAGATAGAAAATGGAAAGAAACCTACGGTAAGGAAGGGAATTTCAGGATGTGAAGATGGTATGTGTTTGTGTTGTGGTATGTATAATGGAAATTGAGATGGGGAGTGAATAAAAAATGCATGTAGGGTTAGCTAGGTTGGCTTTGTTTGAGTGCATGTGTTTGGTGGGAACAAAGGGGGAAGCACGGCTTTGATGGTGTTTTGTAATTGCATGTGTGTGAATGTGATAGCTAAGGTGAATTATATGTGGAATAAAGATGGAGAAGGTGGTGTAATGATGCATGGTTGTAGTTTAAGGTGTTGAATATGGATTTGCATGGCCTTTGAAGTGATTGTGGGTTTTGGAATTGGAAGGAAATGCATGGCCTTGGGGTTGGTTTAAGAGAGAATGGGCTAGGCCCTTTGTTTTATGTCCAAAGTGAAAATAAGGCCTTCAAATTCGTCCAAACTTTGGTTCCATGGATAAGCTATCCAATCCATGCCCAAAAATGCTCCAAATAGCCTCAAAATGCACTTTCTTGCTCCCTAAGCCCTTAGAACCTGAAAACACACAAAAGAAGCATAAAGAACTAAAATAACTAAAGAAACATAACGTAAATGTACGAGAACAAGCCATTTAAGTCGCATGAATATGCTCCTATCAAATACCCCCACACTTATCTTTTGCTAGTCCTCGAGCAAAACAAAACAACAAAAGAACACGAAACTAGACAAAACAAACAAAACACAACCTACACCTTCCAACAATCGTCTAATGGATTTCCAATGCACATGACAAGTTAAAAATCATTAGTCCCATAGATTTTTGTCATCTTCACACTTAAGTACATTCTTACTCATAGTCACCACATATTATTTCACAAATAAGCATTTAAAACCATGTTTTGAATGTAGTAACATGCCTTAGAGAATTTGCTCAAATCCTTACAAGATATGCGCTCGTTTTTCACACAGATTTTCTGACTACACACCCTCCACTAGTTATATGTGAGAGATTGATGTAAACATAACAGACTAGTATCTCACATATGTTATAACAAAGAAAGCATTTTCTGGAGTTAATAAGCATGTTTAGATATGATCTCATGAATGGAATGCTACTACTTAGACGCGAGAACCAGTGACGCCATATGCTCATACCAAGTTCAAACTCCACAAATTGAAATACACAACACTCAAGATAGAAGTCAAGGGTTGTAACGGGGCTTGGGGTATGTGGATAACAAAGAAGGGATATGGAAAACAAAGGTTCTTAAAGAAATAGTGAGCAAAGCATTTGAATCAACTTAGAATTCACTTTTGAATGAAAACTCAACTTTTGAACAAAAAGGGAGAATTTAGACAATTTATGCCCAGAATTGGTGTTTTGGAACCTTTCTTCAATCACTTATTCTTTCATTTTTTTTTTTTTTTTTTCAAGCTCTTTTTTTCTTTCTTTTCTCTTTTTTTTTTTTTTTCTTTTCTTTTTCTTTTCTTTTGAATCTCAAAACATAAACACTTAAACATTCTCTCCCCCACACTTATTTTCTTTCATAATGTAACTCAAAAGGAATTCAATTAAGTCATGCTCACTATCTTTTAAGAACAAGGGTGGGGATTGTCCTAAACTAGGCTAGGTGAGGAAAATGTGGGTAAACAAAGAATAAAGGCTAAACAAGGCTCAACAGGATTAAAACTTACAACAATACGAAGTATGGGAAGTAAGGCTATTTGGCTATGGTGGTGGTCACTACACAACTTCTTCTTGAATATGTGTTATGCAAATCAATAACATGCTTTGAATGAAATGGGCATGAGTTCTAGCATTTGGAACTATATGATGAAACGCCTTCTAAGTAGTAACCAAGCAAAGAATAATGAGATCATGCAACGACTTTAGAAAACAAGAAATCACAGATTATACTCTCCAAAGAACGTTATAGGCTCAAGTCTCTCAGGGTTGTAGTGTTTGTTTGAGTTCCTTCCTTCAAGCATGTTACAAAAATGAATTTTTGTTCTTTTATGATTGCATGTGAAGTCATACATTATAACCATAACCAAGCATTTACCAAGAGTAAATCAAACTTTTCTCTATGTTCATAACTCTTTCTAACCGTCATAAACCAAATCCTTATCATTGTGTTGGAAGGTACCCTAAGACACAAACACACAAAAACGACTCAAAACACTCTTTTTAGGCTTTTCAAAACATTTTCTTCAAATTTTTATGTGATTTTCGGAGTTATAAAACAAAACACACTAAAACACTCTAAAACAATTTAAAAACACCTTAAAACAGCGAGGAACAACATTTGAAGTTATGGGTGATAAAATCCCACGAATTTGCATTAACAACATTAGTTACCGCCCCACACTTAAATCAAACATTGTCCTCAATGTTCTAAGCATAGATTCACACAAAACATAAGTAAACACACAAAAAGAACTTAAACATACTAAACATGGCAAAATGTAATTAACAAAGAGAAGAGTTTAGGGACGCAAATCTGGTTATGGAGTGTAAATTCCCTCTTCTCCTTGGTGATTGCATTGAGGCTTGATCTTGATGATTCCACAGGCTTACTCTCGAACTGGTTGCCGCCCATCGTTGATTTTCCTTTGTGCTACTCTTGATCTGGGCAGCAGGATTCTTTTGGTCTTCCCCGAAGGTCTGAGCTTACCCCTTTGGTCTGTTTCTTTGTTCAATCTTTCCAATTCGTATTGAAAAGGGTTGGAGGATAACTCAGCCTATGTTTGTCTCCACATGCTTCAATGTATCATTTTCCCTTGCTTTACTTGCTCCGTTGAAGATGACTACTCAAGAGCAACGCTAGGTAAGCAATCAGGAATAAATTCCAGGCAGTCGGAACCAGATCGGAAGACTGACTCCAAGTGCCGGCTGATTGCTTCTTTCACTTTGCCATGCGAGTAAGAACAAGGACAAAGAAAAGGACAGGGAAAGAGCATGATATGAGATACTTTTGCTTTTGACCTTGATGATATGAGATACCTTTGCTTTGAAGAAGCGGTGAATGAATCAGCACATGCTTCAATCCGCCGTTTCCTCCTGGGTCATATGTACTCCAGGCATCTGGTATCATCTTTGGGGAAGAAGAAAGAATTGAGTATTTCGAAAGGCTTTGCTGGGAGTGCACCCTCAGAGGTGAAGGAGAGTTGGGCATTTTCTTCAGGTTTGCCTTGCCATAAAAGACGAAGGTCGACATATATAGAGATAATATCAAGTGGTGGTACTGTTCTTTTACCCTTGTCGACAAATGTCTCTTCGATATCTGAACGACGCCTTTTCGATTTCTGAGCAGGCGCCCCTTTGCTTTCTGAACGACACGTAGTAGTGCGGATGCGGCTCCTTTGGACAAAGCTGCACGCGTTTTTTGAAAAGCAGAGAAAGCGTCGCCGAACTTTGCGCTTGTCGGCTAAAGATATGTAGTTGCGATGATGGCCTCCACGTGTTGTCTGAAAAGAAGAAATCTTTTGACAAAGTTGAACGCGTCTTCTGAAAAGCCGAGAAAGCGTCGCCAAAATTACGCCGGAAATTCCAGCTTTTTGAATCAGTGGACGCGTCGCCTTGGCTTCTTATAGATGTATCGATCACCGCCAACAAACACATTCTGAAGACTTCCCATTCTTGAAAATCGACTTCGGCCCTTTGAAATTTAACTCCATCCCTTCTTTTTGAACACTTTTGAAAAATGGCAAACTCATCGAACCTTAGCTTGGAATTGAGCCTTAGCAGTGATACGGGCGCGCCGCGTCAAGGTAACGTATGGCGCCCTTCTTTCTTATCTTCTAACGGTCTTCTTACAGGTGAAGACTCCGTGATGCAGGACGCCACAACAGCTACAATAGTAGCTAGGAACCTCCTCACTCCAAATGATAGTAGGCTGCTGTCAGGACGGTCCGATGAGTTGGCCGTTCAAGAATCCCTCGCACTTAGTGTTCAGTGTGCGAGTTCTGTGTCCAACATGGGCTAACGCCTGCTTGCCCGCTCCCGTCAGGTGGAATCATTGATGGCAGAGGTGGAAAGTCTCAAGCAGGAGATCAAACTGCTTAAGTACGAGAATAGAAGTTTGCACGTGCTTGCCAACAACTATTCGACGGGTATGAAGAGGAAGCTTGATGAGCTACAAGAATCCAATGGTCGGATGCAAAGTGACCGTCAAACTGACCGTCAAAGGCTTGCGGCTTACTTCCAGAGGCACATTTTTCCGGGCTCATCCAGCGTTTGGCCAAGTATTGAGGCCTCTTCTTTGATGCCTCCTGCTCCGATACCTTCCGCCCCGATGCCTTCCGCCTCGATGCCTTCTGCTCCGATGCCTTCCGCATCTATGCCTCCTGCTTCTAGAGTTTTGCCCAGTAGTGGGGCTTCAAGTAAACGCCCTTTGTGAAGGCTCCATCTTTCTTTGTTTAGCAGTGCCTATCAATAAACCAAACATTTTCTCAATGTTACAATCATAGACTCACACAATTAATAAACAAACAAACAATAACAACTAAACAACCTAACAAGGCAGAAACGAAATAGCAACAAAGAGAAGAGTTTTTAGGAATCTGGAATTGGAGTGCTTTCTAAGTCTTCCTTTGTTGAATGCATGGGTTGCCTCCCAAGTAGCGCTTTCTTTTACGTCTTGCAGCCGGACGGTACCTCCGTTTAAGCTTGACTAGGTTCCACGGCATGGAGGGGTACCTCCTCCACGACGTGCTCCTCAAACGTCTCGTAATAGGGCTTCAATCGATGCCCATTCACTTTGAATTCTTGCTGCGTCCTTGAACTTTTGATTTGTACTGCACCATGAGGGAAAACATTAGTGACAATAAAAGGACCAACCCATTTGGAACGCAACTTACCCGGAAACAACCGAATGCGAGAATTGAACAACAACACTTTCTGCCCAATAGAGAACGTCTTGGCACGAATCATCTTGTCATGGAATGCCTTCGTTTTCTCCTTGTAAATCCGGGCATTCTCATATGCTTCATTTCGGATTTCATCAAGCTCACACAATTGAAGCTTCCTATGTAAACCTGCGGCATCAAGGTCCATATTGAATGTTTTGACGGCCCAATGTGCACGATGCTCTAGTTCGACGGGAAGATGGCATGGCTTCCCATAGATGAGCCGAAAAGGTGACATCCCAATGGGAGTTTTGTAGGCAGTGCGATATGCCCATAGTGCATCGTCTAAACGCATGCTCCAATCCTTCCGGTTAGGCCCCACGGTCTTCTCCAAGATTTGCTTGACCTCTCTATTTGATACTTCGGCTTGGCCACTTGTTTGTGGGTGATAAGGTGTTGAAACCTTATGCTTGACATTGTACTTCTTGAAGAGTGCCTCAATGGTCCTATTGCAGAAATGTGGACCTCCATCACTTATAAATACCCGCGGCATCCCAAATCTAGAGAAAATGTTAGTCTTGATGAAATCTGAAACCACTCTAGAATCGTTAGTACGGGTAGCTTTTGCTTCTACCCATTTAGAAACATAATCAACCGCAAGCAAAATATAAGTGAAACCAAATGAAGAAGGAAAAGGACCCATGAAATCAATACCCCAAACATCAAAGATTTCAACATTGAAGATGGGTGTTTGCGGCATTTGGTCTTTTGCACCAATAGAACCTGTTATTTGACATCTATCACATGTTAAGCAAAACATTCTAGCATCTTTGAACAATGTAGGCCAATAAAAACCAGATTCTAACACTTTACGAGCTGTCCTTTGGGTACCAAAATGGCCTCCACATGCATAAGAATGACAAAATGCTAGAATGGAGTTAAAATCAGAAGTTGGCACACATCTTCTAATAATCTGATCTGGGCAATATTTCCATAGATATGGATCATCCCACACATAAAATCTTGCATCATGTATCAATTTATCACGTTGGACCTTGCTTAGGGTGTTAGGAACTTGCTTAGTCACCAAGAAATTGACCAAATCGGCATACCAAGGGGTACTTACCTCAATGGACAAAAGTTGTTCATCCGGAAACGTCTCAGAAATGGGGAGGGATTCTTCTTCACGCACCAATCTACTCAAGTGGTCAGCCACCACGTTTTCACAACCTTTCTTGTCCCTAATTTCAATATCGAACTCTTGAAGTAGGAGCATCCAACGAATGAGCCTTGGTTTGGCCTCCTTTTTGGTGAAAAGATACTTCAAGGCTGCATGGTCAGTGAAAACAATTACTTTAGTGCCAATAAGATATGATCTAAACTTATCTAAAGCAAATACAACCGCCAAGAGTTCTTTTTCGGTTGTAGAATAATTCAATTGAGCATCATTTAAAGTGCGGGAAGCATAATAAATAACATGTGACTGTTTATTTTTCCTTTGACCCAAAACAGCTCCTAATGCATAATCGGAAGCATCGCACATAAGCTCGAAATGTAGGCTCCAATCCGGTGGAACAATGATGGGTGCCGTGGTCAACAACTCCTTAAGTAGGTTGAATGATGCCGTGCACTCCTTGGTGAATTCAAACGTCACGTCTTTTTATAGGAGACGGCAAAGAGGTTGTGCAACCTTTGAGAAATCCTTGATAAACCTACGATAGAATCCTGCATGGCCAAGAAAAGAACGAACCTCTCTAACCGAAGTTGGAGAGGGTAAATGACGTATAAGATCTATTTTCGACTTATCAACCTCAATACCGTTTTCAGAGACTATATGCCCTAAAACTATGCCTTGTTTAACCATAAAATGACATTTTTCCCAATTCAAAACAAGGCTAGTTTCCATGCATCTTTTCAAGATTAAAGTAAGATTGTGCAAGCAATCATCAAATGAGTCCCCAAAAACACTAAAATCATCCATAAATACTTCAATTATCTTTTCAACATAATCGGAGAATATACTTACCATGCACCCACATTAAAATTTAGTATTAAATGACTTATTTACCCTATTATGCAATAGCAATTTTGACCTTATAAAGTTGAAAAATAAATAAAAATTATATATACACCCCAAATCACTTTTAACGTATTATTTATCCTCTTCAACTGTCAAAACCCTTCCAACCCTCCATTGTTGAACAAAACCTTAATCAATGAAACTACAAACATGTTGATTGAGAAAAATTATTTTTGATAAATGAAACACAAAATCGATGTTTCGGAAGCTTCACATGAGGTAAGTCTTCATTTTTTTTTAATTGTTTTAGTGATTTTGACGACATCGATAATTATTTAATCTTGTGATGCGTTATTCAAGCTTTTATGTTCGTATTCATCTTTTAGGGATCACATAGATTACATGAAGGATTAAACATCTAAAATTATCATCAAATATTAAAAACTGACGACATGGGTTTTAATGGTGGAATTGAAAGCTTTATAAGATTTGAGAAATGTGAGATGTATAGAAAATACGGGGTGCATGTGAAAAATGTAAGGTGCATATTAAGAATATGGGGTGTGAGGGTATTATAAAAGAATATATGTAAGGTGTATTAAGATAATTTTTAATTGAACAACCAAATTTTTTTTTTTTTTTTTTTTTGGAATACTGGAACAACAATCCCAGGGCTAAGGAGCCACACAAACAGAAAGCCAAACCAAGCAAACAACAACCGAACACGGGAAACAAACTTTGCAGGAAGCTACAAGAAAGAATGACACGGCACCACATGCCAAAGCGTCACTCCCCGCAAAGCCAAGAACACCTATTGGGGACAAGGCAATCCATCAAAGTTTAAGACAAAAACCAAGGAGGATAGGGGTCGGTCAACCCACAAAACATCGCACATCTCCTTAGACTTCTGCGACGCTAACAAATCTGCCGCCTTGTTGGCTGATTGAGGAGTTTAAGACCAGTGGCAGTCCTGAAAAGAATCCATGTACTTCTGGACTTGCGCCAAAATAGGATACGCCCTCTAACTGCCATATTCCAACTTACCATTCAAACAAGAAACCAATTCCAACGAATTCGATTCAATAAATATACAAGTAAACCCTTGAGAGATACCCAATTCACAACCAAGCAAAAGAGCCAATGCCTCAGCTTGACTAACAGACAAAACCTCAATAGCCCATCTACTAGTTGCCAAAAACTTCCGTATACTATCCCACGCCACCAAACCCACAAACCCCAAATGTGAAGACTCAACCCAACTAGCATCCACATTGATTTTAACAAAAGGAACATGAGGCAGGGACCAACGAGTTTCCCAGTCCTTGACAGACGCAAGCACCTCTTGTTGAGCCTAATCAATCCTACGAGCTGCAAAAAACACTCCCACATCATTATTAACAACAAAAAAGGTTTGAGCCGGGTTGATAGTGGAATGCTTAAAGATAAAATTGCACCTTGTCTTCCATATGCACCAACACGTGAAAACCAACATAAGCCAAAAGCCACTTCCTCTCCTGAGCAGCCTACTGATCTGAATGAAGAAGATCTTCGACCCATTGCCGCCAAGACGAGACATTTATCCTATGAACCTTGAGATTTAGAGCACCTCCAAACTAGAAAGCTTCCACCCAAGGACATGTCAGAAGAAGATGTTCAATCGATTCCTCTGCGTTATGATAGATAGGACACAATGGCGAGTGGGCAAATTTCCGCTGAAACAAATTAGCCATCGTCGGAAGGGCACTATGTAAAGACCTCCAAAGGAAATGACGATTTTTTTGGGGAGTGTTCAACTTCCAAATAAATGTCCATACACGAGGAGATAGAGAGGTACCATGTGAAAGAGGCAAGCCCGCAAAACTAAGCATTCTTGAAAATTCCCAATGGTACCCAGACTGTACTGTAAATCTGCCACGCTTATTATATGGCTAAACAAGCCGATCAGCTTTTGACAAGTCCCCAATCTGTAAATCATGAATTACAGCCATCTCATTCCGAGACAAAAAACCCATACGGAAGTTAATATCCCAGGACTTGGTAGAGAGACAAATTAATGTATCAACACGTAGATTCCGCGACACCGAGACTCTTCCTCGTGGAACAGGATGACTCATAGGAAGAGAAGGAAGCCATTTATCCACCTAAACCCGAACATCTTTACCGCCTATAATCTGCCAATGCGCTTCATCCAACAACAGATCCCAACCCACCAACAAACTAAACCACAACCAAGATGCACGGTCACCCCGTTTAGCCTCAAGAAAAGAATAATGGGGAAAATATGACACACCCCGACCGAAATCAGGGCATGTTGGCCATCACGTGAGGGTGACGTAACCATGTGCACAGTGCGGAAGCTAAGAATAATAATAAAAGTACGAACAAATAAAAATCAAACTACACACAGAGTAGTTAACATACATGTGCAAACGTAAGTGTGAAAAACAATATTCAGAGCACAGAAAGCCTAGTGCAGTCCAGAGGAACAAATACTAACTAAACACACCCCGAGGGGGTCCTACACTGGTGATAATCTGTCAGATATGCCGTGAATTCCTCGTGAGCCACCAAAAGAGCAATCCAAACTAGAACCTAGAGGGGCGCAAAACAGAAAGTGTGAGTGGGCAAAAACAAGCTTTTCAAAATCATTTCATTATCAAATGTTCTAACCCCTCGCTGTAAAACATGTATAGTTTCCCAGAAAATAGAATATACACATATATAGAAAACATGCTCAGAAATATGCCATGTCGAATGCCTCCATATAAAATGTAAGTAACCCAGGTAATGTCAAACAATGCAACTAACATGTTAGCCGGAGTCACCTAACGTGACATGTACGGCTGAATCTAGAGCTCAAATCCCCAACTCACTAACTATACCTGCACACGAGTCGGAACCACCTAAAGTGGTTTGTACGACAGGATTGGGTGTAAATAAATATGCTCAAGTGCTACGATCACGTGAAGACTAGGCGAATAATCGCGGGTCACCTACGAGTCGGAACCACCTATAGTGGTCTGTACGACAAGACTGTGCACTTAACTTGGATCCAAGATGAACGTGTGGTGGGGGAGGTGAACATCACGTGAATGATTGTGCCCTACTCTGGGCGGGAGCACTAACACCGGGGGTGCAGGTTATGAGCTCTCTACGTATCTCACATAACTACTAATTATAATCATAAACCATAACTTACCTGGCACTTACCTATGTGTCCGCAACACCAAATATACATATATGCAACTACTAATGCATAAATAAATAGGCAAACGCTATGCATGACATTTAAAACATATAAACATTCCATTTCATTTTCTGGGAAAAACCACAGTATATAGGTATATATGGAAAACCAAAAGCCCACTCACTAGTATGTGGAAGGGTCGTAACCCCCTTGTCTCGAGTGACTGCGCTCGTCATTGGGATAGGTCTCACCTATATGCGAAACAACTATAAAAACGTCAATTTAAAGCACATAACCAAAACTAGGTAATAACTTCTCATATAATGCTCAAATGGGGTGTAAGAATACACCAACATGATCTACTCAACCTCACCAACATCCCTATATTTTAAAAATAATTTTTTGACCACCCATGCGCCGCCACGCGCCGGCCACGCGTGGCCACGTGTCAGGCATACTGACGGCGTCAGTTAACGCCGTCAAGAATATTCCGTTAAAACTAACAAATTCCGTTAAAGTTAACCTAACGCCGTTAAGAATATTTCGTCCAAACTGACGGAATATTCCGTCTTCTTTTCCGGCACACCTTCGGTGCCGTCGCCGTCGCCGAAAAACCGGAAAAACTTCAAACCTTCTTTTCTCACTCGATTTTCAACCAAATTCTATAAAATTGGTACTAAAATGAAGCTTACAACAAGTAGAACAAAACCTTACCACTTTCAAGCCTTGAAATTCACGGAATCACGCCGGAGAAACTTCACAAAATCCAGCCAAACCTGCAACTCACAACCCCGACGTCCAAAACTTTCCAACGAACCACCCTGAGCTTCCTAAGAACCTCACTAAGCTTCCTACAAGTTTCAAATTCCCTGAAAAACAACATTTCACGTATGCATAAACAGTGACCAAAATCGGGGTTCCCTGATTCGATGTGAAATCAAATGATTCCTTACCTAAAATGGGTATGGTTAAACTCGTATGATCCTCACGAACACAAAGATATAACTTTCCACCTCGATCTGCAATGTTTGCAAGGGTTTTGGTACTTGTCCGTACGAAGAAGAAGAAGAAGAAGAAGAAGGAGAGAGAGAGAGAGAGACACGGGACAGGGAAGGTATACGGGAAGGAGATAGGAATGTGAGTGTGTGTGTGGTCCAGATGCAGCCAACAAGCCCACAAAACAAACACCCCAAAATGAATAATAACCACTAGGGGCAAAATCGTCATTTCACACCTACGGTACGAATAATTCGGGACGGGCTGTCACAAAATATCTAGCTTTTAAGACTCGTGCCTAAGGGGAAGTAGGATTATGGAGGATCCGCCAACACTGCTTAGTAAGAAGAGCATTATTAAACGCTTGGAACTTGCGAAAACCCAATCCATCCTGATTGTTTGGAAGACCAAGAATATTTTTCCTGACCCAATGAATATGTCGTTCCCTACCAGCCTTCCCTCACCAAAAAGCATAAATCAAAGCATCAAATTCGTTACAAAGCTCGGCAAGAAATTTAAATAAACCTATCGGGTAGGCAGGTATGGCTTGCACAACTACTTTAAGCAAAACCTCCTTCCCAATCGGAGATAAAGTACATCTTTTCCATCCCTGAGTTTCGTCAAAATTCTCTCTTTAATATAAGCCAACCCATGCCTCTTAGAATGTCCCCAAACTGCAAGAACTCCCAAATAGGTACCAGGATCAAATACAATTTTCATACCAAGAGAGAATGTCCCCAAACTTTAAGAACCCCCAAACTGCAAGAACTCCCAAACAGGAGCAGAGATAACCACAGAAACATTAGCACTAAAGAACACATTAGATTTTTGAAGATTTACCATTTGTCCAGATGCCGAACAATAGTCGTTTAAAAGTTGAACAAGATTTGTACAATTTTTCCAATTAGCCTTAAAAAAGATTAGAGTATTATCAGTGAAGAATAGGTGTGAAATGACAGGAGCATGAGAACCCATATGAACGTCATCCAAATACTTCCTATCCACAACTGATTGAATCATACAAGACAATACCTCACTAACTAAAAGAAATAAGTAAGGGGATAAAGGTCCCCTGCCGAAGACCCCGTGAGGGCACAAACTTGTCACCAGGTTGCCCATTGAGAATGACAACGAAACTAATTGTACAAAGACAGCTCATAACAATCCTCTTCCACCTAATGCAAAACCCTATTTTCTCCATAACAGCATCAAGAATATTTCATTCCACCCTATCATAGGCTTTGTGTATATCCAGTTTAACACCAAACTCAAACTTTCCTTGAGCTTTTCTTAGCTTAAGGAAATGAAATAGCTCATGTGCAATTCCGATGCTATCTTAGATTTGTCGACCCGACACCAAAGAATTTTGCATGGGAGAAATGAGACAATATGTGTTGCATTAAGCTTACGTGGGCAGTCACGTCCATCCAATAGCTCAAAAATTAACTCATTGAGATTATCAGCAAGATCCTCCCAATAAGTATGATAAAAGACACCTTGAAACCCATCCGACCCTGGGGCTTTAAGACTGCCCATTTGGAGAGCAGCTAATTTAATTTCCTCGACCGAGACAGGCAGAATGAGAGAATCATTAATCCCAGCTGTGACCGTCTGTAGGATACACTCCAAAACCGAGCCTCATTCCCTCAGCCCAAAAGTAGTGAATAGGTCCATAAAATGCCTTTCAAACAATCTCCTAACCTTTCCCAGATTGTTCTCCACTGAATCAGCTTCGACCGACAAGTATTAATTCTTTTAAGCCAACAATCCATAGATATCCCCTCACATGGACCAACCCAGCACTATTTCACCAACTCCCTACACTCATCATCCTTAGCCTAAAAGGCTTCAAACCGAAATCTCATCTTACTTTTCGGAATATCTGGCTCCCTTGGAATAATGATTGGATAATGGTCAGAGCCCAATATTGTCACATGGTTAGCAACTGTATTAGGCCACAACTCCTGCCAAAAATTATTGAAGAGCCCTCTATTAATACGCTCTTGAATGAGAACCTCATTCCATGTACCACGCCAAGTAAAGGCCGACCCTTAAAATCAGCATTCAACAAATCCGCACAATTCATAAAGTGCTCAAAGTATCTTGGTCTATACGTAGAGCCCCCAACCCCACCAGATTTTTCACTCCCAAATGTATTCATTAAAATCCCCTCCACACAACCACGAGATCGTAGAGGGCAAAAAATAAGTATTCATCCAACCTCATAACTCTTCCTTTTCTACTATGTACGAGGTGCCATAAACTCCTGTAAACCTCACCCAAGTTTTCTCTCCTAGTTCTCGAACCTTAGTATCTATGATGTGTTTTGAGGAGAATAAAATATCTACATCCATTGACGCATCCCACCACAAACTAAGCCCACATGCCCTGCCCTGCGGAGCCACATTAAATCCATCCACAAAACCCATAGGCATTCGCACTCCATCAATGCGATGATCTTTCATCTTAGTTTTAGAGTGAAAGATCATTGAGGGTTGATATTTTCTAATGAGCCCATGAAGGGCACAAACTACCGTGTCCGACCCCAGACCACGACAGTTCTAGAAAATACAACTTATGGTGGATTTGCGGTTGTTGAAGGTCAGTCGCCACAACCCTGGGAAGACTTACCCACCCTTCTTGCCATAAATGCATCTCTTTTCGATTCTGAAAGTTCCTCCAAAACATCCCCCATCTCCTGATACCCAATCGAAACCTCCTGTAAGTTTTCTTTCGCATAAATCGCTCTCTTCAACATAAGGCACCATTCTTTAATGCTCTTCATGCTAGACGTTTCTGTTGCTTTCCCCTTACTGTTTTCACTCCACTTAGCACTTCAAACCCTTTTAAGTGGTGATTAAATGACCTCTTCAGCTTTTTGTTCATGTCCCATTTTCCCCTGATTCCCCAACATCGCCCACCTTCTGTCAAGCTCCCTTTTCTGCTCAACTAGATATCCCCCCCATTCGATTGATGGGAATACTAGGTACCTTTGACATAGCACCTCTTTGATCCAGACCCTGTGCTAATGTCGTTCTATGAGAAGACTGAAGATTAGGACTCTCATGTGCAGAACTAAGACTCTCTCGAGTAACAATACTAATCTGTCTGACTCTACATGGTCTACCCAGGTGTGTACCCAGTCGTATGCCTTTCTACGATGGTGCTATAAGGAGAGGAACAAATTCCGAATTCCCCTCAGTCTGGAATGTCTCATTCTATAAGTTAGGTGTGTGATCATAAAGCACAGTGCCAGCTACACTTTTTTCCCTAGCACGAACCAAATAAGAAGTGGGAAGGTCCACCATCTCCCTTATTGGTTCAATCTTAGTCCATTCCCCATATCTAGTAGCCCCACCACTACTCAGATCACATGAACAGTTCATATTAAGGTGCTCAATTCTCCCACACCGATAACAGAAATCTTGGAGTCTTTCGTAACGGATTTTCACCCACATATCCTTGTTCGTCTCCTGTGGTAACCAACAACCCTTAATCAATGATTTTTTAGTATCTACCAACACCCTTACACAAAGAAAACCTCTAGCCTTAGAGGGATCTTCAACTCCATAAACTCTCATATTTCATGAGTCAAACGTTTAAAATTAACTTCTGAACTAAGGAATAAGGGCACTCCTCTAATTTGAACCCAAAACGGAACCAAGTCCACTTGAACTTCCTCCAAAGCCAGCTCATGGGGCCATTGTTTAACTGAGAAATTTTGCTTCATCACTGCCTAGGGAACCTAGTTTAGAATTTGTGCCGCCGTACTTTGATCCGGAACAGTAATAATAAACAGATTATCGCGGACCCATTTTATCTCAACCTTCCCCAACTCTTTCCCTGCGGATCGCAAAATGTTATATACCCCCCACTTATTGAGGGTTCGGTTAACCAGTGCAGCCCCCACTAGCTTAATCCCAGTATTTATAGATGATAACTCCACAGACCTCTCCAAGTGGACAACCAACTCCTCCACCTCAGAATTTGCCATGGATCTTCTCCCCTTCCATACACCTCAACCTTTTATCCCAGAAAGAAACAGCAAAGATACAATGAAAGTCCAATTTAAGAGAAAACTGAACACTTTAATTTGCTCACCAACACAAACCTGACTATGCACACCCAAGTTCTCAAAAGCGTCCCAGAAAATAATGAGTAGAAGAAACCCGTTTTTTAGAGTTGCTAAAAGCCGACCCTCTTCTGGTGTGCACTTTACTGGAAGGTACCCGTGAGTTGAACCCAATAAATGCAGCAGATAGACTATAAGGCCTCGTTTGGTAGCCCGTATAAAGAATCGAATAGGATAAGTTATACGAAGCAAGGTGTTTGGTGCAACTATGTACTAAATAGTACCTGTATTACTTAAATTGGGCCCACATCTTTTATCTGGTGTATGCCTACTTATTTATCCTTCCAGAAACCTATGTATTATTTAGTCGAGTTGGTGTCCTCGCTCTATCATCTATCTCTCTTGCATCGTTCTACAAACTTACTTCCGTTGCCATCATCAATCCCAGGTTCTTCTTCTTCCTTCTCCTTTCTTCTTCTTCCTTTTGCACTCTGTATCTGTCGCCCTCCTCTTTAGTTTCTTGTTGCAGTCATCGCCCTCCTCTGCAATTCTTTGTTGTGGGACCCGCAAAGGTTCGTGTGCCATCGATCCTGGATTTGAACTAGATCCGACTGAAACCCACGTCGTCGGAGCACCGCCTGCATTCACCTACTGCCCAACATCGCCACAGCATCGTTGGAATTGGGTTAACTCCTCATGGAAAGAAATGTGAGAGATCAGGAAGCAATTTCACATGCATAGAACATTTGGGAAGAAGTCTCATGCTATTGGGTATATAGGGTCTATGTTGATTGTGTTGTCTATCCCATTTAGTGTGGTGAATGTTAGGGAATCCTATGCGGTGGAGAAGATCTGGGAAATAAATGATTTTTTATTTTATTTTATAATTTGATTTAAATAAAGGACAAATAGAAAACACAATATCAAGATTATTTTTATTTAATTTAATGCATTTGGTTGTTGTGAATTTTTATAAAAAAAAAAAAAAATTCCTTTTCTTCATTAGTCATAAATTTTTTTAGTAAAAATAATATAATCCAATCTCTTATCCGATACGATAACAAACAGATTATAAATAATACGATCATTAGTACGATACTAAACCAAACACCCGATTAATTTAGTCAGTATAGTCCGATGACAGATTATCCTATTCAACTGAAATAGTTAGTACAGTCCCAACTGCCAAACTAGGCCTAAGATTTTCTGATTTTCCTACATCATGTATGACAAATACCTTTTAAAATCGTAGGTACCACCACCTACTCACCTATAAGAGGGACCGGAATTAATAGAGCCAACCACCCAAAGCCTGTCTAATCCCAGTTAGATCGCATCATCACTATGTGTCATGAGGGTAAGTAAGGGAATTAAAACCCTACCAACCCCCCAACAACTAAACCCAGAGCTTCCTCTGCTAATTCTTGACACCTAGTCGGATACCAACTAGAAAACTAGGGTAATTAATGGGCCACCAGCTGAAACCCAAAAGAATCCAACATTAAAACCACTGACAAACCAACCGACAAAGTAGGAAAAGGCAAAGAACAAGTCTAAAACCCGAAGGAACCCACACTGAACTGAAGAAACAGACTACTACCCAAATTGCTCAGAGAAAACTACCTAAAAAGAATAAGCACCGAAGGAAAAAAAAGCAATTACTATCACCAAGGAGAGAAAATCACTCACTCTGAAGGTCTCTCACCCCGGAGAGAAAGCCACATATAGAAAGTCACTACTTTCCTTGAACAAGAAAATTTGGATTGTATTAAATATGTGAGAATTATTCAATAATTTGTAGGATATTAATATAATAAGCCTTAATTAAAAGATAAATCATTACTTCAATTAAGTTAAAATTAAAAGACATTGCTGCAATTTCCTCATGAATCAAAATTCATCATCATCTTCTCTCTCAGCGTTACCAGTCCCTGAACCCAAAACCTAGAGACCCATTTTACAGCTCCACTTTGTCGGTTCTAACTTCCACTTCCATTTCCTCCCCCGGTTTTTTCTCTCTCTTTTGCCCATTGTGGCACTTTAGAGCCAACCTTTCTCTTCGAATTACAAGGTAAAGCTTTTCTTTTTTGCATTCGCTATTGAACTACACTTGGTATCATTTCCTTTTTTATTTGTTCTTATGCAGGAAATCTGAGAGCTTTCATGGTTATTTTCAATGACTTTATTGTGGCATTAACAATATTTGTTACATTGTTGCATTTGCAATAATGTGTTTGCTAAGGTTAAAGTTACCCGTCTTGATCAAAATAAGTATCTTGAGGTGTCTTGCCAGCCTAAATGTGTGACGCCTCTAATTGAATATCTGGTGATGTACTTCTGTATAATTTCCTGGGTGGTTGTTAAAAAATTTTGGCTGTTACAACGTTGAGTATCAGGAATTGGCATTTGTATGAACTTACAGTTGGATCAGATTAATATTCATTAAATTACTAGCTTACTTCTAAATGGTATTAACTCATTGGTATTGTGTTCTATGTTTGTCTTTTTTCCATATCCATGTTTCATTCTCTTCACGCGATGGAAATTACAACTAGAAAAGCTTCCAGAATGAAGTTGTTCGGGCAGGAATTTCGCTAGAAAGAGTCCCTGGCTCGAGCACACAGCTCCCTGAGGAGTTGACACTTTGGTTGACTGTCGGGCTCTCGCTTGCTTGTTGGGCTGCAAGAAGATGACAGAGTTAGTTCTGAAAGGTGTCTTTGTCGGGCCTTAGATGTAGGCCGTGAGGCTCGCAATCAAAACTAACTAAGTACTGAGGCGTGCCACTGCCATCTCTGTATAACAGATGTAGAATGAGTGTATTTAAGCCGATTACTTGCACCCTAAGTTATTTGACTTTCATCATCAAATGATTGTCATGGATGGGTTAAGTCCATATTAAGTTCTTTTCTATGCCCTGAGATCAAGGATTTTTGTTTATCTTGTATGCTTTTAAAGGGGAGGGGTTCAAATTTGATGAAGGCATCAGTTTCATTTACTTTTACGATAGTAAAAGTGCTAAGTGAACTGGATCTGAGAGTTAATAGAACTTTGGATCATCAGAAGATCGAAAATGACTTGCATATATACCGATGGATACATTATAACACCATATCTATTAATGGAAAGGTAAAAACAAAGAGAGTCGGGCAAGATTTCACCTTATCGGGCAAGGTTAAAGCATCTTGCAATCTCTTTTCTTTGCAGTGAGTAATAAAGAGGGATGAGGGGTAAACGAGTTTACGTAAGAAAATCAATGTTACAACATTTGGGGAAGTTAGCAGAGCTTTTACATAGACAAAAGATGTCTTTCTATGGGAAATCTAAGGCTGAAAGGGTGCAAAATCTGGACAAAACGCAGCTTTCTGAGTATTAGCTTGAATGAGAGACAAGTTGTATGTTTGTTTGTTTGATTAGTCGAGTGTCCTTGTCTCTGGGCCTTCTTTCTCATTTTATAGACAAATTAACCCAACTGTGTTGTTTCTGTTCTTCCCCAAAAGTAACTGAAGAGTAATGAATCATCAGCATTTTTACATGTTCTGCCATCCAAAAGATAGGCCGGAAGTAGGTGGATTTCCATCGGTTGTCACTTCTCTTGTAAGCACTTAGTCTTTGCATTTAATGAGGGCTATCATTTTATCTTGAGATGGATGACCTAGGCTTGACTCTAGGCTTCGGGCAGACCTTCTTTATTGAGCTCATTTGGGCTTCATTCCCTTTGAAGCCTAAAGTTTAAATATTAACCCAAACAGAAGTGTCTTGTCAAAAAGCTTCAAACTTATATTTGCATTAGTGGAAGCAAATTGTTAATAATTTATCAAAAGTGAAAGTTAGTGATAGTAAGTTGTTAAGTATAGAAGACTAACTTACAAAGAGTAATTGTGCAAAGGTTATAGCGTGAAAAAATAAAGATTAAAGAGTCTGTCCAGGAAGAGACTGCAAAATTGTTACATTTTCTGATTATGCATATGAAATTAGTTTGTCTAAGTAAAGGGAAAATTATAGAACGTATACTTAGAATGGGTTTATTTATTTATTTATGAAGGATGTGGGTTACAGGTGTTTTTAGATTCAAACTTTACCCAAGGGATCGTGTTACAGACTATGAAGTCCCAATCAAAATCTATAGCACTTGAACCTATAGACATTTGGACTTGCTATGGATATTGAATCTCACATTTTTGGAACTTATACAGGGACAACATAACTGTTTCAGTTTGTGATTCTGCTTATGAAATTAGCTAGACTAAGAATAGGGATTTATGGGGGGGGGGGGATATTTCGTTTATTTTTAGTGTGGGGGCTTTAGAATCACACTCTGCTCGAAAAATCAAGTGTTACATATGTTAGATCCTACATCGCTCAGGGGAGTGATCCTTATATGTATATTCCCATCCTTACCTAGCACGAGGCATTTTGGGAGCTCACTGGCTTCAGGTTCCATAAGAACTCCGAAGTTAAGCGAGTAGCTCGCGAGAGCACTCCCATGATGGGTGACCCATTGGGAAGTTCTCGTGTGAGTTCCCTAAAAACAAAACCGTGAGGGCATAATTGGGGCCCAAAGCGGATAATATCGTGCTACAGTGGTGGAACGGGCCGGGGATGTAATGGACCCCAAGCCGGGATGTGACAAATTGGTATCAAAGCTTAACCTTGGCCGTGGTGTGCCTTTGAATCTGTTGACATGAGTTGTTATCGCTGACTCTTTGGAAGAAAGCATCCATTATGAAGTTGGCACATTTTTGAAGGGACTTCAGTTTGCCCGAGAAATTGAATGTTTTGCTGCTTAAGCACGCCGACATATTCTTTGTCTCAAATAAGTACCAGAACTATACTGTCCTTCTTAAAGAAGCTTATAATGGGCAAGAACTGGTTGATAAGGATCCACTTGTTGTTGTGAAGGAGAAGTTTGGGGAACTTATGCAGGAGGGGCTTCATGAATATAACCGTCGGCGTCATTTCGTAAATCTAGAAAAGAAGAAAAAAAAAGGCATGGTTTTAGGTAGATCAAATGAAGGCAAAGACATGAGCTTTGAGATCTCTGACCCCGACGATCAAGGAGACAGAGGAGGGTTGTTTGATCTAGAAGAACGAAAGCGATTCTATAAAGTTCTCTTTGATGACAGTGCCCCATGACAATATCATTCGGCAAGGAAGGAACGAAACTTATCCAACCTCTTGGCAAAGAGGAGGAATCAATATCACCAGAAGATGATGTAGAAAAGCAAGCCCACTCAAGCCTGACTCCTAGTCTTGACTGCCTCAAGTCAGAAATACCATCACCGTCTATTCATCTGGTTGACGTTGTATATAGCCACTGTTTTACAATCCCTCTTCATAATGGAGATTGCAATCAGATGCAATATCGAATAGCCATGACGGTGTTTTCTATGTTCCCTGCATTGTGGGTTTGCAATTCGGACTTGGTCATATAGATATTGTAATATAACAAGTTTTGCTTTATGTGCTGGCCTTGGGATCTACATTGTGGGTTTGAAATTTATTTATTATGTTTGTCACTTAGGTGGAGTCTAGTATCAGGTTTTTGTTAAAAAAATATATTATTGTGGGTTTTGTGTTAAAAAAAAAAATTGAATTTGAAGGGATAAAATCACATTTTCAGTATATTATTGTTATTGTGGAAAAACCAGTAGCGCAACATCAAAATGTATACATGTGCGCAATTTGTTAAAAATTTAACTGTGCAATTGAAAAAAGTAGGCGTTTTTTTCAATTAATTAATTAATTAATTTTTATAAATTATTTTCCAAATTACTCTTTTTAATTGTAAAAAATGGGCGGTGCAATTGGAAAAGAGTCCTTAAGCCTCGTTTGGCAGCTCGGACAGTACTGACTATTTTAGTCGGATAAGATAAATAGTTATCGGATAGTACTGACTAAATTAGTTAGACGTTTGGTGCAATATCAGACTAATAACCGTATTATTTATACTGTGTTCTCAATAATGTGCTAGATTATAGAACTTATAATTGATGATTAATGGAAACGCTGCTAAACATCACAGGTTAAAAAATCAACAAAATTAAAACTGTTAATTTAGTTTTTTTTTTCTCTCAATTATCAAACCCAAATTTCAATCCAACCCAACGAAACTCAATTGCGAGAGAATTGTTGAGGAAGTACACCAAGCCAGTGAGAACAACAAACATGAGTGCAATTCCAGAAGTTCAGCTCCACTCCTAGGTCCCCCACTCGATTACAGTTGTCTAACTGTTGCAGAGGGAATTGGATTGGACAAATAGATAGAAATAAAGAAGTAAAATTTTAATAACATTCAACGAAATTGTTCATAATTTTCGTCATCCAACCAAAACCAAAATTGGGGAAAACGAAAAAGGGTTGGGTTTGGGTTTGGGCGAAGCAGATAGAGAAGAAGAAGAAATTTGCAGGTGGGGTTGGATGGCAAAATTGGGGAAAATGAAAAGGATTGGGTTTGGGCGGAACAGATAGAGAAGAAGAAGAAATTTGCAGGTGGGATTGGATGGCAAAATTGGGGAAAACGAAAAGGATTGGGTTTGGGCGGAACAGATAGAGAAGAAGAAGAAATTTGCAGGTGGGATTGGATAGCAAAATTGGGGAAACCGAAAGCTCTTGGGTTTGGGCGGAACAAAGAGAGAAGAAGAAATTTGCAGGTGGGGTTGGATAAAGAAATTGGGGAAAACGAAGATGGGTTGGTTTTGGCAGGAGTAGGTAGAGGATGAGGAGGAGGAGAAGAAGACACAGGGCGCAATGCGAGACGGGAAGGAAAGAGCGGAGGAAGCGAAACTACCCAACTAATAAATACAGAGGATTTTGGGAGGATAATTTAGCGGGCATACATTGTATAAAACGTATAGGACCAATTTAATTAATCCGGATACTATTTAGTACAAAATTGCACTAAACACCTTCATTCGTACTATTTATCCTATCCGTTGTGTTATACAGCTGTCAAAGAGGCCTTACAGTTCTCTCTTCTTTCTCGCCCTCTCTCAGCCGGTCCCTCTCTTCCCTCTTGCTCCTCTCGCTCCTCTCTCTCTCTCTCGCTCCGTCTCGCTCCTCTCTCTCACTCCGTTAGACGAAGACAAAGACGAAGGAAGACGGCAGCCACCACCCACCCATCTGCTACTCCTCCGCTCCAACCTCCGCTGGAATTCCTCACCGTTTCCTCGATTCCGAAGGTCCCTTCACATCTCTCTCTCAATGTTTTGCTTTTCGCTTTAATCGTTCAACATATGATAAATAGGGTTTTATTTGTTGAGTGTTGCCGGAATTTGGTGTTTTAAGTGTAATTTAAGTTTCTGTGCAAATATTAGAGCTCCTTAAACCCTAAAATAGAGGATGGCAAATTTATTATGATGCATCTTTATAGCAAATTTATGGCTCTATAGTCTGCCGATCCGTTAACATATTCGATTTTGAACCCTTTGAAGTACCCTATATCTAAATATAATTCAATTTCTCATCTATAATCATGAAACTTCCGTTTCTGTGATCAGGATTCAGGACTATATATTAGTTCTTGTTATTTCCTTGTAGAAGGGATCTGGTAGTCTCCTTTGTGCTTGTAAAAGGCTTTTACTAATTTATCATTCCATGATTCTCTCCTTTAACTAATTTATTGCTGAAATTGGAGTAAATTTTAAGTTCAATGTTGCAATCAAGTTTAGAAAATGGCTGAAATTGAAATTAAAGCTACCAATAAAAGTGACCGTGGAATGGCCATTGGGTTAACAATTAATAAGAAACGTAAGGCCTAATAGAAGTTTGATTGTTTAGGAAATGAGGTGAGTCGTGACACTACCCCTCTTCAATAATCTCTTATGGAAATTTTGTCCAAGTCACTTGTGTACGAGATGACTGATGTCATACGAGTCTCGCATGGTTGTATGCCATACAACTGATGTCATACAACATTGGAAGGTTTCTTTGCCCATGGTAGGTTTCTTTGCTCTAACTCACTTCAGAAAACACAAATATCACCAAATGAAAAGTACCATTAACATCAGTGTTAACAAACACGACCAAATAAAAAATATGAAGCCATTTTCTAACCTATTCAATTTCCTGTTTGGTTGCTGAGCAAGTTGGTAGAGAAAATAATCAGATGATTGAATGCTTTTATGTTCATATTCACTTGATTGAATGCTTTTATGTTCATTTTCACTTGATTGAATGCTTCTAGAAGATTATTATGTTTCATATGTAGTGGATTATATAGTCTAATGGAATTTCATATGAAAGTTGAATATGTTGCACTAAGTTTTCTAATGGGTTTGTTTTGCCTGCCCTTCATATTATTTCAAAATCGTATACATTCTCTTCCAGTTCCAAAAGGATGATAGAATCACAAAAAGGAGTAATGGCACCAAATGAAACCCTCCAGCCCGCATGGGATTAACCACTCAGACTTGTTCTCCAACCAAACCCAATAAAAAATATCAGACTTGTTCCAAGTACTTATTGCACCCTATGTAGTGTTATGAGCATTTTAATGTCATTTTTATCACCACAGTTATACAATGAAAACCTCAACTTTTGTTGCTTAAAACATGAAATGACATTAGTCTACTGTCAAGAGATTGATTGCTAACGTTGGTTACTTAGTCTTTGTTTGTAGGTATTTCTTTTGTTAATCTTCATTTACTCCATTTATCTCCTTTCGACCTTTCATTTGTTCATCGCCTGTCATTGTAACTATCCAATTTGTGTTCTGCATGAATTTGATTTCTGAACACTTGTATTAATTTCTTACCTTTTCTTCTTTTAGTTTTCATTTTGAAAGATATTGAGGATGCATAAAACAGAGAATTATGGCTGCTACAGTGCACTTTCGAAACCCAAGACTCGTTCAAAACTTTGCTCGGTATTTTTCTCTATGGTCAATGAAGAAGGACCCATATCTTGAATCTGCTCTGTCTAAAAATCGCAGATGGATAGTGAATAATCAAATAACAAACATCATCCTTAGGTGCCCTGATCATGTAGCAACAGTGATCTTCATTCAGAAGAAGTTCAAGACCCTTGATCTTCAAGGAAAGGCTCTCAATTGGCTCAAAAAATACTCATGTTGCTTTCAAGTCTATTTGCAAGGCGATGAGTATTACTGCCAGTTAACTAAACAGAGGATTTCATTTTAATAATTTTGATATCCCATAAATGTCAGATTTGCAAAATTTAAAATTTAGAAAGATAAAATGGAAGATTTTTGTACTGTGATTAAGAAATCACAAACCCAAAGGGATTCCTTGGTCATTTTAATTAGTAATAATTAATAATATTGGATACTTGATTACTGTATGCTTTCTTTTGATGAAGTATTCAATGGTCTGATTGTGTATTGTGGGTTGGTTGGCACCTATAAAGCATGGATATACAGTATGACATGACACAGTGATACATGAAATCTCTAAAAACTAGAATACGATATGTCATGGATAAGGGATACGCGACCAAACTAAAGTATATGTGCTTCATAGGTTGGCACCAGCCCCCTTCTTGTTAGTGATATTAGTTTGATTATTAATGGAAACAAGCACAAAAACTGAATATACAAAAATAAGGGTTGGTTATTCACTTTTGCTTTTTTGGATTCAAAACATTTTTCGTGCTGGGTTAGCATCTACCCGAATATGTGGATATACCCAAAGCCATTAAAATGTACGATCCTTTCATTATTTTTTCGCTTTTCAGGCATGTATGCTATTAGTCTTACAAAATGCAGCTATTGAGTTTGTTTTAACAGTAGATTTCATAGCAAACCCGTTCAAAAGGCATCTGTGTTACAAAATAAATACCTGTTTGTTTAGTAAATGACTATGGTTCGTTGTTGTAGGATGGTTGTTTACTTGTCCATTTCATATGTAACGTTCTTTAACAATATTTGCTCAGTCATTGTTGTAGTTTGCAAGAATGTGTTTGTTATTTTTTTTGGTCGGAACAAGAATGTGTTGGTTAAGGTTATCTGTTGTCGTGTAAACTTTAAACAATTATGTTCATTTCTATATCTTTTTGTTTACTCTATAAGGGTGGACGATGAACTTGTTGATCAAAAGAAGTATCTTGAGGAGTCTTGCCAGCCTAAATGTGTGAAGCTTCTGATTGAATATCAGGTAATTTACTGGTGTTATTCAAAAAATCTGTGTGTTGCAACTTCTAGTACCAGGAATTGGCCTTCGTATGAACTTAAAGTTGGATCTGATTATTTATTAAAATTACTCGCTTACTTTTAAATTCCTTATTTTGCTTCCCAAGATAGTCATATCTACTTGTTTGTATTATGTTGTACTTGTACCGTTGGCTTTTACCTGTACAGGCTTTTTTCTCTTTACCGATGGGGATTACGAACTAGAAAGGCTTCAAATATATGTTCGCATGTGGTCTGACAAGTTAGAAATTATTAAGTGTTCTAAGTTTTTCCATTTGTGGAAGCAATTTGGAGATGATATATAAATATCGAATTTAAAGTTAGTAATTGTAAGTTGTTATATGTATATCAGGCTAACATTATAAAGAGTAGTTGTGCAAAGGTTCTAGCATGAAAGAAGACTATCAGATGATCAAGATTCGAATTGTCATAAATAAGTGATTAAGCAAGCTTTTTTAACATGTTTTAATTGGGGTCTATTGTGAGATGATGTGTGAATTGCAAAAAGAGTGAGACAAGCTAGATATATCGTATGCAATAGAGATTGAAATTTATCTTCAATGAAAGGATATTTCTTTCTGAAATAAAAATAAAAGATAGAGAATTCACTTTACAATGTACGTACACTGAGGATCTTCATAAGCTGCTATCTTTTCTCATCCACTAATGAGTAAGCCTGTCTGGGAAGGGACTGCAAAAAGTATAGAACATATACTTACTGAAGGATTTTTGTTATTTCTATCAAGTCTTACTAGACCATGAAGCCCAGTCAAAATCTATATCACTTGAACCTGTTCACAATCGGATATACTGTGGAAATTGAATCTTACAATTTTGGAACTTATTGTGCTGTATGTAGCTCTGTGAACATTGCAAACTTCTTGCCACAGTTATGCAGTGAAGGTGTGGATTTATAATCAGCAGAATGGCTGCCAGCATTGGAAAATCTCTAGCAAATTTAACTATCATGCATCAGTTATTGCTCAACCTTAGAAATTATGTGGATAAAAATGTCTTCCTAACGCTTTGATGTCTACCCGTTATTCACCCTTTTCCCTCCGTCCATGAGTAAGTGCTTTTGACTCTGTGAGTCGTCAATAATTTTGAGTTACAAGATTAAGTTGTTGAACTTTTTCTTCCATTTGTGTTTCCTTCTTCAAAAATTAAAAAGGAAATGGAATGCCATGATAATCGGAGGTCTTCGTTTTGATATACTTCAGTGGGTAGGGGTTTTTCACGTATTGTTTTTAATGGACTAAAATTTGGTAATTGTACTGAAATTATTTGAACCTTTTTATTTGTTGTAGGCATGTGTTAAGAGGGTTGAAGGTGATGACACTGGAAACAAGCATTGCACAGGGCAGTACTTTGTAAGTTCGTTGTCTGTCATGCTATCCAGTTTGTGTTCTGCATGAATTTGTTCTCCCAAACAGTTGTATTAATTTATTACCATTTTTCTTTTAGTTTTCATTTTGAAGGTATTGAGGATACATAAAGAAGAGAAATATGGCTGCTACAGTGCACTTTCGAAACCCAAGACCTGTTCAAAACTTTGCTCGGTATTTTTCTCTATGGTCAATGAAGAAGGACCCATATCTTGAATCTGCTCTGTCTAAAAATCGCAGATGGATAGTGAATAATCAAATAAAAAACATCATCCTTAGGTGCCCTGATCACGTAGCAACAGTGGCCTTCATTCAGAAGAAGTTCAAGACCCTTGATCTTCAAGGAAAGGCTCTCAATTGGCTCAAAAAATACCCATGTTGCTTTCAAGTCTATCTGCAAGGCGATGAGTATTACTGCCAGCTAACTAAACGGATGATTTCTTTGGTAGAAGAAGAAGAATCTGTCAAAGATATGCAGGAACATGTCTTTGTGGAGAGATTAGCAAAGTTGCTTATGATGAGCTCCAATCAAAGACTAAATGTTGTCAAGCTTAATGTACTGAAGCGGAACTTTGGTTTCCCAGATGACTATTTAATTAGACTTGTGCCAAAATATTCTGATGTGTTTCGGATTGTTAATTATAGTGGGCGGCGGAGTTCCATGGAGATTGAGCTAGTGTCTTGGAATCCAGATTTGGCAGTTTCTGCTATAGAAGCTTCAGCTCACAAGCAAGGAACCGAACCATGTTTCACAAGCTCATTGCCTTCAACTTGGATCAAGTCATGGGAAAGATTTCATGAATTTAACGCGACTCGTTATATTTCACCCTACTTGGACTCCAAAGGCTTTGCGGAGGGATCAAAGGAGATGGAGAAGAGGACGGTGGCTTTGGTGCATGAGTTGTTGTCGTTGACTCTATGGAAGAAAGCATCAATTATGAAGCTGGCAAATTTTCGGAGAGAGTTCATTTTGCCCGAGAAATTGAATGTTTTGTTGCTTAAGCACCCTGGCATATTCTATGTCTCAAATAAGTACCAGAGCTATACTGTCCTTCTTAGAGAAGCTTATAATGGGCAAGAACTGGTTGATAAAGATCCACTTGTTGTTGTGAAGGAGAAGTTTGGGGAACTTATGCAGGAGGGGCTTCATGAATATAACTGCAGACGTCATTTGGTAAATCTAGAAAAGAAGAAAAAGAGAGGCATGGTTTTGGGTAGATCAAATGAAGACAAGGACGTGAGCTCCGAGAAGTCTGACCTCGAGGATCAGGGTGACAGAGGAGGGTTGTTTGATCCAGAAGAACGAAAGCGATTCTATAAAGTTCTCTTTGATGACGGTGCCCCATGACAATATCATTCAGCAAGGAAGGAATGAAACTTATCCAACTGCTTTGCAAAGAGGAGGAATCAATATCACCAGAAGATGATGTAGAAAACAAGCAAGCCCACTGCGGCCGGACTCCCAGTCCCCACTGCCTCAAGTCAGCAATGGCCATCACCGTCTGTTCATCTGGTTGATATTGTATGTAGCCACTGTTTTACAATCCTTCCCCACAATGGAGACTGCAATCAGATGCAATATCGAATGGCCATGGCGGTGCTTTCTATGTTCCCTGCATTGTGGGTTTGCAATTCCGGCTTGGTCGTATATATGTTGTAATATAGCAAGTGTTGCTTTATTGTGCTGGCATTGTGATCTGCAGACGTTCTGGCTGGGAGAGGAGAGCTAGAATCGGCGAAATAACAAAAACTCATGGAGGATTGGAATTAGGAATTTAGGATAAGCTCAAGCTGGCTGAGAAAAAAACTCGAGCAGATGTTGGAGAAATTTTTTCAATATTCAAGCGGGTACTCCAGGTGTCATAAAATAAAATGAGTGGAGCGATGTGAAAAAATATATCATTTTCTTCATTTGTATTATGACACGTGTCATTAACTACTAGCATCAATTGAAGACCGGTACTTGAATTTTTTATTTTTTCTGTAGATGGTGGGTCTATCAAGCAACTTGGGAAGGCTTGGTCTTCCTTTATCGCCAAGTTATTCAGACTTTATCTAATATACTTTTTAAGTAACTAATTATTAGGAGCTGCAAATCAGTAATTCATTGACAATGTGAAAATAGTTTGTGAAACTTGCAGTACTTAGATTAGAACCAAACAACCAACCACCCAGTTTGGTCCCACTATTGTAAGGGTGGTTTTTACACATCCTAAAAACGAGTTCCACATTTCCCACATCATCAATTTCATGGAGATAGAAGACATAAATTGATATGATTTTGAAACCTCAAGGTGCTATGTGAAATTTTTTTAAAATATGTCACCTGTTATGATAATCACGCTTAAACGTGAAATGCATATAAAATGTAGACCTGAAAGAAAAAAATTTAAAAGAACTAAAATTAGCAGTTGATCACTTGGTACTACGCAACTACAACAAAATTTTATTCCTTAACTGAGTTCGGTTTCATGAATCCTAGAACGTCAATACGCTCAATTTTGCACCAAGTCTTATGTTAGCTTCAAATACTCTATGCATTTTCGTAAAGTTTTTTTTTTTTTTTTTTCTTTTCAAGTCTTCCTAGTTCTTCCTCTAACCCTTTTGCCTTGAACCTCTTTTCTCATAATTGTATTTTTTAATCGAAGCATCTATAGGTCTTCAGCTCACTACGGTCTAATAATATTTTTCATTACTTGTATGTAAGAGGACAAATTTAACTCTCGTGAATAATAGAATCCTGAAGTTTAATTCTTGTGAATTGTAAATTTGTAACTAAATTATTATAACGAACATCCGTTGTGCTGTATTAAAATCAGCGGTAGGCCCAAGCCCAAAAATAAGAAGGGTAGAGTGGGCCAAGTTTAAATAGTTGACAAGTCTTTAGAGACCCATTCAACAGCTCCCCACAATCTCAGGTAGTGTGGTTCGCAAATTCCAAATTTCAACTTCCATTTCATCTCTCGGTTGTTTGTTTCTCTCTCTTCTGTTGTGAATTACAGCCATTGCACAACTCCGGAGCCGACCTTTCTCCTCGAATCACAAGGTATAATTTCTTCTTCGCGGCCCCCAATTAATTAAATTTGTAAAACACAACTAATTTCATTGGTTATTGTTTTTTGTAAATTTAATTAATTTATTTTGTTTGATTGTTTTTGTGCAGGAAATCTGAGAGCTTTTTCGGTTCTTCTCAATGTGAGTATTTCTGGGTTTTTAATAATTTTGATATCCCATAAATGTCAGATTTGCAAATTTTAAAAATTTATAAAAATAAAATGGAAGATTTTTGTACTGTGATTAAGAAATCACAAACCCAAAGGGATTCCTTGGTCATTTTAATTAGTAATAATTAATAATATCGGATACTTGATTTCTGTATGCTTTCTTTTGATGAGGTATTCAATGGTCAGATTGTATATTGTGGGTTGGTTGGCACCTATAAAGCATCGATATACGGTACGACATGACACGGTGATACGTAAAATCTCTAAAAACTAGAATACGATACGTCATGGAAAAGGGATACCTGTTCAAAAGGCATCTGTGTTACAAAATAAATACCCGTTTGTTTAGTAAATGACTATGGTTTGTAGTTGTAGAATGGTTGTTTACTTGTCCATTTCATATGTAACGTTCATTAACAATATTTGCTCAGGCATTGTTGTAGTTGCAAGAATGTGTTTGTTTTTTTTTTTTTTTTTTGGTCGGAACAAGAATGTGTGGGTTAAGGTTCTCTGTCGTCGTGTAAACTTTAAACAATTATGTTTATTTATCTCTTTTTGTTTACTCTATAAGGGCGGATGATGAACTTGTTGATCAAAAGAAGTATCTTGAGGAGTCTTGCCAGCCTAAATGTGTGAAGCCTCTGATTGAATATCAGGTAATTTACTGGTGTTGTTCAAAAAATCTGTGTGTTGCAACTTCTAGCACCAGGAATTGGCTTTCGTATGAAATTGAAGTTGGATCTGATTATTTATTAAAATTACTAGCTTACTTTTAGATTCCTCATTTTGCTTCCCAAGATAGTCATATTTACCTGTACGGGCTGTTTTCTCTTTACCGATGGGGATTACAAACAAGAAAGGCTTCAAATATGTGTTTGCATGTGGTCTGATAAGTTAAAAATGCGTAAGTGTTCTAAGTTTTTCCATTTGTGGAAGCAATTTGGAGATGATATATAAATATCAAATTTAAAGTTAGTAATTGTAAGTTGTTACATGTATATCAGGCTAACATTATAAAGAGTAGTTGTGCAAAGGTTATAGCATGAAAGAAGGCTATCAGATGATCAAGATTGGAATTGTTGTAAATAAGTGATTAAGCAAGCTCTTTTAACATGTTTTAATTGGGGTTTATTGCGAGATGATGTGTGAATTGCAAAAAGAGGGAGACAAGCTAGATATATTGTATGCAATAGAGATTGAAATTTATCTTCAATGAAAGGATATTTCTTTTAGAAATAAAAATAAAAGATAGAGAATTCACTTTACAACGTACGTACACTGAGGATCTTCATAAGCTGTTATCTCTTCTCATCCACTAATGAGTAAGCCTGTCCTGGAAGGGACTGCAAAAATGTTTCAATTTCGGATAAGTTTGTGTGAGAAAAGGGAAAAAGTATAGAACATATACTTACTGAAGGATTTTTGTTATTCCTGAAGGGGTGTGGGTTATGGATGTTTTTATAATTTGAACTTTACTCAAGGGATTAAGTCTTACTGGACGGTGAAGCCCCAATCAAAATCTATATCACTTGAACCTGTTGACTTTTGGATTTACTGTGGAAATTGAATCTTACAATTTTGGAACTTATTGCGCTGTATGTAGCTCCATGAACATTGCAGACTTCTTGCCACAGTTATGCAGTGAAGGTGTGGATTTATAATCAGCAGAATGGCTGCTAGCATTGGAAAATTTCTAGCAACTTTAACTATCTAGCATCAGTTATTGCTCAACCTTAGAAATTATGTGGATAAAAATGTCTGCCTAACGCTTTGATGTCTACCCGTTATTCACCCTTTTCCCTCCTTCCATCATTAAGTGCTTTCTACTCTGTGTGTTGTCAATAATTTTGAGTGACAAGATTAAGTTGTTGAACTTTTTCTTCCATTTGTGTTTCCTTCTTCAAAAATTAAAAAGGAAATGGAATGCCATGATAATTGGAGGTCTTTGTTTTGATATACTTCAGCAGGTAGGGGGTTTTCACGTATTGATTTGAATGGACTAAAATTTGGTAATTGTACTGAAATTATTTGAACCATTTTATTTGTTGTAGGCATGTGTTAAGAGGGTTGAAGGTGATGACACTGGAAACAAGCATTGCACAGGGCAGTACTTTGACTACATATCTTGTGTTGACAAATGTGTAAGTCTTCATTTCATTATACTGTAGGAAAATTTTGTTCTCGCTCAGATGATGATCGTTGCCTTCTGCAATGCAGGTTGCGCCAAAGTTATTTCAAAAGCTCAAGTAACGGAGTCAGAGTTCTACGGTCTCCCCATCCTTTAATTGTTACTCTTTTACATTGGATATGAATTTTCAGACCGCGCCATGATGTTTGCCAGTTTTTGTTTCCAGCAACATTATTCAAATCTTGTCGAGAGGTCTTGAAATAGAATAAAAAGAAGATTTTGTGAGTTGGTTAATAAGGCATGCTGTTTTTGGATTTCATATAGCTAATAAGGTGAATTTTGCTAGTCTAAGTTTAATAGCACGGACCTCTTGTCATCCTGCTATCGACAATTATTGATTGATGGGAGAAGCAGTATCAGTCGTGCGTGGGCGGATGATGCTATAACAGGGTTTATCTTTGTGCGCAATCTGTGATGTATGTCTGCAATATTTTGACAGCCGAGGTTGAAAGTTTTGTATGTCCTTGCAATATTTGCTTCGTCCCCTATACATTCAGCTTCCTTTTTCGAACAAAATGCCGAGTGCTGCCTTGGAATGGAGAGAAACTTAAGTGTAACCGAGTGTATTGTACAAACAGTAGGAATACATGGGTTGCTTTTCACGGCCATGGCGGCGCCGGAACTCTTTGGTGTCGACAATAGTGCAGGGTTTACGTGGTGACTGATAATAATTCTCCTTGGCGTGTTGGAATGATCAATCGATGGCTTTTTCTTTCTTGATAAACATATGACTTATGCTTGGTGGATGAGTTGAAGGAACTGGGCAACGGGCAGGCATGGGGAGAGGATAGGGAAGGTGTGCGATGGTTGAATGTTTTTATCATGTACGAGTTTTAATAATATGTTTTTTCCGATAAAAAAAAACATTCATGTCCGAGTTTGAATCTTTTATTTTTTTGTATTTTTCGTTTGACAGATTAAATAAAATAAAATATAGTTTTGTAAGACCAATTCCAACCTTTGATTAAAATCTAAAATTTTAGTCCAAAAATTTTAAGTTTAATTTTAGTCCAAAAATTTTAAGTTTAATTCATTTTTTTTTCTTTCAACCTTTTTAGGTTAAATTTGTAGTATGAGATTATTAAATAATAATTTTAAGATAATTTTTTTTCCTTAAAGTAACCTTTTAAAAAAAAATTATGTAGACTATAATTTAATTTTATAAACATTTTAATCTAAAAATATTTAGATTCTGATAAATATTGAAAAATTACTAAACGGACACCATGAAACTCGTGGGACACTAGGAAAAAAAATATAAAACACATAATAGATTTGTTATTTACTTACTTTAGCCGTTTCATATAAATTTGGATCATTAGATCTTTTTTTACTATTAGACTTGATTATAACCATTTGATTCAATAAATTTATAAATATAAAACTAAAAAAAATACACATATATAGTGGGCCAGTCCTACTAACTAAGGGGAAATCTTAACCTAAGTTTGGCCAAAAATGAGTTTTGAACTAAAATCCTATTTGCGTTGGAACAAGTTTAAAACCTAAAATTTGAGTTTTTACTAAAGTCGAGTAGGTTTAAATATAAAAAGCTAAAAGCCGAATTCAGTATTTTCTTGAAAGTTTTTGGACGGATGCCCAAAGTGGTGGAAAATTAAAAAAAAAGCCCACCACAGCAGCTTTTCCAGTTTTCTTAGAAACCCAGAAGGCAGACTACCCGTACCCAACCCTAGAAACTTTTAAGGGACAAATACGCTTATTTTTCTCGGTCTCTCTCTCCCTCCCCCGGAAACTCTGTCTCTCTGTCTCTCTGTCTCTCGATTGTAATCCATTCGAACCCGATCGTTTTCCTCCGCAATCCGTCGATTCTGTTGCTTCTACTCCCTCTACGCCGCCCCAAGTAAGCTCTCTCTCTCTCTCTCTCTCTCTCTCTCTCTCTCTCTCTCTCTATACACACACACATATATGCGTGTGTATATTTTGTTTCGTGTTGGTTTAGGATCAAATTCTTGCGGTACTGCTTTATGGTTGTAAAATCTGGATCTATTTCTGTAGATTTCGAAACATACAATAGCTAAATATGTATGTTTGTGTGTGTATATATACATATGTGTGTATATGTGTGTGATGTGTGTGATGTGTGTGATGTGTGTTTGTATAATCTGTATTGATTGTGATTCTTGGTTTTGCGATTAGGATTTTGGAAGGGGCTTCGATAATTGTTGAAACAGATTATAATTTGTCGAAACCTTGATGGGTCGGAAGAAGCCGACTGCTCGTGACGATGAGAACCCGCAACCTGCTGCGGGTGCAAGGTCGAAGAAGAAGGCTGTGGTAATCGAAGACGATGAGTATTCTATTGGAACTGAGCTGTCCGAGGAGTCTCAGGTGCAGGAAGAGAAAGTTGCTGTCACTGGAAAGAAGGGCAAAAAGGGTAATTCAAAAGCTTCAAAGAAGGGCAGGGATGAGGACGACCTCGATGATGTGGGAAAGGGGGACGAGGGCGAAGATGAGGTTCCCCAAGTTGCTGTCACTGGAAAGAAGAAGGGAAAGTCGAAGAAGAGTGGTGGGAATAGTGTGGTCGGCGCTTCGAGTTTTGGGCTGCTTGGAGATGAAGAAGACGGTGTTGATGATGAGAAATCTGGGTTAACCGGTAATGATGAGGAGGATGCTCCAGTGGTGAGTTTTTCTGGCAAGAAGAAGGCTTCAAAATCGTCAAAGAAAACTGGTGATAGTTTGTTTACTGGGTCCCCTTTTGATGCGATTGGTGATGAAGGCGATAGTGATTTTGAGGTTGTTGATGGTTCTGTGGGTAAGAGTGAAGAATATGACGATAGTGAGAATGAAGATGAGCCTGTAATTTCTTTTACGGGGAAGAAGAAGCCATCCAAGGGTGGAAAGAAGGGCGGGAGTGTGTTTGCAGCAGCTAGCTTTGATGTTCTCGATGATGCAGATGAGGATAAGGATGAAAAGAAAGATGAGGACGATGAAGTTCTTCAGATTACATTCTCCGGTAAGAAAAAGAAGTCATCAAAGGGCTCAAAGAAGAGCGGTGGTAATTCTTTTAGCTCAGCCCTGCTTGATGAGGGGGATGATGAAGATACTTCAGTATCCGAACCAACTAGAGTTGGTGATGACACAGTTGATGATGAAGATGAATCTGTGATTGCATTCACAGGTAAAAAGAAGTCTTCCAAAAAGAAAGGTAATGATGTTTTTACTGCATTGAGTGAAGATACAGATGTAATTGAACCGGAACAACCAAGTATCGAAACTAATAAAAGCGAAGCTGATGATTCTAAAACTAACAAGAGTAAAGAGGTTCCAGAAACTTCAAAAAGTAAGAAAAAAAAGAAGAAGAGTGGACGGACTGCTCAAGAAGAAGATGACTTGGATAAAATTCTTGCTGAGCTAGGTGAGGGTCCTACAACATTGACCCCAGCTGAGGCTACTATGAAAGAGGAGAAAGTTGAGGTTCAACCTGATCTGGTTGCCCCGGTTGATGCTTCTGGTGAAAAGGAAGGTGAACATGAGACTGTGGAGTCTGCTGCCGCAAAGAAGAAGAGAAAGAAGAAGGAGAAGGAAAAGGAGAAAAAGGCAGCAGTGGCAGCGGGGACTGCTACTGCTCCCGTGGTTACTAAGGATGATAAACAAGAAGAAACCCAAATTGAACCCACAGACCCCAAGAAGAAAGAAGTGAAAGGTAAAGTAGCAGATAAGAAACTTCCAAAACATGTAAGGGAGATGCAGGAGGCTCTTGCTAGGCGACAGGAACTAGAAGAGAGATTGAAAAGGGAAGCAGAGGAGAAACAGAGGAAAGAAGAAGAGGAGCGGCGTAAGCAGGAAGAACTTGAGAGGGAAAGGGAGGCGGCCAGGATTCTGAAAAAGGAAAGGGAAAAGGAGAAGCTACAAAGGAAGAGACAGGAAGGCAAGATTTTAACTGCGAAGCAAAAAGAAGAACAACGCAGGCGGGAGGCAATGAGAAACCAGATACTTGCTAATGCTGGGGGTTTGCCTCTCCCTACCACAGACAATGAGAAAAAGGCTAAACGGCCTATGTATCAGAAAAAGAAGACAAAAGCAGCACCCATTCATGCAAATGGTGCAGCTTCTGCGAAGCCAGTGGAAAACCTAGAAGAGGGAGACCAGCAGGACACTATCCCCGAGCCAGAGTCTGGGGAATTTGACAAGGTTGAAGATGTAGAGTCACTGGATCTGGAGGATAAATCTGAAGTTGCTGAATCTGTTAAAGAGAATGGAGTGGAAGAAGAAGAAGAAGAAGAAGAAGATGACGATGATGATCCTTGGGATGTTAAGAGCTTTGATGATGTTAACCTTTCTGTTAAACGTGGATTTTCTGATGAAGAGATTGACTCTGAGCCTGAACCTGTTGCAAAAAAAGACATAAAGAGTTCAGGTGCCAAGCCATCAGTTTCTGCTCAGAAAACCGTTCCTTCTCAACCAATAAAATCTCAGGATGGTGAGGATAAGAAAAAACAACCTGATAATGACGTTGACAAAAGTAAGAAGAAAAGCGTTTCTGTTAAAAAAGAAGCGCCAACTTCTAATGCTGACCCCAAAGAGAGTGGAGATAACCTTCGTTCACCTATTTGTTGCATTATGGGCCATGTTGATACTGGTAAAACTAAGCTGCTGGATTGTATCAGAGGCACAAATGTTCAGGAAGGTGAGGCTGGAGGTATTACTCAGCAGATTGGAGCAACATATTTTCCTGCTGAGAACATTCGTGAGAGGACTAAAGAACTGAAAGCTGATGCGAAGCTGAAGGTCCCTGGTCTGTTGGTCATTGATACCCCCGGGCATGAGTCATTCACTAATTTACGGTCACGGGGCTCAGGTTTATGTGATATTGCTATATTGGTTGTTGACATTATGCATGGCTTAGAGCCTCAGACAATAGAGTCACTCAACCTTTTGAAAATGAGGAATACGGAATTTATTGTTGCACTAAATAAGGTGGGGTTTATGGTCAATTCTACTGTCCAGATCTCTACTACTGTCGGCTCATAAATGTTTAATTTTTGTTTTCTGGAATTCAAATTGTTAGGTGGACAGACTCTACGGGTGGAAAACCTGCCGCAATGCACCAATTGTGAAAGCAATGAAGCAACAATCTAAGGATGTACAAAATGAGTTCAATATGAGGCTTGTACAGGTCTTGTGTGCTGCAACTTTGTCTTTAGTTCACTTTATATGTTTGACTTTTGGTGTTTCTAAAATTTCAATTGTTTGTATGGTTTGCCAGATTATCACTCAATTCAAGGAGCAGGGTTTAAATACTGAATTGTATTATAAGAATAAAGAAATGGGGGAAACCTACAGTATTATTCCTACAAGTGCCATTAGGTATGGCTTGTGGAATAACCTTATCTTTTAATTTTTAGTCTCTACTGCAGAGGTTTTTTTTAGTAATTTGCTCTCCACTATGTCCTGAAATATGGGTTTTGAATATCGCAGTGGTGAAGGAATTCCAGATTTGCTATTACTATTGGTTCAGTGGACGCAGAAAACTATGGTTGAGAAACTCACTTTCAGCAATGAAATCCAGGTTTAATATATTTTCACCTTGTTTCCAGTAATGTAAAGGTGCTTAACTGTTTATATGTGAGTTGATGGGAGGCTGTTCTTGTGAACCAGTGTACGGTTTTGGAGGTTAAGGTTGTGGAAGGCCTTGGGACAACAATTGATGTTGTATTGGTTAATGGTGTGCTTCATGAAGGAGATCAAATAGTGGTTTGCGGCATGCAGGCAAGAATCTAAAACCTTTTCTGTGACAATTTTTGTAAAGTCTGACTATTATAAAACTATTTTCAATATTTGCTTTAGAATTGCTGGCAAATGATTGTAGGTAACATGTGATGTATTTTACACGTAATTATTATTATTGATATCAATTTTTTGTCTCTTTTAGGGACCTATTGTTGCTACAATTCGATCTTTATTGACTCCACATCCAATGAAAGAACTTCGTGTGAAGGTAGGTTTTTTTCTTTTCTTTTCAACTTTTTTCTGCTTTTTGTCATGCATTTACAATGAGCTATTTAGTGATTCTGGTGTGAGAATGAAATCTGTTGCTCCCAGTGAAAGTCCACTGAAGAGCAAGTAGAACAGCATAAAAAAGGGAAAATATTGATATTATCATAAAATAGAAGGTTCAAAATTTGATATAGGCGAACAAGTAACACACGAGGTACAGGTAAATCCCGGACATCTAAAGAAACAGCAGCCAAACTATTCTGGTGAATCCAAATACATCTCATGTAACATCAGCCAACATATCTGTGAAAAACTCGGTGGAAAGTGAAGCCCACAAGATGCCAAAGTGATTCCTACCCCACAATGGATCTGCTTCATGGTGCATGCACCTCTAAAAATGTCCTGTTCCTAGGTATTGCCATTGGGTGCATTTCCAAAAAACAGTAACAATGCTTAGTTTCAGGTTCAGGTTAAATTGTTTGCCTACGATAGTGCTCCTTATGATTTAAGTGCCGCATGGCTGCGTTGCTTTGGACTTTTCTGTGTGATTACAAGCATTGCATTGTTCCTCAATGCTTGTTTGATTTTTGATTTTTTTTTTTGTTTTCTTTTTCATTTTCATTTTTCTTTTTGTAATTTAAAAAAAAAGCTTTTAGAGAAGAGTGGCGCTATTCCCACCCCACATTTCCTATTTTCACTCTACATTTGAATATTATTTATCCCAAATGGACCTGTACATAATAGTACTTTAAAGGGAGAAAATAAAATATGTAAAATTACATAACACAAAAAATGGAAAAATGGAAGGAAACAAAGATATTGAGGCTAATATGACTGCTAATGGAACCAGGTAGTTTTGTAGAAGAGTGGAAGAGAGCCGAAACTGATGTTTGAATGCTCCTTTTCTATTATAGACAAGTAATGTAAAGAAAAATGGAATTAAGTAATAGCTACAGAAGTAAAGTAGGCATGTTTGGCTGAATTAAGTAATAGCTATAGGAGGGAAGTCCAGCCTGTCCAGAATTGGACCTGCCTGATTCATAAATATCTTTTTTAAACTTGATGGGGGTGAGAAAGGAGGTGAGGGCATTTTGGCAATGCAAATAGTAGACTGATATCTTATAAAACTTGATGGGGGTTAAAAAATATGGAGGGTGGGTTCAGTGCCATTTTCGGATAATTATTCTTGATGAACTAGTTTAGGACAAAATGATGTTTGTAGGAATTCTACGTAGTTTGGATAATGGTTCATTTCGGATTCCAGTTCTGATAACTATTGAATACATTTGGTTTATCAAATATTCGATTTCTTTTCATTGTGCAAATCCAATTCAGTGGGATCTAAGGTTCACTTTTTTTTTTTTGTCCATAAACAACATTCCATGTTGGCATCAGATGACGATTCTATGGATCTTTATTTCAGGGAGCGTATCTGCATCATAGTGAAATCAAGGCTGCACAAGGTATCAAAATTGCAGCACAGGTAAATTTATGTTGAAATCAAGGCCAATCCAGTTCTACCTATCTGAACTCCTGTTGTGAGATTTGCTTGATTTTTGATGTTTGTTTTATGCAGGGTCTTGAACATGCTATTGCTGGTACTGCCCTACATGTGGTAGGGCCTCATGATGACTTGGAGGATATCAAGGAAACAGCTATGGAAGACATGAAGTCAGTTTTGAATAGAATTGACAAGACTGGTGAGGGAGTTTGCGTACAAGCATCTACTCTAGGTTCCTTGGAAGCATTGCTAGAGTTTTTGAAAACACCAGCCGTAAACATTCCTGTTAGTGGTATTAGCATAGGCCCTGTACACAAAAAGGATGTCATGAAGGCCAGTGTAATGCTTGAAAAGAAAAAGGAGTTTGCCACCATCTTGGCATTTGATGTCAAAGTTACGCCAGAGGCCCGAGAAATGGCAGACGATTTAGGTGTGAAGATTTTTATTGCTGATATCATCTATCACTTGTTCGATCAATTTAAGGCATATATTGACAATATTAAGGAGGAAAAGAAGAAGGAATCTGCTGATGAAGCTGTCTTTCCTTGCGTGCTCAAGATTATGCCCAACTGTGTTTTCAACAAGAAAGATCCAATTATCTTGGGGGTTGACGTTCTCGATGGCATTTTGAAGGTATTATTATATGGACTCCATTTGGTTTACCCAGCTCTTTAGTGGGATATGATTGTTTACCATCTTAATTTGTCTCTCTTTTTTATTTTCTCTTAAAAGTTCTTTATTAATTCTTTTGTTTGGATACTTAACATTTAAAATATCTGATAAGAGACTTAAAATGGAATGTTGCCGCAAGTAGAAGGATTCTGTAATTTTCAAGGAGTTAGTAGGGTTGTTGGATGTATAACGTAGGCAGTGGAAACAGTTTATTTGAAAAAACTGTGACAAAGTGTTCCCCAGGAACCTGCTAAGGTTCCCTAGGAACTGCTAAAGCCTAAAGATGTAACTCTGGTAGTCTGGCAGATTGATTTAAAGGATTTGCAGTGTTAGCTTGCTCAGTTTTTCTAATCTTCCTTACCTTCATCATATGAATACTAGTTCTTGAATAGTGTCTAATAAATGTTTGCTAGTTCTGTTTTTGGTTTAATATGAACGAGTCCAACTCCGGCTATGTCTGATTTTTTTTCCTACACCTTTCAAAGTGTTGTATTGTATCAATTAAATGTTCGTTAATTAAGTTCAGCTCCGATTGAACTACAATCCCATGAAAATTAGGTATACTGGCTAAAAATTCTTATTATTTTTATTATATGCTCTTTGCAGGTGGGTACTCCAATTTGTATTCCTCAAAGGGATTTTATTTCTATTGGGCGCATTGCATCCATTGAAAATAACCACAAACCTGTTGATATGGCGAAGAAGGGGTCGAAATTAGCCATTAAGGTATGAATGTATGATATCGCTTGACATATATATGTGCGGACACACCACACGTGTTGCTAGTCGGTGTTGCATTTCTGCAACCTTTGATGTTTGTTTCTGCTGCTTTTTTTTGTCGTGGGTAAATCTGTCCTGTCAAAATGGCTTATATCCATCATTTATGATTAGTGTGTTGTAGATACTTGGGTTCTTGTTAGATCAATGACTTTTTGTATGAGAAATGTCTAAGCAATGCTGAACACCGTTTGATATTAGCTATCATTACAAGTGTAAGTGCTATTGACGGATTTTACTATAAATTTTTAAGGAACTGCGCACACATTTTTTATGTAATATAAATTCTTTCACAGGGTTCAGGAGTCGTTTAATAGAATCTTTGTAATTTGACTTAATTCCACGGCCTATTGTCTATAGTTGTGAAATAACATTGCCTTTTACCCATATGTGTTGGGAGGAAAAGGATGATAGAATTTGTAGGCATCAGTAAAAACTCTCCTATGAGGTTCATGTCCTTTGAGGTTTGATTCCTACGTTGTTAATTGATATTTGAATCCGACGGTGATCTGGTTCTTACCTACTATTGTTTTCCTCGGTGATTGTGGCTAGCTGATTGTGTGCTAATTTTGTCATCTGGATTGGCTTTGTTATTGCGGTTGTGATCTTGCCTTTAGTTTGTTTGATTGCTTTTTGATTTTTTTTTTTTTTTTTTTTTTTTTTCTCTTTTCTAGCTGACCATTTCTTAATACTGTTGGTCTTGGCTTTCCCTGTGTTTTGTAGCTGATCATTTGGAGTTTGTTGTGTTTCTTCTGATTTTTCTCTTACTCTCTCTCCAACTTAATTCTTTGTAATGCTGAAAAGAAACCTCTGCACTTAATTGTCCTTATGCTTATTGCAGCTTTCTTCTTGTGTTTTTGCAGATTATTGGGTCAAATTCCGAAGAACAGCAAAAGATGTTTGGTAGGCACTTTGAGATTGATGATGAACTTGTCAGCCAAATCTCAAGGAATTCGATTGATGTACTTAAAGTGAATTACCGAGTAAGTTTCATTTTCTCATACAATTTACCTTTTGGACGATGTAATGTGAACCATCATTATTAACTGTAATTTAAATATGCAGGATGAACTGTCAATGGACGAGTGGAAGCTGCTTGTGAAATTGAAGAAACTTTTCGAGATTCCATGAGAAAAGCTAGTGCTATATATCTGAGCAAATTCTTTTTTTGCACGACACTCGGAGGCTTTACTGACTTCAGCTGCAATCAGAAGGGATACCAAGGTTCGTTGCGGATCTATTTTTGATCGTAAGCGGCACAAATACCTTTGGGCACTTAAATTCAAGGCAATCATATGTGAAGGGGGAGAAGAAGTTCCGGTTAGCATTTCCATGAGGTCATTTTTCCAAGAGTCCGCATTGCATTTTTTGTCCATGTAGCGTCGATACTTTCTTTTGCCACTTTGAACTTTAGTTTCTCTAGAGTTTATGATACCACCCTATGCCGTGGCAAGTTGATCCAAGTTGATACTGATGGAAGAAAATATGTTTTGGCCTCACGCGACCGCTGCTTTGGATGAGTAACGGTTGATTTGTCATGCCGAAACAGTTTTGTTCAGTCCTCTTGGATAACCCGACAGGAATGATCTGAATTCGACATTAAAGCTGTAAGGTTGTAGGCACGTATGTGTGTTATCGTTGTTTTGCTAACGGTATAATACAAGGAAACGTCAAATAGAAATTACTCTCTCGGTGCCCTCATTGATTTCTCGATGGTTCGATCCTGAGGACCTCAACGTTTTTGCCTCTGTACACGAATGACTGTACTTTGGAAGAGAAATGTCAAGAAAACTCTCTCAAAGGGGACTCTACATGTGCTTTCTGTCACCTCATCATTTTGCACTATGTTCTATAATGTTGTCACGGGAAACACGAGGTGACGGAAAGTACATGGAGAGTCTTAGGATTTCTTGACTCTGGAATACTACAATTTTGTTCTAGTGTTTTAACCCTCGGTGCTTCCTTGAACGCTTTCCTTCCATACTTGAATACTAGAGAGTGTAGTATGTGTTGGTCAAAAACATAATTAGGGGTGCAATTTGATATGGTGTTTCTCAGTTTGACGTTAACATCTTATGAATTTATACATTCGAACCTTTTTATTTATTTATTTATTTTTTCTTTTAAATCTGAATATTTTCAAAAAATTGAAATGTCGTGCATTTAGACATTTCAAGAAGTCTTTGAAGTGTTCAGAATGTATTCTGCTAGTTTGTTTTCTGAAATATTCTAGCTTTATTATAGTTATTTGCCAAAATTATTTATTGGAAAGTTTTGTAGTTTATTGTTAGTTTTGAATACCTTTTATTCATTATTTTTATGTTAATTATATCATAAAAATAATTGAATTTATACGTAGGTTTATACCAAATATTAAAAAATAAAATAAATTGTATGTACGGAAAAGTTAGAGAATACTAAAATCTTGTAAATAGATGAATTTCAAAAATTTCAAGATTATTCTGATTTCGAAAATTTTGAAATTGAAAATTCTGATATGATCCGATTTTGAAATTTTGGAATAAAATTAAAAGGCTTTGTTTCCAATTTGATCCATCCCAAAATCATTTCCAAACATAATGGATAAATCACATGGTGTGGCTGTTGATGTGGCAACATGGAGAGAGATTTCAACTTAAATTTCTTCTTATATTTAACGATTGATTCTATCTAGCTAATTATCTAGTGTGATTGGCTACCATCTTAATGAGTTTAATTAAGCTCCTTGCAAATTGATACCATGAATTGTTACTTAGAGGTAGATGCCATCCATGCTCTAGGATTCATGTACGATGTAAGGGTGAATTGGATGCTCTAATGTTTTGTTTAGCTAATGTAGAGTTGTAGTTGAACTTAAGTGTAACGGTAAGAATTAGATCAATTTCTTTGGAACGATATATATTATGTGTTTATTTTGTATACTATCTTAACATCTGTACACCTGCGATTACAAATTTTTTTTTTTTTTGGTCTCTTTTAGGGACCTATCAATCGTTTCTAATATTGTTAAGCCTTGTTCTATATAAAAAAATATTGTTAAGCTTTGTTCTTCAGTTTCTGTTTAAGTTCTTAGAATTATAGTTCTATGGTGTAATAGACGGCTAGGATTATAACATCTCAAGAGTGCATAGCACTATGGCAGCTGTGCATAGTTGAGTAAACATGTGCAGTCCATGCGAGGAAGCTTAGAATTCTTGACTCGTATAGAGCGTGTGAAACTCCAATGGGTCATCTTTGTTTTCCTTGCTTCTCGGATCTGTTTTTCACACTTAAGAGTGTTTGTAATCGATTTCAGTCAATGAAACTGTCGGAGCAATGTATTCCATTCTTCTTCCTCCTTGAGAACTCTGTGATTTCTTACTAAAATTAATCAATCAATTCATCATTCAAACAACCAACATAAAGAAGTGATTTATTCATACCATTTTTTCTCTTTATGCACATTTTAATATTTTTATTTTTAAATTGAATAACTTAAAAAGAAATTAAGGGAAATAAAAAAATAGATGCATGAGGAGTGAAGTGTACGAAATTACTTCTCATACTACAATAAATTTTTTATTATGACTGGAACACGGATGATACATCACGTGTTTTTATATAAGTGGTGGGAAATTGTATTTTTTAAGTTATTAAGTTTTTAACACACATATCTCACAATTTGTATAATAACATGTGGTGTACCACCTTGTGTTCCGATCACATTGAAAAATCTCTCCTCATACTACAAATATGCGTTTCATTTCTTTAAGAAGTTACATCTCACTCCCGACGAACATCTTATCTTTCATTACACAAAATCCAACAGGGAAAAATAAAATAAAATAAGAACCAAAAAAAAAAAAAATAACGAAAAATCTTGTAGGACAATATTAATGGGCGTCAGATCAAAGGGTCTCATAGCCCACTTGAGCCAATCAACTTGGTTAACCCAAAGGTAATAGCCATGGCCATCCAACCTCCAACCAAAACCCTCGTCACTGATCTCATAACTGGTGCCTTCCCCAACTTAGCCCCCAACCACCCAAACATCACCAATGCCAAGCTCACAGCCGCGGCCACAACTCCTAACCTCACCTTATACCGCCTTATAAACGACGCTGCTAGCAATGGGACCATTGCTCCCACTGAAAACGCCAGTGCTGATGCAGCTGCTGCTTGTAAAGGGTTGGGCAGACCCTCCTCATCATCTCCATCGCCACCATCATCTTCTACCACGTGTACTTCTTGGTTCTTTTTCTTTTTCTGATCGTCCCTTTTCATTTGAGCCACCTCTATGTCCAGCTGGGAGTACACGGAGACAAACTCTCCAATGGCCATGCTACATGCCCCAGCGACTAGTCCGGCGAACCCGGTTAGTATCATGGCCTTAAAGTCTTGTCTCACAGCTCCAACTCCCATCATTAACGACGCAGTTGAGATTAATCCATCGTTGGCACCTAGGACGGCGGCGCGGAGCCATTGGGAACGTTTGGAGTAGTCAAACTCCTTTTGGTCTAGGGTTGTTTGGTGCTCGAGGTCGTTTGTGGTCATTGGGATGGCACACTTGCCTGCACTTAGGGGTGATTGGCTGTTTGGCGCCATGGAAAAATTAACGGGAGAAGCGGATAATGAGGAATTAGGGTTTATGGGTGTGTTGTGGACTGAGGAAGAGAGTAGAGAGATATTGGAGAAGTGTGGAGGACACATGCACGCTCTCAACAAGGGTATTTATGGAGGGAGAAGTTCAATCATGGAGGCAAAGGTGGGTACACTAATTGAAAAAAGAATTGAAAAAAGCAAAGTGTGTTTACCTAGTGCTATTGCTTTCGTTATATAAGATACCACTATAAACATATTCTTTGCTTCATTTTAATTTAAATAGAAGAAGATGAATACTTCAGATTTAGGAAAAAAATATTAATATAAGAAGATGAGTTTATAATTTGACTAATTTCACCAAAAAATAGGGCGGGAAACAAATTCTTTCCGAAAGAAAATATAATTTAAAAGCAGATGGGATACATATGTCTCTAAATTTCCTTGTTTTGTAATACGAGTTATGATGCTTAAATTTTTGACAATATGGCTGATTTCAAACTATTGAAAGCAAATAAAATCGGGATTACTTGCACCGCATGCATGCATGCATGATCTTGAAGCTTGATCTCGACCGACTTTGCCTCTAACGCAATTGTACAATAAGCTTCAAATATCTGAGATTAAGACGGAAAAATTGGCGATTAGAGCTAACAGTATAACGTAATCAGCAGACCGGAAGAGATTAGTGCTGAGGAAGAAGAGCAACACAAAAAACAAACAACTTTACCAACATCAAATTTTAAGAGGAAACGTAAGACTTCCAAGGCAGTTACACCGGAAACAAGTCCACATGCAAAGCATGACACTATCAAACAAAGACAAAAAGAGGCAACACAAATCCTGATTAACCTCCTTTACAAATATGAAAACAGAAGCAATAATTCAGGCTTTCCCTTCCCTTGATCTCCTTTTCTATTTCTTTCGGTTATGTTATTTCTATTATTATTATTATTATTTTGTTTAATTATATAGCTTCTTTTCGTGTAGCTTAGCCAGTTCATGGGCATGCATAAGCACAACTACGTATACCTTCTTATTTGGTGCGATTTTGAAGTATATGCTGTAATCACCAAAATCCGTGCCAGAAAGAAAAAAGAAGCTCCAATTTGTAACCAAAATTTGTGCCAACAAGAAAAAGGACCTAAATCACCTGATTCCATGTGCATGCATATGAAACAAATTAGAGTGAACTACTGTGTAATGTTCTCTAAGTAAACTGTTCGAATGATTTGGTATGATTATCGATCCGGAATCTCCGTTGAGCTGCCATACGGATGCCAGTGTAATCAGAAATCATCAAGGTATAAGTTCTCTGTCAATCCTTTAGTGGGAATTCTTTTAATAAAATTCTCTAGTAGTATTTTTCTTTCCGGCGTTGCAAGAGGTTTCAAAGTCGGGACAACTCTCCGTTTTGGTAAATAAAATATGGTGAAGACCTAGCTATAAATCTTGGGGTCGGTTTTCAATCATGCATGCCACAATACACCAACTTAAATATTAAGTACAAGGACTCGTCCTGGGATGGACTTTTGGCATTGGTAAATCACATAATGATAGTAAGAAGAAAACTTAAATATCTCTGTGAGTTTTTCCATCTCTCAAAATAGTGGATTACAGTGATTTCGTCGCTAACTGGTTCCTTTTTAAAAAAAAAAATTACGATGGTTTGGACCTTCATGTATCTTTTAGGTCAGAATTTACTAAATTTTGATAAATAAAAAACCTACTAAAATGATCAACAATGGATTGCTGAGGAAGAAAGCACCGAGTGTGGAAAAGAAAGAGTGGGGATTAGATAATTTAAGAAAAAGGAAGACCTTCTTGATTTTATATTCAGTCAAAAAACGAATTAGGGTTTCCTTTATCTTCTCGCCCTTTCTTTTCAGCGTCCGACACACTCCCACTCAAATCACTGATTGTTTTTTTTTAACGTGAAGACCAAAATTTTAAATTAAATTTTATAAATTAAATGATATGGTTGTTAATAATTAGATTATTATTCAAGTGTTGATTAACGTGTTTATTTTATATTGATGAAACATCATTTAATTTGAGAATTTAATTTAAAATTTTGATCTACCTAGCTAGCATTACTCTTGTTTATTTATGCTCATTTTGGGATAATAAATGGCTTTTGTGTACAAATACAAAGGGAGCGTTGAGAGAGAGTGAAAGGTGCAATCACACATGGCCCCTAATTTGAAGGAGTTCTAAAAAAAATTTGTCATGCTATATATAAGAAAAAATGGATATTTTGGATGCGATCCCTAATCCTTAACATTTTTTTATTAAAGCCTTATATACTAGTATTCGAAGTTTGATCAAAGTCCCTTGACTTTGTACACCTCATTATATTACTATTAATATTTATATTTTTATAGTTTTGACATTAATTGTTTGATATTTTATGAGATTTATAATCCTATAAATTAAAATCCCTCATTATAATACTATTAGAAACAGTTACAATAAAAAAATTCAAACATTTTGATTGAATAAATGGATAAAAACTATGCAAAAATAAGAAATAATAAATGGCAAAAGAATGTATCCATAGTGTTAAAAAAATTGGTACATTTCACATATAACAAAGTGGTACATTAATAAAGAAGAATGGGTACATTATAAATAAATTACGGTACATATAAAAGATTAAAAAATTTTGAGTATAAATAAATTTTTAAAAAAATATAGGTGCTAAAAGAAATTAATACATGGGTACAAAATAAAACTAAAAAGAAAATACTACAAATTAAAAAAAAATGTTGCAAATTAAAAGTGGGTACAAACTAAAAATATAAATATATGATGCAAAGTTTAGAGCAACTCTACCCCTAAAGACTTTGCGCCAACACCCATCCCATTTATCCACTTCAGTGAATAGTAATAGACCCTAATGAACAGTAATATGCCAAAGCATCTCCACCCCAAAAAAAATGTGCTGGCACCCAGTCTAAAAATGCGTTGGCACAAACGATCTCCACCCTTACAAAATGCGTTGGCACCCAGTCCATTTAAAATATTAAATAATTTTTTTTTATAAAATAATAAATTAAAAAAATAGTTTTAATTTCGGATAGGATTTTTAACCAATCTCGTCACGCCACGTGTCATTATCCGAACGTACTATTTTGTGAATAGATTTCTGCTAAGATTTTCAACCAATCCTGACAAGCCACATGTCACTTCCTGTTTACAATAATTTAGGCAAGATTTCGATAAGATTTTCAACCAATCTTGTCACGCCATGTGTCATTATCCGAACGTACTATTTTGTAGATAGATTTCTGATAAGATTTTCAACCAATCCCGACACGCCACGTGTCACTTCCTATTTACAATAATTTAGCCAAGATTTCGATAAGATTTTCAATCAATCATGTAGTGCCACGTGGCATTGTCCAGAACCTCATCTTCTCTTTTTTTGTCCATAAAAACCCTACATCCCTACATCCATCCTCACACTAAACTCAATCCTTTTTTTTAGCTCAGAATTCTTCTTTATTGTTTTCAAATCTTGAGTTCTTACAATGTCTTCTTCAAGGAGAGTGTATAAACAGTTGCAAGAGTAGCAGAAAAGGTAGTTGGCACAACAGGAAGAATTGGTCAATCTTGACGAAGGTGGAGGTGGAGATGAGGCCTTCGCAATGGAGGAGGATAAGGATGATCACCATAGAAGGCGGATGGCCTCACATTCCCGCCGTATCATGGAAGCTGTGGGTCCGATAGCCAAACCCAGACGTGCGGCAAACATCGATAGAAGAAGGGAAAGACGAGGTAAAGATCTCTTGGAAGATTATTTTATTCCCAACAACGTTTTACCTGATCATGTTTTTAGACGTCGTTTTAGAATGCAACGAAATTTGTTCGATAAAATCATGAGTGCTGTTTGCAACCATGATCCATATTTTGTGCAAAAAGAGGATGCTTTTCATGGTCTAGGTCTTCTTCCTGAGCAAAAAATTACGGTTGCCTTGCGAATGCTTGCATATAGAGCATCTGCAGATCAAGTGGATGAGATCGCAAGGATGGGAAAAACAACAGTTCTAGAGTCCCTGATGCGGTTTTGCTCTGCAATTGAAGCCCTTTACACCAATGAGTACCTTCAGAAACCCACGCCAAGGGACATGCGAATGCTTCTAAGGAAGGGTGAGATGCGAGGCTTCCCTGGCATGATTGGAAGCATCGACTGCATGCACTGGACTTGGAAAAACTGTCCCAAGTGTGTGCAAGGAGCTTATGGCGACAGAAAAGGAGCCAAAAGTATCATTTTGGAAGCGGTGGCTTCTTTTGATACATGGATTTGGCATGCTTTTTTCGGTTTTCCAGGAGCTCAGAATGACCTAAATGTCCTTGCCCAATCTCCAATGTTTGACGAACTGCTACAAGGAAATGGGCCGAGATGCACATATTGGGTTAATGGTAATAAATACGAGGGATCATACTACCTTGCAGATGGTATTTACCCAAGGTGGTCAACATTTGTCAAAACAGTGCCACATCCATATAGTGAAAAAGAAAAACACTTCGCAAAGTGTCAAGAAGGGTGTAGGAAGGATGTCGAGCGTTGTTTTGGTATCCTGCAAGCTTGTTGGGCGATTGTCAGGGCTGCAGTTAGAATGTTTGATGTCGAGGCTCTTCGATCCATCATGATGACGTGTATTATTCTCCACAACATGATTGTTGAAGACGAGTATGATTATGATGCCGTCGATGAATACGAGCCGGATCCGATGAACAACTCAAGAACAAAAATCTACTATGCTCATGACCGGACTGAAGATCCCGTGCAACACGAGCCGTTGGAACGGGATGGACGTTACAATGAATTGATCGTTCAGCGGTACACTTCATTGCAAGAGCCATACTGGCACATAACCCGCCATAATGACTTGATTGACCACCAGTGGGGATTGCACGAAGGCGAAGATAATTAAAATAAAGCTTGTGGTTGAAGAATAAAGTGTATATTTTTTAAGTAATCTTATTTAGTGTGTTTTTTTTTTTTTTTTTTTTTTTTTTTTTTTTTTTTTTTAAGTTTATATGGTGAGGTTATGTAATTTTATTTGGTGTTTTTTTTTTCAAATGTTTATTTGGTGAGTTTATGTAATCTTATTCAAATATTTAAATAAAGTACAAAAATTACATAAGAAATTAAATAAAGTTCTAAGAAATTACATAAGAAATTAAATAAAGTTCTAAAGATGTTAAGAAATTACATAACAAATTAAATAAAGTAGTACAAATAAATACGAAATTATATGAAGTCTGTGGAGTTAGGATATGTGGTGCTAGGATCTTCGTTGCTAGGATTTCTGTAGCTAGAACCCCCTTGACTTGTTTCAGCATCTCTTGCACGCCTCCTTCGCACGACATCTCTTTTTTCTGATGTCCAAAAATATTTTGAATTCGGAGACAGTCCTACTAGAGACTTGTTCATAGTGTCACAATCTGCTTGAGCTATCCTTTCTTCTCTAAGCATCTCATTCTCTCGATGAAGTGCTTCTCTAATCATCTCGTTCTCTCGATTAACTATTTCTCTTTGTCTCTCAGCCGCCACATCACGAGCCTCAGTAGCTGCTATTATTGCTGCCATAGCAGTAGCTTTTTCCTCATCTCTAGCCTTTTCCCATGCCATGTTCAATTCACCTTGGCAAGCAAGTTCCTCCATATATTTAGTGTAGTCATTTTTGGAAGAACTACCTTTTTTCTTTGATGCCTTTTTACCTTGAGGCCTGAGGGACTGACGAGTCGGTTGGGTCTCTGACACTTCTTCAGGCGTCCCTTCCGTGTCTTCAAATGTGTTGGCTTCTTGTTCGGCCGTGTCTGCTTCTGGCGAACTGTGTAGACCCATACCGTGCATGACAACTTCTGGACCGGTTGCCACAATTTTGTATCTAGGGCAATCTTTGACAATTTGCCAACATTCCCATTTGTTGAATGATTTGTTACGGTTCTTTGCATTGTAGAATGCTTGTGCTTGTAGTGTCTATAAAAATGTGGGATAAGATAGTATTAAAAAATACAGGTGTAATACAAATAAATAAATTAAAATATTGATGGGCGTAGAATGCATATAAATTACATAAGAAATTACATAAAAATTACATAAGAAATTAAATAAATTAAAATATTGATGTGGGTGGAATGCATATAAATAAATAAAAATATTGTTATCTGATCCGCTAAACTTGTCCCACTACGCAGATTACCGGAAGCATGAGAGATGGCATTTTTCCAACAAGTAAAGGATGCGTTGAGTTTTTTCCAACGGCCTTGAAGACCTTGACTAGATCTGGCATCTTTTCCATGTACATCGCAAAACGATTTCGTAATTTTACTCCACATTTCTCGCTTATTCATCTCATTACCCGTAATCAGGTCATGAGTAGTGTGAACCCAACATTCACACAACGTAACATCTTCAATGAGCTTCCACGAAGTCATTTTTTTCTCTCAAAGTGTACAAAATATTCAAATGTAGAAAGTGTAGAAAGTGTAGAAAATATTCAAATGTGGTGTAAGGTGGAAGATGAGGGTTAGGTATTTATAGAAAAAAAAAAATTAATTTTTTAAAATTTTTCTGTATTTTTAAAAAAAATTTCACAATTTTTAATTAATTTTTAATAAATTTTAATGTTGTAATTAATCTGGACCGTTGGATTTGAAAAATAATCAAATCCAACAGCCAACGAGCTGCCACGTGGCCAACGGTCAAAATTCTGACCGTTGGGCCTTTTTTTTTTTTTTTAATTTTTAATTTTGGTGAAAAAAACGTGGACCGTTGATCTGTGATCAGACGGTCTATTTTAAAAGTCAAATTTAAATTTTTTTTTACCGTTGGAAATCCAACGGCCTACAAAAACTAGCCGTTGGAAATCCAACGACTCTGAGGAGGGCCACGTAGCCCTCATCCGGGTAAACACAAGTGGGCTGACAAGCGGGCCCCGCCGCCTGCAACCTTGTCTCCTACTCGCGCCCAGTCGCGAGTGTTGTGCACGCGCCAACCAACATAGGCCAGCTGCTGGGTTTGTCCAAAATGGGCTGGTTTGTTGCCTGGCTTGGGCTGGGTGCCAGGCTGTTTTGCGGGCTGGAGCACTTGGACAAGGTGCTGGCTTGTGTTTTGGACAGGGTGCTGGGCAAGTCCACCTCCGGTGGAACTGGTCTTAGGCATAAAACATAAATATACCATATGTATGTCACATCCTGGTCTGGGGCGGCTCACTTTCCTGGCCCGCTCCACCACCGTATCATGATATTATCCGCTTTGGACTTACCATTCCCTCATGGTTTTATTTTTGGAAACTCATGAGCAACTTCCCAGTGGGTCATCCATCCTGGGAGTGCTCTGGCCTCCTACTCGCTTAACTTCGGAGTTCCGATGGAACCCGAAACCAGTGAGCTCCCAAAAGGCCTCGTGCTAGGTAAGGATGGGAATATACATTTAAGGATCACTCTAATGGGCGATGTGGGATGCTACAATGTAATTTTTCTATCATTGATTAAATATACAATGCCACGTGACGGTATACACATGGATACAAACACAAATAAAACTTTAAAAAATATGGGCACAAAAAGAAACTAGTATATGGGTGCAAATTAAAAATGAAAAGAAAATTGGTACAAATTAAAAAAATATTTGCAAATTAAAAATAGGTACAAGCTCAAAATAAAAATATATGATAAAAAAATTTAGCCATAAATATAAATATACTAATTGTAACATTTTTAACACTAAAGGAATATATTTTAAAAATAAAAATATTTTATTATTCAAATAATTAATGATGTTATTAATACCCAAGGACCTTGATCAAAAATTTAAAATGAATAGGATTTTAATCAATGGAGTAACAAAAAGAAGGATGTGAACCTAATTTCTCCAAGAAAAAAATTATTTATATTATACACTTTAAATTCATTTTCACTCCTCATAAGTGAAAACTTTATCCTTCTAAATACAAAAATTTGGAGTCACAATGAGATATTTGGAGTCACAATGAGATATTTGGAGTGCCAATAACAACACCCTAAATTTCGTTTTTCAATTTATTATATAATAATGCTATATATTCACATGTTGTTTTTTCTTGTTTTGTTGTTTAAGATTGAACTACTTTTAATTATTTAGAGAATATTATGTTTTGTAGCTCTTTTCTTATTGTTTAATATACATTTGTAAGTCAGTGAGTTTTAAAATTTGTTTTGATTTTTTTTTTATAATTAATATATTATTCTACCTTTTTTTTCGAAAAACTATTTTAAAAACTATTTTAAAAATATGTCATTTTATAAATTTCGCACAAAACCTTCACAAGACGCCAAGTACCGTACCAAATAAACTTCGAAAATATGTGCATATATTTTTACTTTTGTCAGTGGACCACCAAATTGTTTTGTCTACTTGAAGCCAAAATCTCCCCGATCATGGCCACGCAACAACTTTGGATATTAGGTAGCTGAAAATATATTTAAAGTAGGGTATCCCAACAATTGGTTTATCAGATCACGATAATCTTTGCTTTTTTTTTTTGTTTTTAAAAGCTTTAATGAAAAGAGCCTGAGTTGAGTTTATTTTAACCAAAAATCAAGTTATAATTTTATTTAATGAAAAGAAATTAAATATTAATGAAAAATCATTAAATTTTAATAAAAAGGACAAAGGAACTTAAATTTTAATGAAAATGACACAATTCTAATAATAAAAAATTAAAAAAAAATGACCAGAGACGCGCGTGCCTCCCGCACAAATACTGTTTATAAAACTGAACACTATTTATGAAATTAAAACACTATTTATGACACTGAAACACTATTTATGAAACATAACACTATTTGTGAAATTAAACAGTACTACACTATTTATTAGTCCAATTTTATAAATAGTGCCTAGTTATTGGTCATGTTTTATAAATAGTGCATAGTTATATTGGGTCCATAGTGTATAGTAATTGGTACAGTTTCATAAACAGTGTCTCTTTCTTGGTCCAGTTTTATAAATAGTGCATAGTTCTTGATCCACTTTCATATATAGTGCTTAGTTCTTAGTCATGCTTCATAAATAGTGTCTAGTTCTTGATCCAGTTTCATAAATAGTGTCTCTTTCTTGGTCCAATTTTTTTGTTCAGTTTTAGAAATAGTCTTCTCCGGTTTCATTGCATCCCCTGAGCAACAAGATGGTGATGATGGTGGTGAGGCCCATGCCCATGGCGTTCTTCATGAGATACCCAGTCGTTCCTCCCTTCCTTTTCACTCTCTCTTCATGAGATACCCAAATCAAAAAAGCCAAAATCAAGTTTCTAGCAGATCGACTAAACCTCGATCACAAAAGCCAAAATCACTAAAACCATAGGCAAAATCACAGTAGTGCTGGCACTGCTAGAAGGGGAGGCTAGTAAGTTTGGCCATGATGCTTTTGTGACCCTTGGATCTTCTGACCTTTGAGGCTCAACATTGAGCCTTCATGGTATAGGTTAACCAAATCATAGATTAGCTAAATCAAATCAAATATACATTTCATGTTGTACTGAAACAAATATACCCAAGAGCCTTCCTTGGATCTTCTGACCTTCGAAGCTCAGCATTGAGCTTTCCTGGTATAGATTAGCCATGGCTGTGTGGTTGGCATCGAACATGTACGTAGTAGTGCTCAACAAAGGCCTTGAAAAGTGTGTTTGGATTGCGCCGCACTTGATTTTCGCGCCCAAGAGGAAACTCGGCTATGAAATTTGTTAGAAGGGACTGCTGCAAAACGAAGTGATGGGATCTGAGGAGACGAAGACTACTGCAAAACAAAGTGATGGGAGGAGACGGAGCCAGTTGACAACTGGGCTTGTGTTGAGAATTAAGCTGCCTTCTAGCTTTAGAATCAACCTGCAGAAGGTAATCCTGCAGATGAAATCAGAAAGGAAGCAGAAAAGCATGAAGAAATGAAGACCTTACTAAAATTAGTAGGAACTTTTTAATTTCAACGGCTAGTTTTTGTTCCTAGTTTTAGAAAGATTACAGCTGGTGGTTTACTTATTATTTGTACTGAGCATTCTCATCTTCTTCCAAGTGGATGGATGATATTCTTCATGAACCATTAATGGTCGAAGAGAAGTACTAGGTCCCTAGTTCTAGGATCTGTTTTTAGACCGGCTGTGGAAAGATATAGTCTTGTAACTTTGTCTTTGGGGATTAAGAAATATACAGAAAGTTTTTGCTCTTCCGTCTTCTCTCTAGCAAAAACAAAAACACAAAAACTTCTTCAAACGATTAATCAAGTTTGAATCTTTATCAACCTAAACCAACATGCCTGGTACCATTTTAACATGGTATCAGAGCCTCCAGGTCTGATTTCGAAGAAGGGACGTGATTCTGTGAAGGTACAAATCCAGAAAGGGTTAAAGGTGGTACCTTTATAACCATTTGTGTTGTGCTACCTGAGAAGATGGCCGGATCAAGCTCCTCCGGTGGTGATTTACGAACACCACAATTTAATGGTTCAAACTACGATTTTTGGGCTGTAAAAATGGAAACCATTCTCATAGCATACGATCTATGGGATGTGGTTGAAGTTGGTCTTGCTGGACAACAAACTTCCAGAGAGGAGATCTCTGAGGAAGAAGAAGAAAGTGAGTCAGAGCACATTCCAGTTGAAAGACCAGTTGTTACAAAGGAGGAAAAGATCAAGAATGCCAAGGCTCTAAGTCTTATTCAAGGAGCAATCACTGATGAACTTTTTCCCAGAATCAGAAATGAGAAGACTGCAAAGGGTGCCTGGGAAATCTTGAGAAGAGAGTTCAGAGGAGACAAAAAGGTAAGAGTTGTGAAATTACAAGCCATTAGAGCTGATTTTGAATATCTAAGAATGAATGATGTTGAATCTCTGGATAACTACCTGGCTCGATTTTTTGAGATAGTAAACAACTTGAAATCTCTAGGAGAAGATGTAACAGAAAAAAGGATTGTTCAAAAGCTGTTGATGAGTCTAAGTAGAAGGTACAAGTCCATAGTGTCGATTATTGAAGAAACCAGAGATCTAGATACTATTAGGATTGAAGAAGTCCTAGCCTCAGTGAAAGTTTATGATAAGAGAGAAGACTTGCATGATGAGAGAGACAAATACACAAGTACTGAGAGGGCTTTCAGTAGTCTTAAAGTTGGAGGAAATGGAAGTGGCACTGGAAACTTTAAAGGGTCTCAGTATAAATCAAATCCAAAGTTTGGTCAGTATAAGAAGGGAAAGAACTGGGGTCAGAATAGCAGCTGGAATAATGGTGCTGGTGGTGGCTGGAACAACAAGTTTCCTGCACACAACAAACAAACCAGTGGCAGTCAAGGGAATGTGAAACCACTATGCCAAGTATGTGACAAATATCACTTTGGTATATGCAGATATAGAGGAAAACCCAAATGTGGCAGGTGCAGTCGATTTGGTCATCTAACTAAGGACTGTGATAATGGTAAACAAGTTGCAAATTGTGCAAAGGAAGAAGATCTGGTCACAGGAACAATGTTCTATGCTTGTCATGCAAGCTCAATTGCATCAAGTAATTCTGTGTGGTTTGTGGACAGTGCTTGCAGTAATCACATGACTTCCCAAGAGTCCTTATTGATCAATCTTGATAAGTCAGTGACCTGCAAAGTGAAAATGGGTACTGGTGATCTCGTTCAAGCCACAGGAAAAGGAACACTTGTAGTTGAGACAAGAAGAGGGAAAAGATACATAAATGAAGTGCTGCTGGTTCCAGGATTAGATGAAAATCTGTTAAGTGTTGGTCAAATGATGGAACACGGTTATTATGTTCTATTTGGTGGTAACATGGCTGTGATATTTGATGATAGTAATCTTGAAAATGTGGTAGCAAAGGTTGTTATGACAGGGAACAGATGTTTTCCATTGTCTTTTGAATCTATAAATGCAGTGGCTAGAAAAGCTTCAATTGAAGAAGAGTCAAGGATCTGGCATAAAAGGCTTGGTCACTTGAACTTTAACAGTCTGAAAAGGATGCAGAGAGAAGGATTGGTGCTTGGATTGCCTGCATTATCTGAGATGAAGGAAGTCTGTGAGAGTTGTGTTTCTGGGAAGATGCACATTGAACCATTCGATAAAGAGAAAGTTTGGAGAGCTAGTCAACCATTAGAACTGGTATACACTGATGTTTGTGGACCAATGCAGAATGAATCTGTTGGTGGCAACAGATACTTTATAACATTCATAGATGATTTCTCAAGAATGTGTTGGGTGTATTTTCTAAGGAACAAATCTGATGTGTTCAATGTGTTTAAGAAATTTAAAGTTTTTGTTGAGCTGCAAAGTGGTTTTAAGCTTAAGAAGCTGAGAAGTGACAGAGGAGGTGAATATACCTCCCATGAATTCTTGAATTTCTGTTCTAATATTGGAATGGAGAGACAGTTAACAGTGGCATACTCCCCTCAGCAAAATGGAGTTGCTGAGAGAAGAAACAGAACTATTTGTGAAATGGCCAGATCAATGATGGCTGAGAAGAACATTCCTGTGATTTTTTGGGCTGAAGCAGTTGGAACTGCAGTGTACTTGCAGAATAGGTGTCCTACAATCTCAGTGAAGGGTAAAACACCATTTGAAGCTTTCACAGGAAGAAAACCAGGTGTAAAACATTTGAAAGTGTTTGGAAGTATTTGTTACAGCCACATTCCATCAAATCTGAGACAGAAATTTGATGATAAAGCAAGCAAAGGAGTCTTCATGGGTTATGGCAGTTGTGAGAAAGGCTACAGGATCTATAATCTTCAAACTGAGAAGATTATACTCTCAAGAAGTGTTGTATTTGATGAGAACAAATCCTGGAATTGGGAAAGCAAGCAGGTTGAAACTGTTTTAATACCACTCAGTTTTGAAAATGAGAATCCAGAGATAACTGAACCAGAAGGGCTCATTCATGAAACTCAAAGCTGTGACTCTCCAAATCTCACTCAATTAGTGTCTGGTGATGAACATGCTACTGGAAGTAACAATGGCAGTACTAGTCAAGGCTCAACACCAAGTGATACACCTGTAAAGCTAAGAAGCTTAGAAGATATTTATGCAAGATGTCATATGACTATCATTGAGCCTGAAACCTATCATGAAGCTATTAAAGACAATGCATGGAAGGAAGCAATGAATGCTGAGATTGAAACCATTGAGAAAAATGGAACTTGGGAGCTTGTGGCAAGACCTGCAGACAAGCCTGTTATAGGAGTCAGATGGGTGTTCAAAACCAAACTGAATCTAGATGGATCAGTTCAAAAACACAAGGCTAGGCTTGTGGCAAAAGGATATGCTCAGAAACCTGGCATTGATTATAATGAAACCTTTGCTCCAGTAGCAAGGTTAGATACAATTCGAACTTTAATTGCACTTGCAGCACAGAAGGGTTGGAAGCTGTTCCAATTAGATGTTAAGTCAGCTTTTTTGAATGGAGTACTTGAGGAGGAGGTTTACACTGAGCAACCAGAAGGGTTTGAAGTAAAAAATGCAAGCCACAAGGTCTATAAGTTAAAGAAGGCTCTTTATGGTTTGAAGCAGGCTCCTAGAGCCTGGTACAGTGAGATTGACACTTATCTCACAAGCTGCAATTTCAAAAGAAGCATTAGTGAGGCTACCTTATATACTAGAACTGATGATGAAGGAAATATGATCATAGTTTCTATATATGTTGATGATATAGTATACACTGGAGGTAGCAATACATTGCTCAATGAGTTTAAAAGAGACATGATGCAGAAATATGAGATGACTGACTTAGGACTCTTACATCATTTCTTGGGAATGGGAGTTCTACAAACTGAAAGAGGGGTCTTTATTCATCAAAGTAAATATGCAAAGTCCTTACTTGCAAAGTTTGGCCTAGAGGATTGTAAGTCTGTGACAATTCCTCTTCCCACTGGTGAGAAACTGAAGAAAATTGATGGAAGTGAGCTGACTGATGAAGGCTTATATAGGCAGATTGTTGGCAGTTTGTTATATTTAACTGCAACCAGGCCTGATATAATGTATGCTGCTAGTTTGCTATCAAGATTTATGCATGGTCCCACGAAAAAACACATGGGAATAGCTAAAAGAGTTCTCAGATACATTCAAGGCACTCTCAGCTATGGTATTGAATTCACAAGGGACAAGGAGGCTGTTTTGATTGGTTTTTGTGACTCAGATTGGGCTGGAAGTGAAGATGACAGTAGAAGCACATCTGGATATGCATTTAGCTTTGGAAGTGGTGTTTTTTCATGGGCCTCAGTCAAGCAAAACACAGTTGCATTGTCAACTGCAGAAGCTGAATATGTCTCAGCAGCTGGAGCAACAGCTCAAGCCATTTGGCTAAGATTTGTGTTGGATGATTTTGGTGAATTGCAAGCTGATGCAACACCATTGTTTTGTGACAACATGTCTGCAATATCAATGGCCAAAAATCCAGTCTTTCATCAGAGAACAAGACATATAAACAGGAAATATCATTTTATTCGAGAAGCATTGCAGCAAGGATCCATTGATGTGAAGTATTGCAGAAGTGAAGAACAGTTGGCAGATATATTTACAAAAGCCTTGCCTAAAGATCGATTCAATTACTTGAGGATGAAGTTAGGAGTGAAGCCAGTAAGCAGCTTAGGAGAGGCTGTTGAGAATTAAGCTGCCTTCTAGCTTTAGAATCAACCTGCAGAAGGTAATCCTGCAGATGAAATCAGAAAGGAAGCAGAAAAGCATGAAGAAATGAAGACCTTACTAAAATTAGTAGGAACTTTTTAATTTCAACGGCTAGTTTTTGTTCCTAGTTTTAGAAAGATTACAGCTGGTGGTTTACTTATTATTTGTACTGAGCATTCTCATCTTCTTCCAAGTGGATGGATGATATTCTTCATGAACCATTAATGGTCGAAGAGAAGTACTAGGTCCCTAGTTCTAGGATCTGTTTTTAGACCGGCTGTGGAAAGATATAGTCTTGTAACTTTGTCTTTGGGGATTAAGAAATATACAGAAAGTTTTTGCTCTTCCGTCTTCTCTCTAGCAAAAACAAAAACACAAAAACTTCTTCAAACGATTAATCAAGTTTGAATCTTTATCAACCTAAACCAACATGCCTGGTACCATTTTAACAAGTTGCACCCGCTTTTTTTTCTACTTATTTTTATCCTTACCATTAAAAAAAACTAGTGGATGATTTTCGGTTAAAATTAAAAGTTTTGAAATCCTTTTCATAAGTTTTTTGTTTTTTTTTTTTCTGTCGATATTCGACATTTCAAACATGAACAGATTTCATAAATGTGTTCAAGAATGGAACGTTTTTCTATGTATTGCTAAAGCTGAGGATTCATACATATACCCAAGAAGAGAAAGGCTAGAATTAAACCTGCTACAATCACTCGTACATTACTAAGAATGATAAAATCATTTACATACCTCATTAATAGAAACACTATAGCTTTTTTTTTAATCGTCGAGGATTAATTAGGATATATAACTCACTATATTCGATCGCGTACGGTTGAATGAAAAATTGGATGCTTATTTTCCTTTTTTGTTCAAGTGATGGTAGAAAATGGATTAGCTATAAATAAAACTAATTCCTCTAATTATCAGAATATGGAAGGATTTGGACAAGACAGCTCAATCATCTATCTTCATTTGAACAAAAAGTTACAAGTGCGTATCCAGTTCTTCATTTCACATTCACTGAATCTAATGATTTGCCCAATTCACGCTAATTCTAGACAACAAATGAGGCTTAAAGGACTTTTTTATTTTATTTTTTATTTTGGTCAAGCGATAGGTTTTGTTAGATTAAATGTTAGATTAGTTACCGACGGTTTCGAACCCACGCCGTTATGCAAGGACTCAATTCCTTTTCACCACTATGGTAAAATGCCGCTTGCTTAAAGGAATTATACTCTTAATATTTTAGCCATGTTCTTCATTGCTGTCGTGAGCTATTCTGGATAGGCTTTGGGGGTGTTGACTGTTTGTGAGGAGTGTTGGATATATTTGCTGGTATGCCCTTAATATTTTACACTCTAGTACATTATTACTCTAGGTTTCCACATTATTGACAAGAAACGCTCTAGTACATTATTATTAGTATTTTTATTATTACTGCAAGCTATATTTTACACTAAAAGAGTAGAAGAAAGTTTGAATTCAGAACATAGAGTGGTTGAAGAGAAACGCCATAATCATTAGAGCATCCACGACAAGTACATTAATTCAAATCCAAAATCTCTTCTTTAACCATAAAATTAATGAGTGTTAAGTTGATTTCGTAAATCCGTGCACAAAAATGTCAATTATGTGTATGGCCTTAGACAAACTGAGCGAACGAATGTAGGCTATAGAATTTTCCAGCGGTAGTGGCGGAGCAAGCCCTCTTGTTGATTGGGAGGCAAAAGCCACACTTTGGCCTATATCTGTGGATACACCCTTAGTTTTCAGACCACCAAAGATTTATCATAATAAGCACTTGTGATATAATATCAGGTACTAAATAAAAATATATGTAGAGTCACACCTGCATGGGACTTCCACGTTGTGTCTCAAATCACTGTAAAATGTGTTAGATGCATGCAAAAATTTCTCCAAAAACCTCCTTGAGAATTACACTCAATATTCAGAGACTCGGAGCTGTTCATCCATAAGCGTGGAAACCTAGAGTATTAAACTAAGAGAAGGAATTCTTCTGTGCGGACGCCTACATCGTCTCGTAATAAACTCACAACGAATGAGAACCTCATGCAAGGGTTTCGCTACCTTAATTCTGAGCTGTTGTGGAAGAATTTCTTCCCTTTCAGACACATTATCGTAACATTAGTGGTTCGTGTGGTGGCCGATTTGAATGTTATCGTAATTGGAGTTGCATATGGAACAAGTAATGGTGATTGAGCTAGCATGTATGCAATATGCTGGCCAAAAAAAAAAGCCAATACAAGTGTTGTCACTCTTTTATTGCCCCAATTATGTACTCTGTGTGTGTGTGTGTGCTGTTGGGATGGGGGTTTACACTTGCTTCAACCACTGGGGACTAGTACTACTGTGATGGTGCGTGATGTTTGTTGGATTGGCCAGACATATCCATATCAAGTTGAGTTGGATTCTATTGGAATACACCTAGAGAGAGAGAGAGAGAGAGAGAGGGTTTGAATCGCAAATATTTAAACTTGTCAGGGTCTAAAGTGAAAAGAATAAATTAATATCAAACTCGCCATTCGCAAAATTTGAACCTAGTTGGATTCTAATGCAATGATACTATGAAGATTTGAATTAAGACACAACAATGAGCCAAGTATAATTAGGTATCAAAAATTGAACATGAGACCTTCCACAAACATGCATGTGAAAGGGATACCACCGGACGCGTGGTAGCATGAAATTAGACAAGATTTGTGAGATCTGCGTTAGTGACAAAATTGTCAGATTCACTTATCTTGCGATCCTTGACACCTACGTTAACAACTTGAATAGCAAACGTACTACAAATATTGGAAAGCTTTCCAATTGAAATTCATGCCCTTTCAATGAGTGCCTAGGAACTAATGGCATTGCACAAGACATGGAGATACGCATACCACTTTTCAATTCCTAGAATCAACGTTGTATGACCAGGATCGATAGAAGGTTTAGGATCTCGATCGTACTTTATGGGCACGTTCGTCACACAAAATCGATTTGGCTCGAACTAATTGTAGGGAATGGTTTGTTACGCAAGATCAATTTTGATAACAGACGAAAGCCAGCCGTTGAAGCTAAAAGCAAGATCTGCATCATCATCGTCGCGAGTTTTCCTTTCCTTGTGTCTCAAGTTACGGGTTTGGATTGGTTCTATTGAGGCCAGTCATTTTGATCCTCATCTGTTTGGTTCAAGCTCAGATTGGTGTTACATGTGTAGAACAGTTTGATCAATTAATCAACCACCTCCTATAGTTTCTATTTTTCCGTTCTTTTTTCCTTTTTGTGATATAACATGTTATGAACATTTTGTAATCACATTATCTCCTTCAATCTTGGCAAGATAATTCACAATCAAAGGCATTCGAGTATACAACAGATTCAAATCAATCGCATTTGAAGATCCCATTATTTGGTCGGTTTGAATATTAATGGGGGCTTCTTCCCCCATTGTGAAAATAGTAAATTTGATATATCAAGTTAAAACAATGATAATTTCGCTCATTTCGGGTAGCTTTGGTTTTGGGTTGGAAATCAGGTGATTTGCTACGGGCCGTGTTTGGGTCAATATTTGAACATTGGGTTTGAATGGGGGAAAGCTCAAAGATGCCAATTAAAAGGGAACTTGCCCAAAGCCTAGCATCAAGCCCAGAAGCAAGTTAAGGCCTTCTCAGCCAAGGGACACAAGCCACGTGTCTATAATTGAAGTGACAAGTGATGAAGACTAAACTACCAGTCAAAGAACACTTTCTAGTGGCATTACAAGTTAAAAGCTGATGACTCACTAATGACTTAAGGAGCTCTGAACTCCCTCCATTCAAGCATACAAGATTATAAACTAAAAGTCCTTATTTACAAGGCAAGAAAAAGAACTTAATACTTAACCCTTCCACTACAATCCTTTGATAACAAGAAATCTGAGTATAGCATAATAAGTAATAGGTTTTCCGAAAACCCTAGCATGCCATAAAACCTTCATAAAACATATATCATATATAAAATCCTTAGTAGTGGTATCACAATCACTCGAAGGCACCACATCGCCCGCCTGAAGGCATATATAAATCTTTCGCCCAAAGGCACTACATTGCCCTCCCGAAGGCACAGAGTATGAATATCCACTAAGCAAGCATAGAAAATCATGAACATAATCTTTCTAAAATATATCTTAATCGGAGCTCAATAGCTCAAACATCATATCATAAATCATATTTATAAATATCTCAATAATGTAAATTCGATAAAGCATGATATTTCATAAAGTGTAAATCTAATAACTCAATAAACGTTTCATAAAATGTAGTCATAAAATCATGTTTTTCATGTATGCATTTCTAGTAATTAAATCATGCATTTTGGAAGGGGTCCACTTATAGATACTCCGTCATCGAAGAGCCGTTCGAACAAGGGAGGACGAAATCGCCACTAATAAACACACCAATTTGGAGTAGTGTCGCGGCCGGAGTTGGCTGGAAAATGGCCTGGAAGGCTCAGGTTCTTGCCGAAATTTGGGGAAATCTCTCCGAGTAGTTTCCTCCGTCGAGAACGACGCTATCTCGTCGTGACTCGTTGGGGAGACGATGAATAATGCCTCCCTATGCAGAGGGAAAGAGATCAGCGCGCTCGAGGCTCGTCCCTTCGATTATGGACGCGGGAATGGGTAGAAAAGATTAGGTTATGGTATTGTAGTCTCACCGGGGTGGTGATCGTGGCTAGGTGTTTGCACTTGCAGGGAAAGGAGAGGGACGAGAGATATCAAACAGTTCGAGAGAGGGAGAGCTGAGAGAGATAAGGGAGTTAAAGAGAAATGAGGTCGAGAAAAATGAGAAAGTGGGAGAGAGAGTTCAACTGGGAAAATGGAGACAGAGAGGGGACACGAGACAACTTGTGGGCCTAGTGGCTTACACTACAAGATCCACCAAAGGAAAAATTTAAAATAAATATCCCAACCAAAGTGAAATTACAAATTACCCTCGATGTTCCGTGTTTCATAAAATTTGGGACAGGTCGTTATAATCAGTGCAGCAAAAAAATCCAAATAAAATAAAAAAAACCCAATTTTGAGATTTCTAATCCATTGAAATCAAAGACCCAGATGAAATCTCACCCAGTTTTGAGCTTACCCACATCAACAAAATCAAGGAACAATTAAGCCAAAAACTCAGATAATATCTTGTGAACAGGATCGGCAACACTTTGGGTTCTATCTGCCACCTCTGGATTCAGTTCGAAATCTTCTTGATGCTGATTGAAGGTGGGGATGGAGAAAGAAGGAGAGAAAAGAGTTTGCAATCTACAGGTTGGAGAAAAGCGAGCGTGCTATCGTTTTGGGCATGAACGGTGAACCCGACTAAATAATACCAAGGTTTTGCTTGGAATAAACAAGTAGGCGTATGAGGTATTAAATAGGTGGGGCTAGACTAATAATCTGATGCTTATTTAGTACAAGACTCATCGAACACCTACTTCTTATTATATAGTACTATTCGGTGTCTTATACGGTGTGCCAAACAATGGTCCAATATGTCCATCTATGAGATGAGAAACAAATTCTAGAGGGAATGAAGAAAAAAGTGTAAAAGCAGAAAGGACTTGACCTTACATTACTATGTTGTAGGTTCCAAGTAGAATTGTTATATAATTCACTTGTTACGTATTTTTCCGCACACTACCAAGATTTTAAAAGATGATAGGTGCTAACTGGACAGTTGGTTGAGCCCTAGCAGCATAGGCAGATTATTAATTTTATATAAAACATAAACATAAATATCTAATTATACTTAAAAAAAATACATAATTGTAATATGATACATAAATTGCAAAGTAAAATGACATACAGATTATAAAGTAAGAACATATTAAAAACATGGGGAACAAACATATAATGACTATTTATCCAAGTATTTAACAAATATCTTACAAGTATTGAAAAAATAAAATGCAAAATGAAAATTATTTATTTTTTGTCCAAGCGAGAGTCACGATCTAGATAGATGCTTTGGTGAGTCTAGACGGGTGCTTAGGCGAGTCTAGGTGGGTTAGGCACCCGTCTAGACTCGCCGAAGCACCTGCCTAGATCGTGACTCTTACTTAGACATCAAGTTCATGGTAGGATTGGGATTAGTAGCGTTTAGGGTGGAATCGGTGATGGAAATTTCAACATTGAGGAGACGGGGCGAACATTCTCCATGGGAGGGGTTCATAAATGTTTTTTTTATTTTTTTTTTATTTTTTAAGGAACAAGCAGAGCAAAAATCCTAGGATCTTTCTAATTTATGTTTATTTTGAGATTTCAATTGTCTAATATTATTCTTCTCACTTAGGAGGCAATATATAAATATTACAAACTTGATTTACAAGGTAATAATATGCAGTAATATTGACCCTAATTATACAAACTTAAACGGGGAACAAAATCCTCCTAATTACAAATGAAAGTGAACTCACTATGACAATTCTTTCCCCAAACTATGCCTCTTCAACTTGGTCTTTGGAGGAACTTCCACTTTCACTGGGTCCCGCTTCATTACTGTATTGTTCATGTGTTTGCTTAATCACATCTCGTTGTACAGCTTTTGATTCGTCAAAATCACAATTGGTAATATCCTCACACAAAGAAATCCTTTTGTTGGAATATTGTTTCATCGTCCGGTTTAGCTCTTTCTTCTGTATCTTGTTCATACACTAAACGGAGTCCGCACTTCTTCACCTTCAAGCATGTCTTGTTTTTTACAACATATCTTGTTTTGAAATGAAACCGAATCCGATCCTTGCATTTCTTCCAACGATTGGCCTCATGATCATGGCCTCGTTGCAAAAGGAATTTTCCTAAATAGAAAGACCAACCAAAGGTGATTTGACGCTACCTTGTTAAGACAAACTCCAATGCTCATACCCCCCTCTGGAAGTGTGTTGTTTGAACCAAAACTGCAAGTACATAGAATTACATGTTTATGATGTCCTAGCGAATTTAGTTCCCTAGTGGAAGCTGAAAATTTTGGACTAGCTACAAATAAGCTCACGCAGCAAACCCCATCCACTTGCTATTGCATGAGTGCGAAGGTCGCTTCTCAATCACCGAATCTCCTATGCATTGGTTGTTGAACCACTCAGGAATTTCACTTCCAGGAATTACTATACTGAAAAATTCCAAAAAATGAGAGAGCTCCTGCATAAAGGAACAACGTAAATAAATGTACACAACTAAGGAGACGGGGGATGATAGGAGAAAAGGAAATACCTGAAGGAATCTCTTTAGCATTGGATACATCATGGCATTGCAACCATGATTTCCAGCCAAACTGAAGCAATTGACATAATACAACCAAAACCCGTTTACTCTGCAAGCATGTGGTAAATATGGGAGCATTTTTAAGGAAGCACAATAGTCCGTGCCTATATAATAATTTTCTGTTTAATGGAGAGGTTGGCAGTTGTTGAAGCCGTTTGCAATTTTGCAATTCAAAATACTTCAACTTAGAAAGCCCACTGATGCTTGCAGGAAGGCTAACAAAATGGTTTCCACTAAGATTTAGTATTTCTGAAGAAGACAAGAAACCAATATCCTTGGGAATTTCTCCTTCACAAAGATTGCAGTTCTCCAGATTTAAATTCTTCAGAAAGCATAAATCTTTCTGTTGACCCTAAAAATTACAAAGCCTACGTGGCGCACAGGCCGAGTAACTAATGAGCTAACTATGTCCTTCGGTTGATGCAGGGCGTGCCAACTCGTCAGACGAGGAGTAAAATTTGTTGATGTTGCATTGAGTACGCTGCTGACTTCTGGATCTTGCAACTGCGACCGGGGAAGGAACATGTCTCGGTCTTTGGGTTCTCGAGCCTGAAGACAAGGCTGCTAGTTCTGTGAAGTTCACGAATCGTCGGCGCCGAATTCGGTCACAATGATTATATTTGTGAGAGTATAAACACGTCGAATCGACACCAGACTATATGGACACAAGTACTCAAAGGTGATGTGCGTCTTGATGGTAAATGTGGTTCGACCGTCAGAATGCTGAACTCTGAAACTCACTTGCGAATATCCAATCATAAAATCACTTGGCGTTCAATGTGCCGAATGTCGTAACTCGTAACACTTTACTTCGCCGAAAAAGCTAATAAGATGACCTCTGCCAATAAGGATTCGGAAACCCTTCTCAGCCGAGACTTGGATAGGTAACCAGTCAGTCTCGACGCAGTGCTGTTTATCCAAACTGAAGATGCTGCTCGGTCGGCTGATTCTACGGTAACAGTGTTGTTTATCCAAACTGAAGATGTTCGCCGGTTGCCTTTACAGTGCTGTTTATCCAAACTGAAGATGTGTTGGCGGAAAAAGAAAATAAAAAAAAAATCTCAAGATGTTTGAAAGGTTTTGCGCAGGGCAATTGTGTGTTGAATTAGAGGGCCTTTTTATGTTGCACAACGCCTTGTATTTATAGGGTAGATATTTGCTTGACACGGCTGTATAATTGTGGAGTCCGACTGCAACTCTAACTTGCAGAATGAAATACGACCTGTGTGGCTAACTTTTCAAATAAAAACCCATCTAAGTTTATCCCATCATGACCAAAGACCTAGCCTACCTACACTTCTTATCATAACTTCATCACGATCAAATCCTAGGCTTATCACATCACCACATCATCACCAAAAACCTAGCTTTCCTAGGCTTTCATCATCTTTTACAAAACAGCCGCAGTAGCCTTTATCCCATGCATGTATAATAAAATGAAATATAATCCCATCATGCATGCCTTATTATCTGATACTTTAAAGACCATCTTCCATCAAATACATTACATCCAATTCTTGCACGGCATCAGTCAATCACCCATTCAATCTCATATGTATCTCCTCATAGTCTTTATTTGACCAACATTTAATTTGCACACAAATTGCTGCTTGACCAGATAAGAATCTCAAAGCTTGAGATATAGTTTGCATCCCATTTATCTTATATAAAAACAATTCTTTATTAAAAGATAATTATTATGATAAAATCATAATAATATCTTTTAATAATAAAATTACCTTCACCTTTTCATCCGTCGGTCTGGAATTATGCTCAATCAACGGTCTCGATTGCATGGGCCAATGGTGTAAATTTGGATCCAAACATTGCCCCCCAGTTTCCTTGAACTTTGACCTGTAAGCCGAATGTTTAAGGAAATTAACTGTTCGTCGTCAACAACATTTCATCGTATTGCCAAAACAAATTTTGTACCTCGACATTAAAGCCACCTCTGTTTTGCCAATGCCATAAAGCAGGACTGAGGCCGAGAGTAATTGGGGTCGAGGTCAATAAAAACTGTTCCTGAGCTCGACCTGCCTATATATATATATATGTATATATGTATATATAAACCTGATGTGACACTGCTGTACATGTAGTTGGCATATATATATTATTTTAGGTTGCCACAACCGAGAAGAAAAAGGTGCCATATATATAAGTAGCCTGATGTAGGCTGACTTTAACACCAAGGCTATAATGATGTTGGCTTGTCATTTCAAACAAATTGCACACTACACCAAGTATATATATAGGGGTGTGCTATCCACACACCCCATTTTACTTCTCACACACCTTTGATAATTTATGTCCGTTGATCTTCTTCAATTCATCCGATCCGACGGTCGAAAATTTAAAAGGTGTGTGAGAAGTAAAATGGGGTGTGTGGATATCACACCCCTATATATTAGCAAAAGAAAAGAAAAGTGACCGAATTCTTCTCCTAACAAATGCATGACAAGGTCCTCGGCCAAGACAAAAAATTGGCCGCAATGAACAACGAATGCAACTGCATGTTGACTTGTTGTACAAATATATGTTGCATATATGCTTAACCATTCGTACTGCTCGTTGACCCCCTTATTTTCTTACGTCTCGGCCTGCACGGTCGAATGATTAAGAAAATACTTTATTCTCCTTTTTTTTTTCTTTTTCTTTTGTTTTAGCAAAAGAAAATGAAAACAACTCAATCATAATCAGGAGGAGGCCAACGATGCTTTATTCCAAACCGAGATCTTTTTACATCAAAACTTTCACTTTGAGATTTTTCAAAGCCGAATAACATATCATCTCCAAATATGTTCGGCTTGACGAAAGATTTTTTATCATCAGCTGCCGAATGTGTTGAAAAATTATTATGCCCCCCAGGCATAATTTCGCCAATTTCGGCTTTTAACTCGAAAAACTTAGCCGAACAGGACTTCATCATATCGGCTTTATCACCAATAACCATGTCAATTGGCGTAGTTTCGGCATCTAAAACCACGTCTCCAATTACCATATCAATTGATGTGGTTTTATGATCTGAAGTCGTGTATTGGTCTTGTTCGTCATTGGAACACTCATCTGATGAATCATTTTCTGAGTCAATTTTTGGCTCAGAAACTTGAACATTTTCTTCTAGGCCTACCACACTTTCAGTCTCTACCGAAAAAATAGGTGACTTAGGTTTTTCTTCTAAGCCTACCACACTTTCAGTCTTGACTAAAAAAATAGGTGGCTTAGGTTTTTCTTTCTGGCGGACCATATTTTCAGTCTCAATCGAAAAAATAGGTGGCCTTTGTTCTTCGGCCAAATTAACAATTTTTTTAGGCCAAATGTTGGTTGTGGCCGAAGCGAAAAATTGTCCCTCGGTCTTTTGATCCAACCATTCTTCAAATGGAATTGATTTGAACCCAAAAGGCGTTTTCTTATCGAACCACTCATAATATCGAATTTATCGTCATTTAACCATTGATCTTGTAAGCTGCGATGAACTTTCACTTTTATCATTTAAGAGAAAGATTTCTCCCTTTCTTTATTTGCTTCGACGATTCGGCCAAGGAGCTTTTGTTGCTCGACAATCTCCTCGAATAGGCGTCGAATCTCATCCTGATTGTGATCTTGGTATATCATGTGAACTTCGTAGTTTTAGTATTGTGTCCCATTGGGCGTGCCAAAATGTTGACCCTAAAAATTACAAAGCCTACGTGGCGCGCAGGCCGAGTAACTAATGAGCTAACTACATCATTCGGTTGATGCAGGGCGTGCCAACTCGTCAGCCGAGCTCGACCGAGGAGTAAAATTTGTTGATGTTGCGTTGAGTGCGTTGCTGACTTATTGATCTTGTAACTGCGACCGGAGAAAGAACACGTCTCGGTCTTTGGGTTCTTGAGCCTGAAGACAAGGCTGCTGGTTCTGCGAAGTTCACGAATCGTCGACGCCGAATTCGGTCACAGTGATTATATTTGTGAGAGTATAAACACGTCGAATCGACACCAGACTATATGGACACAAGTACTCAAAGGTGATGTGTGTCTTGATGGTAAATGTGGTTCGGCCGTCAAAATGTTGAACTCTGAAACTCACTTGTGAATATCTAATCATAAAATCACTCGGCGTTCAATGTGTCGAATGTTGTAATTCGTAACACTTTACTTCGCCGAAAAGGCTAATAAGATGACCTCTGCTAATAAGGATTCAGAAACCCTTCTCGGCCGAGACTTGGATAGGTAACCAGTCGGTCTCGACGCAGTGTTGTTTATCCAAACTGAAGATGCTCCTCGGTCGGCTGATTTTACGGCAACAATGCTGTTTATCTAAACTGAAGATGTGTCGGTGGAAAAAGAAAATAAAAAAAAAATCTCAAGATGTTTGAAAGGTTTTGCGCAGAGCAATTGTGTGTTGAATTGGAGGGCCTTTTTACGTTGCACAACGCCCTGTATTTATAGATTTATAGGGTAGATATTTGCTTGACACATATAATTGTGGAGTCCGACTACAACTCTAACTTGCATAATGACATACGACCCGTGTGGCTAACTTTCAAATAAAAACCCATCTAGGTTTATCCCATCATGACCAAAGACCTAGCCTACCTAGGCTTCTTATCATAACTCCATCACCATCAAACCCGAGGCTTATCACATCACCACATCATCACCAAAAACCTAGCTTTCCTAGGCTTTCATCATCTTTTACAAAACTGCCGTAGTAGCCTTTATCCCATGCATGTATAATAAAATGAAATATAATCCCATCATGCATGCCTTATTATCTGATACTTTAAAGACCATCTTCCATCAAATACATGGCATCCAATTCTTGCACGGCATCAGTCAATCACCCATTCAATCTCATCTGTATCTCTTCATAGTCTTTATTTGACCAACATTTAGTTTGCACACAAATTGCTGCTTAACCAGATAAGAATCTCAAAGCTTGAGATATAGTTTGCATCCCATTTATCTTATATAAAAACAATTCTTTACTAAAAGATAATTATTATGATAAAATCATAATAATATCCTTTAATAATAAAATTACCTTCACCTTTTCATCCGTCGGTCTGGAACTATGCTCAATCAACGGTCTCGATTGCATAGGCCGATGATGTAAATTTGGATCCAAACACTTTCATCGAACCTAAGACCAGACTCACAGGGTGAGAAATCTTTGTTGGAAATTCACCAAAAGTGAAGAAGGAAGGCCATGATCTAGCTAGTGGTGCATTACATATAAGAAAATTTGATAGTTCAAAAATTTTCACTGAAACCGGGGATTCCATCTTTCTCAAGGCAATTCCACTTAAATCAATTTCCTCCAAACTCCAACGTATAACTGAGGAAGGCATTTCCTGAACAATAGTTCGGCTTAAAGAAAGCTTAGAGAAAATTTTCATTTCTCCAACAAATTCTGGAATCTTTTTCACTTTTGAGCAGCCAGAAATATCAAATATTTCTAGAGATTCCATTGCTACCTTGTTTGGGAGACTCTTAATACTTTTACAGTCTTTAAGATTTAAAAGTCTAAGCCTTTTGAGAAATGCAATGGATGAATGAATCTTAACTAAATTTGTACAACCTTCAAGAACCAGCTCCTCGAGATTTAGAATATCTGTGAAATCTAGGGTCCTTGTCAAGTTGTGCGAGTAACGAAGATCGATAAACTTCAAATTGCCCAAGCGCTGTACAAAATAGAAATATTACAATAGTTCATGTTCAGAAACTACAATTATAGTAATTGACAAATTAAAAATCAATTGTCCAATCATCTACCTTTCGTCCATTCCAAAGGTGATCAATTTTGCCATGCAGCAGACTAAGTTCTTTCATCCGGTTGAAAAATTCGTAAAATTTTTGTGATACAAGAAAGGTAAAATTTCCGGGGTTAATTGCTACACATAATTAGGGTGAGTAATCATATTTATTGACATATTTAGGATTTTGTGGCATAATTAAGTTGTAAATATTTTGTAATAATTGGTTACATATTTGTCTACATGGTAGTCTATTTGAAACTTGAGTTTTATTTGAATGTTTAATACCATGTGGTTTTTTGTTTGGAAAATAGGAGTTTCAAGGGTCTTTCTCTAAAGAACCCTAATAAATAATATATATAAAACTGATATATGTAGATTTCACTCTTACCTACTTAAGGCAAAAGAAATAATATGCATATATACACAATGTAGTACCATTAAATTTCATAAACAGTGAGTACCATTGAGTTCATAAACAGTATAATACCATTAAGTTTCATGAATAGTGTAGTACCATTAAGTTTTATAAACACTGTAGTAAGTTTCATAAACAGTGTGGTAAGTTTTATAAACAATATATGTGAGGACGCGGGGTCCTGCACACCAATTTTTATTTTATTTTATTTTATTTTATTTCTTTGTAATATTAAAAGTATGACGTTTGTATTAAAATTTAAGTTCTTTGTCTCCTTTTATTAAAATTTAAGAGTTCTTCATTAAAATTTAAGTTTTTTTCATTAAATAAAGTTATAGTATAATTTTTGGTTAAAATAAATTTAGCCAAGCTCTTTTCATGAAAGTTCCCATTATCAAATTCACTTACCTTACAGTCCTTGACATCTACCTAACAATTTGAATGGCACATGCACTACAAATATTGGGAAGCTTTCTAAATTGAAATTCATGCCCCTTTCAATGAGTGCCTAGAAACTAATGGCATTGAACAAGACATGGAGATATGGATATTAATTTCCAATTCCTACAATCAATGTTGTATGACCAGGATGTATAGACGGTTTGGCATTTCGATGGTACTTTATGGGCACGTTTGATACACAAGATCGATTTGGCTCGGACTAATTGTAAGGAATGGTTTGGATTGGTTTGGCTTGAACTAATTGTAGGGAATGGTTTGATACGCAAGATCGATTTATTTTGTTTTGGTGCCTACCTAGTATTTCCATGGAAAAACTCTGAAACTCAGAAACACATGGTATTTCCATGAAAAAACTCCAATCTGAATTGGGATGACAAACTTGTCAAACAATGTTCCCTGATTTTTCGGTTTAGACACTACATGTGTGATTAGTATTGAGCTGCTGGTCCGACTTTTAAATTTAGATAGATTTTTCCTTCAATAAATTCGAAAAGTTTCACATGGACTAGGGAAATGTTCAAAGTGTAGGTTTTTTTGTGTTGCCTACAATAACCTCACCAACAAACTTCCTGAATTATAGAGTATGTTGGAGTAGAAAATTTTTAGGCGACGAGTTCACTCCACGACTCATGATTGTGGCCTGCGACGAGTTCGTCGTTTTCGGCGACTACAAACCAGCTAAAAATAAACCCTCTCTCACATTCAATCTAACCCTCAAATCTATTTCTAGAAATTCTTAGCCATTTTCGATTATTAAGTTGGTGCCCGAAGTCCAGCTGAACGCTGGTGATCGGACCTTCTTTTTACAACTAGTCTTTTAACCTTAGTCTCAGAAACCAAAATCATTCGTTGCATGCTTCGATTTGTTACAGTTCAAGGTGAATCAAAGGTAAGTTGTTGTCTAATTTTTCTTGCAAAAGCTTTTCCGGCGAGATTCCTTGATTCTCAATTCCTAAACCATGATCCAATCTCTTTGACCTTTACTTAGAAGTGATTTCAATTTTCACTCCCTTAAAAACAACATAGGTATGAAAACTTTGTGAGGCATAAATGCTCACAGCGGTAAATTTTAGTGAATTTTATTTTGCACACAGAATAACAATTACATTTGGGAATGAGCAATCATAGACCAAAACTGAGCTGAGAATGAATTGGATTACAGCTACTAAGATGGATAGTTGTTGTATGCAAGTTTTTGAGAAAATGGTATTGAGAATTTGATAATTTGGTAGTGAGTAATCATAGGACCAAAACAAACCGGAATCGTTATTTCCGACAACATTTCTTTATTTCAATTTTAGGCATTTCCTAGCTTAGAATATTTCTTAAGAACCAGATGTAGTTTTCGTTTTTAGAATATTATCATTTAGTTTGTTGAAAATATTTAGGGACCTAAGTTCATATGGTGCTCTCACCTCTGTGATGCAGAGCTGATTAGATCTTATGACTAATCAAACTATTGTTTAGTTGCAAAGATGTCTTTAACTTTCAATGGGCTTTTGCAGTACTTTTAGGACCAAGCTGAATTTGATATCATTAAGCTCAAGACAAGAATTAGTCCATTTCCATCTCAAAAAGCAGCAGATGGCAATTAAACCACCATGCATCAGGTAACCTTTACACTCAGTTGCATTCAATTGCTATATAGACCAAAAGAACCTACAATAGATCATTACAAACTCGGGGTAGATTGAAAAAGAGTAGGTCTGGCGGGCTTCTACAGTTTAGGGAAGAATACCAAGATTTACATTTTGTTTAACTCCCAGTATAAACATGTGCATTTTGTTAGCAGTATTGAAAACTATTGTATAAAACATTTTGCAGGGGGTTTTGTTGATTATATATAATTGTGAATTTTTGGCATTAAGAGAGTTTTGGAGTTCTTGCGATTTAGGGTACTGTGCGTCGTATAAGGCTAAGAAGTTACCATTACCATCTCGTCTCAAGAGCGAATATTTAAGTTGGTGAGTAAGCCGTAAAATGGGAGTGTTGTGCAAGTTAATTAAGTTCTGCATATTGATTTTAAGGATAATTATGTGGTGTTATGCATAAGTACACACCATTATATTCTTTCAAAGAATACATCAGTTTCTATAGCGGCAGAATGATTGCGAACATTGAAAAATATCAAGTAACTTAAACTATCATGCTAGATCCTAACTTTCTAATCTTTGCTTACAAAGAGTTGATGACTAGGCAGTGATTTCTATTGAGCACCAATTATTTGCACCCCTTTAATTTCCCTCATTCCATAATTGAAATGTTTTTTACTCTCTGTAGTAATGATTTCCAAAATTGCTGAATTTTTTTCTTCCATTGTGTTTCCTTTTTCAAAAATTAAGATAGAAAGGGAATGCTATGATAATTTGAGGTTTCCGTTTTGATATTCATGTGTACTTCAGTAGGTACAAAAAAGGAGATTTGGTTTTGCAGATATGGTCATTAGTAATGCTTTTATGGTTTTCTTTTATGTTGAGAAAATTGGGATTCCTCTTAAAAGACTTTATTGCTCATATGGTTAGGAGTACTTATAGGAACTTTGCTTTCTTTATTAGACACTAGAAGAACAGTGGAAGTGAATGAATTTATGAGGGCTGGCTTATAGATGGATGGCTTCCTAGTTTGTATCGCAACCATGTTTAGCTTTACTATCGATTCTTCATTAATCCATTCATGGTAAATCAATTTGAAATTTCATTCATCTCCTACAACCTATTGATTTGTCTATTTTACTATTTAGGTTTGTTGAAAAATTGCTCAAAGAGCAGACTGTTAGTGTGATTTGAATTGGTTGTAAATAGTATCCTCTCTTTGTAAATAACATTTTAAAATCATCTCTCAATATAAACATATTATATGTAAAATAATATCACCTTAAACGGTCATAAAACCCTGGCATCACGCGGGGGCTCAATTGCTAGTTCTAAAGGGTAAGAAAAAAAAATTGGCAAAGCAGAAAAGACTTTTCCTTACATTAATATGTTGTAGGTTCCAAGTAGAACTGTTATATAATTCACTTGTTATGTAATTTTCCGCACACTGCCAAGGTTTTAAAAGACATTAGGCACTAATTGGGTGGTTGATTGGGGCCCAGCAACCTAGGCGGATCTTTAATTTTTTATAACATATAAATATAAATGCGTACTTATACTTAAAAAAAAAGGGTGTGCTAACCACACAACCCTTCTTACTTCATACACACCCTCTTAATTTACGACCGTCGGATCAACTAAATTAAAGAAGATCAAAGGACATAAATTAATAAAAGGTGTGTGAGAAGTAAAAAGGGATGTGTGAATAGCACACCTCAAAAAAAAAAATACATAATTGTACTGTGGTACATAAGTTGCTAAGTAAATGACATACATATTGTAAAATATTAGGACATATTGAAAACATGGGGAGCAAACATATAATGACCATTCATCCAATAACAAGTATCTTACAAGTATTGAAAAAATAAAATGTAAAATGAAAATTATCTATTTTTTGTTTAAGTGAGAGTCACAATCTAGGCAGGTGTTTAGGTAAGGCTACACCGGTGTCTAGGCGGGTGCTTAAGTAAGGCTAGACCGATGTCTAAGTGAGTCTAGGCGGGTTAGGCACCTCGTCTAAACTCGCCTAAACACCCGCCTAGATCGTGAATCTTACTTAGACATCGAGTTCATGGACTCTTTATGTTACAACTTGTGGTAGAGTCATCGAGTTCATGGTAGGATCAAGATTAGCATGTTTAGGAAGTAGTAATAGGTATAACACCGGTTGAGTTGGAATTGGTGATGGGGAATATCACCATGGAGGGGCGGCACATTCTCCATGGGAGGGTTCAGAAATTATCTATATATTAAAACCTAGTGGAAAAGTATTGTTTACCAGCAGTAAAATGGCGGAATTGCCCTCAATTAGCTTTTCTTTCCCCGTTTTTTTACGTCTTGACACAGTGAAATTATGCATTTGTCCACGTTGGCCACGCGTCCATCATCGTCTGAACCTCTAATTCGTCTGCAACTTCTCGATTTTTCCATCCGTTTCCAGTTCTCTCTTTCACAAATCTCTGCTTCCGTTGCTCTCGACTTGCCTTCTATCACTCTCAAACGCCGGGTAGGCTATGGACCACCCCCTTTCTACCTTCTTCTTCTTCTTCTTCTTTCACTTCTCCCTGTGCAAATCTGAGAGGCGCCTACCACAATTGCACTAGGTCCTCTCAGCATAAAATTATTTTTTATTATTGCTCTTAAACCCTAATCTTTCTCTTGTCTCTCTCTAAAATCCATCTGAAAAAGGTATAATGGGTATTGTTTCTGTTTGCAGGTTGTACTCGGCAAAGTTTGTGAAGGACCAATAAATGGATTCGAAGATGAACCAAGTCAAGGGACATAGAGCTCAGACTATCGGAGGTATAAATTGGCTGCCGTGAAATTTTTTTATTTAATTAATTTCAACAGGTATCTAAGAAATTCTTAGTATGAATAGTCTGTGTTGAGTCTCTGAGCATCTTTATTTTTTATATTAAATGATCTCTGTAGTGTCTGTATATTTGTGCATCCATGCATGAATGATTTCTTTCATTCATTGTTTCCTATATCCGAATTTAAATCTATTTATTTTTTTTAAATTGATCTGGGATGTTGAGAAATTGGAGCTCTTCTGGGGTCATATCCATTGTGATTTGGCGATCTGATGCGAAGAAAAAGAAATAAAATTAGGGTTTTGGATTGATGTGGTGTTTGGTTTTATTTCCTGTAATCAGTGCTTACCACCTGTTTGAGAATATGTATTAAACATTTTTTTGGGATTTTTTTAGATTATCTATATGTTTCGAATGTTTTTTGGTTTGTCATGTGTGTAAGAATGTGAAATAGACTATCTGAGGTAATCAATTTGAACATAGCATATAGAACCTTTTGAATTCAGGTTGTCTTCTTTTTCCTTTTATCTTTCTATTTATTTGTATTGAGACTGGTTACTTATTTTTTTTTTTTTTTTTTCCAGATTAGAGATTTTATTCTTCTGCACTTCAAATTTGAAGCACGATGTAGTACAGAGTATACAATTCCTTGGCTATGAGGTTTGTTATTTGTTTATTTCTTTGTTCTACTTTTTTAGTTAAGGGTTCTTTTTTATTTGACTTAACTTTGATTTTTGAAACGGTCCCTGCTGCTGCTAATGAAGATTTTTCAAGAGGGTTTTACTTTTCTGAAGAGTTACTTTCAAGGATGAAAATGAGTGTTCCAAAGAAAGCTAGGAGTTCCGGTGATGAAATTGAACTTATCTTCTTGGTAAGGAGTCTTCAATTTTTTGGTTTTTAAGATGATAAAAATTAATTATTTGTTTTCTTATTTGGTCTTTTGCTAAGGGATTGAGTTGCTTTTGCGACGGAGACATTTCAGAAGAGAATGAGACTTTCCATGTAAGATCGAGGTGCTACAAAACTATAAATGGATGTCTTATTATCTAATTAGGTTCAGTTTGTATTTAATACATATAATTGTATTGGTAGGTCTGTAGTACTTTCTCTGCATGCTAATTAGGTTCAGTTTGTATTTAATACATATAATTGTATTGGTAGGTCTGTAGTACTTTCTCTGCATGCTTAGGGTAAATTGTTTGCCTATTCTGGGAGTAGCAATTCCGAGGTTGATTGATAGGGTGAATATTGAATCTGTCGACATTAAAGGGACTTAGTTAGTATGGCAAAAGTTCTTTTACTTTATTTTCACGGAACTAAGAGAATAATTTTATTTTTGTATCAAAGATTCATTCATGATCACATATTTATGTGCGCATGGTCTTTGATTGGTGGTGACCCAGATATTTGCAGATGTGCTTCAACGTTGAGGTCAATTAATTTCTAAACTCATGATTACATTGACTAGCCTAATAGCTAGGTAGCCACACATGTGCATAATGTTGTTTTTACTAATCGAAGCAACTGCTGGCATTGTTGTAAACTTTGCTTCTTCCTTTATTCTTTCAATGTTGAGGATTATTTGGTTGTTTTTATACAATTCGAAAGTTGGTCATGAAACATGAGTGATACGTTTCTATACAAGTTTCGGTGGGGCACCCCATAGAAAACAATTTTCTGTTCTGTAGCAATGTAGTTGAAGGCTACCATATTTTCTGTTTATGTTGAGCAAAACTATGATCAACATCAGCTATATCCATAGAAAACAAATCATCCATTGTGTCCTTATTTGTTGTGCTACTTTTTTTACAGTTTCATAGAAAACAAATTGATCGCTTTCACTTTTGGAAGCAACTAAACTCTTTTACCAAATCAAAATCTCTTTTTCAAGTTTTAATATTTCACTTTAGTTTTTTGTTTTTGCCTTTTTGAATGGGTAGTTTTGTTATTTTGGAGACATGCTACATGAATGCATTTATACATTGTTGTACTAACAAAATATAAATTTTTAGTTTCAGACCGAAATGAGTATATTTCCAATCCAAAGTTTGGATCCATTTGAAGCTACCAAAAAATCTAGAGTTTGTGTTAGCAAAATGTGGAGACAAAAAGTTTTCAAATCTGATATTCGGTTTTCTCATTTGCACTGCATATTGGTTGATGCATTGGTAAGAAAAATATCTACTTACACTTCAAATGTAAATAATGTTAACTAATTTTTTAGTTTAATCGCTGTTTGGATGAATAAAAATCTTTTTTGTTCAAATGTCCTTTTGAATGGATAATCAAATCGATATAGATTTTGTTTTATCCTTTGCTTTATCAGTTTATCTTACTTATTTGAGTTAAATGCAAATCCCAATAATGCATAGTTAAGCCCTAAAATTAGAACGCAATGTCTTTACATGAAACTGAAGTTTTCTCTAATTGAGAACTCTCTTTTTGTTCAAACTGTGTTACAAATTTTGTGTGTTTTTTTTTATTTTAACAGGTGGACTTAAAAGAGATCAAGTATGCAGGGGATTTGGTAGGATAAACATATAAGAGGTAGAGGTCAACTCTTTCTCTCATGTTAACTTCTACTGTGATCTTTTTGTTATTAAATTTTGGTGGAAACATTGTTAGTATAAACCTTATCACAATACAATAGGAAGATGGATTAGAAATAGAGAGGTGTTAATTTGATTTTCTGTTTACTTTAGCGATTCTGGATAATGATCATGAATGTTGGTGATATTGCATCTCTGTTTTTTTTTTTTTTTTTTTTTTTTTTTTTTTTGTGCTTTTATACCACGATTATGCATATTGTTTATTTCAAGCATGTTTTTGTGATAGCTAAATGATTCATATTGCAGAACATGCTTAAAAAATTATAGCTTTAACTGATCACTCATCTTTAATCTCTCCCTCCCTCTCACCATTGCAGTAACTCCCGTTGTATTCCGTTTGCTTTTGTTGCTGCCAGTCTGCAAGTAAATCTTTAAATTTTGCATTTTTCTATTCCTGACACAATTATTTGACACTATGTTTTCTTTCAAGTTGGTGTGTGAGTGCATTTTCCACTGATCCTTCTGTTGAACTCTCACTGAGTTCCGATTTTGATCACAATATTCTTTGAATTTTCTCCTCTGTCCTATGTTCCACTTATTTCACCTTGTAATTTCTCCACATTAAATGTTCATGGTTTAAGGGCATTGTTCTAATATTATATTATTTTATTTATTTTAACAAAATTGCAGACAGTATACTTTTTCCAAAATAAGAGAAAAAAATGTGTGATTGTCCGCAAAGCACTTACCAAAGACAGAAATATAATATGTAAGTATATCTTTTGTATGTTGACATTTTTTTTTTACATTCTTTTGGGTTTATTTATTTATTTATGAAATTTGATGACTAATTTTTAAATAATGTGAAATTAGTTCTTCGCTGTGAAATGTTCATTTTTCAGTGTTTCTGTTAAAACAATGAAATCTTAATCTTCTATCAAATGGGTTGTAATTTCATATGTTTTAATGTAAACAGTTCACTGATTTTAGTTGTAGTGTGTTGGTCAAAATTGCAGGATTATTAAGGTTTTATTTTCTGATTTGGATTTTGAAATTGAGTAATTTTCTGCTCTGTCTTTTGAGTAGACGTGGGATTTAGTTTAATGCCAGGGGTTGTAATGGGTGGATCGAACTTTTCGAATTTCAATTCCCCCTAAATCTCTTCATTCCAACCACATATTTGAGGATATGGTTTTAATTGTTTGTTTGAACTTTGAGCGTTTGACCATACCTGTTATTTGGATGCTAGGATAATTTACATGCTATTTGGATACTAGGAAAATTCATGTAACTCAAACAGAGGTTGTTTTCATAATTTTCTGAGAAATGGGGAACTTTGTTTCAGATGGTATTGACTATTTTTCAAAATCCTATGACCTGATCAAAGTTTTGAATTTCTATTAAGACCAATATTAGTTGTGAGATTAAGAAATTTCGTAAATCGATTTTGGTTCAAGAAATTCCAATATTCCTTGTTGGTCCTTGAGATTTTCATTAGTATTGAGTATATTGGTCTTTGTGTCAGGTTTGCATGGAAGATGAGAAGACGATCTCTGTATCCTTCGAAACACGTATTTCGGAAAGCTTGATGATTCGCCTATGTTTCGCGAACAGGTTTGTTCTTTTCTAAATGTTTATATTTAGTCTATTTACACTCAAGTGTTAAGTCATGCTAATATAGATGTATGCAGGTTATCTGTTTTCACCATAATTTTCATATAATTTATGAAGAATGTATAGGAACGACAATGATTGAGTGGATTATGTGAGTCTCACCATATAAACAGTGGATTCCACCTGATTGTTCCCCCTCTCAAAACAAAGTTTGGGTGGATTAACTAAGATATATGTAGTTAATCTTTTTGTTTGTCTATGAGTCATGGTTTTGAACTTTTGATGGTTGGTGACTAATAATGTAACATATAATTAATGGGACAGGCAGTGGCACATATTTGGGCAGGGCTTGGAGAGCCGGACCCCAGATGGTGTATGCCTACACCAGCATGACCAAGGTGGTTAACCCAGCCCGCTGGAGCGACGATAACCACGCCGAACGTGATAAGTAAGCAGATTATGTCGATTAAAACATTATTAAGCGTTTTCATATGATTAGTTTTGAGAGTTAATAATATAATTTGAAATTGCAGAAATGTGGCCTACAAAGAGTACAAGTGCATGGGTCCAGGTTCATGTACATAAAAAAAAGAGAAATTTGAGCAAAGAACTGACTGACAAATAAGTCAAGCCTTTCACTAGCCTTGGATGTATTCAGGGTATGGTTGCTTCCTCCTCCATATCGAAAAGTGTGTGTGTTTGTGTCTATATATATATAGACTAGGTACATGAAGATGTTTTATTTTGAAAATGAAAGATAGAGTATACTTGGAACAAAATTCTTGGGACTGTTGGGGTGTGCCTATGGATGCTAACTTGGTTCTTAGAGACTGTTTTGCATTACTGTATTGTTCACATGTGCGCTTAATCATGTCTCGTTGTACAGTTTTTTATTCCTCAAAATCACAATTGGTAATATCCTCACACAAAGAAATGCTTCTGTTGGAATATTGTTTCATCGTTCGGTTGAGCTCTTCTTCTGTATCTTGTTCATACACTGGAAGGACTCCGCACTTCTTCACCTTCAAGCATGTCTTGCCTCCGACAGCATTTCTTGTTTTGAAATAAAACCAAATCCGATCCCGACAGTTCTCCTCCCAACGATTGGTCACAGGTAGAAAGACCAACCAAAGGTGATCTGACGCTACCTCGTTAGTCACAAGTCCTGAAAGGTATTTTAAAATGTGTCGTGAAGGGTGTCTTGAAAGGAGATCTGATTCTTCCTTTGGAAAACATATAATAAGATGTCTTGAAAGGTGTCCTGAAAGGTGTTTTAGTCCATGATTGGGAGCAGGTACAATTAGAGCGCATAAAGCAAACCCCACCAGCTTGCTATTGCATGAGTGCGAAGGTAGCTCCTCAATTACCAAATCTCCCATGCTTTGGTTATTGAACCACTCAGGAATTTCACTTCCAGGAATTACCATATGCAAATATTCCACAAAAAGAGGGGTTTCCGGCATGTGAAACTTCTGCACAAAGGAACAACGTAAATAAATGTACACAACTAAGGAGACGAGGGAGGATAGGAGAAAGAGAAATACCTGAATGAATCTCTTTAGCATTGAATACATTATAGCATTGCAACCTTGATTTCCAGCCAAACTGGAGCAATTGACAAAACTCAACCAAAAAGAGGTTAATCTGTTTAATGGAATGGCTGGCAGTTGTTGAAGCCTTTTGCAATTATCCAATGTAAACCTCATCAGCTCAGAAAGCCCACTGATGCTTGCAGGAAGGCTAACAAAATGGTTTCCGCTAAGATTTAGTACTTCTAAAGAGGACAAGAAACCAATATCATCGGGAATTGCTCCTTCACAAAGATTGCAGTTCTCCAGATTTAAATCCCTCAGCTTAGAAAGCCCACCGATGCTTGCAGGAAGGCTAACAAAATGGTTTCCGCTAAGATTTAGTCTTTCTAAAGAGGACAAGAAACCAATATCATCGGGAATTGCTCCTTCACAAAGATTGCAGTCCTTCAGATTTAATTCCTTCAGAAAGGATAAATCTTTCAACGAAGCTAAGACCACACTCGCAGGGTGAGAAATCTTTGTTGGAAATTCGCTAGAAGTGAAGAAGGAACGCCATGATCTAGCTGGTGGTGCATTGCATCCAAGAAAATTTGATGCTACCAAATTTTTCACTGAAACCAGGGAGGATTCCGTCTCTCTCAAAGCAATTCCGCTTAAATCAATCTCCTTCAAACTCCCACGTATAACTGAGGAAGGTATTTCCTGAACGCCAGTTCCGCTTAAAGAAAGCTTAGAGAAAATTTTCATTTCTCCAACAAATTCTGGAATCTTTTTCAGTTTTGAGCAGCCAGAAATATCAAATACTTCAAGAAATTCCATTTCTACCTTGTTTGGGAGACTCTTCATACTTTTACAGTCTTTAAGATTTAAAAGTCTAAGCCTTCTGAGAAACGCAAAGGATGAATGAATCTTAACTAAATTTGTACAACCTTCAAGAACCAGCTTCTCGAGATTTTGAATACCTGTGAAATCTGGGGTCCTTGTCAAGTTGTGGGAGTAACTAAGATCGATAGACTTCAACTTGCCCAAGCGCTGTACAAAATAGAAATGTTACAACAGTTCATGTTCAGAAACTACAATTATTGTAATTGACAAGGTAAAAATCAATTGTCCAATCATCTACCTTTATTCCATCCCAAAGGTGATCAATTTTGCTATGCTGCAGACTAAGTATTGTAAGTTCATCCGGTTGAAAAATTGGTGGTAGACATTTGGAGGGATAACAGCTCCATTTGAGAACTCTTAAAGCATTCGGAAGATACTTGGGGCCCTTAGAAAGGCTCACATTATGAATGTCGAGCAACCTCAGCTTACACATCTTAGTGAATGCTTCAGGATTCCAGTGTGCCTCTTCAAATTCACTCAAGCGTAAGACTATGGCTTCAATTGCCTCTGATCCCTGATAAATAAGATTAAAGGAATAGTTAATTTCGTAATCAAGTCTCTTATCATGTTAAATAATATTATAGTGTCCTATCCAAGCTTTGGTATTTTCATGTTCACACAACTTCTTACCGTATTCTTTGCGAGCACGTGCAGGATATCATTATGAAGCCACAACCGACTACGACCACCTGGCTCCTCATAAGACTCTTGTCGAACAATCTCCCATGCCATTTCTTGAATCAAATCATGCATAGACACAGACTCGTATGAAATATACAAGAGAGATTTCTCAATAAGAACATCAATCACAATGCAAGCGCCAACTAAGCCACAGTTTTCTAGTCCTTCAATGACTCGCTCCTTTTCACAATACTTATGGAAACATGCAATGTCAAGGAAGATTCTCTTCTCAAACTCATCTAGTCCATCATAACTTATTTTCAATGTTTCAAAAATTTTCCTATCAGGAGCTTGCTTCAGTTTATCTAGTGCACTCTTCCATTCAGCTCGACCTCTTTTGTACAAAAAAGACCCTAAAGTTTTAAGAGCTAATGGAAGACCACTTGCATAACTGATGAAACATTTAGACAATTTTAAAAAATCTTCTTCCAACTCATCATCTTTAAAGGCTTTCCGACTAAAGAGAAAAAGAGCTTCGTCTTGGTTTAATGGCTTAACCTCATATGCCTTCTCTATACCATGTTCGACTAACAAACGTTCATTTCTAGTTGTAATGACAATTCTACTCCCGAAACCAAACCACTCTTTTTGTTTGACCAACTTTTCCAGTTGGTCTGATTGATCCACATCGTCGAGTATGAGAAGAACCTTTTTATTACATAAACACCTGCTTATCCTAGTGATTCCACTATAAGCATTCCAAACTTGTATGTCATTGTCCCCTAAGATATCATAAAGAAGCTGCTTTTGTAGATGAACTATACCATCCTTAGAGCACACCTCTCTAACATTAGCAAGAAAGCTGCTACCTTCAAAATCATGAGAAATTCTATCGTAAACTAATCTAGCTAGGGTTGTCTTACCCACTCCACCCATCCCCCATATCCCTATCAAGCGAACATCATTTGCATCTGTATCTAAAAGCAAATCTATTTCCTTCAGTTTAGAATCGATTCCGACAAACCTCTCTGAGGAATCTAACATTGAAAGCGTAGGATGCACTTCCTGCCATAGTGTATTGACGATTCGTTGGATAAGCTCTGTATCATACCTACAAGAAGAACAAACAACGTAAATAAAAAATCATCACATCCTAAAATAAAGTGCATGGTAACGTTGAAACTCAATGGTAAAAAATTGTTCTTCAGCTATAAACGTCAGTTGTTGCCTCATGCTTACCTACAATCCTTTGAATTCCACCCAGCGAGATTAGCCACCCTTTTTAACGACTTTCTCCACTCATTTACGTGTTCTCGATAATTCACTTCATGTTCCGCAAAGGCTTCGCCAAACCTCCCTCGTTGATGGCGTACATCAGAAGGATCCACGCCATAAAAAATGGGAAAAATTCTCTTTTTCTCTTTCATGCAACTAACAATATGAGTAAGTTCTCGCAAACACCAACTTGAAGAAGCAAAGTTTGTGGAAAGAACTATGATTGCAGACCTTGATTGGTCAATTGCCTTCAGGAGCTCTGGATTGATATCTGTCCCTCTTTCAAGTTCAGGTTCGTCCCTGAAAGTCTTGATTCCTCGCGCCTCCAACTGTTTGTATAAATGATCCGTAAAACCCCGGCGGGTGTCGTCACCTCTGAAACTCAGAAACACATGGTATTTCCATGGAAAAACTGAAGGAGCAGAAGCCCGGGCCATTTGGCTGCTCAACGCAAATCTGAAGTGTTCCAAGCAATCAGCTCTAAGCACAGAAGTGACACTTCGACACGCCGACGATACGCCCCTGACACGGGTTGGACAAGGTCAAGACACCTGTCAATGGGTTGGATACACCTCCAGCACGGGTTGAATTATTTTGAGGAAGTTTTTGATATCTTGAAATCTTTGGGGCAATTTGGAAATATAAAAACTGAAGCCTAAAACTTCAGTCTCTAATCTATTCTGCGCCTCCCTCCTCTTCTCCCACACTTTCGAAGCGGTGGATGATCTCAAATGGTTGGCTGGTGGAGCGAGGAAGGAAAGGAAGAGAGGTCGAGGTGAGAGCAGCAGAGAGAGAAAGCAATGTGAAGGATAGAGAACAAAGAGGATCTGATGGAGATAGGGTGAGAGGCGAGAGTGGTGATGGAGTTGGTGGGAAGGGTATCATATATAATAAAATAAAAAAAGTAGAAGAGAAGACGACGAAAGTACTTGGAGTGTCATCTTTGAAAGTGATGGAGTTGGTGGGAAAGGTATCATATATAATTTCCAAGAAAGACTTGAAGATGTTTCGTTCTGGCATTCTTTGATTTGTTTAATTGAATGACTGATGACACGGTGCGTTTGTTTAATTTTGTGTTAGTGTCCTTTACTATTGACAACTTCTTTTTCGTTTTTCTTTAAATGAAGAAACACCAAACCAATCAAGGTAGAGAGAGGCTAGCTTCGTGTAAGAGACGAGGAAATTTCAAATTGGTTTAAGGTGATTTAGGTGAGAAACTGAAATAAGAGAGAACGATGTTTTTGTTGACGTTTGTTAGTCAGATTGGACCTGATTCAACGCATCAAAGCACATGCTTGCCAATTCTTTTTTCTTCTTTAATTTATGGGCCCCTCACCACTCTTCTTCTTTCTTTTCTGTCAAAGTTGCAGATCTCACTGTTTATCACCTTCGTCTGGCACACACCCATTCCTCCTTTGAATGTAAAGCTCAAATCTCTCCGAGCCTCTCTCCACCACAGACATCACACCTCGTCCACCAACATTTATTTATTATTTTAAATTATGTTTTGTTTTGTTTCAAAATTTGTGTAATTAGTTAAATACGAGTTTAAAAGTCTTCTTTTAAAATGATAAATATATTATTAACATTTTTATCTAATAGTTGGTGAAGAAATAAGACACAATGAAAATATCAGTACTCTTCTTTTTTCTTCTTTAGTTTGTGGGTATATTGCATTACCTCTCAGGTTGGTTGAAATTACAATCTTATACAACATTTTTAAAACAACGAGAAAATCATAGCAATGGACCTTTAACTTGAACCGGTTCATCAACTAAAAATTCATGGTCATTGGTCCCTTAATACATCAAAAAGTTAATTATGGTCTTTTTTTGTCAACTTCGGGATTCCGTTAAGATGAGTCATGCTAGAAGAACTATTGATACAATTGGATAAAAATTAAGGGATCATTTCTTCAATTGAATAAAAATTGAATGACGATTAATTTCTACAATTTTTCTCATTATTTTTTCATATTCTCCCTTAATTCAACCTTTGAAACTCAGAAACACATGGTATTCCCATGAAAAAAATTGCAGGGAGCCATTTGGCTGCTCAACGCAAATCGGTAGTGTTCCGATCAATCAGCTCTAAGCACAGAAGACTGGAAGTTATTTGCCTAATATTTCAAACTCCAAACTGATGGATTACTATTGAATAACTAAAGTGATGAAAGGAAAAGATGCTTGGATGTTAATTGATGAAAAGAATATGATAAGTGGAAAAGAAGACGACGAAAGTAGTTGGAGCGTCACCTTTGAAAGTGATGGAGTTGGTGGAAAGGGCATCATATATAATTTCCAAGAAAGATTGACGATGTTGCGTTCTACCATTCTTTGCTTTGTTTAATTGAATAGTTTGATTTTAATAGCTTTTTTTTTTTTTTTTTTTTAATAATCTAACGCGTTTCTTCAAATGAATTTCCCTCTATCATACCACCTGGGAACTACTTTGTGTCTTCCTATCTATTCAGTTTACACTACTGCAGCAGTCAGTTGCCACCAAATTGTTTCTTTCTATATTGTAAGAGCATGTTCAAGGAAATGAGGTATAAATTAAGACAAAATTCGACATTGACAACCTTAGCTGACATTAATTTGTATATTTTAATTGCATTATTATATTATGAATTTGCATTATTATTTTTTATATATGTAACATTTATTATGTTTTAATTGCAATTGCCATATCTTTATTTTTTAAGATTTGTTGTGTCGCTGTATTATCCGGTTGTGAAAATTTCGGAGATTTTCTAATAACATCCGTTCATCATATATCGTGTGATCATAAATTATTGTAATTTTTTTTATTTAAAATTGAATATAAATAATACTTAATAAAAATTGATCACACAATAAACGAATGTAATTGAAGGTTTTTCGAAAATCCTCACAGAGATGATTCATCCTCTCCCGATACGTTGTGATTGGCTTATATAATGCTGAGCTGGCAACAATTGAACAATGTGGTTGCTGTCGGTGGAGAGGTCACCTTTCGGTGGGATGCTTTGAAAGGTGCAGACCATATGGAGTGTCACAAAAGAAAAGCAAGAATAGGCTTGCTTTTTTGACTTTGGGAGCATTTGACTAGAGAAGCTCGTGGATGAAAGGTGATTGATGCCTTTGGCTTTTTTCTTAATGCAAGGAAATGCTTGCATTGGGGTATGCTAGCCGAGTGAGAGGGCAGGCATCAGGGAAGCATCCAAAGAGATGGTCAGAGCATTTGGCTCTTTCCATGGGCACGGTTGAGAGAAATCAAGAGAAATCAATAGTGAAAGGTCTCTGGTGAAATAACTTTTGAAATAGAGTAAGGTTCTCGGGAAACTTCTCTAAACGGATGTACAAGATATTTGGACTTAGGTTATGTCGAAGCAATTTGTGCTATTATTCTCATAATAAAGAATAATACCTGCTAAATGCTATTGTTGTTATTAATATTAAATTTTCTAATTTCTACAACTCACTGTCATTTATTAACATATTATGTTCAACATGTGGCAAAGAAAGTCTTCTTTTAAATCTATATTATATATGTTACATTATCCCATGCAAACTCACAAACACAAAATTGGACATTATTCTTTGCAACCATACATCCATTCAAAAGGCTCAGAGAAAAGCAAAACTGGACCTTTCCCAGAATGACCAGAAAACTTGTCTAGGGATGATTTCGTGTTCCACAGGATCGAATAGCATTACAACGAGCCTTGAATTCACTACCTAGAAAATAGAAATGCTAGGGTTTAATTTTGAGAGACTTGATGAACCAAAACCTGCACAACAGATAATCATAGACCTCATAGTAAGTAGATCAAGATAAAATTAGTTTTAGGATTTCAAACATTCTTCTCTATTATTCTTCTCCCTTTTGGAGGTGGCAATATATATACAATCATATCTCTTGCAGTAATAATTAATGACTCCTAATCAAATTAGGAAATAGAATAATAATGGACCAATTCTTCCTGTCCATTATTTCCTCCAAGAATTAATTACCAAGTTATTAACAACTTCTTTTTCGTTTTTCTTTAAACGAAAAAACTCCAAACCAATCAACATAAAAAGGGAGGTAGAGAGAGGCTAGCTTCATGTAAAGAGACGAGGAAATTTCTAGTTGGTTTAGGTGTGTTAGGTGAAAGTGAAATAGGAGAGAAATAGGGATTTTTTTCTTTTTTTTTTTTTACTTTTGTTAGTCTTGGACAAGATTCAACACATCAAAGCACAGCTGCCAATTATTTTTTCTTCTTTAATTTATGTGTGGTTTAGGTGTGTTGGGTGAAACAGAAAGAGGTGAGAAAGAGGCTTTTTTTCGACTTTTGCTAGTCACTTTGGACAGATCAAAGCATCAAAGCACATGCTACAAATTACTTTTTCTTGTTTAGCTTATGGGTATATTGCATTACCCCTCAGTTTTGCTTGAAATTACAATCTCATACATCTTTGAAACAATGATAAAATTGTAGTAGTGAACTCTCAACTTTAATCCAATTAGAGCAATGGTTCTATCAATTAAAAATTTATGATCATCGATCCCTTAACTTATCAAAACATTACTTATGGTCTTTTTTATCAATTTCGTCAAAATCTCGTCAAGACGAGTTATATTAAAAGAACCATTGATACAATTGGATAAAAATTGAGAAACCATTTCTACGACGACCCGTCCTTAAATTTTACGAATTTACCAATTCGAAAGATGCTTTTCTTAGAAATTACTGTTTTAATTATTTTATATGATTTTATATTATTATTGTATATTATTTAAATGTTTTCTAATTCGATATTTTAAATATTTTATATTATTTTATAATTTTATTTTGTGGCCCGTGGGGCCCACACCCCACTTCCCTTCCTTCCCCGTGTCGATTCTCTTCCTATTCACTCGGGAACTCTCTGGAACACTCTCCCTCGTCTCTCTCCCTCCTCCCTCTGCAACAGCAACGACCCGAGGCACCACCTCGCCTCGCCCCTCCGGCGAGCTTCACCGCCACTAACAACCATCACTGTCTACCCTGCACCTCCCCGTTCCCCTCGTCCCTCTCTCTCTTCTCTGTGCTCGAGGCACAGCTGCAGCAATGGCAGCCAGCCACCATCGCCATGCATCCCGGCGAGATTTCACGGTGCTCCGACCTGGGTAAGCCTCGGGATGCTTAAGATTCTTTCATTTTCGTCATGGTGGTTTAATTATAACCTAGAGTTTGCGATTTAAACGTCGGATTTGCACAGGAACAGAGAAAACAAGAAACTCAGTTTTCCGGCGAGGGTCGAACGGCTTTTGAGCCGTTTTTCGGCCACTTCCCGGCCACGGCAGGGCCAAATATTGGTATATTTCTACTCCTCTCCTCCTTAGCTTCAATTTGGTATATAATATGTCTAGGTTTTGTTAGGTTTTGGGGTTGATCGGAGCTCCGGCGTTCTTCTTCGTGGAGTCCTTTTAACTAGATTTACAACGGACCCGTTAGTGATAGAATGGTGAAATTCACTTACCTTGCGATCCTTGACATCTGCCTAACAATGTGAATGGCACACGCACTACAAATAATGGAAAGCTTTCCAAATTGAAATTCATGCCCCTTTCAATGAGTGCCTAGGAACTAATGGCATTGAACAAGACATGGAGATAAGCATATTAATTTTCAATTCCTTGAATCAATGTTGTATGACCAGGATGGATAGAAGGTTTGGCATCTCGATTGAACTTTATGGGCATGTTTGATACGCATGATCGATTTGGCTCGGACTAATTGTAGGGAACGGTTTGAATTGGTTTGGCTTGGACTGATTGTAGGGAACGGTTTGAATTGGTTTGGCTCGGACTAATTGTAGGGAATTGTTTGATACGCAGGTTCGATTTTGATAGCAGATGAAAGCCAGACGCTGAAGCTAAAAGCAAGATTCATCATCGTTGTGAGGTTTCCTGTCCTTGTGTCTCAAGTTAGGGGTTTGGATTGATTCTATTGAGGCCCGTCATTTTGGTCCTCATCCGTTTGGTTCAAGCTGAGATTGGTGTTGCATGTGCAGAACAGTTTGTAATAGCATTATCTCCTTCAACCTTCGCAATTACAAGATAATTCACAATCAAAGATATACGAGTATGCAACAAATTAAAATCAATCACATTTGGGGATCCCATCATTTGGTCGGTTCGAATTGTAATGAGGGCTTCTTCCCCCATTGTGAAAGTACTAAACTTGATCTATCAAATTGAAACAACGAAAATTGCGCTCATTTCCGGTAGCTTCGGGTTGGCAATTAGTTGATTTGCTACAGTGGTACCAAGCAAACCATGCAATGAGTATCTGCTTCAATAAGGAAACCTTAGACACCCAATTCAATGCCCAACTGATAATCCAAAACAATCTAAGGTTAATTTCTGGCCAGAGGCGAGCTACTACAGAAATATCGTCTCATGAAAATTTCGGTGTTGTTTTCACTCTCAACATCTCCCAAAATCTCCGAGAGTCTCACATTTTTCGTAACTGTAATCATTAACTTACCCCATAAACACTTGAGAAATCTCAAGACTCATTCATTTCATGACAAAGAAATGCTTCTGTTGGAATATTGTTTCATCGTTCGGTTGAGCTCTTCTTCTGTATCTTGTTCATACACTGGAAGGACTCCGCACTTCTTCACCTTCAAGCATGTTACAGCATCGTATGTTACGAAATGAAACCCAATCTGATCCCAACATTTCTCCTCCCAACGAAGGAATTTCTTAGATAGAAATTTCTTAGATAGAAATACCAACCAAAGGTGATCTGATGCTACCTCGTTAAGGAAAACTCCAAGGGCGGCCGTATGACTGTCATGATAAGGGTGTCCTGAAAGGCGTAATTGTACATGATTGGGAGCTGAAATATTTTGAGCAGGTACAAGTAGAGCGCATAAAGCAAACCCCACCAGCTTGCTATTGCATGAGTGCGAAGGTAGCTTCTCAATCACCGAATCTCCCATGCTTTGGTTATTGAACCACTCAGGAATGTCACTTCCAGGAATTACCATATCCCAATAGCGCTGAAAATGAGGGGGCCCCTGCACAAAGGAACAAAGTAAATAAATGTTCACAACTAAGGAGACGAGGGAGGATAGGAGAAAGAGAAATACCTGAATGATTCTCTTTAGCATTGAATACATAATGGCATTGCAACCTTGATTTCCACCCAAACTGAAGCAATTGACAGTATTCAACCGAACACACCTTGATCTGCAAGCATATGGGAGCATTTTTAAGGAAGTACAATTCTCCGTGTTTATACATAAAATGCTGCTTAATGGAATGGCAGACAGTTGTTGAAGCCTTTTGCAATTTCGCAAATCAAAGTACTTCAGCTCAAAAAGCCCACTGATGCTTGTAGGAAGGCTAACAAAATGGTTTCCGCTAAGATTTAGTACTTCTAAAGAGGACAAGAAACCAATATCATCAGGAATTGCTCCTTCACAAAGATTGCAGTTCTCCAGATTTAATTCCTTCAGAAAGGATAAATCTTTCAACGAAGCTAAGACCACACTCGCAGGGTGAGAAATCTTTGCTGGAAATTCGCTAGAAGTGAAGAAGGAACGCCATGATCTAGCTGGTGGTGCACTGCATCCAAGAAAATTTGATGATACCAAATTTTTCACTGAAACCACGGAGGATTCCGTCTCTCTCAAAGCAATTCCACTTAAATCAATCTCCTCCAAACTCTTACGTATAACTGAGGAAGGTATTTCCCGAACGCCAGTTCCGCTTAAAGAAAGCTTGGAGAAATTTTTCATTTCTCCAACAAATTCTGGAATCTTTTTCAGTTTTGAGCAGCCAGAAATATCAAATACTTCAAGAAATTCCATTTCTACCTTGTTTGGGAGACTCTTCATACTTTTACAGTCTTTAAGATTTAAAAGTCTAAGCCTTCTGAGAAACGCAATGGATGAATGAATCTTAACTAAATTTGTACAACCTTCAAGAACCAGCTTCTCGAGATTTTGAATACCTGTGAAATCTGGGGTCCTTGTCAAGTTGTGGGAGTAACTAAGATCGATAGACTTCAACTTGCCCAAGCGCTGTACAAAATAGAAATGTTACAACAGTTCATGTTCAGAAACTACAATTATTGTAATTGACAAAGTAAACATCAATTGTCCAATCATCTACCTTTATTCCATCCCAAAGGTGATCAATTTTGCTATACTGCAGACTAAGTATTGTAAGTTCATCCGGTTGAAAAATTGGTGGTAGACATTTGGAGGGATACCCGCTCCATTTGAGAACTCTTAAAGCATTCGGAAGATACTTGGGGCCCTTAGAAAGGCTCACATTATGAATGTCGAGCAACCTCAGCTTACACATCTTAGTGAATGCTTCAGGATTCCAGTGTGCCTCTTCAAATTCACTCAAGCGTAAGACTATGGCTTCAATTGCCTCTGATCCCTGATAAATAAGATTAAAGGGATAGTTAATTTCGTAATCAAGTCTCTTATCATGTTAAATAATATTATAGTTTCCTATCCAAGCTTTGGTATTTTCATGTTCACACAATTTCTTACCGTATTCTTTGCGAGCACATGCAGGATATCATTACAAAGCCACAACCGACTACGACCACCTAGCTCCTCATAAGACTCTTGTCGAACAATCTCCCATGCCATTTCTTGAATCAAATCATGCATAGACACAGAATTGTATACAATATACAAGAGAGATTTCTCAATAAGAACATTGATCACAATGCGAGCGCCAACAAAGCCACAATTTTCTAGTCCTTCAATTACTCGCTCCTTTTCACAAGACTTATGGAAACATGCAATGTCAAGGAAGATTCTCTTCTCAAACTCATCTAGTCCATCATAACTTATTTTCAATGTTTCAAAAATTTTCCTATCAGGAGCTTGCTTCAGTTTATCTAGTTCACTCTTCCATTCAGCTTGACCTCTTTTGTACAAAAAAGACCCTAAAGTTTTAAGAGCTAATGGAAGACCACTTGCATAACTGATGAAACATTTAGACAATTTTAAAAAATCTTCTTCCAACTCATCATCTTTAAAGGCTTTCCGACTAAAGAGAAAAAGAGCTTCGTCTTGGGTTAATGGCTTAACCTCATATGCCTCCTCTATACCATGTTCGACTAACAAACGTTCATTTCTAGTTGTAATGACAATTCTACTCCCGAAACCAAACCACTCTTTTTGTTTGACCAACATTTCCAGTTGGTCTGATTGATCCACATCGTCGAGTATGAGAAGAACCTTTTTATTACATAAACACCTACTTATCCTAGTGATTCCACTAGAGGCATTCCAAACTTGTATGTTATTTTCCCCTAAGATTTCAGAAAGAAGCTGCTTTTGTAGATGAGCTATACCATCCTTAGAGCACACCTCTCTAACATTAGCAAGAAAGCTGCTACCTTCAAAATCATGGGAAATTCTCTCGTAAACTAATCTAGCTAGGGTTGTCTTACCCACTCCACCCATCCCCCATATCCTTATAAAGCGAACATCATTTGCATCTGTATCTAAAAGCAAATCTATTTCCTTCAGTTTAGAATCGATTCCGACAAACCTCTCTGAGGAATCTAACATTGAAAGCGTAGGATGCACTTCCTCCCATAGTGTATTGACGATTCGTTGGATAAGCTCTGTATCATACCTACAAGAAGAACAAACAACGTAAATAAAAAATCATGACATACTAAAATAAAGTGCATGGTAACGTTGAAACTCAATGGTAAAAAATTGTTCTTCAGCTATAAACGTCAGTTGTCGCCCCATGCTTACCTACAATCCTTTGAATTCCACCCAGCGAGATTAGCCACCCTTTCTAACGACTTTCTCCACTCATTTACCTCCTCCATGTGTTCTTGATAATTTACTTCATGCTCTGCAAAGGCTTCGCCAAAACTCCCTCGTTGATGGCGTACATCAGAAGGTTCCACGCCATAAAAAATGGGAAAATTTCTCTTTTTCTCTTCCATGCAACGAACAATATGAGTAAGTTCTCGCAAACACCAACTTGAAGAAGCAAAGTTTGTCGAAAGAACTATGATTGCAGACCTTGATTGGTCAATTGCCTTCAGCAGCTCTGGATTGATATCTGTCCCTCGTTCAAGTTCTGGTTCGTCCCTGAAAGTCTTGATTCCTCGCGCCTCCAACTGTTTGTATAAATGATCTGTAAAACCCCGGCGGGTGTCTTCACCTCTGAAACTCAGAAACACATGGTATTTCCATGGAAAAACTGCAGGAGCAGAAGCCCGGGCCATTTGGCTGCTCAACGCAAATCTGAAGTGTTCCAAGCAATCAGCTCTAAGCACAGAAGTGACACTTCGACACGCCGACGATACGCCCCTGACACGGGTTGGACAAGGTCAAGACACCTGTCAATGGGTTGGATACACCTCCAGCACGGGTTGAATTATTTTGAGGAAGTTTTTGATATCTTGAAATCTTCGGGGCAATTTGGAAATATAAAAACTGAAGCCTAAAACTTCAATCTCTAATCTATTCTGCGCCTCCCTCCTCTTCTCCCACACTTTCGAAGCGGTGGATGATCTCAAATGGTTGGCTGGTGGAGCGAGGAAGGAAAGGAAGAGAGGTCGAGGTGAGAGCAGCAGAGAGAGAAAGCAATGTGAAGGATAGAGAACAAAGAGGATCTGATGGAGATAGGGGGAGAGGCGAGAGTGGTGATGGAGTTGGTGGGAAGGGTATCATATATAATGAAATAAAAAAAGTAGAAGAGAAGATGACGAAAGTACTTGGAGTGTCATCTTTTTCGTTTGTTTAATTTTGTGTTAGTGTCCTTTACTATTGACAACTTCTTTTTCGTTTTTCTTTAAATGAAGAAACACCAAACCAATCAAGGTAGAGAGAGGCTAGCTTCGTGTAAGAGACGAGGAAATTTCAAATTGGTTTAAGGTGATTTAGGTGAGAAACTGAAATAAGAGAGAAAGATGTTTTTGTTGACGTTTGTTAGTCAGATTGGACCTGATTCAACGCATCAAAGCACATGCTTGCCAATTCTTTTTTCTTCTTTAATTTATGGGCCCCTCACCACTCTTCTTCTTTCTTTTTTGTCAAAGATGCAGATCTCACTGTTTATCTCCTTCGTCTAGCACACACCCATTCCTCCTTTGAAAGTAAAGCTCAAATCTCTCCGAGCCTCTCTCCACCACAGACATCACACCTCGTCCACCAACATTTATTTATTATTTTAAATTATGTTTTGTTTTGTTTCAAAATTTTTGTAATTAGTTAAATACGAGTTTAAAAGTCTTCTTTTAAAATGACAAATATATTATTAACATTTTTATTTAATGGTTGGTGGAGAAATAAGACACAATGAAAATATCTGTACTCTTCTTTTTTCTTCTTTAGTTTGTGGGTATAGTGCATTACCTCTCAGGTTGGTTGAAATTATAATCTTATACAACATTTTTAAAACAATGAGAAAATCATAGCTATTGGCCTTTAACTTGAACCGGTCCATCAACTAAAAATTCATGATCATTGGTCTCTTAACACATCAAAAAGTTAATTATGGTCTTTTTTTGTCAACTTCGGGATTCCATTAAGATGAGTTATGTTGGAAGAACTGTTGATACAATTGGGTAAAAATTAAGGGATCATTTCTCCAATTGAATTAAAATTGAGGGACGATTAATTTCTACAATTTTTCTCATTATTTTTTCATATTCTCCCTTAATTCAACCTCTAAAACTCAGAAACACATGGTATTCCCATGGAAAAATTGCAGGAAGCCATTTGGCTGCTCAACGCAAATCGACAGTGGTCCGAGCAATCAGCTCTAAGCACAGAAGACTGGAAGTTATTTGCCAAATATTTCAAACTCCAAACTGATGGATTACTATTGAATAACTAAAATGATGAAAGGAAAAGATGCTTCGATGTTAATTGATGAAAAGAACATGATAAGTGGAAAAGAAGACGACGAAAGTGGTTGGAGCGTCACCTTTGAAAGTGATGGAGTTGGTGGAAAGACTGAAGATGTTGCGTTCTACCATTCTTTGTTTTGTTTAATTGAATAGTTTGATTTTAACAGTTTTTTTTTTAAATAATATAACGCGTTTCTTCAAATGAATTTCCCTCTATCATACCACCTGGGAACTACTTTGTCTCTTCCTATCTATTTGGTTTACACTACTGCAGTCGTCAGTTGCCACCAAATTGTTTCTTTCTATATTGTAAGAGCATGTTCAAGGAAATAAGGTATAAATTAAGACAAAATTTGACATTGACAACCTTAGCTAACATTAATTTGTATATCCATTTATTCTTAGATTTAGAAGTGGTACTTAAATTTTCACTCAAATTTGGTACTTAAAGTTTCACTCAAATTTAGATTAAGTCCCTAAACAAAAGTTCGTTAATTGAACAATGTGGTTGCTGTCGGTGGATGTTTTCTGGAATCCTCGAGGATCCTTCCTCTCTCGATACGTTGTGATTGGCTCATATAATGCTGTGCTGGCAACAATTGAACAATGTGGTTGCTGTTGGTGGAGAGGTCACCTTTCGGTGGGATGCATTGAAAGGTGCAGACCATATGGAGTGTCACAAAAGAAAAGCAAGAGTAGGCTTGCTTTTTTGACTTTGGGAGCATTTGACTAGAGAAGCTAGTGGATGAAAGGTGATTGATGCCTTTGGCTTTTTTTTTAATGCAAGGAAATGCTTGCATTGGGGTATGCTAGCCGAGTGAGAGGGCAGGCATCAGGGAAGCATCCAAAGAGATGGCCAGAGCATTTGGCTCTTTTCATGGGCACGGTTGAGAGAAATCAAGAGAAATCAAGAGAAATCAATAGTGAAAGGTCTCTGGTGAAATAACTTTTGGAATAGAGTAAGGTTCTTGGGAAACTTCTCTAAGTGGATGTACAAGATATTTGAAATTAGGTTATGTCGATTTAATTTATGTGTAATTTGTGTTATTATTCTCATAATAAAGAACAATATATGTTAAATGCTATTGCTGCTATTAATATTAAATTTTCTAGTTTCTACAACTCACTATCGTTTACTAATATATTATGTTCAACATGTGGCGAAGAAAGTCTTCTTTTAAATCTATATTATATATGTTACATTATCCTATGCAAACTCACAAACACAAAATTGGACATTACTCTTTGCAACCAAACATCCATTCAAAAGGCTCAGAGAAAAGCAAAACTGGTCTAGGGATGATTTCGTGTTCCACAGGATCGAATAGCATTACAACGAGCCTTAAATCCACTACCTAGAAAATAGAAATGCTAGAGTTTAATTTTGAAAGACTTGATGAACCAAAACCTGCACAACAGATAATCATAGACCTCATAGTAAGTAGATCAAGATAAAATTAGTTTTAGGATTTCAAACATTCTTCTCTATTATTATTCTCCCTTTATGTGTAGTTTAGGTGTGTTGGGTGAAACAGAAAGAGGCGAGAAAGAGGCTTTTTTCGACTTTTGCTAGTCACTTTGGATAGATCAACGCATCAAAGCACATGCTGCAAATTACTTTTTCTTGTTTAGCTTATGGGCATATTGCATTACCCCTCATTTTGCTTGAAATTACAATCTCATACATCTTTGAAACAATGATAAAATTGTAGTAGTGAACACTCAACTTTAATCCAATTAGAGCAATGGTCCTATCGATTAAAAATTTATGAACATCGATCCCTTAACTTATTAAAATGTTAGTTATGGTCTTTTTTGTCAATTTCATCAAAATCTCATCAAGACGAGTCATACTAGAAGAACCATTGATACAATTAGATAAAAATTGAGAGACCATTTCTATAACTATCCGTCCCCAAATTTTACGAATTTACCAATTCGAAAGATGTTTTTCTTAGAAATTATTGTTTTAATTATTTTATATGATTTTATATTATTATTGGATATTATTTAAATGTTTTCTAATTCGATATTTTAAATATTTTATAATTTTATTTTGTGGCCCGTGGGGCCCACACCCACTTCCCTTCCTTCCCCGTGTCAATTCTCTTCTTGTTCACTCGGGAACCCTCTGGAACACTGTCCCTCATCTCTCTCCCTCCTCCCTCTGCAACAACAACAACAACGACCCGAGGCACCACCTCACCTCGCCCCTCCGACGAGCTTCACCGCCACCAACAACCATCACTGTGTACCCTGCACCTCTCCGTTCCCCTCGTCCCGCTCTCTCCCCTCTGTGCTCGAGGCACAGCTGCAGCAATGCCAGCCACCATCGCCATACTTCTCGGCGAGATTTCATGGTGCTCCGACCTGGGTAAGCCTCGGGATGCTTAAGATTCTTTCATTTTCGTCATGGTGGTTTAATTATAACCTAGAGTTTGCGATTTAAACGTCGGATTTGCACAGGAACAGAGAAAGCAAGAAACTCAGTTTTCCGGCGAGGGTCGAACGGCTTTTGAGTCGTTTTACGGACACTTCCCGGCCACGGCAGGGCCAAATATTGGTATATTTCTACTCCTCTCCTCCGTAGCTTCAATTTGGTATATAATATTGTTGACTCTAAAAATTACAAAACCTACGTGGCGCGCAAGCCGAGTAACTAGTAAGCTAACTACGTCATTCGGTCGAATGCGGGGCTTGCCAACTCGTCGGCCGAGCTTGGCCGAAGAGTAAAATTTGTTGATGTCGCTTTGAGCGCGTCGTTGACTTCTCTATCTTGCGATTGCGATCGAGGAAGGAACATTCTCGGTCTCTGGGTTCCACAGCCTGAAGACAAGGCTACTAATTCTGCGGAGTTCACAAATCGTCGGAGCCCGATTCGGTCACTGTGATTATATTCGTAAGAGTATAAGCACGTCGAATCGGGACCAAACTGTATGGGCACAGGTACTCGAACATGATGTATGTCTTGATGGTAAACGTAGTTCGACCGTCGGAATGCCGAACCCTGAAACCTACTTGCGAGTATCCAATCATAAAATAACACGGCGTCCAGTACGCCGAGCAATGCAATTCGTAACACCTGACTATGCCGAAAAGGCTAGCAAGGTGACCTCTGCCAACAAAGGTTCGAAAACCCTTCTCGGCCGAGACTTAGATAGATAACCGGTCGACCTCGACGCAGTGCTGTTTATCCAAACTGAAGGTGCTTCTCGGTCGGCTGATTCTGCGGCAGCAGTGCTGTTTATCCAAACTGAAGATGCTCGCCGGGTGCTTCCACAGTGCTGTTTATCCAAACTGAAGGTGTGTCGGCAGGAAAAGAAAAGGAAAAATCTCAAGGTGTTTGAGAGGTTTTGCGCAGGGCAATTGTATGCTGATTTTGTGAACGTCTTTTTCTGTTGCATGATTTCTTGTATTTATAGTACCCCATTCCTTGAAACCAATTCGTATTCTGATTTGGATTAGGAGTCCTTGTCCCATTTCGATTCTAACTCGAACAAACCTACTACCACTAGGATTCTGAATTTTCCTTCTTTTCGAGGCTTTATTCCTTGCCGGTCGAGAATCCTGGTCGCACCAGGACTTCCTCGACCTTTTCTATTTATCCGGGCCACTTAGGATAGGATTTGGCCGACCCTGCCATCTGGCCCAGGATTTATTATTCGGCCCATAGTATTTATCATCACCTTGGGCCGAGCACATCCTGCTGCTTGGCCCAACAATAATATTTTGGGCCCAAACAAATATGTCTAGGTTTTGTTAGGTTTTGGGGTTGATCAGAGCTCTGGCGTTCTTCTTCGTGGAGTCCTTTTAACTAAATTTACAACGGACCCGTTAGTGATAGAATGGTCAAATTCACTTACCTTGCGATCCTTGACATATGCCTAACAATGTGAATGGCACACGCACTACAAGTAATGGAAAGCTTTCCAAATTGAAATTCATGCCCCTTTCAATGAGTGCCTAGGAACTAATGGCATTGAACAAGACATAGAGATAAGCATATTAATTTTCAATTCCTTGAATCAATGTTGTATGACCAGGATGGATAGAAGGTTTGGCATCTCGATTGAACTTTATGGGCATGTTTGATACGCATGATCGATTTGGCTCGGACTGATTGTAGGGAACGGTTTGAATTGGTTTGGCTCGGACTGATTGTAGGGAATTGTTTGATACGCAAGTTCGATTTTGATAGCAGATGAAAGCCAGACGCTGAAGCTTCGATTTTGATAACAGATGAAAGCCAGACGTTGAAGCTAAAAGCGAGATTCATCGTTGTTGTGAGGTTTCCTTTCCTTGTGTCTCAAATAGACCTGGCATTTTGGACCCGATCCGTTAATATTAGTATTTGGGTGGATGCTTAACGGGTCGGGTCGTTAACGGATGAACCCATTAACAACCTGTTAAATAATGGGTCATTTTGGATCACTTTGGGTCAACCCGTTAGCACCCTTATAAATTATATTGGAATGCTCCCTCGAGCCGCTTTGGGTCTTCCGCTCCCTCCACCATCTCTCCCAAGAAATCTCCTCCCTCAAGCCGCTCCAGTTCCTCCTGCGCCGCACCTCTCACTCCGTGATCCGCAGGTCAACCCTCCTCTCCATCCTCCTTAGTGCAGAAATTAGGAGAGACATAAGCCACCTCCTGCAAGTGTTTAGGTTCATGGTAACAAACTCTTTCTTCAAAGATTGTCCTGACAAACCTTTGAAATTTCCTACTGTAGTAATTAAAGAAAGCGCGGGTGAGGAAGAGGTGGCTGAAAAGTTCTCCTCACTTGCAGAGAAAGATGCTTTAAAGGGAAGTGATAAATCCATGGTTGGAAGAGAAACATGCTTTGAAATTTCTCACTTGCAGAGAGGAGCTCGAGAGTCTTCAGGAAAAGTTCTAGAACCAGACGGAGGAGAAATCCAAGTCGCATCTCCTTGTCGTCAGCACCCTTTTATACATCATTGCAGTTAATGTGTAATTGTGTAGGAATGCTAAAAAAAAAAAAAAAAAAAAAAAAAAAAGAAACTGGTGTTAACTGGTGATCTATTAGATTAACGGGTTGGGTTTGGGTGACCCGTTAGCTTAACGGGTTGGGTTTGGATGATCCGTTAGCTTAGCAGGTCGGATTGAACCCAACCCAAACCCGATAAACCCGACCTGTTTACAGGTCTAGTGTCAAGTTAGGGGTTTGGATTGGTTCTATTGAGGCCCGTCATTTTGGTCCTCATCCGTTTGGTTCAAGCTGAGATTGGTGTTACATGTGCAGAACAGTTTATAATAGCATTATCTCCTACAACCCTTCGCAACTACAAGATAATTCACAATCAAAGATATCTGAGTATGCAACAAATTCAAATCAATCACATTTGGGGATCCCATCATTTGGTCGGTTCGAATTGTAATGAGGGCTTCTTCCCCCATTGTGAAAGCACCAACTTTATCTGTCAAATCGAAACAACGAAAATTGTGCTCATTTCGGGTAGCTTCGGTTTCGGGTCGAAAATTAGTTGATTTGATACAAGCGGTACCAAGTGAACCATGCAATGAGTATCTGCTTCAACAAGGAAACCTTGGACACCCAATTCAATGCCTAACTGATAATCCAAAACAATCTAACGTTAATTACTGGCCAGAGGCGAGCTACTAGAGAAATATCGTCTTATGATTTTTTCGGTGTTGTTTTCACTCTTAACATCTCCATAAACCTCTGAAACTCTCACACGTTTCGTAACTGAAATCATTGACTTACCCCATAAACACTTGTGAAATCCCGAGACTCATTTATTTCATGACAAAGAAAGACTTCTTTCACATCCACAAAAAACCACGAGGCAAATATGAAATAGCAAATATAAACTCCACTAATCTTTTCATTTCTCTTTTTCTCACAAACCCAAATAATCTCAATCAACTCAAATCTGAAAACTAGAATTAGTGAGAAAACCCAAATAATATACAGAAACTTCTCCTACAAATGCTGATAGCGATAATAAATCATATTTGTTCTTTGGCATTGCAACACCAATATCAAATAGTAAAGACTTTGAAATGCAGCAAAGGTGCACCCAAGGTATTTCACTTGACCAAAGCCAAAACAGTCAGATTACATGGAATTTGAAAAGCACAAGGGTGTCGTCTACAGTACGAAATTATCCGAAATTAAACCGTATAGTATTACACTACTAAAAGAGTAAACTCAAATGCAATGAAAGCAATGCATCCAAGCATTAGATTTACACGATCAACTACTTCAAAAATAATTTAGGAAAGAGTTATGGCAATTTCCTTCTCATCAAGTAAACTTGGTAATTCATATATGCAAAGAGAATCGTACAACACTAAGAATTTCGTAAATTGCTAGCATCCTGCAACTACAGAGCAATACGCCAATACTCTTTTACGAAACACTCAATCTTACAACTTAGAAACCGAGAGATGCATTGCATTCTAATCAACATGCATGGGTTCCGAGCCCCCAGCCGCATCTTCCATTCCATTTTTCTGCTCTTTCTCCTCCATTAGCAGAGCAAAATACACCCGGAAATTACACCACTTTCTTAAAGCGTTCTAATTCTACTGCTTAATGCACACAACATATCGGGAATTCAATATAGCTCACATACCACGTGCAGGAGCAGAGCAAACTGCTTCTTCCTCAGCTCCAGCGTCCGCGAACTTGCGGTGTTCTCCGCATCCAATGCCGCAATCTCTTTCTCCAACTCTGATATGATCTTGAGCGTCTCAGACCGCGGCGGGTGCGTAGCAATCAATTTCCTGATCACCTCACACTCCTCCTCGTGCCTTCTTTCGACCTTACTCTCGTCGAGCTGCTCCTTGAGCGTCTCAATGTCGGCCTTCGCCAGCACAATCTGCCGGTTAATCTCCTCCCTCAGCTCGTCGAAGTTGTGCTTCTCCCGGCGATTCGCATCCACGACGGCCTTGCTCTTGAGGAGCGGAATCTCGAACGTGTTGAGCTCCTGGAGGAAAGCTTTGGCGAGCTTGTCGCAGTCGGCGAAGTTGTCTTCGTTCTTGTCGAGCTTGACGAACAGGGACGTGAACTTCTTCTGGAGCTTCTTCAACGGCGGTTCGCCTCTCGTGGTTGTGGTCCGAGTGAGAAGTCTGTGTTTGATGATGAAGTCGTCTTCGAGCGGCCCGAACGCGTAGTTCGCCGCCACGGAGATTATGAGTCCGGCAGAAATTCGATTTCGAATTTGACCAACCCTAATCTAATCTGCAGAAAGAAAATCCCTGTTCACGGCGGAGGATTCAGCTTCTGTTTGTGGAATCCAACGGCAGACGACGATGTTTGTTGTTTTTGCTCGAGGTTAATTGGACGGTCTGATGTGCTTCACGGTTAAACACTGCTACACCGGATCCAGGATGTTTATTTTGTCAATATGGCTTTTATATTTGGGAGTAGGATTCTCTCATTTCTTAATCTCTCTCTCTTTCAATCTTCTCCTATTTGAACGGTTACGGTTTAATCATGTCAACATCTTATATTAATTTTTTTTATTGAGACAATAAAACAAAAAAGCAATATGTGAGAGGAGGGGAGGAAAGGGGATGTGAATAGGAGGGGATAGAATCCTACTCCTTATATTTGGGACATAAACCAAATTTCTCACAACAAAAATAGAAGGGTTTTTTTTTTTTTTTTTTTAACAAACGATATTATCAGTACTAAGGGAAAGGAGATGAGCTTAGCCTCTCAATGAGCTAGTAATAATGTGGTTCAAACTCGCATTTGGTAAGAATCGAACCTAAAACCTCTCATTTAGGAATATCACTAGACCGTAGTACCAAGTGGTAAAAAATAGAAGAAATCAGGCCATCTCTAATCAAAAAGGCTAAATATAACCCCGTCCACAATCATAACCGAATGAGCTAAACATAGCCCCTTAATGATTTATTAGTTTTAATTTTATACTATTAATTGATTAGTTAATTTAATTAAACTACCGTTTGATGTTTTCAAATTTAGTCTCTGAATTTGAATCAATTATCGTAATTGAGGAGTTGGACCCTAAAAAAAGGCTGAGGGGACTACATTTGGCTAACCTAGGAATAAGATCCTCTTCAGATCTCTTCCAGCCGAATCCGGAGGATCCTTCAATCTTAGCCATTCAAAAGAAAATCGAACGGTTAGGAAAACATTTTGGCACCATTGGAATAGGAAGAAGCTGCAATGGCAGAAATGGCCATCGAATCCTCTGTATCGAATCCTCGGCGATGGTGTTAACGGTGGGAGGGGTTGAAAAGGTGTGGATGTGGAGGAGAAGACGGCACCGCCGTTGGAATTGTAGTTTAGATCGATGGCTTCACGGTCCTGTTCGGGGCAAGTTGAGATCGTGGCTTTGCGGACCTGTTTGAGGAAGAAGATGAAGCTGCGATGGCTTTGCTATTATGATGGAGGTAAGGCTTGCTACCAAAATTTGGGATCCGAAGGATCTGGCTAGGAGGGATCGGAAAGGATCATTTCTCGCTAACTCGATACCCTTTTGGCCAAATAATGATCTGGTTGGCTCAATTGAATTTTAGTCTAACCATCGATTGAAGATGAGTTTTAGGCAAATTAGGTCATTTTTTGGTTTTTGAACCTTTATCCCTCTACATTGGAGATGGCCTTGGCCTCATTTGGCAGCTCGGATTGTATTGATTATTTCAGTTGGATAGGATAAACAGTCATCGAATAGTACTAACTAAATTAGTCGAACGTTTGGTGTAATATCAGAATAATGACCGTATTATTTATAAAGCATTTAGTACTTGTTAATAATACTTTTCAATTGATAATTAAAAAAAAATAAAATCACAAATGTGTTTTTCAAAATAAAATTTACAATCCAACAATAAAAATCCTCAATTCCTTGTTAATGGAAGCTTCAAGCAGACTCTCCTAGGTTTTGTTGCAATATCATCTTCGAATCAATTAATACATTCTCTCAAATTGAATCAACAACTTCTCATCTCCAAACTCAATTAACGTCTTCTCTCAAATTGAATCAATAGCTTCCCATTTTCGAAATCAATATTGTCCTCTTTCAAAGTGCTGGAACTCAAAACCTCCATGAAAGATGACGACAATGAAGCATAGATTCCATGCTTTATAGGGGAATCAATTGTCATGCTTGACCCCGATATTTCCTCCAAACACCAGGGTATGCATGTGCTGGCAGACACTCACAGGTGACGAAGCCATATTAACATGCATGTAAGTTATGAAGAAAGAATGAATGTAAAATAAAACATGAAAACTTAACTATAATGAATATGCAAATGTGGGAATGTGTTCAGAGCATACAACAAATCAAAAATATTGTAGAAGGAATATTATGAAAAGGTACAAACAAATGAATGGGTCCTACACTGAGAGGACTCGAAGATACTGAAGCGGGAGTGCCTTGACGCCGGGATTGTACTCCTCGATTCTAAGTCCTGAAGGGGCGCAAAACAAAGCATGAGTGGACCAAGTTTATATAAATGTGTGTGTATATAATACTGAAACAATTACTCTTCAACGTACTAACCCCCAGTTTTAGAAAACTCATATAGCATAATAAGTAATAGGTTTTCTGAAAACTCTAGCATACCATAAAACCTTCATAAAACATATATTATGTATAATATGCTTAGTAGTGGTATCACAATCGCTCGAAGGCACTACATCGCCCTCCTGAAGGCTCTACATCGCCCGCCCAAAGGCACATAGTATGAATATCCACTAAGTAAGCACAAAAAATCATGAACATAATCTTTCCAAAATATATCTCAATCGGAGCTCAATAGCACAAACATCATATCATAAATCATATTCATAAATATCTCAGTAATGTAAATTTGATAAAGCATGATATTTCTTAGAGCGTAAATCTGATAACTGAATAAAAATTTTATAAAACGTAGTCATAAAATTATGCTTTTCATGTATGCATTTCTAATAATTAAATCATGCATTTTGGAAGGGGTCCACTTACAGATACTCTGTCATCGAAGAGCCGTTCAAACAAGGGATGACGAAATTGCCACAAATAAACGCACCAATTTGAAGCAGTGTTGTGGCCAAAGTTGGCCGGAAAAAGGCCTGGAAGGCTCGAGTTCTCTCCGAAATCTGGGGAAGTCTCCCTGAGTAGTTTCCTTCGTCGGGAATGAAGGCAGAGGGAGAGAGATTAGCGAGCTTGAGGCTCGTCCCTTCGATTTTAGACATGGGAATGGGTAAGGAAGATGGGGTTAGAGTATCGTAGTATTGCCGGGGTGGTAAGGGTGGCTTAGTGTCTACACTTGCAGAGGAAGGATAAGGACAAAAGATGACAGTCTGAGAAAAGAAGAGCTGAGAGAGATGAGGGAGTTAGAGAGAAGAGAGGTCGAGAGAAATGAGAAAGTGGGAGAGAGAGTTCAACAAGGAAGAGGGAGACAGAGAAGGGACACGGGACAACTTGTGGGCCCTAATGGCTCACACTACAAGATCCACCAAAGACAAGATTTAAAATAAATATCCCAACCAAAGTGAAATTACAAAATTGCACTCGATGTTCTGTGTTTCGTAAAATCCAGGACGGGTCGTTATAATCAGTGGAGCCAAAAACCCAGATGAAATAAAAAAACCCAATTTTGAGATTTCTTATCCATTGAAATCAAAGACCCAGATGAACAAAATCAAGGAACAATTAAGCCCAAAACTCAAATAATATCTCTAGAATAGGATCGGCGGCACTTGGGTTCTATCTGCCACCTCTGGAATCCGTTCGAAATCTTCTTGATGCTGATCAGAGGTGGGGATAGAGAAAGATGGAGAGAAAGGAGTTCGCAATCTGCAGAGTAGATAGCAAGATGGGTTGGAGAAAAGCGAGCGTGCTTTCGTTTTAGGTGTGAACGGTGAACCCGACTAAATAATACCAAGGTTTTGCTTGGAATAAATGGTGCGAGAATTATACGCACACAAATTAAACCCTCTTTTTGACAATTGTAGTAAGTATGTAAGTAGGGATCGTTCTGGACCGGGGATTAGGAGGGATTGTTAATCACTTGGATTTGACTCAAAAACGTAAAAACACAATATAAAACACTATACTAGACTCGAAGAATGCAAAACTAAACTTTAAAACACTAAAACAAATCAAAAGACTCAAAATAGCACAAACACACTCAAATCTGCCTAAAGACCACTTTCTGGGCAGTTTTGAGCACAAACCCAAATTTGGACGAAATTAAGTTGTAACTTGACTCAAGACTCTTAAAAACACAAACTAAATTGATTTCTAACTAATTTGACATTAAAGTAAAGGGGGATTTAGGTTTTGACGAAATTAAACTAAATGAACAAATTGCAATTAAAACAGAATGTAAATATGAAATTGATGAAATGGAATGAATGGATGCTAGCCAAGGGGTTCATCTCCACACATGTTACACTTGCATAATAAAAAGATTTCCAATTGCATTTCAATAAACCATGAATTCTCAACACCCCAAGTTAACCGTGATGCACTAATTAACCTTCAAATCTTCCTAACGTTATTGAATTGGATGATTGCATACGACAACCCAAAACATTCCCCACAAGTCCCCTACATGATTGCATAATAGAGATACAAGCAAGAATCATTACGCTCTATGAAAATTATAAGTGTTGACGAGGCATTCGTTACTATGATTGCATGAAACTTATGCCAAGAGTTCGTTTAACGCGATTGTTTATAAGCAACCTCCACTACTTGTGAATATAAGTTCGTAACTATTAGGTGAAACTCACTTATATTCTAGCGTCATATTCATGCATGAAAATTAAGCGTGCACTCTCAATAAACATACATAAATAAGTTATCAATCAAACGGTTAAACAAATTGAATCCACAACTTATGAAACGCAATTAGAAGTAATCAAATCAAAATGCAAGCATAAACATATATTTCGAATCCCCCCCTAGCCAAGGGGGGTTTAGTTCCTCATGGTACAAAACAAAGAGAATTGAAATTAAACATTGAATTCGAAGGAAAAGAAACACCTAAACATTCCAACAACTCAAACTTGAATTGTATGAACGTTTAGGCCCGCTTCTCTTCCTCTTTGTTGTAGCACAAGGTCTAAGGATAGTGTTTTGGAGGGATGGAAGTGTGGAATGGAGTGGAGTGTGTTGGAGGGATGGGGAGGTGCTGGAAATGAAGAGAATGATGCTGGAAATGCAAAGAACCCACGGCAAGGGATTGTTAGGGGAAGATGGTGTGTTTTTGTGTATGAATGCATGGGTTTTTATAGGGGGAATTGGAGAATATGTGGATGATTGTTTAAGAGTGCATGTGGCTCTTATGATTGAGAGTGCATGTGGCTGAAATAATGATGGAAAAACAGCTAGGAAAAGAGGGAATGCATGTGGAAGTGTGGCTGCAAAGAGAAGGAGAAAAGCTGGAAAATGGAATGGGATGCACGGCAAGGTGTGTTTGGTGTTGGAAATGCATGTGTTTGCATGTGAATTAAAACTAGAGTGAATGATGATGAATGCATGTGGATTAAAGAGGGAGAATGTGGTGTAATGATGAAGTGGAATGTTGGAAATGCAAGGGGAAGGTACGGCTAAGGGTTGTGGTTTGTGTGAAGTGTGTGTGGATGGTGGTTTTGCATGGCTTTGATGGATTGTTTGATTGGGCTAGAGGTTTTGCATGGCTCAAAGGATTGTTTGATTGGGCTAGGCCCTTTGTTTTATGTCCAAAGTGCATACAAGGCCTTCAAATTCGTCCAACACTTTGGCTCCAAGCATATGCTATCCATTCCAAGTCCAATTTTGCTCCAAAATGCTCCAAAAGGCATCATTTTGCATACTTTGCCCTTAGAACCTGAAAACACACAAAAGAAGCATAAAGGACTAAAACAACTATGAATTAACAATATAAATGCACGAAAACAAGCTAAGTAAGTCGCCTAAATATGCTCCTATCAATAAACAAGCAGGCCTATGGGGTATTAAATAGGTGGGGCTAGACTAATAATCCGATGCTTATTTAATACAAGACTCAGAACACTTGTTTCTTATTATATAGTACTATTTGGTGTCTTATACGGTGTACCAAACGAGGGTCCAATATATCCATCTATGAGATGAGAAACAAATTCTAGAGGGAAAGAAGAAAAAAGTGGGAAAGTAGAAATGACTAGGCCTTACATTAATATGTTGCAGGTTTCAAGTAGAACTGTATACAATTCACTTGTTATGTATTTTTCCGCACATTACCAAGGTTTTAAAAGATGATAGGTGCTAATTGGGGGGTTGGCTGGGGCCTAGCAACCTAGGCAGATTTTTAATTTTATATAACATATAAATATAAATATCTACTTATACTTAAAAAAAAAAATACATAATTGTAATGTGATACATAAATTGCAAAGTAAACTAACATACATATTATAAAATAATAACATATTGAAAACATAGGGAACAAACATATAATGACTATTCATCCAAGTATTTAACAAGTATCTTACAAGTATTGAAAACATAAAATGCAAAATGAAAATTATCTATTTTTTGTATAAGCGAGAGTCATGATCTAGACATGTGCTTAGGCAAGTCTAGACAAGTGTCTAGGCGAGTCTAGGCAGGTTAGGCACTCGTCTAGACTCACCTAAACACCCGCCTAGATCGTGACTCTTACTTAGACATCAAGTTCAGGGATGATTTATGTTACAACTTGTGGTAGAGTCATCGAGCTCATGGTAGGATTGGGATTAGTAGTGTTTAGGGTAGTAGTTGTAGGTATAACATCGGTTCGGGTGGAATTGGTGATGGAAATTTCACCATTGGAGAGGGAGGGGGGGTGGGCGGTACATTCTCCATGGGAGGGGGTTTATAAATTTTGTACTCTTGCTATTTCTATATGCAATTCCGTCGTTCAAAACACACAAACACGATTAAAAAACGAACCACAAGAATAAAAGAAAAAGGTTTAGAATGTTTCCAAAGCTTACCTATGTTGGCATCGGCTAGAGGTCACTGGAGATGATGAACAATGGCCATGGTAGCTGTGACGCAGTGAGATATAAAGGGAGTTGGGTGTTTTCCCCATGTATTTGGTTTCTAGTTACAAGGGTGGTAACTGTCGTCGAGATTGTTGCCTGATGGTGTAGTTCGTCGGAGGAGATGGCGAATGGTGATGGTGTTGTGGGTTTGACAGAAAGGATAGAGAGTTTGAGGGGAATGAGAGAGTCTGAGAGCGGGAGGAGGGAGGATCCACAGATGGTGATGGTGCTCGTCGAAGTGGCAAGGCCAGTGGTGGTTGATGCGGTGCTGTCATTGTTGGTTGTGCAAGCTCGGAGAGAGAGTTGCAGAGATGAGGGAGGAGAGATAAGGGGAGAGAGATAAGGGAGAGGGTTCTAGAGAGTCCTCGAGAGTTTAGGGAGGAAAATGACAAGAGGAATGAGGGGAAGTGAGGTGGGCACCCCACGGCCACAAAAACCCACCAAAAAAATTAATAAAAAAAAAAAAAAAAAATCCAACCTTGATATCTTTAATACTGAATTGACTACTTTGCCACTCGACTTTGTAATTCCGTAAAACATTCATCGTAACTTTGAATTCGATTCCTCTTGCTCCTACACGTTCATAACGACGAGTACTACGAGGATACGCCAAGAAAATGAATCTTACATGACACGACGGTCAACAAAAGTCAAAGTTTTTACCTCAAAGGGAATTTTAGTAAATTCGTGCTTTAAAATTATAAAAATTGTAATATCTAGGACGGGTCGTTACATGGAGGATCAGCCAGAAGACTTTCCTTTCCCATACAATCCCAGAGTCATAAAATAACTAATGAAGATTTACAAGCCACTATGATGCAAGTGCTGAGAAGCATGAAGAATATCTCCCTGGATACTAGTGGGAAGTTAGTGGGAAGGGAGTTGGGTCTTTTTGTAGGTCACCAATGTCCACCATTCTTCATCGTCGGTAGATGCATCTTGGTCGCTTACCCCCAATGATGGCTGTGCAAAAGGTGCCGAGTGACTTGAGCATCGGTGGGAATGGTCATGCATCCTTCGGAGAGGCACATGATCGAAGGATCCAAACGTGATCGTAGTAGTGTGCAATGTGGTTGTGTCTTATAGGTTGAGTTTGATTCGTCCTTGTTGTGCCAACTTCATGATGAGTTCCTTGATGATGAAGCACTTGCCAACGTGATGGCTTACGATACAATGGTACTTGCAGTACCTGGGATCGTCAACGCGATTCATCTCTTCAGGATGCTTGCATTCAGGCAACTTGATGCCTTAAAGGATGTAGTGTAATCCCTATTGCATGCCTTGGACACACATCTCGATCGAGGAGATCTCCGAGAGTCTATCTTTACCATCAAGGCTTAGAATGCGCCACCAATTGATGTAGTCAACGATTGGCTCGTCCTTCCATTGCTTTGTACTTATCAGCTCCAACATGCTTACAGTGCGGCAAGTGTTGTAGAAGCGGTTCAAGAACTTCTGCTCCAATTGCTCCCAGCTGTTAACGGACTCAGGCTCTAGGTCTGTGTACCAGTTGAATGCATTCCCCTTCAAAGAGTGGACAAATTGCTTCGCGAGGTAGTCTCTTTTCGTCCCTGCGTTGTTGCAAGTTTCAATGAAATTGGCGATGTGTTGCTTTGGGTTTCCCTTTCCATCAAACTGCATGAATCTTCTTGGAGTAGGGCTTCGACTAGGGGTGGGCAAACAGGTGAACCCGCAAGTAAGGGCGGGTACTAGCGGTTCGGGGCGAGTCTATATTTTTTTATATCTCAACGGGGTAGGGCAGGTCGGGTTCAAATAAAAAGCGGGGCATGGCGATTCCTAATTCCTGAAGACACGGGCCCCTGGCCCGAACCGTACCTAGTGTCTTTTGGTGGAGATTACATCTATGCCGTTCAAATCTCATACACACAGATACCGTTCATTTTCGCAAAGACAGACTCCCAGACTGAATGATGAATCTTCTCTCATTAGCCTTCCCTTTAGTATCTCGATTGTCGGTTCTCACTCTCCTCCCTCACGATCTGTTTCTCCAAGAGTCCATAATGACTCTTCCCACTCGAATCGCGATAGTTGAGATCCCGCAGCTTCTTAGAAGTTGACTCTGAGTCTCCGGCCACCACCATCCCCTCATCTCAGCTTCTCAGAAATTGACTCCGAGTCTCCGACCACCACGATTACTTTGTAATCGTCCCAACCTCCTAGGACCTATATCCCATCGGAATCGTCCAGCAAGAGTCAAAACTGCAAGCAGCAGGTGGCCAACCAGTCCAAGTCTGCCGTCGTCAAATAGGGCGACACCAATAAGCATTGGCTTTACGGGAACAAGGAACGGCAGCAGCAGCCGCAAAGCACTTGCAAAGGCAAGAACAACGATAAGGGTTCAGTTATTTTCGATGAGGGCGCTGCCAAGTTTCCTTGGAGCAACATGAGGTTTCCGTTGGGTATGTTCATATTTCTTCTTATTTCAAAACTGCAATTAGGTATGTTGAGATTGAGCTATGGATTTCCATTGATGAATTTGAGTTAGGTGGTTTTGGTTTTTATTTTATTTTATTTTATTTTCCAATTTAATTAGATGAATAGCTAAAGGTTTGATCTTGTACTGATTCTGTTTTGTTTCTGTAATTCGTTGGATAATTTTTATTTTTTATGATGGATTGTTGAGAAAATTGAGACGAATTTATCTGATTGAGTGGTAAAATCGTCGACCACCACATTTTCTATGGTGAATTGAGTCAATCTAAGTGGGGACAGGTTGTGTGAGGTTGAAATCTAGGGTTTTTAGGAATGGTTAATCTGACTAGAACTTCCTAGGAATTGTGGGTTGTGATGTGGGGATTCAAATTTTGTTAGCTTTTATCCTTACTTTCAATATGTGCAGCTGTTGTCCGGCGTTTTCCCCTCTTCCATATCTGACCTCCACCGCCACAAAGTCGTCGTCCTCGCTGGGGTAAGTGAAGATTTTGACCCGTGGGGACATGTAGGAACCGGCCCGTTTCAAAAGGGCCGGGTTAGGTTCGAGTCTTATTTTGAAAAATCCAAAACCCACCCCGTTTTATTTACAAACGGGTCCGGTCCGGTTCTTTCAATTTTGGGCCCGCCCCGGCCCTTGCCCACCCCTAGTTTCAAGTACAACATGGAGGTATGTGAGCTCCTTTCGTACTGCGCCTTAATGGTGTTCGCGATCATCTTCTATAGCTGTTAAATAGAGAGATCCCATGAGTGCCACTGTTTGGTCTGGCTCCAGCTTCTTTTTGACTATCTCCACCAGGGGCTCATCTTCTTCATCGACTTCTCTTTTTAGTGGATCAACCTTTAGGTCGACTTTCACGTCGTGCTTCACCTCTAGTTGGTTGACGAGTGCGGCAATTTGCAAGTTTTTCTCCTCCACAGTCCGTGTGAGTTTTGCAATCTCTTCATTCATTTCATTCAGCTGCTCATCGATTGAAGTCGCTTCAATGGTCATGACTTGCATGGTTGTCCTGCTGCTCAAGTTGGCATCGGAGAGCATGAACTCGAAGTATTTCTTCGGACTTTCCTCTTTTGGTGCTCTCAGCTAGACCAAGGTGATCACATGCTCGTGCCTCGGGTGCTCTTGTTCCTTCGGCAGAGTTGATGCAGGGGTGGAAGAGGCGACGGAAAGAGTTCTTGCCTTGCTTCGAGTTGTGACGCCTAAAGTGACACCACTTGCGGCGAGGGAGCTTTTGTTCTTCGTGTTTGCTGCGTGAATAGCTTGAACCTTCCTTGACGCCATTTGCGCCCTTTCGCAGGTTTGAAGATAAAGATGAGAGGTAGAGATAGTCCCACTGGGTATGCTAAATTTGTAAACACGAATATTCCTGCGATGAATGAGACAAGAACACGTGTACAAAATAATATTTTGTATTAATTTTGGGGTTGCAATCTCTTTTACAATTTGATCCTCTGATTCTATCTTCGTAAGGTGTAGATCTGTGGATAGGCTGTTGATCCAAAAGGTCATCAGGGCTTGATCTTAGGATGAACGGATCTTCAAGGGCCTTCGGGATTTGATCTTGATGAACAGTTGTGTGGATTTCTTCAAGGGTCGTTGGGCTTGATCTTGATGAACGATGAATGAATCTTCAAAGGTCTATGGGCTTGATCTTGATGAATGAGGATGAACGAATCTTTAAGGGCCCTTGGGCTTGATCTTGATGAACGAGGATGAACGGATCTTCAAGAGCCTTTGGGCTTGATCATGATGAATGAGGATGAACAGATCTTCAAGGGCCTTCGGGGCTTGGTCTTGATGAACAGTTGTGGATTTCTTCAAGGGCCGTTGGGCTTGATCTTGATGAATGAGGATGAACGGATCTTCAAGGGCCTTCAAGGCTTGATCTTGATGAATAGTTGTGTAGATTTCTTCGAGATTTGACGAAGAACGAAGAGCACTTTCTTGATCCTTTGGGGATTCTTGGATATTTGGGAGGTTGGATGCTTGAAAGCTTTATAGTTTCATAGCTTCAAGGATTTGGGGAATTCTCTTCCAATTTGGGAGTAATGAAATGTATATGTGAATTGGTCCCCTAAAATGAATGAAATGGCCTTGTATTTATAGAATTTTTCATGGCCTAATTTTGAATATAATATTCAAATGAAATAAGTCATTTCTGCCAGGGGTTGACACGTGTCCTGTTTGATGACTTTTCCTATTTTTTTTCGATTTTTCGTTGAGTCACATGCTACGTGTAAAATTTATGTGACATATGAACGTTGAAATTTTAATTATTGGTTAACATTTATTTCACTGAAATTTTGATATCTACAGGCCATTCTGCCCTAATGTCTCCTTGTGTCGTTTACATTTATTCCTCGGATTAACGTAACATTAAAGTTCTCACGTTGCATGAACAATTCCAAATATCCACACATCACTATATTAATAATTCCGAAAGTATTTCTACAAATTCAACATACTTGACTTGAAATAAAGATATTTGAAAATAAGTATAATTTACAACACATTACATAAATCACTCACCTTAATAATTCGAGTTTTGACAAAGCAACCCATCTAAAAATCTCCAGAACTCAAGCTTACATGCATACTGACTAACTCCTTTGCATGATAGCAAAGGAGAGCATTTGCTTCTCGGCCTCTCTCCCTGCTTCTCTGCCTTGCTCTTTCCCCAAAACTCTCGGCTGCTCTGCTTCTGGTTTTAAACAAATGGCATTCACTTGGCTTTTAAAAAATGAGAGTGGACACGGGAAGAAAGTGGGGGAGAAAAGAAAAGAAAGTATTAATATAATGATGATGATGTTGCAAAGATAAAGTGGTCATGATGATGTTCGTAGAAAGAAGAAAGAAGGCCGGCTGAAAATGGGGAAACGGGAGGGAAGGTGTGATGATGATGGGTAATAAAATAATGAAATATAGGATGATTGATTTGTTTAGTGTGGTAGGCACCGGTTCTTAAAGTTGAAATGGATCCAGTTTTCACAGTGAAAGTTGTGTGTTCTATAGTGTGAAAATCGAATCTGTGGGATTTATTGATTTTTTAATTTTGGTGTCTTTGTTGTGTTGTTTTACGGTTTTGGATGGTGTTGGATGACTTGGTGTTTCCATTTCTGTGCTGCAAAGGATTTTATCTTTGGTGGTAGCAAGTTTTTGTGAAAATTAAATATGAAAAACAATCAATTATTTCAGAAAGCTTGCATTGATCGTCTAACAATGGTTGCTAAAACACCCTTTAAATGGATTACTTATACATAAGCAGTGGATCTGCTAATTGATGTTGTGAAAAAGGGTAAGAAGTTTGAGAACCAAGTAGAGTGGGGGATTGATTTGGTATCTGAGCACGAAAGGTAGTCCCTTAGAATTATTCTACTGGTTTGTCTTACTATGGTTACTGATCAAGAAAAAGAAAAGAAAAGGTGGTCGACAAGGAAAAAAAAAGCTGGTGTGAAACATGGGAAAGAGAAAGCCTTGAAACAAGTAAAAGAGCAAGGATTTGAATCATTCAATTTAGGTTAAAATATTTAATTTTTTTTAATTTCAATGCTTTCTTCGTTAATTTATATCAACTTTTTAGCTTATTGGGAGCTTGTATAATTACTCATGTGATTTTTTTTTTTTTTTGTAGATTTACGAAGAAGGATTGCCAAAAATCACTTAATGCTTTGGAAAATTGCTTGGTGATTTTATTTGGTAGGCTTTTAAAATTTTATCTTTTTATTTTTGGTTATTTTCCCCTTAATATGTATTTGTCCTGTCTGTAAGTTTGATACAAGTCTATCTCCTTATTAAATTACTGTCATCTGTGAGGATTATTTTTTATCATTTTCGGTGATGTTTTGTAGGATACATAGATGATAAATTTCATATCAGCTACCATGCGTCCAACTATGTAAGACAACCTTCTTTATTTAATTTAAAATGGTCTATAATGACATCGATGGTTTGTCTTCATTGATGTCATAGAGATTGAATTCGTGTCTTTGATTGAATTGATTGTTTCATTATCTATAGTTTCCTTTGGTTTGTTGCTGGAAAAATGTTGGCAAACAAAAGAACTTCATTTTTTTTTTCTTTTAAAAGGAGGACAACCTGTGGTAAGTCACGGTTATGATAAATACTTATATTGTCAAACTTATCAAGTTATGTATAATTCATGAATTTAAGATCTGGAGTTTTAGTAGTTAAACAGTAATGTGTGTTTTTTTGTGTGTGCAGTAGTTAGGCAAGACTACAAAAAAGAGCTCTCTTTGCTTCTCCAGAAAAGATTAAGCAAGATGGGGTTTAAATTTTAACATTTCAACTTCTTAAAATTGGGTAAATGTATTTGATAGTAAATTGAAGATAGATTTTTTACTTATTTTGACTCTCTGTCGTGCATTTTTTATTCAGTCTTTGGCAAGTCATCATACATAATAAACAAAATAATTAGATTTTAGTAAATATTGATTTTGTAAAATTCTACATCTAAATGTCAAGGTTCTGACATTGTATTCTTCATTTAGAGTTGGTGATCATCAACTAACCATCAAGTTTAGATCAAGATTCAAAATGTAATGTCAGCGACTGGAATGTGCTACGTTACAGTTCTTTTTTTTTTTTCTTTTCTTTTTTGTTCGTTTTTTGAACCAAGGATACAATACCAAGGCGCAGAGGCCAGCCAAGAACAAAGAAAGCCGCAAAGGCTAACACAGCAAAGGAACTAATGGCAGAGCAAAGGCACAGGATTACAAAAGACGATGCCATAGCTGGTGTTCTCCCATTATTTCTAATGAAGGTTTTCGTTATTATGTTTTGTTTGTTGATGATTATTCGAGATATTCTTGGATTTTTCCCATGAAACAAAAATCTAAAGTGTTTGAAATTTTTGTCAAGTTTAAAGCCAAAGTTGAAAATATGTTTAATTGCAAAATAAAAACTCTTCAATGCGATGAAGGTGGTGAATACAAAAGTCATGTTGTCCAACAATTTCTTGATGTTCATGGTATTTCACAACGCTTTTCGTGCCCTAAACACCCTGAACAAAATGGTTTAGCAGAACGCAAACATCGCCACATTGTTGAAACTGCCATTGTCATGCTTTCCAAATCTTCCATGCCAAATAAATTTTGGGTTGATGCTTGTTTAACTGCTACATACTTAATCAATCGCTTGCCAACGCGTGTGCTTTCAAACACTTCACCATTTGAGAAAATTTTTCAGAAGAAACCAAATTATGACATGTTGAAAGTCTTTGGGTGTCGTTGTTTTCCCTGGTTAACACCATACAATCAACATAAATTGCAACCAAAATCTAAACCATGTGTTTTTCTCAGATACTCACTCAATCATCAAGGATACAAATGCTTGGATCTGTCCACGAGACGAGTTTATTTGTCTCGCCATGTCCTATTCGATGAGGATTTCTTCCCTTTTAAGGGACTCACGTCTTCTTTTGAAAGTGTTGATACGCCAGGTAACAATTTTTTACCCCCGTTATTATTTACCTTTCCCTTATCTAGTAACCCTTCGCTACCTGCTTTGCCTAATCCTAGCCCAAATGTTTCTTGTTCTATCCCACAAGTCATGACCTCTGTCCCATGTTCAGACTTGACACGCCCCGACCCCGATATTCCCCGAATACCAGGATAGGCACGTGCTGGCCGACACCCGAGGGTGACGAAAGCCATTTATTGAGTGCAAATGCTGAAAACAAGGGATAAATAAGGTTTATAAATATAAAAGAATAATGAATATGCCAATAAGGACCGTGTTCAGAGCACACCACTAATCTAGAACACTAAAAGAAAATAATAATAAAATTGAATGAAACAAAGGAGTGGGTCCTACACCGAGAGGACTCGAAGATGCCGATGCGGAAGTGCCTGGACGTCGGGATTGTATGCCTCGATTCTAAGTCCTGAAGGGGGCGCAAAACAAACATGAGTGGACCAAGTTGATATAAATATAATAAAACAGTTATCAACGTACTAACCCCCAGGTTTTATGAAAACACATATATAATGAGAAATATAGATTTTTCCTTAATCTAGCATGTCGTGCAGCGTCTCAAATCATCAATCGCATAAAATAATAATCACTAGTGAATGTCCAATATAACACTTCAGGCCCCATGCCGGCTCCCCGTCTCTGAGCACACAGTTAGAGGAAAATGCACTTCAGGCCCCTTGCCGGCTCCCCGTCTCTGAGCAGACAGTCAGAGGAAAACACACTCCAGGCCCTATGCCAACACCAAACCGTCGCCCGGGACGGACCGGATCTATCCCTACATCCCGTAGCGGAAAGGACCACTAGGTAAGTACAAAACCAGTGAACATACATATATTGAAAATCAACTTCATAGTATAAAGTCATCCATCATCTATACTATAAAGAAGTGTTCTAAACATGTTCTAAATATCATATCGTCATCCATCAGATATGCTATAAGAACATGGGTTATAGGAAAAATAGTAATAATTCAAACTAGCCTCAGTAAGCATGTTATCTCGTAAAACGTTCATAAAACATAATCATCAAATCATGCTTTTCATGTATGCATTTCTACTATCAAAACATGCATTTTTAGAAGGGATCCACTCACAGTACTTCGCCGTCGAAAAGCCACGCCATCTAGCGAAGAATGAAACGCCACAGATAATCGTCCCTAAGCACATAAACGGTACATTTAGTCAAACTCTACTTAAACGATTGAATTTGGGAAAACGGACATCGAAAACGGGTTCAGGACGCCGAAATTAGCCTAGGAGGGGTCTAGCACGAAAACCCAAAAAGTCAACGGTCAAAGTCAACGTTGACCGTTGACTGATCAAAGCAAAAGTCAACGCTACCCGTTGACCCGGTCAACGGGTCAAAGTCAACGGGTCAGGTCAACGGGTCCGGGTCACGGGTTAGGTTAAAGGGTTTGGACTTGGGTTGGATCCGGGTTTGGGCCTAAAGGGTTTGGGTTAGGGTAAATGGGTTTAGGTTTTAGGTGGGTTGGGTTTGGGCTTGAACCTCACGGCCCAAAGGCCTAATTAGAAAGGGGTTTGGGCTTGGTTCACACGGCCCTAAGGCCTAATTTACAAGGGAAATGGGTTTGGGCTACAACCAAGGCCCTAAGGCCTTTGGGTTTTTAAAATGAAACAAAATAAAAATAAAAAGGAAAAGGTTTAGGGCTTTGGGCCAGAGACCAAACAGGCCTAAGGCCCGTGTGAGGGTGAAGAACGGCCCGAAGGCCTGGGTGCGCCGGAGAAGGACGCCGGAATTCGGCCGGAAAGTTCCCAAGCTCCGTTGGAGCTCACAACTCAACCAAAACATGTCATTCAATATACCGAATTGAAGCCCCGAAGGTAAGGAATCGAAATATACCCTTGGTTCCCGTCATTGTGGCCGGAGTTGGCCGGAAAACAGCCTGGAAGCCACGGGTGTCCGCCGGAACTGGGTAAGATTCAAACGAGCATAACTTCTTCAATACTTAATGAAATTAGGTGAAACAAAAAGGAAAGTTGTAGTACTCAGCGAGACGAAGAGATTGATACCTTGCACACCGGCTAACTCGCCGTGGTTTGGCCGAAAATTTCCTCGAAAGGGACGGTGCTCGCCGGAAAACTGGGAAATGTCTCCGAGGTGGTTTCTTCGTGGTTTGACGTCCAAAACACAACCACGGGGTTAGAAAAGAGTTATAGGTGTGGGCATGGATGTGTGTGTGTGTGTGTTTCACGGGGAAGGAGGAGAGAAACGGGGGAGTTTCGGAGGAATAAGGAGAAGGTGCAGACAAAACAAAACAAAAGAAAGGAAAAGAAGAAAAAAGAAAAAGAAGAAAGAAGAAAGAAAGGACACGGCATAGGGGACAAAACAGGGGGTGGGCCCCTTGGGCTCACCAAATAAGGCTAAAAAACAATTTTAAAAATGAAAGTATCCCCCAAACTTAGTGAAAATACAAAAATACTCATTTTCTTCCGTAAATCCCGGGACGGGTTATTACAAGACTCCCCTAATGATCCCACCACCGTGCCAAATACACCCTTGTCCCCTGTTGAACCTAGTCGGCTTTTAGGACCCTCCCTTCAACCCAATGAGCAAGTATTAGTGGATTCTCGACCTGTGCATATTGATGAGCCTAGTGATACGGGTCATTCCATGACTACTCGTTTCAAGTAAGGGGTTATAAAACCTAACCCTAAGTATGCCATGCATGTTGCAGTTGATTCAGTGTCTGTTGAACCTACTTGTTACAGTCAGGCAGTTAAGCATGAGGAATGGCGACATGCAATGGTCTAGGAGTTCAATGCTTTACAATGGTGTGGGACGTGGAATTTAGTTCCATATCATCATACCATGAATGTGCTTCCCAATAAATGGGTGTTCAAGATTAAAAGAAGAGCTGATGGTACTATAGAGCGTCACAAGGCTCGTTTAGTAGCTAATGGATTTCACCAGAAAGCTGGGGTGGATTATAATGAGACGTTCAGTCCCATTGTTAAGCACACTACAATTCGGCTTGTCTTGAGTCTTGCCGTGTCCAAGAAATGGCCTGTGTGCCAACTCGACGTGCAAAATGCGTTTTTGCATGGCCATTTAACTGAAGATGTGTTCATGCGTCAACCATCGGGTTTCATTGATCAGCAGTTTCCAAACCATGTCTGTAAGTTGCAACGTTCACTTTATGGTTTAAAACAAGCTCCTAGGGCTTGGTTTCAACGATTTTCGGACTTCTTACTTCAACTAGGTTTTGAAGAATCCACATGTGACTACAGTTTGTTTGTCTTCAATAAACGAGGTGTATATCTTATTCTGTTAGTCTATGTCAATGACATTTTAATTACAGGAAATAGTTCTACTTAAATGGCACATTTGATCAAGAAACTTGGCAGTTTGTTTTCCATGAAGGACTTGGGGCCTTTGAATTATTTCCTGGGTATTGAGGTCCAATATAATGGTGATTCCATGCATCTCAGTCAGTCTAAGTATGCCTTAGACTTACTCACTCGAACTAAGTTCACCGACGCCAAACCTATTTCTATTCCGGTGGTGACTGGTCAGAAATTAAGTGCACATGTTGGTGATCCCCATGAGCATCCAGAAATGTATCGTAGTGTCGTTGGTGCTTTATAGTATCTAACACTAACTTGGCCTGATTTGTCGTACGCTGTAAATCAGGTGTGCCAGTTCATGCATTCACCAAAGAACACACATTGGGCAGCGGTTAAACGCATACTTCGTTACTTAAAAGCAACGTTTAATCATGGCTTAATGTATCGACCTGGAGATGCCACGTTAACAGCTTATTCTGATGCAGACTATGCGGGTAACCCTGATACTCATCATTCTACTGGAGGATTTTGTATCTATTTGGGTTCAAACCTTGTTTCCTAGAGCTCGAATAAGCAGAAGACTGTCTCCAGATCAAGTGCCGAGGCGGAGTACCGTCAATTGGCTTATACTGCCGCTGAGTTATCGTGGTTACGGTCGTTATACCGAGATCTCCATTTGCATTTGGTTCAACTAGTTATATGGTGTGACAATGTCTCCTCGATTGCACTTGCTTCCAATCCCGTTTTTCATTCCAGAACCAAGCATTTGGAAGTTGATTTTCATTATGTTCGTGAGAAAGTTGTTCGTGGGCAGCTTTTGGTTCATTATGTTTGTTCTCAGGACCAACTGGCTGACATTTTCACTAAAGGGTTATCTTCGTCAAGGTTTAAATTTCTGGTTTCCAAGCTTCCGGTTGTTTCCCAACCAGTTAGCTTGCGGGGGGGCTGTTAGATGAAGTCAACCTCAGGATAATTCAACCGTGCATTGAGGAGTCCAGCGTACTTCCAGGAGTTTGTTTCTGTTTTGAACTCCTCATTGATTAGGTTTCCTGGTTTCTAGGATGTATCGCTGTAATCTTGTAATCCGTAGTTTTCTGTTATGGATTCCTTGAAGTTTGAATCTCCTTGTAAATAGGGTTTTCAAACCCTCAGTTGTTATCTTGTTGAGCTTATAAATACAGGCAACCCATAGTTGAACGGGTATGCAAACAAAGTGAAATACCTACGATCTTAAGTTTTATAGGACCTCCATCCTTCTGACCTCTAAACACCTACGACTCGAGTCACGGATCACCAAGCCAACCCATGCCGACGAAGCATCATGCTTCCAACTCGCATCCACATTAATCTTCAACACGGAAGGAGGAGGAGGAGACCACGAAACCTCACACAAATGGCTGTTCCTAGGCGAGGGAGCAAGGCCATGGATCCTGGAGTTAGCATCAGCAAAGGCTTCCCAAGCACTGGACAGATAAAAAAAAAAGTGTGAGATGGAGAAGGGGATCGCCCGTCGAAGACCGCGTCGCATCTGGCTTTCCAGATAAACCAACAGGAGAAAGCCACCGAAGACAAAAACCTTGACTTAGACTCAGAGGACCCCAGCTGCAACGAAAACAGGTGAGAGAACCAGTCATCAAAGGAGGAAATAGAGGCGCCAATAATACGAATGCAGAGAGGACCACCAAACCACACAGGCTGCGCCCACGGGCATAGGAGCAGCATGTGCTCAACAGATTCCGAATGAAGAAGACAAATAGGACAGCATGGGTTTTCAACGCTATCAATTAGATCATAGTTGAATGTGTGCCAAAACGACCTCATTTCCAAAGCTGATAAGTTAAATGTGAAATCTGACGTGCATCATTGATTAAATGAGTAATGATCACTTACACTTTGATCAGATTTATCTACAGTGGACTTATTGCTGCCACAGTCAAATTTTCGAAAGGTAATCATATGGAATAGCTTTGTTTAAATCAAAATTCAATCTTTTGTTTAAGAAATTGTAATGGAATTGCTTACATTCTTGGTTCCATATTATACAGATGAAATGTGTAGAAGTTTAAATTATACAGATGAAAGTCAATTTTAACAATTACTTAATTTTCTTAATAATTTGATCTTTCTTTCAATTTGTATTTGGCTCTTTTACATTTTTGTATATAAGTACACTTTTCACTACAAAACCACAGAAACTACCTAAATATGTCATCTAAATTTTTTTTTTCCATTTAAATAGAAAAAAAAAAAAAATCTATCACCTTTTGTATAGGAACTGTACCATTTTCAACCTAGTAAGTGTAAATCTTCTTGGACACAAGCTTTTTACTTTTCTGTCTATGTATTTTGTCTTGCATTTTTATTGGTTTTAAAACTAACTCTGAGCACTTTCAAATAATATAGTTTCATATATAATACTCTTAAGCGCTCTTTTACTAATTTTTGTTAATAATCAATCATTCACAATTTCACAGGTCATGTTATTTGGAGAGTGGTTCAAAGAATTTCAAGAGCTTCATTCATCCAATTTATGCTTTTCATGTAAAAATTCTTTCAAAAAGTTCAAACATCTTTTAGTTTAAATACCATTAACGTTTTATAACAAGCTCTTATAGCCTTAAAACATTTTTTTTTTTTTTCATACGGTTTCTAATCTCTCAACAACGTGTAGGCCATATTTCTAGTATCCACTATGCGTTTCCCAGTTCAATCGCTTTCCCCAAAGTCAGAAGTATCTCTTTCACGAAAAGTCATCAGCTGTATTTCTACGAATTTTCAGTTTCACCTAACACGCGCATAGACCAAGTTTTTCTTCCCTCTGCACTCTAGTTTCCTTCAGTCCTTTCACCTCCCTTGGTGCCGTGCATATATTTATACCACCTGTTTTGTATTCCTTTATAACTCATCAGTTTGGAGATACAATTACCAACTTGCAAATTAAATTTCTCGCAGTGATTATTCAATTGAAGCGACTTTCTAATGGCATCCGGCAGCAACATAACTTGTCAATGGAAGTACGACGTGTTCTTGAGTTTCAGGGGCGTAGACACCCGCACAAGTTTTACAGACTATATGTATGAAAAATTGCAGGACAAAAACGTCAAAACTTTCAGGGACGACCCAAAGCTTGAAAAAGGGACAAATATTAATCCAGAACTCATGAAGGCAATTGAAGAATCGAGGTTTGCAATCGTTGTCCTTTCGAAAAAGTATGCTACTTCCACCTGGTGCTTGTCCGAACTTGCACATATTGTTAAATGCACGAAAGAGAAAGGGACAAGAATTTTGCCAATTTTTTTTCATGTGGAGCCCTCTGATGTACGACATATAAAAGCGAGTTTTGCTGAAGCCTTCACCGACCATGAAAAAACGTTCGGGAAAGAGAGCAAGAATGTGCGCCTGTGGAAAGATGCTTTAGGAGAAGTGGGTAAACTCGCCGGGTGGACGTTAAAGGAGGACAGGTAAATTCTTGAAAGAAAATGAATTTGATGCTCCTCTTTTCTATTTTTATATTCACCCCTTTTAATTTGAATAGATTAAGGGAAAATCAAATTCTATTTAAATTAATGTTGCATTTTAGTTCTACCATGCACAAATTTATATTGGCACATATGTCATTTTATTGCAATAGTGGAAGAATTCATGTCTATTCATTCTGCGAATTTGATTCCCACTAATTACTTTATTTTCTAATAATTAACTTTTAACCCACTAATGTTATTGCTCTAATTTAATACATAATGCTATGTTGATTAAATTTGTAACTAAATTTTGTGAACTAAATTATGTAGTTGTTGATGATTGAATTATCACTCAAGTGTTGATTAACGTACTTAATTCCTATTGACAACACATAATTTGTCAATTTAGTTTACAATGTTATCCTCCCTAACATTACCCTTAATATAAATAAATAAAAACTTTATATTGACTATATTTAAACAATCAAGGTGTTTAAGGGAAGAGATTCCTAATTTTGAAAAAGAAAGTGGGGATTAGTTGTGGTACCCATATATACCACTTCGAACTTTAACTATCCGAGTTGGTATATTTTTTAGGTCTGTATTTGTAGATCATCCTTGGAAAAAATCAATTCAATTGGAAATCATTTGCCCATTTAATTGTCATGATAAAATTTTAATGTTCCGTAGAACATAATATTCGTCAATTTTTTTTAACTCAATTAGATGCTTGAAACAGTTCCAATTTGAGTAATATTTTACAAAAATAATCTATTAAATGCAACTTAAAAAATAAACGATTTGGTTTGTTTTTTCACTTGACCACATGACTTTTTCTTTTGTTTTTGGTTCCTAATTTTTATATCAAAATACCACTACTGTCAAATCTCTCACCATTTTTTTTTAAGAGTCTTGTGACCACTTTTAAAGAACATTTTCGCCTAAAAGTAGTGAAAACAACCAATCCACCTAGTACTCGTGTACCAATTAGCTAATTATCGTGTATTAACCCGTTGATTTATTTTTAACAAATTGATGACAAATATTATGACATGTGCTAATTTAACCCAAAATTTAATTCGAGCAGTATATTGGCACGAACTAAAAACAATGTTCAGGTAATTAAGTGAAAATAAAAGGGTAACCTTGCATATTTTTTAAATAGTTTTATTTTCTAAACACACTACAAGTCTATCGTATAGACAATTCAAAAAGAATATGGTATGTTGAAATAATTGTGATATTCAATACATGATGCAGCATGAAGAACTTGTATGTAGGACATGCATATACTTCGAAATTATTTTACTTTTATTTTTTCGAACTGTAGAATTACTCTCTCTTGCTCTTTGGTTCTCTGATTTTTTTTCAAGGTCATTAGGAAACCTAATACTTCAAAATTCAAAAAAACCTGAAAGCCCTATAATCGACGAAACCCTAGGTGTGCAGAAAGGAATAAACAAACAAAAGACGAGTTCTTGAAGACAAAACGAAACCCTAGGTGTACAGAAGAGAATAAACATTTTCTTTTTGTACTAAAGATAAAGACGAGTTATTGAAGACTACTTTGTGAAGACGACGAATATGATGTTTATTTGATGTTGAACATATTGTTGTTAGGTAGTGTGGGGTGAAATGGTAGTTTGGACAAGTTAAGTTGTTGTATTAAATTAATTTTTACTTTAAAAATCATTTATGGGATGTTTTTAGTAAGTGAGGTGCAATCAACAAAATTATAGGGTGTCAATAAAACAGTCCTTACTAAATTCTTCTCTATTTACTTGTGATATGTTTAATTATATTCAACCACTCAGTACTACGGTCTGATGATATTCCTCTTCACTTAGAAGTGAGAGGTCTTAGGTTCCAATCTCGTGGATGGCGAATTCGATACCAAATAGACTACCTATTGTGTGGCTTAGCCGAACCCCTCTCCCTTCATGTAAAAATATTGGATGTGCTAAAAAAAAATTAGATTCATATTATTACTGTCTGATAATTTTGTCCTTGTCACAGATATGAAACAGACCTTATCAAAGAAATTGTCCAGGACGTGTGGAAGAGAGTTAACCCCACATTCAAACTGCAGGGAGATTCCACGCCCAAGTCAGGTGGAATTGATAATAAACTGAAGAAAGTATATTTAAGTTTAAATGATGAGGCAAAAGATGTTCGCTTTATAGGTATACAAGGGATTCATGAGACAGGTAATACAACCCTTGCTCGACTAGTTTATGACAGAATTTCCCCTAATTTTCAAGTTAGCTGCTTTCTTGAAGATGTTGGAGAGGTTGCCAAAACAAAGAGTTTACTTCATCTGCAACAGAAGTTTTTGTCATCCATTCTGAAGGAAAATATTATGCAAGTTTCGAGCGTCTACGATGGAAAGAATATGATCAAGAGTTGTGTGCTTAATAAAAAGGTTCTTCTCGTTCTTGATGACGTGGACCAATCAGACCAAATATTTTTGTTGGCTGGAGAGAAAGACTGGTTTGGTCTGGGGAGCAGAATCATCATTACAACTAGGAATCCAGAACTGCTAGTCACAAATCGTATACGGAATGTGGTGGAAGGATTAAGCAAAGATGAAGTTCTTCAGCTCTCTTACTAATTAGAAGGCTTTCCAAAAAAATAAAAAAACAAACTTGAAAAACTTAAAAAAAAAATAAAGTAAAACAAGAATTTTACTAAAGGTCACCCCCTGACTAAACCTCCCGCTACTAGGCATTTGTACATGCTAGTCACAAAACTATCGCCTGATATTCGTTGGATAAAGATATTTGTGCTGAATAACGGGAGCATTACTCACGGTTATCCGACGTTTAGCAATTTTCTTTTTGTTGTGTGTTTTTCCTTTCCAACCGAATTCTGTACAATGTTGTTGTACCTGATACTATGTTTTTTTTACTGTCCATCGTTGTATTCAAAGTTTGTTTCGTTGTTGTTGAAGACTCGAACTTAATTTGCCACACTGCTTCGTTTTGTTCTTATAAAAAGAATTGTTTACCTAATTTTTATATTCATTTTATTTATTTAAGTTTAATTTGTGCTTAGGATTCTTAACTGTTAATGCTCAAAACTGTAAGGTTAACAAACTTAAATAAATAATTTTAGGTGAGCTAATGAATTGGACTTAAATGACTTTAAGATGTAAGTGGTTCACCATTCAAATCTGGGTTACATCCACTATGTTCCTTCACAATCTATTGATTCCAAGGCTATATTGTGCTCAGCTAATACATTCACTATATTCTCTCTGATTTGTCCATCCTTCATAATGGAGGTCACTACCCCTTTATATAAGCCTCTCCCCTTTGGGACCTCTCAAACCAGCATTTAATGTTCCATCCCACTGTACCAGACTACTAACAGCTTTTCACCTACTCGGATCATGGTTACCTTGCCTAGCACTACCCCAACTACCTTTATGTCGCGTCCTAGGCTTTTGTTGTGGCATGCATGTTGTTAAGTAGTATTCAAGTACTTTCGCTCACGGAGACCTGTACCATAAAGTTGTCAATGTCCCCATGTGCTTTTCTCAGTTGACTAGTATGTGTTATATCTTGGTCGGCCTGAGTGGTCGAGTGAGCCTGCTGAGAACCCCTAAGTCTTTGGGCTTCCTAGCCATCTCTTGGGCTTATGTCCTTGGATGGGCCTAAATGGGCCTAGTGTTAACAAGTCCCTCAACTCCTTGGTCAAGGGCTTTATCTTGATCATGAAGTTGCTTGTGGCTGGTCGATTTTGTCCTATCTGTTGCTCATCTCGAGCATTCCTTCATTAAATGCGTTGCAGGTAAGCATGGCCTCGTGCGTCGTGACGTCTCTTCATTCCTTGTCTGTTTCGAGAAGCAAACTAATTGCAGAGCCATATTTCACGATCCTGGCACCTTGGTGTTTCCTTTCTTACGGCCATGATAGGCTGCTCGGGGTATGTAATCCATTTCCCAAGAAACCTACTCTCATTTTCCTTTTTTTCTAGAAACAAAACTCTACAGAATCTCACCCCCCCCCCCCAAAAATCCTAGCTTCTCCTAGTGATCAAGAATTTGCTTCGAAGAATCCCCAGCCTTCTTTGTTGACATTACTCCAATTAGTTTCGCACATTGGTACTTTCCTTGATTAGGATGGGGTGTGCTCTTCCCAGATATACCAAGCATAGGCGATGATGACTGCTCTAGATTCGACGAACATCGATCATGAGGTGTAAGACTATGACTACTCGTTTAGGATCGACAATGTCGACTTTGACGCCCTAATAGATGCAACCAACACCCTCGAAGACTACTTGCCTGTCGGACTTGGTAGTAACCTCTTTTACCAGCTAAGTGCGCAACATCCTTAGGATTAGAAAACCTTCTTATTCTCGAAGAGCCTACTGGAGATACTCACGAGCAGAACCTGAGGAATGACTCCGACCGTGCGCCACCGGAAGAGACGATTGGGAATAACATTCTGGATTCTTCTTACTATCTAGGGTTGCCATCTAGCCTAGCTGATGCGTTGGACCTAAATAGGCAGGGGAACCCTGCCTTATTTCTTAGATCGGGTCAGTTTCTCTGTCAATCTTTATTACTAAGACGTTGCGAATTACATTGCTGACAATACTTCCAAAGTCATAACTCCTTCGTGGCTAGAGGAACTGAAGAAGCAGTATCTTATCTTAGCCGACATCATAATCTGAGTGCCTACATCAAAGGGGAAACCTAGTCGATCGCCCTGAGGTTAGTAACCTTTTTTGATGAGCTGTTTCAGTCGGGAGTTCGGCTCCCCCTTCATCCCTTCCTTTACCAAGTTCTTGCTCACCTTAGGCTTGCTCCTCATCAGATAAATCCAAATTCAATCTGATTCCTATTTGGCATGTATGTGTTTTGGATAGAGCTTTTTTGGGTAGAGCCCAACCTCACCATCGTCTTTGTTAGGCATATATGGGATCTGTGAGATTGTACCAAACATATAGAGAATATGTGTATCGTAGTCTTGTAGAGAATATCAAACCATATGGGGAGTGTCAAATTAGAGAGATAAATAATCAGATTAAGGTATTTATAGAGATCTTGAAAGTTCTTGTAATAAGAGTAAACCCAATTAAATTGAAAGACTATCTATGAGGGAATATAGGATAATATATCCAATCCAATCCTCCTAGGATTGTGATTACGTTGCCTAATCTCCAAGATATCATAATTTAACTTGAATTAGGATTTCCTTACTTGGAAGACAAGTAATACATGTTGCGGAATAGCTATCTGACTACACCTCTAACTAGTCAGCCCGTTGGGATAGCTTACTCCCATTCTGACTAGGAAGCCTTACTAGTCTCATTGTATGAACTTCATGGGCTATGGACACTTTGGTCCTTCTTGCTACCCAAGTTGCTAGAAAATCATGATCCTACAACTTTAGTGTCCAACAATGCCAAATATGACAAAACGACCGACATGTCAGCACATTCGACACCATTTTGGTGGCAAAGAAATCTCGTCAAAGTCAAGCAAATATTGAGTTCCAGGGTGTAAAGTGGCGAATTTTGAGTTTTAGGGTGCAAAATAAGATCAAAATCGAGTTTCAGGGGGCATTGCAAAAAATAAGTATTAAACTAATAAGATTTTGGATTCGTGCCACTTAGTCCAATGGTATTCCTTGCAGTTGTACATAAGATGTATAGGTTTGACTTCCGTAGATTGTGAATGCATATCAAATTATTATGGCTGACTTATTCATATGCCCGACCCTGATATCCATCAAACACCAGGGTAGGCACGTGCTGGCCGACACCCGAAGGTGAAGAAGTCATACTAACATGCATGAGAAGTAATGAACATAAATAAAAGTTATGAATTTAAATATAATGAATATGAAAATGAGGAACGTGTTCAGAGTATACCACTAATCTAGAGTACTAAAAAAGAAATAATATGAAATTGAAAGAATAAACGAATGGGTCCTACATCGAGAGGACTCGAAGATGCTGATGCAGGAGTGCCTTGACGCCAGGATTGTACGCCTCGATTCTAAGTCCTGAGGGGGTGCAAAACAAAACATGAGTGGACCAAGTTGATATATAAGAAATACTGAAACAGTTATTCAATAACGTACTAACCCCCAAAGTTTATGAAAACTAGAATAGCATAATAAGTAGTAGGTTTTCCAAAAACCCTAGCATGCCATAAAACCTTTCATAAAACATGTATTATATAAAGTGTGCTAAATAGTGGTATCATACTCATCCATAGGCAATATATCTCCTGGCTAAAGCCAATATATATATATATATATATATATATATATATATCTCCTGGCCCGAAGCCATCTACTTATAAACGCCCGGCCCGAAGCTAATAGAAATATCATTCGCCCCGTAGGCAGAATAATAACCACTAAGTACGCACCAAGTCATTGAACATAATATATTTCCAATATATATATATATATCTCAACGGAGCTTAGTAGCTCAAATATCATATCAGAAAACACATTCGTAGTATATAGTCATCAATCATATACTACGAAGAATGTAAAATCGATAAAGCATGGTATTCCAAAATATTATCAACAAAGCATGATAATCATGAAACGTAAATCCAATTTATTCATAAAATGTAACCATTAAATCATGCTTTTCATTTATGCATTTCTAGTAGTAAAATATGCATTTTAGAAGGGGTCTACTCACCAATACTTCGCCGTCAAAGAGCCACGCAAACTAGCGAAGACGGAAACGCCACAATAAATGCACCTAAGCACATAAAGGGTCCAATTAATAAAACTATACCATAACGATAGAAAATCGGGAAATGGATGTCATAAACAGATTCAGGACGTCGAATTACCCTAACAGGGATCCCGGGAAAATTTCAAAAAAGTCAACAAAAAGTCAACACTAGAATATTCCACAAAATATTTCATCTGTTGGGTCAACTATCGAGTCAACGGGCTGGGTCGGTTCTCAAATGGGTTTGGGCTGGACATTGGGCCAGTTGCATGGCCCAAGGTTTGGATCCGGTTCCACTTTGGGTTTGGATCAAGTACAATTGGGTTTGGGTAGCTTAGGACTAGGCTTGGGCTTAAGGGTTTGGAGTCTAGGGTAAACGGGGTTGGGCTGACCAAAAGGCCAGGTTCCATAGCCCAACAAGTTGGGGCGATCTAAGGGTGATGGGTCTGGCTCGACCCGTTTTAAGGTCGTGGGTCAATAGGTCTCCATGAAGAAGAATGCTAGAGCTTCCAAGCTTCGGTCAACCCAAAACTCTACAATTACACATCATGCCATAGATCAAAATGAAGCTACGGAGGCGATGAATGTTGTACCTATCCTGTGGCCAGAAAACGGTCGGGAAATGGCCTGAAAGCTATGGTTTCCCACTTTCAACGATTTTTTCCTCCAACCTCTCAATTTTAGAGGATGCCTCTATAATCTTTGCCTCTATCATGGAGCATTCTTTTGCGAGTCTTACCAAAATCTTCGACATAGAAGCCGTGGTAATTGATCCCGAAGCATACACCTATAATGATAAAGTGATCAAGAAGGCATAAGCTATGGAGATGTCTGGGCTTGTGGAGATCAGTTCAAGAGAATATAGCTTTATATTCACAAGTGGAATCTACTGGTGCGTTTAAAATAGCTTGGCTACTCCTCAATGACACTGAAGTCCATGCAGGTCCTAAGGAGTGTACTCCTCCCTCCTCGAAGAAATAAAGTGTCTATAGACATGCCCGATGACGATGAAGGCCGTTAAGCAAGGGGCGCATAATGGAAATCCTCTCACCAGTTTCGCAGAGAGGTTGGGTTTGAACAACTTTGGGTACCATTGGGAGAGTTTGAGGGAAAGATGAGAAAAGTTTAGATTAGGGAGTAGGAATTGAAGAACTAAGGAGGCAAGAGCATACTGGGATTTCTAGAAATTCGAAGGCTCGAGATGGCTTTGGAGCTTTGTTAGAAGGGATTAAGTAGGGATTATATAATAAATGGTTAACTGACGATTGAAATTCTTGGGTTAGTGCGAAGGCGCGGTTACTCAACGGTTGCTTTGAACGGTGTCTCGAGGGATGGCGTGCGTGTGCAACGACTATTTCATCATTATAAGCGCCTGGGATTGCAGCCTCAACAATGATTAAAGGGGGCACTATTTAGGTTAATATTTGAACTTTGGGCCTAAAGTAAGGAAAACCCAAAAGGACTAAAGTAAGAAGGCCCGCCTGAGGCCCAGCGCCAAGCCCAGCTACCTATCTCAAGACAATGTAACGCTCTCCCATTAATGCAAAAGCTAGGTGCTTACAAGAGAAGTGACAACCAATGGAAATCATCCTACTCTCAGCCCAAAAGCACTTTTTGCATGGCAGAACATGTAAAAATGATGATGACTCACTACCCTCTAGTTCCTTTCGGGCAAGAGCAGAAAATAGCACAATCGGAAATAAAGTTTGCCCAACAAAAATCCAAGCATTTCGTCAGGTAAACCCATAATTTAGAGGGAAATTGGATTTTTTAGGAAAATTTTTGGGAGAAAATTTGAGCCTTACCCGGAAAAATTTGTATTTGACCTAACGAATTTTATCAACTTTGCACTATGAAATATATGATTTTCGTCGTGCAAAGCTTAAAAATTTAAGAAGGCTTTTTAGCCAAAATGGTCCCTAAGATTTGCATAATACATCACTTTGGTCCCTGAGATTGAAAATCAATAGAAATTGTCCCTGAGATTGTCCACCATTAATTATTTTGGTCCTTTCGTTAAGTGGTCCCAGAGCTCATACCGGAAACTAAGATTTTTAACAAGTTTGGGCAATTTTCAAAGCTTCGTAACTCAATCGTTTCTTAACCAAATTCGACCCATAATATATCAAAATGAAGATAGGAAAGTGTTGAACAAGAGCCCAATGGCTGCCAGAGATGGCCGGAAAATATCCTGAAATGTGACTGCTTCACGAGAAAACTGGAAAACTCGTCGGAAACTGGGTAAACTTTAAATGTTCATAACTTCTTCAATACTCAACGAATTCGAGTGATTCAAAAATGAAAATCATACTTATCGACAAGACAAAGAGAATGATACCTTTCTTGATAGCCAACTCGTCATAGTTTGGCTACAAAATAGCCTAAAATATAACTGGTCTGTGGGAAAACTGAAACTCGCCAAAAACTGGGTAAAATTTAAACGTTCATACCTTCTTCAATACTCAACGAAATCTAGTGATTCAAAAATGAAAATCATTCTTCTCGATGAGACAAAGAGAATGGAGGGCTAACACACAATGGTGTTGCCGGAAAATATCCTGAAAGGTGATTGGTCCGCAGGAAAACTAGAAAACTCACTAGAAACTAGGTAAACTTTATACGTTTATAACTTCTTCAATACTCAACGAAATCGAGTGATTCAAACTGAAAATAATACTGCTTGACAAGACGAAGAGAATTGTACATTCGGCTAACTTTCAAGCAGTTTTCCAGCCAAACCACGGCGAGTTAGCTATCGACAAATGTACCATTTTCTTCGTCTTGTCAAGCAGTATTATTTTCAGTTTGAATCTCTCGATTTCATTGAGTATTGAAGAAGTTATAAATTTTTAAAGTTTACCCAATTATCGACGAGCTTTCCAGTTTTCCCGCGGACCAGTCACCTTTCAGACTATTTTTCGGCCATCTCCAGCAATCATTGGGCTTCCAAATAGGTATAATCTTGTTCAACACTTTCCTATCTTAATTTTAATATATTAGGAGCCGAATTTGGTTAAGAAACGATTAAGTTACGAAGCTTTGAAAATTGCCCAAACTTCCGGCCAAAATTCTCAGTTTCCGGTATAAGCTCTAGGACCACTTAATGGAGTTTTTAACAGAAAGATCAAAATAATGAATGGTGGACAATCTTAGGAACCATTTCTATTGATTTTTAATCTCAAGGACCAAAGTGATGTGTTTTGTAAATCTCAAAGACCATTTTGGCTAAAAAAAACCATTTAAAATTTCCCAAACTTAGGGGGAAAATAAAAAGATCATCGAATTTTTTTCTAAGTTTGTAACCGTCCAACCTTTTGCCCTAACCCCGGCTCCAAATATTATAGATTTATTGCCCATTTATATCCCAAATGCAGAAATATTTAGACATAAAGTCGATTTTTGTTCGGTATGCCCCGTTTCCATATTTGGTACAAAAATCGTCAGTATAATTGAGTCAAGTTCTATAATGAGTTTTTTATTTTTGGGGTTTAACAAAATTGAACCATATCAAAACAATATGGAATGGTATTTGTACGATTTCAAATGCTTACCCCTACTAATATCGCTTTCCTTTTCTCCTTAGTTTTGGAGAACAACTTATATGGCATGTCACCACCACCATGACGCCCCAACATATGTACAAAAACTTACACATGTCATGATTTTATTGACAGGAATGGTTATCAAGTAGTGTACCCATGACATGTAAGTCTTTCTTGTATTTGCCCTCATTTAAAGTAAATTATAGTTTTCCCTTCAAACAGTGCTAACAACCCAAGCCCAAAACCTAATTAGAACCAGCCTAACCCAGATGGAATATTCTGTTAAGGAATATTCTCTGCAATATTCTTTGTGCTCACTTTTATGAAATTTACCTAGGACCCCACTTAGGGTAATTCGACGTCCTGAATTCGTTTCCGACGTCTATTTTCCCCAATGCAAATGTTATGATAAAGTTTTATTAATTGGTACCTTTATGTGCTTAGGTGCAATTGTGTATGACGTTTCCATCCACCCTTATTTGCACGGCTCTTCGCCAACGGTGTAAGGTGAGTGGACCCCTTCCAAAAATACATATTTTACTATTAGAAATGTATACATGAAAATCATGATTTTATGATTACGTTTTATGCAACGTTTATGAGTGAATTGGTTACCATGCTTTATCAATAACATGCTTTATCAACCTTATGTTCCTTTTGGTATATATGATGGATGACTATATACATACTTGAGAACGTGGTTTTAAGATATGACGTTTTAGCTACTGAACTCCGATTAAGATATATATATATATATATATATATATATATATATATTAGAAATATTATGTTAATGTCCTTATGTACTTAGTTAGTGGTTATTCGAATGGTCCTGCCTAAGGGCGTATGTTCTGCCTACGGGTAAGTGATACTTATATGCCTTAGGGTGGGTGTTGTAGGAGCCTACTGGTGATTGATACTTACATGCCTTCAGGTGGGTGCTGTAGGAGCCTACAGGCAAGTGAAGGCCTACGGGCGGAAGATACTTATATTGGCTTCGGCTGGGAGATGTAGTGCCTACGGGTGAATGATACTGCCTACGGGCGCATGATGTAGAACCTTCGGATGAATGAAGAAGTGTTCTATATGCCTTCGGATGAATCAAATATTGTGTATATATATATATATATATGCCTTATATATATACCATTACTAAGCACACTATATACGTTATATGTTTTATGAAAAGTTTTATGGCATGCTAGGTGTGAAACCCTGTCCCAAATTTTGTGTTTTATCACTAAGTTTTGGATACTTATTTCAAAAGGGTTACTATTTGGATCTTATTTTGCGTGCCATATGGGGCCCATTTTCCTTTTTGGTTCCCCCCCTCTTTCCTTTTTTCGTTTTGGACCCATGAGTCCTCCTCTTCCCTATTCTTTTATTTTTCTGAAAAAGCGCCCATTTTCCTTTTTGGTTCCTCCTTCTTTCCTCTTTTCCTTTTGGACCCGAGTCCCCCTCTCCCATTTTCTTTTATTTTTCTGAAAAAGCTCTCTATCTCTCTTTCTCTCTCTTTCACTTTCCCTCTTTCTCTTTATCTTTCCCTCTCCCCGTGCCTTCTCTCTCGACAAACTCTCATTCTCCTTTTTGTGACTGACTCACACATATACATAGCAACCCCAAACCAATGCAACATAGATGGAAGAGCTTCGGGAACCTCGTGACAAGCTGAAGAACCCTCTAGTAATGTTATCACTATTCATCATCTTCCCCGACATGTTTTCATGATTTCAGACATTGGTAAGCTTCTAGAAACTCTTGGGATGTGTTTTAAGGTTAGATCAAAGTTTGTTTGAAGTTGTGCATACGTGTTAACTGCATAAAATAGTTCGGAGTAGCTTTTCCAACTTTCCGACGAGCACCGCCTTTTTCGAGCCATTTTTTGGCCAAACCACAATGAGTTGGCCGTCGTGCATGGTACCATTCTCTTCATCTCATCAAGTATTACAACTTTCATGTTTAGATCACTTAATTTGGTTGAGCAACAAAAAAGTTACAAGCATTTGAAGACTAGCCCAGAAACCGGCCAAAGCGTGGCCTTAAAACAGGTCAACCCAACCCAAATCCCTCAGACCTAGATCTGGACCCAGGTTGGGACTCGACCCAACGTTGCAGCCCAACCAAATCCTTGGGCCAAGCCTTTGACCTAACCAGAACCAAAACCCCTAAACCTTTGGGTCAGGCTTTTAAGCCCAAGCCCATGTGAGCCAAAACCCTAAACCCCAATCAACCCAAATCCCTTTGGACCTAGGCCTTAGGCTGTTTAAACTTGGGTCTTAAGCTCGGTAGCCTTAAACGCAGACCTGGCCAGTGACCCAAACCCGTGACCCGGCCCTTTGACTGGCCTTTAACCTAGCCCGTTGGCCCGACCCGTTTGACCATTAACTTATGGTCAACTCTGTCCATTGACCATTGATCGGTAACGTTGACTTTTTGTTGACTTTTTTAGGTTTCGGTCAGAACCCCTCCTAAGCTAATTTTGACGTCCTGGATCCATTTTTAAAGTCCATTTTCTGAAATTCAATCGTTATATCAGAGTTTTATCAATGTTTTGTGTTTATCTAGTGGTGTATGTTCTGCCTATGGGCGCATGGTATATGTTCTGCCTACGGGCGTATGTCTTGCTTACGGGCACGTGATGTAGAGCCTTCGAGCGATTTTGATACCACTAGTTAGCACACCATATGTAATATATGTTTTATGAAAGGTTTTATGGCATGCTACGGTTTTCCAAAAACCTATTACATATTATACTATATGAGTTTGCATAAACTTTGGGGGTTAATACGTTGTGAAATAACTATGTTTGTACTATTTATATATCAACTTGGTCCACTTATGTTTGTTTTGTGCCCCCTTAGGACATAGGAACAAGGCATACGATCCGAGCTACGAGGCGTTCTCGTACCAGTGATATCGTGACATCCTCCCTGCTTTGACATTACTTGTAATAGCACATTCCGCTTGTATTCTGAATTAGATGTATGCTATGAACATGTCATGCATTATCACTATCATTTTTACTGACGGTTCAAAATTATTATATTATTTTAGTAAGGTTTGTATTTGAATATTACATTGAGTGGTTCGTGCAAAATTTATATGCATGTTTCACATGTTCTCAGCACATGCATTCATTAAATGGCTTTCGTCACCCTCGGGTGTCGCCCAGCATGTGACCATCCCGATGTCCCCTGGACATCGAGATCGGGGCGTGTCACTAGGGTTTTCAGAAAGCCGATTACTTATTATGCTATACGAGTTTTCTAAACCTGGGGGTTAGTACATTAAAGATTAACTGCTTTATTACTACCTACATATCAACTTGGTCACTCATGTTTTGTTTTGCGCCCCCTCAAGACTTAGAATCGAGGCCTACAATCCAAGCATCAAGACACTTTTGCATCGGCATCTTCGAGTCCTCTCGGTGTATGACCCATCTCTTTGTTCATTCAATTTTTTTTACTCCTATTTTAGTGTCTCGAATTAGTTGTATGCTCTAAACACATTTCTCAATTGCATAAGCATTGTATTTAAATTTATAAGTTTTATTTATGTTCGTTACTTCACATGCATGTTAGCATGGCTTCGTCACCTTCAAGTGTCGGCCAGCATGTGCCTACCTCAGGTATTTGGAGGATATCGGGGTTGGGTGTGTCACCTAATCTAAATGCAATAACAACAAAATTCCAACTCACGTTTCTCACAAAAAATAGAAGAAATTTAAACCCTAATCTAAATGCAATAACAAAAAAAATTCCAACTCACATTTCTCACATTTAAAAAAAAAAAAAAAAAAAAAAAAAAAAAAAAAAAAAAGAAAGAAAGAAAGAAAGAAGAAGAAATTAGGGTCCAATATTCATCCATGAGAACCAAATTCTGGAGGGAAGGAAAAAGTGGCAACGCATAAAGGACTAGACCTTACATAATATGTTGTAGGTTCCAAGTACAACTATTATAAAATGCAGTTGTTACTTCATTTCCGCACACTGCAACATTGACATCGGATAATAGAGATCAAAGAGAAACCACAAGTGAACACTCAAAGATAAACAACTCGCCACTCCAAGGAATCCACCAAAGAGATAAGAGCTTAAGGATAGGAAGAAAAACACTCTTCAATAAACCAAGTTTAAAAGTAATTCTTAATTTCTGAATCATTCATTTCCGTACATGTGTAGGGATTTTAAATAGTCTACACATGGAACAACCTTCCATGAATAGGTTAACTACCTTTATTAAAGTTCATACATGAACCATGACTTAAAAATATGCATGAACTTAATTTAATACTAATCATGACTTAAATGAAAATATGAACCATCTTTGAATTAAATATGATGATGCACCATGTAATAATTTGGACGAGTCCAAATTTGATGTCATACGCTTCTACTGCTCGATAACTCGTCCCCAAGTTTTGTTTAGTCTTCCTCGATCTTTTGGATGTCCAACTAAGTTTTTCCACTTCATCCAATTTAACACCAATAAATTTGTTTAGTCTTCCAAATATTGCTAGTTTTTTCATATTAACAGATATCAACTTAAGCTTAATTAACAAAGAGGAATAATTAAACACATTTCATCATTATTTTCTTCAGTTATATGAAACACAACAATAACCATGATTTTCTTTCATTGTTGGAATGCTTAACAAGAAGGAACGATATATAAGACAACGACAGGAACTGAGAATGTCTAACAAATAACAGCTCTACAAACTCAACCGAACAGCAAAATTCCTACTCACATTTCTCACAAAAAAGAGAGAAGAAATTAGGGTCCAATATCTCCATCCATGAGATGAGAATTCTAGAGGGAAAGAAGAAAAATGTGGCAAAATAGAAGGGACTAGGCCCTACATTAATATGTTGCAGGTTTCAAGTAGAACTGTTATATATTGCACTTAGTTACTTCATTTCCGCAAACTGCAACATCGAAAATGGTTGAACTTGAGCATTGACAAAAAAAGTTGAAAACCAAACATAAACATTTACAGTCTCCACCGAGAAATATGCCAAGGCTTGAAAACACTATGAAACCATCATATTTCCAAGAGCTCAAGGAAAGATGCGGATGATCTTTGATTTCTTCCCCAAGACTTGAGCAAATTGTTGTGAAGTCTGTTTGGGTGAAGATTTCTCGGGAGAAGGCTCCTCAGACCTCAGCACAGCTCCCTAAAGGATTGGCACTTTGGAGGTGTAGTCGGGCTCTTGCTTGTTGATGTGCTATAAGAAGAGGACAAAGTTAGTTCTGAAAGGTGCCTTTGTAGGGCCTTAGGTGTAGGCCTTGAACCTCGCAATCGAAACTAACTGAGTGCTAGGTATGCCACTGCTATCTCAGTATAGCAGATGTAAAACAAGTGGTTTTAAGTCGATTACTTGCTCCCCAAGTTACTCGGACTCCTTGTTATCAAAGGATTGTCGTGGATGGATTAAGTCCACATTAAATTCTTTTTCTTGCCTTGTAAACAAGGACTTTTAGTTCATAGTCTTGTATGTTCGAATGAAGGGAGTCCAGATCCCCTTAAGTCATTTACTTGGTTCTTGATTGATTTTAATGATAACATATCTATTAAACTAACCAGATCCAAATGCAAATGGAACTCTTAAAATAGGAAAACTGATGGAAATAGCTTGAATACATACATGAGAATGCATTAAGTAATAGATCTACAACTTTAGATAACAAGCAAAAAGCTTCGAGCAAGATTTCACCTTGTATGGCAAGGTTGAACCTCTTGCAATCGCTTCTCTTTGAATTAATAGGGGTTTATATGCTAAAAAGGGATGGATGGTAAACAAGTTTACACAAGGGAATCGATATTACGCCACTAAGGGAGATAGCAGAGTTTTAAACTTAACAAGAGATAGCTTGTCGCTAAAAAGGACTGAATCTGGGTTGATATCAGCTTTTGGATGCAAATCTGGCTTTAGAGCAGAGTTTGTATGTTTGTTTGTTTGATTGGTTGAGTGTCCTTGTCAATGGGGCATTTTCCTCCTTTTATAGGCAGATTAGCCCGACTACTATTACTTTGTTCTTACCCGAAAGCACTTGGAGGGTAGTGAGTCATCAGTTTTTTACTTGTAATGCCACTGAAAAGTGTTCTTTGGCTGATAGTAGGTTAGTCTCTATCACTTGTCACTTCAATGGCAAGCACGTGGCTTGTATTTTGGCTGAGAAGGCTTCAATTTGCTTATGGGCTAAGTGTTAGGCTTCAAGCAAGTCTCCTTTAATCAGGTATTCTTGGGCTTTTCTTCATCGAAGTCCAATGTTCAAATATTAACTCAAACAAAGTCATTCAAAGTTACGACACAGGTTTTGTACAACGCCACACACATATTTTAGTTTTATCTAATTCCGAAACTCTAGGAGCCATATTTTCTACATCGTTTCGCATACATTAAGAACATAGATGATTTTCTCTACCATTGGTTTTAGTTTCATGATCCAATGGTACTGCTTAGGGATTCTTTCAATGAATTTATATTTGTTAAAGGAAGCTACTTTATTTTGGGCGCCAGAGCAAGTCAACAAGCAATTAGGTAGAGGGAGAAAAGGTGTGGTTGTGCATTTGACATGAAGATATGGCTACCAAACACTACTTAAGTTGCAATGAAATTATATATTGCCTAGCCCCCAATGGGCGGGTAGCAAATCACCTTGTGAAATCAGAAAATGAATTTTTAAATTTAAAAATCAGGAAATTCAGTACAGTACTAATAACTGCAACGAGTAGTGAGATAAAGGTTTACTGAAATTAATTCTGAGAAAAGCATTTTACCCTTCCAAGCACTGTTTGGAGAAACCGGATGATTTAATAGGCACAAGACGATCAGTCATATTTCAATCTTTTGTTAACCGATTCCTTAGTAGAGATTGATGAGCTCCCACTTGATCCCGCGCCATCAAAATGTTCAGTAGTTCGCTTCATATGGATGGCACTCTCTGCATTTGCTGATTCGGGGAGAGCACAATGAGGGTCTTCCATAGGCTCATAAAGAGAAATGCTATTGTAGGAGTTGTCGTCGTCTTCTGCTTTCACCAAGCGCACCCCACACTTCTTCAGCTTCAAGCATTTGTTGGTTTCTGGCCCCGAACAAAAAGTCTTGAATGAAAACTCAATTTGATGGAAACCTCCCTTCCAATAATTCCTAGGATCATAGCCTTTAAAAGAAAGATAGAGTAACCAAAGGTGATCTGACTGAATTTGGCCGGCTTTATGATAATAAACCCCTTCCACAAGCAAAGACGTTTTGCCACTCATCGATCCAGTTACTGTCGAAAGACATTTAATTCCACATGCATGACATTCTAAAGAATCAATTTCAAGGGCAGCTGGGTTTTCTTGTGGTGCAAAAACAGCACATAAAGCAAATCCCATCAACTTGCTTCTAGTTGGATGTACATCATCAGGCAGCGTCACAATTATTGAATCTCCCGCTCTTTGAATATTGAACCACTCTGGCATTTCACTTCCAGGAGTTACAATATTGAAACTGTGAATGACGAAAGGAGGGGTTCCCTGTAGCATATATAGGAACAATTATATCAGGAAAAACAACTTTTAGAAAGATAAATGGAGAGTGAGCGAGCGAGACAGTACCTGAAGGAATTGCTGTAACATCGAAAATATCATGTTATTCCTCGCTGTATTGCCAACCAATCTGTAGCAATTAACTGCTCTGAAAAAAACCACCTCAATCTACTTATATTTGGTGGATGCGGCAGCACTTTTAAGCAAGTACAATCATCAGTTGTTACAGTTAATTCTTCATTTGATGGGAGGTCTGGTAATTCTTGAAGACTTTTGCAACTGTCTAAGTTCAAAAACTTGAGACTATCAAGCCACCTAATGCTTGCAGGAAGGCTAACGAAGTCATTACCCCGAAGAACCAAGTCCTCTAAAGAGGGCAAACAACCGATATCATCTGGGATTGCTCCTTCACAAAGATTGCAGTCACTTAGATCTAATTTACTCAAAGAATACAAATAATCTAAAGAAGTCAAAGCAAAACCCATGGGGTCAGGGTTTTTTGTTGGAAATAAGCCAAAATGGAGGAATGAATGCCATGATTTAAGCGGTGGACCTTTACATCCACGTAGTGATAGTACTTTGAGGCTCTTCATAAGAAAGAGAGATGACGGTGGCTCTCTTATTGCAGTTCCACTCAAATCAAGCTCCTCCAAACACTCAATTTTCTCCCAATTTTCCGAAATTGTCTCAAGTTTTGAGCATCCGGACACGTTTAGATTTTTAAGAGACTTCAGACTACAAATGGCAGTAGGAAGACATAACAGACTTTTACAATCTTTGAGATCCAACGAAATCAGCCCAATTAGGTGATCAATCGAAGAAGGCACATCCTGAATAGCAGCCCCATCTAAAGAAAGAGTTGATAACTTTTTCATGTTTCCCACAAATTCAGGAACCCTTTTCAGTTTTGAGCAGCCAGAAAGAACAAGAACTTCAAGAGATTCCATTTCTAGAGCACTTGGAAGACTCTTAATACCATTACAGTTTCTAAAATTCAAAATTTTAAGCCTTTTAAGAACTGCAATGGATGGGTGAATCTCAACTAAATTCGTACAAGATTCAAGCACCAACCTTTCAAGATTCTGAATACCTGTAAAATCTGGGGTCGCAGTCAAGTTTTTGTCTAGGCCTACTACTCAGCCATTTATGAAATGACTACATAAGAGGTATCATCACTGATGACTAAGCTGATTGGCTCTAGTGCAAGTGGGAGATTGTTGGAAATGTGCCCTAAAACCAATCATATGATGATACTTTATGGACATTTCACATGTTAAACTAATCTAGTTTAATGTAAAGGGCAAAGATTATTGTTTGAGCCGTCTCATATAAATGTTATATGCTTAAACGATAAGTCCAAGGAATATGTGATTGGAAGAATGCGATCTAAAGAAGTTAGATTCATGAGACCATTCTTTCGTTGACACATCCTAAACGTTCCTGATCATAGGATTGTCAATTAGGCATTGACAGTCCGTTAAGATCAGTACGTGCTATGTCTTCTCTCAGGGAGAGTGACTAGTCTCGAGTCATTGGTGTGTGTGACATCAAGACAAGTACGTAGGTGCTCAATAGAGAATGAGTTCACTGAACACGATCAACGAAGAGTTCTCATATTCATGTCACATGAGAACTCATGGTTGGGATAATGCAAATTAGTCTTTTGACCTGAGGCATCACAGTTGTCTTGTGGTTAGGTCCTTAATCTTTGATTATGTCAAAGTCACTCCATCAGGAGGGTGTCCACGGCATCGTTGGGGTTAAGCCACTTAGCCATGGAGACAAGTGAATGCGCAACAAGGGATCTCTAACCTTCAAACTGTTTGAGGGAGAATACTCTATGATATGATTTAGAATCTCTGGCCAGAGTATGAATGAGATTTAGGAATGTGTTCCAAATCACATTCAAGGTAATCATATAAGCACAAGACTCACATTGGATAGTAGACATGAATAAACTATCAAACCAAACAATGTGGTCAAGAGTATTGTATTAGAGAAAGACCGTATTGCATTTGTAATCCTAAAACTGAATAGGTTCTCCACCTCTTCTGATTAGCTTGGGTAACCATGACATGCTGCTAGGCGTCAACCATGGTTTGTGGAAGCCCTAAAAGTGTATTATCACTAACGGGAGAAATGAAAGTAAGTTTCAATTCACAATCGATTTGAAAGAGTTTGAATCGCCCACTGCCTCGCTAAAAGGAACCTAATGGATCGTACACCGTGTAAGGTAGAGATTGAAGATTCAACGGAGATGAGTAAGAATAATTAAATGGTTTAATTATTTATGGCAAGGATTAATTAATATGATTATTAATCAAACGAATAAGTTCGTTAAAAGACCACGGGATAGTTTTGGACCTTAAGGCCCAATGGGCTTCGAACGTCAAGTCCATTGACTTACGTTGTGTGACAACTTAATGAATAATGATTCACAAAGGCCCAAATAGCCCAATAAATCCCATGTTAAAGAAGGAGTGGTTTTGGACTTATTTACAAGTTTGTCACTCAAATGAATTAAGGAATAAGTATGACTTTATAGCCAAAATTCATTAAGGGTAATTTTTGGGGAAAGGATGAGAACACAAGCTCTCCTTTCTCTCTAAAATTTCAGCCACCTTGGAGGGATCATCTAGCAATCAAACTCCTCCAAGGTCACTCATTTCTTCTACAATATGCCTTGGTGTGGAGACTTAGAGGTTTTCAATTTTGGGAACTTGGAGAAACCTTTTCATCCATCCAAATCCATGGATCTAAGATGCAAGGAATGAAGGCCCTCTCTTTGGGTGATTAGCCTTTGCTTATGCAAAGAGGAATCTACAAAGGTATTGATTTCTCAACTCACTTTGTTTTGAGTTGAGTCTTGGTTCACCTATCTACTAGGCTTTGAAGTTCATGGGTTAAGTTTTGTTTTTGAGTGCATATAAACATGATTCCGCCTTTTAATTGTTAATTGCATGTTGTTGATGTTGCTCAAATAAACTTGTTTTTCACAAATTTTCCTTCAAGTGGTATCAAGAGCCTAAGTCTAGTAGTTGGTGAATCCTTTTGGGTTTTGTAGTTCATAGTTTGTGATTTGAATGTTGTAATTGTTACAAGCTTTATTCTTGCTTCTTTGAAAGTAAATTTTGTTAGAAAATTTGCCATCTCAAATGTTGTAGATGTAGTTCATATGAGCATGAATTTTGGAGCTAAAATTTGGTGCCATGTTTTTGGGGAAATTCGGCCAAATCCAAAGGGTGGATTTTTGGGTTCTTGTTTGACTTGTTAAAAGTGTTTTAAAGTGACTTTTGGAACCCCTATGTACCCTAGTATGGTTGTATGTTATTTCCCTTAAGTTTGAGTGGTTTTGGTATGTTTTTGGGTGAAGAATGTTCATGGAGCTCTTATGGGTTTTCATGGATGTTCTTCATTGTTCTTGATATGTTCTTGCCAAGAACAAAAGGTTTGGTGTTTTGATTCAAAGTTTTGATTTATTTCATAAAGTTTTTGTTTTGAAATATTTCTTATGTTTAAATATATTAGATATTTATTTTGAAAAATATAAAGAAATTTTAGTGGGTAGGTGTGTAATGATTTATTCCATTTCACCCACCCCACTTACAAAAACTTTGAAATTTTTTTTTAATACTTTGCTTCAATGGCCGGCCACCCTACTCAATTAGGGTCCTTGTGGGGCTTTTATGCAATTACATAAAGTTTTGATACTTTTGTGTATTTGTAGTTTGACCCAAAAGTTTACGTTTTTACGTAAAGGTCCAAAATCACTAAAAGGACAAATTGTTTTGCTCCTTTAATGAAGTTTTAGCTTTTGTGGAAATTTTTGGGTTCTAGTTGTAATTACATGAAGTAGTGGACTTTTGTGTTTTTACAAAGTGACCCCAAAAGTTTTTGTTTTAACATAGTGACCCAAATTGTTGTGGTCATTGTTTTTTGGCCCAAAACAAAATGAGAACAAAAATTGTTTTGTCTCTTTAAATGAGAATTGGATTTTCATTTCATTTAGCTCCATTTAAATCAATTCTATGGATACAAAAACCAAATGAAAATGTTGCATTCAAGTTTAATTAGTTAAAGCGTTAATTAATTAAAGAAAGGGTGATTATGAACCTAAGCCTACGATAATTGAGCTATGTGAATGGCCGTTTCAAATTTGTTTGAACCATGGGAATGAGTAGATTAAATTTTGGTTGTAATTTGATATGATCAATTGTTGTAAAAGAGCATAAGCTCTTCTTTACTTTAAAGTAATTTGATTTGATCAATTGTTGTAAAAGAGCATAAGCTCTTATTTACTTTGAAGTACTCCTTTCTTGTTTTATTCGATATGCATGAAATTGGAGTAGTTGGGTCCAACGCCCAATAAGACAACACGCCTTAATGTGATTAAACGCGTAACTAAAATCAATCACCATCCCTAGACCGAGATTCAACACTAGGCTCGTGTTGAATCGAATCAAAGGTTCATAGTCATCCTAAGGCCCTAAGGCAACTATATAGTCCATCAATGAATGCAAATCTTATATTAGTAGTACCATATAGTCTTGCTTTAAAAACCGTTTTAAAAGCATAGTGGGAGTATTATATACTACTAAATCAATCATATGGACCAAAAGTTGTAATAGGACCAAAATGTTTTAATTGGATTAAAATGTATGTTTATATGTGATGAGACCTAAAACCCTCAACAAACCATTATTAAGTTGATAAGCGAGAGATGCTTTGAATATCTCTTCGTAGGCCTTCCACCGTGGTGGGCTCCAATCGTTTGTGACTTGTACACCGGTTTCACCCTATCATGGGGGAGTACAAAGTGCATGCTTACACTCAGGAGGAGTCCATAAACATATGATGAGGTAAGTGTAGGCAACGAGGATGGCCGATATCATATCATTGTGAGGCTATTCTTGAACCCCTTCATGAACTAAGCATGGTGGGAATAACTTAACTAAGTGCAATGGTGCCGATATCGTATCATCGTGAGGCCACATTCTCTAGAGGCCAAACTAGATGGGTAATTACAAGAGTTGTAAATGAGTAAAGTGTTATTCTCTCATCATTATTTTTTCTAACCGATATCGTATCATCGTGAGGTGGGCTTGGTAATGGTGAGTCTCCCATACCCCGCTAAGAGTTCAACAAAACTCTCGAATTCCGATGAGGGATATGGAATTTGCTAAAAATAGTGGGTGGTGCTATTTTGATTTAAAGACCCGGATCAAATAGCTTAAAATCAATCAATTTATATTCGTTATGTATTTGTTTACCAATATATTTGCAAAACGCTATCCAAAACTTGACAAAGAAAAACCGAACGCTTTAGTTTCCGAACTTGGTACCACAATCCCATAGATTGTCTTGAATGGATTGTAAAAGTGCCTAAGTAGTCTCATCCTCACAATCTTCCTATTGATAATGTATCAATGGAAGAACATGTTAGATAAGTCTACCATGAAGAGGACAATGCAAACTCTAGTGCTTGTCTCTTTGTTACACGAACAAGGAACTTGAGAAGTAAGCACAAGGGCATGGACACTTTATGTGCCATGATTCTTCACTTACAAATTGTTGTATGAAGAAATGAGAGTTGCCTTGAACAACTCTTGAAAGTTTGTAATTATGTTGAGAACATAATGGTTGGTTGACAAAAATAGTCCATCAACATGGACTTATGATGATTTTGAATCATTGAATGTTGAAGTGTCAAAACACTTAAACGAGACGGAAACTAGGCAAGGACTTCACCTTTGTGTCCCTATCCTAATGGTTCACTAAGTTTATTGTAAACTATATAGTGAACAATAACCTCACGCTCTCCAAATCGTTTGATGTGTATAACACATTTGAAATAAGTTTCAAGAGAGATAGTGGGAGTTTAGGGATCATGACTATTGTAGTCAAAAGGGAAGTCAAATGAAGAAGGCAAAATAACTCCAAGGGAACAAACTTTCTTTATGAAATGATGGACATTGGAAGGGGTATTTGCAAGAAATGTCTTGCAAGTGTCAAGAACACGCCTTTCGAAGGTGTTGTAAAATGTTCTTGAATAATTCAAAACAGTTGGTTCTTCTACTTGAATACATGATTCTATATTAGCAACTATGTTTTACAATTGTTGTAAAAGTGTGCTAATAAAAAGTAGAAGATTAATGAGAGAAGAGAAAGTACTTCACATTCGGAAAGTGAATAAAATATAGATCCCTGCGAAAGCGGATTGTACTTACTTCCTCATATGAACTACCAAAGAAATTGGAAAATACTAAAGATTCTCTTTACATTCCAATTTTAAGGAACTTAAATCCGTCACTATAGTAGAGATGGATAAATGTTTTGTTTGACAAAACATTGTTCTTTATTAATCAATAATTAGATTATTGTAATTTAATTGGTTGTCTCTATAGTAGAGATGATGTGGTAGTTTAACTGTTTAGAATACGATGATGCTTAAAACCCAAAAGGTTGCAAGGTAGTGACTAATCCCAACTGAGTTGTGATACCTCTAAAACATAAGTTACGAGTTGGTCATAGATGGATGCTTTGGATCGTTAGATCCGGATCCAATACCTTCTTGTTAAAATTGTATAGAGGCGAAATGTTCGAATCTTTATTCTTTTGGAAAGAAGAAAGAATCACAAAGTTGTTGAGGTTAATTCACTTAGATATTAGTGGCACTTGTCCACAACATAATACTACTCATGCTGTATGACATTCACCGAAGATCACTCTCGGTTGGACTATAGTTTATTTTGAATAAACACAAGTCCGAATACTTTGCAAAAGGTTTCAAAGAATTCAAGAAATGTAAGTAGATGAGTAAGACGTCTAAAGTATTTACCTCCTTAGATTTGATCCAAGGAAAGATAACACTTTAGATGAGTTTCCTTGAAAGATATCAAGGAAAATAGCATCATAAGATAATGAATTTCTCCATTAGGAGAAGAACGAACTTGAATAAAATTTAGTTCGTTGGATGTTATCTATTACCCATATATAGGATATATATACTTCTAAAACAATACGATTGTCAATTAGAAGATCTTCCAAAATTTTCATAACTCCATAGGATGTAGTTGGAAAGAAAGACAAATCTTAAACATGTTAAGATTTGGGGTTGTGTGCTAATAAGCAATATTTGTTTGATATGATCAACAAATATAACAACCTAGTTCCTACACCACAAGCTCCAAGGTAGTCGAGAAGGATTTAATAAATCGTCTCAGTTGAATGGTTTGAACTTTATGACTATGTCATAGAGTTACACCTCTTAATTCGAAAGAAATAAGAATGAAAATCCTTATGACTACACTTAGTGGGAGCTATAAGCATCTTATGAGAAAAAGGATCAAATCGTTTGATTTCTCATAAAGATGTAAATGAATCTTTTGTTTACTAGGTTTACAAAAGATTAGTGGGAGTTAATCATATTCCTAAATTTGAATATATATATACATGATATATATTAATTTTGAAAATGAAAGGAATTCTTCATCGTTAAAGTTATGACTTTAAACATTCTATAATGATAGAATGTATATGGGAGATAAAGTCTATGGGATGGAAATCTATAAAGATATATTTCAAGATATAATTGGATTATATCAATCCCTAAAATAGACAAGAGATGCTAGGAAGTTTCTCATATGATGATAAACTTCAATTAGAATGACAATTCTAGTGAGACTAGGAAGTTGTTCTTCTCAAAGGGAATGTACCCTTTGACTCCCAAAGAAATAATGCGTAAATAGAATCCTTTATGCGTACGCAGAAAGGTGATTTATGTATTTCATATTGTATGAAAACATTGATATAAGTTGTACCTAGAACGGTACAAGATGATATCAGTGCAAGCCCAGGATCAGAACCATGGCAACTGTCAAGTGAATCATTAGGTATTTAAGAAATACTAAGGATGGATTCCTCAAGAATGAGGAAGAATTAGAGTAACGTAATGGAAGCGTAAATGTATTAGATTATGAATCTAATCCATCATAGAATATCTCTTCATTATGAATGAAGTGATAATGAGATATCTCTTTATTATGACTAAAGAGATATTTGGGTGGAAACGTTAAAAGTAATGACTTTAATGTGTTCCATCATGTATGCAAAATATATTGCCATATAGAAGCTTACAACATTGTTGTTTGGATGGGAAAGTTCATTTATGAACTCTCCATTCGGTTCCAACCAGAAAGTGTATGACACTAATGGGGCGATAGCTCAAGCCAGGGAATCAAGGTCTCATCAAGGTCCGAACTCAAATGAGAGACTGAACCACATGATTGAGAATCATGTATAATGGTGACGTCGTTATTCTCAAGGTTGCTTCTATGGATAACATATAGATATCCATTGTCTAGGCCTACTACTCAGCCATTTATGAAATGACTACATAAGAGGTATCATCACTGATGACTAAGCTGATTGGCTCTAGTGCAAGTGGGAGATTGTTGGAAATGTGCCCTAAAACCAATCATATGATGATACTTTATGGACATTTCACATGTTAAACTAATCTAGTTTAATGTAAAGGGCAAAGATTATTGTTTGAGCCGTCTCATATAAATGTTATATGCTTAAACGATAAGTCCAAGGAATATGTGATTGGAAGAATGCGATCTAAAGAAGTTAGATTCATGAGACCATTCTTTCGTTGACACATCCTAAACGTTCCTGATCATAGGATTGTCAATTAGGCATTGACAGTCCGTTAAGATCAGTACGTGCTATGTCTTCTCTCAGGGAGAGTGACTAGTCTCGAGTCATTGGTGTGTGTGACATCAAGACAAGTACGTAGGTGCTCAATAGAGAATGAGTTCACTGAACACGATCAACGAAGAGTTCTCATATTCATGTCACATGAGAACTCATGGTTGGGATAATGCAAATTAGTCTTTTGACCTGAGGCATCACAGTTGTCTTGTGGTTAGGTCCTTAATCTTTGATTATGTCAAAGTCACTCCATCAGGAGGGTGTCCACGGCATCGTTGGGGTTAAGCCACTTAGCCATGGAGACAAGTGAATGCGCAACAAGGGATCTCTAACCTTCAAACTGTTTGAGGGAGAATACTCTATGATATGATTTAGAATCTCTGGCCAGAGTATGAATGAGATTTAGGAATGTGTTCCAAATCACATTCAAGGTAATCATATAAGCACAAGACTCACATTGGATAGTAGACATGAATAAACTATCAAACCAAACAATGTGGTCAAGAGTATTGTATTAGAGAAAGACCGTATTGCATTTGTAATCCTAAAACTGAATAGGTTCTCCACCTCTTCTGATTAGCTTGGGTAACCATGACATGCTGCTAGGCGTCAACCATGGTTTGTGGAAGCCCTAAAAGTGTATTATCACTAACGGGAGAATTGAAAGTAAGTTTCAATTCACAATCGATTTGAAAGAGTTTGAATCGCCCACTGCCTCGCTAAAAGGAACCTAATGGATCGTACACCGTGTAAGGTAGAGATTGAAGATTCAACGGAGATGAGTAAGAATAATTAAATGGTTTAATTATTTATGGCAAGGATTAATTAATATGATTATTAATCAAACGAATAAGTTCGTTAAAAGACCACGGGATAGTTTTGGACCTTAAGGCCCAATGGGCTTCGAACGTCAAGTCCATTGACTTAAGTTGTGTGACAACTTAATGAATAATGATTCACAAAGGCCCAAATAGCCCAATAAATCCCATGTTAAAGAAGGAGTGGTTTTGGACTTATTTACAAGTTTGCCACTCAAATGAATTAAGGAATAAGTATGACTTTATAGCCAAAATTCATTAAGGGTAATTTTTGGGGAAAGGATGAGAACACAAGCTCTCCTTTCTCTCTAAAATTTCAGCCACCTTGGAGGGATCATCTAGCAATCAAACTCCTCCAAGGTCACTTATTTCTTCTACAATATGCCTTGGTGTGGAGACTTAGAGGTTTTCAATTTTGGGAACTTGGAGAAACCTTTTCATCCATCCAAATCCATGGATCTAAGATGCAAGGAATGAAGGCCCTCTCTTTGGGTGATTAGCCTTTGCTTATGCAAAGAGGAATCTACAAAGGTATTGATTTCTCAACTCACTTTGTTTTGAGTTGAGTCTTGGTTCACCTATCTACTAGGCTTTGAAGTTCATGGGTTAAGTTTTGTTTTTGAGTGCATATAAACATGATTCCGCCTTTTAATTGTTAATTGCATGTTGTTGATGTTGCTCAAATAAACTTGTTTTTCACAAATTTTCCTTCAATTTTGAGAGTGACTAAGATCGATATATTTCAAGCAGGACATGTTCTGTAGATAATATAAAAAGATGACACAATCATTAGCTGGCAAGATATAAATAAACAAAAAACATAAAATGTATAACGTCTTTTATTCAATTCTCTAACCTTCATTCCACTCCAAAGCCGATCAATTTTGCTATGATGCAAACTAAGTTCAGAAAGTTCGGCCGGTTGAAAATTTTGAGGAAGAGATTCCGAAGGATACCAACTCCAGTCGATAAATCTCAAGGCGTTGGAAAGATATTTGGGGCCAACAGAAAGGCTCAAATTATGAAGTTGGAGAAACTTTAGATTACATATCTTAGAAAAGCTTTCAGGATTCCACTGAGCCTGTTCTAATTCAGGCAAGCGTAAGGCAATGCCTTCAGTTGCTTCTGTTCCCTAATAAACAAGAAGAAAGGGAATGTTAATTTCATAAGCAAGTTTTATACATATTCAAATTAATTTGGCTGCTATACAGAACGCATATTTCTCTTACTTACCGTATCCTTCATGAATATGTGAAGGATTTCATTATGAAGCCACAACCTACTACGTCGACCAGGCTCTTGATAGGATTCTTGTCGAACAATTTCCCATCCCATTTCTTGTGTCAAATCATGCATCACCACATACCCATCCAAAATACTTAAAAGAGATTTCTCAATGAGAACATCTATCACAATACGAGCACAAAAGCCACAATTTTCTAGTATTTCAATTACTCGCTCCTTGTCATTCCCAGTATGAAAACATGCAACATCAAGAAAAACTTTCTTCTCCATCTCATCAAGGCCATCATAGCTTATTTTCAGAGTTTCAAAAATTACTGCGTTAGGAGCTTTCTTTACTTTATCCAACGCACTATTCCAAGCATCTTGGCCTCTTTTATACAAAGAAGATCCCAAAATCTTAAGTGCTAATGGATGGCCTCCAGCATAATCTACAAAACACTTCGATAGTTCCACATAATCATCATCTGGCTGATCTGTTTTGAAGGCTTTCAAACTAAAGAGATGAAGAGATTGATCATCATTTAGTCCCAAAACCACATATGTTTTATCTATACCATGCTCGATTAACAAACGCTCATTTCTTGTTGTAACAATGATTCTGCTTCCCGGACCAAACCAATCCGTCTTTCCCGCCAATATTTCTAGTTGGTTTAGTTCATCAACATCATCAAGAATGAGAAGAACCTTTTTGTTAGATAAAAGGTTCTTTGTCATAGCACTTCCACTATAAACATCCCAAACTTGTGTAGTTTTTTCCTTCAAAATCAGGGAAAGAAGTTGATCTTGTAGATGAGCTAAACCAGATTTCGAAGAACGCTCTCTGATATTAGCAAGAAAGCTACTAACTCGAAACTTATGGGAAATTCTCTCATAAACTAGTCTAGCAAGGGTTGTCTTACCCATCCCGCCCATACCCCATATCCCTATAAAGCGAACATCATTTGCACGAACAAATAAAAGCATATCTATATATTTCAATCTGAAATCAATTCCGACTAAGTTCTCTGTTGAACCTGAGAGTGTGTATGTAGGATGCACCTTTTTCCATATGGCTTCGACTACCTCTTTAATAAGCTCTGTTTCATACCTACAAGAAATTAAAGTAAAAATAAAAAATAAAAAATAAAAATAAAAATAAAATAAAAACTAATCACCAAAGAAGGTAAAAGGAACACAACATCCGAGTATATATTGCTCATGTTAACTTTGCTTACCGATCGTTTGAAGTCCACCCTGCGAGATTACTCACGTTCGTTAAAGAAGCTCGCCACCGATCCACCAGCCGCATGTTTTCCTTATGCTCTTTTTCATGCTTTGTGAAAGCTTCAGCAAAAGTCCCCCTTTGATGTCGTACGTCAGAGGGATCAACATTGTAAAAGATTGGCAGAATTGTCCCCCTCTTTGTCATGCATTGGAAAATCATTGCGAGTTCACTTAAGCACCAAGTTGAAGAGGCATAGTTTGGCGAAAGAACAACAATAGCAAACTGAGATTCTTTGATTGCACTATGAAGCTCAGGAGAGATAAATGTCCCTCTTTCAAGTCCTTGGTCGTCCTTGAAAGTTTTGATTGCACGCCACTGTAATTTATCATAGAGATGGTCTGTGAAACCCTTTCGGGTGTCTTCACCCCTGAAACTTAAAAACACATCATATTTCCATCTGCGAGCTGTAGGAGCAGATGCGGAGGCGCTTCCATCGAGCAGCTCCCTTTGAAACCGGGAACGGTCCCACCTCTCCATTCTTTCCTCCAAGAAATTCATTGATGAGTTACTGACAACTTCTTTTTCGTTTTTTCTTTAAACGAAGAAACACCAAAACAACCAACAAAAAAACAGGAAGGTAGAGAGAGGCTAGCTTCGTGTCGGAAACAAGGGAACTTCCAGTTGGTCTAGGTGTGTTGGGTGAAACTGAAATAGGAGAGAAAGAGGCTCTTTTGACTTTTTTAGTCAGATTGGACAGATTCAATGCTCCAAAGCACATCACATGCTGCCAATTATCTTTTCTTCTTTAATTTATTTATTTTTGTTGGATAGTTGACTTCATTTGGTTGAACAGATTCATTGCTATCAATGAATAAAATATGTGTACTCTTTAGCCCTTAATTCGTTGAATACAAATTTTAACATTTTTACCATCAATCCAAGGATAAGACTAAAATGCATTAGGTTTACTGAGATTCCGAGATGGCCATCAGGGAAAGAACGATTCACTCCATAGGATCATAACATACGAACTTACAAGAACAAAAGATTCCGAATAGATACAGAGACATGTCCCTTCTTTTAATCTTTTCCGGAGTGCTTCCTTCCTTGTCGAAGTTACCACTTCTGCTTTACCCTGCCTCATTCGTGGATTTTTATGTTCACTTAACAGAGGCAGCTTGTATGTTTGCTGATACGTCAAAAATCACAATGTGGAAAGTGCACATCCTCGTGAAGAGAATTGTTGTTGTTGGACAGGTTCATTGTTCTGTTGAGGTCTTCCGCATCTTGCTCATACACTGAACGGACTCCACATTTCTTCACCTTCAAGCATTTCTTGTTTCCAACAGCACGTCTGGTTTTGAAACCAAACTTAATCTGACAGCGTTTCTCCTCCAAAAAATTATAGTGCTGCCTAGACAAAAGGACTAACAAAAGGTGATCTGATACAACCTGGTCTAGACGATTATAAAAAGACACACCCTCAAACTGAGAACCAGGAATTTTCCATTGACAACAAATTTCATTTGCATAATTTTGCAAATAATCTACTTCACGAACAACGGCTGGATTCTCGTGAGATACAAAAACAGCACACAAAGCAAACCCCATCCACTCGCTATTACCGGCATGCAAAGGTAGCTTTTCAGTTAGTGAGTGTCCAACACTTTGATTAGTGAACCACTCAGGGATTTCACTTCCAGGAATTATAATACTAAAACGGTCAACAAAATGAGGGATTTCCTGTACGATTCAAATTAACCACCATATCACACAACTATGGAGGAAAATAAAGAGAGGTAGAGAGAGAGAGAGAGAGAGAGAGAGAGAGAGTACCTGTAGGAATCGCTTTAGCATTGAATATATAATATTGTTCGAACCTTGATAACCAACTAGTCTCAAGCAATTGACAGAAGAGAAGACAAACCGGCGTAATCTGCACAGCTCTGGTGGACCTGGCAACATTTGTAAGGAAGTACAATTGTCCGTTTTTAAATATATTCTGTTGTTTAACGGAAGGTCTGGTAATTGTTGAAGCCTTTTGCGGTTGTTCAAGTTGAAAAAACTAAGCTTAGAAAGACAACCAATGCTTGTGGGAAGGCTAACAAAATTGTTTCCTCCAAGATTTAATTCTTTCAAAGAGGACAAACAGCCAATATCTTCGGGAAGGGCTCCTTCACAAAGGTTGCAGTCACTTAGATCTAGTTTCTTTAAAGAACGGAAATCTTTTAAAGAAGCTAACACCAGATTCACGGGGCTAAGACTCTTCCGTGGGAATAAGCCTGAAGGGAGGAATGAGAACCGTGGCTGAGGTGGTTGACCATTACATCCATGAAAGGATGATAGGTCGAGATTTTTCATAGGACCGATCGAGGAAAGTGGCTCTCTTATAGAAATTCCCGTTAAATCAAGTTCTTCTAAACTCTCGATCAAACCTTTAAATGATAACGGCAGTTCCTCAACAGCAGTCCCACCTAAATAAAGCTTTGATACATTTTTCATCTGTCCACCGAATTCTGGAATCTTCTTAACTTTTGAGCAGCCAGAAATATCAAATACTTCAAGAGTTTCCATCTCTACTTCACTTGGGAGAATCTTAATACTTTTGCACTTTCTAAAATTCAAAATTCTGAGACATTTGAGAGATGCAATGGAAGGATGAATCTCAACTAAATTTGTGCATCCTTCAAGAACTAGCTTCTCAAGATTTTGAAGACCCGTGAAATCTGGAGTCCTTGTCAAGTTCTGCGAGTAGCTAAGATCGATAGATTTCAACTTTCTGAAGTACTGCACAAAACATGAAAAAGGTAGAAAATCAGATCACCGTCCAAAAAGCCTTACAAAGTATTCTAACCAAAAAGATAAAAAATTGCTGAATGAATACTATTCTATACATATATTTACCTTTATTCCATTCCAAAGGCAATCAATTTTGCTATGGGGCAAACAAAGTTCAGTCAGTTCATCCGGTTGAAAACCTGACGGCAGAAATTTGGAGGGATACCATCTCCATTTGAGAAATCTCAAGGCATTGGGAAGATATTTGGGGCCAACAGAAAGTCTCAAATTATCAATGTCAAGCAACTTTAAATTACACATCTTAGAGAAGGCTTCAGGATTCCAGTGTGCATCTTCAAATTCACGCAAGCGTAAGACAATGCCTTCAATTGCTTTTGTTCCCTAATGAGCAGGAATGAAGGAAAAGTTAATTCCACAAGTCTCATAGTACTGTGTAACATTAAGGTTTTATACTGCTATCCAAACTTGATATTTACAAATAACTTCTTACCGTATTCTTTGTGAGCACATGAAATATGTCATCACGAAGCCACAAACGACTTCGTGCACCGGGCTCGTCAAAAGACTCACGTCGAACAATCTCCCATGCCATTTCTTGTATCAAATCGTGCATACAGACACTCTTGCCAGAAATAGTTAAGAGAGACTTCTCAACAAGAACATCTATCACAATACGAGCGCAAAATCCGCAACTGTCTAGTACTTCAATTACTCGCTCTTTGTCAGACCACTTATGGAAACATGCAATATCAAGGAAAATTCTCTTCTCCATCTCATCTAGTCCATCATAACTTATTTTTAGCATTTCAAAAACTGTTCTATTAGGACTTTGCTTCAGTTTGTTCAATGCACTACTCCATGCATCTGGATCTCTTTTATACAAAAAAGACCCCAAAGTTCTAAGAGCTAATGGAAGACCTCCAGCATACTTAACGAACTGCTTAGAGAGCTCCAAATATTTTTCCTGAGGCTCATCTTCTTTGAATGCTTTCCAATTAAAGAGCTGATAAGCTTCATCCTCGTCTAATTCTACAACTTCATATTGTTTCTCTATGCCATGTGCGACCAGCAAATGTCGATCTCTAGTGGTAACAATGATTCTGCTCTCTAAACCGAACCAGTATTTTTCTCCAACCAACTTTTCTAGTTGGTTTAATTGATCTACATCATCAAGAATGAGAAGAACCTTTTTGTTACACAAAAAACTCTTTGCCATAGAAATCCCGCTATAAACATCCCAAACTTGTACGTCCTTATCTTTCAAGATTTGTGAAAGCAGTTGCTTTTGTAGATGTACTAAACCATGTTCTGCATAAATTTCTCTGACGTTAGCAAGAAAGATGCTAACTTCAAAGTTATGAGAGAATTTTTCATAAACAAGTCTAGCAAGGGTTGTCTTACCAATCCCTCCCATCCCCCATATCCCTATAAAGCAAACATGATTTTCCGCTATATCCAAAAGCAAACATATTTCCTTTAATCTAAATTCAATTCCGACTAACATCTCCGAAGAATCTAACAGTGTCAATGTAGGATGAACTTTGTTCCACACTACTTCCACAATTTCTTTGATAAGTTCTGTTTCGTACCTGTAATCCTTTGACGTCCACCCTGCAAGATTAGCCACCTTTGTTAAAGCATCTCTCCACCCTTGCACCTTCTCTATGTCTTCCCTGAACTTCTCCTCATGTTTAACGAAGGCCTCAGCGAAACTCCCCTTTTGATGTCGGACATCCGAGGGATCAACATCGTAAAAAACTGGCAGGATGGTCTCACTCTCATCCATGGACTGGAGAATCTTTGTCAGTTCAAGCAAGCACCATGTGGAAGCAGCATAGTTTGGCGAAATAACAACAATCGCAAACCTTGATTGTTGAATTGCCATAAGAAGCTCAGGATGAATACTAGTTCCTCTTTGAAGTTCTGGATCGTCCCTGAATGTTTTGATTGCACGCCACTTCAATTTGTCGTAGAGATGGTCTGTAAAACCCTTGCGGGTGTCTTCACCCCTGAAACTCAAAAACACATCGTATTTCCATCGACGAGCTGACGGAGCAGATGCGGAGGCGCTTCCAACGGTCAACTCCTCCAAGAAGATCATTAATGACAAGCAGTTTTTCACTTCTTTTTTCTTTTCTCAATCTCTAAACCAATCAAGAAAGAAAAATGAGAGAAGACGAGATAAATGGAGGAATCCTGACAAGTTGACAACTTGCAGTTTTTTTCGCGTTTCTTTCAATGAATTTCCCTCTATCTTACCACCTGGAAATTACTTTATCTCTTCCTATCTATTCAGTTTTACACTGTTGCAGTTGGCTAGTTGCCACCAATTTGTTTCTTTCTATATTGTAAGAGCATGTTCAAGGAAATGAGGTATAAATTAATTAAGACAAAGTTCGACATTGACAACCTTAGTTGCCACCAATTCGAATTGGAATTTTGCATTGTCACTTGTATTGGAACTTTGCACTGGCTAGCATTGGAATTTTACACTGGCATTGGAATCGTGCACTGGCACTTTGGAATCTTGCACTTGTATCAATGGAATTTTGTATTGGAGTTGGCATTAGAAATTAGCATAATTGAGCTTACATCCATATCTAGTGTCAAACTCATATCATGTGACATGTACCGCCATGAGTGGGGGTGTTGGAAAATATTAGTCTTAGGTTTATTTTAATGTTTGATTTTTTGGGCCTAGTTAATTTTTTATTTTTTGGGCCTAGCCCTTTAGTATTAGAGTTTCATTTTCAGGCCTATTAGGATTATGCCAAATTTCTATATATATGACACTTTGTAACTCTATAAAAGAATAAGTTAGTTACGATGTAGTCTCTTTGAGTTATGTAGCCATCTTGGCATCTTTTTTTTTATTATATTCTTATTATTTGGTAGTTTTGTTCGTAGCGCACTTTGATATTCAACTTATTCATGTTCAGTTTTGAGTTTGACTAATAATGTCATTAACTCTGGATTTTGCAAGGCGAGACTTATTCGTCATTAGTTTTGAGTTTGTTTATTTGTTTTTTTTTTTTTTTCCCTTCTTCTCCTATAACTTCAACATAATGGGATTCTATTGCTAGTGCCAAAACTCGGACGGAGTTTAGGCACGGGGTTCCACATGCATTTGCCTCAAGTTTTGTTTTCGATTTCAGTGTCACGAGATGGCTCGAGAGAAAAAGATAATAGGCGTGCCACTGCTGGAGGTTGCCAACATACAGTGTTTGTGTTTGAGTATGTGTGAAGGTTGCATGTTAATATGACTTCTAAACCAAAATATTGTGCATTGAGTGGGGGACGCTGGTTGTGTTAAGTTCTTTTTGTGCCTCGAGCAAACGATGACTTAATATTCAGTGTAGCTTCATGTATGTTTTCCTCTAAAGTAAATAAAGACGAAATAGAAACTTAAACAAGAAATAGAATGTAATTATTTCATGATGGAGTCAAGTTACAAACGTTCACAAAAGTAAAATCTAGGTCGATGGGCCGAGCTATATAGCTTGAAATGTAAAGTGATGGGAAATGTAATGAAATCAATAAAACTCTAGCAAGATTCAAGTCATGAAGGGAAAAATAATGCTAGAAGAGTCCACCGAGATCACTGGTGTTAGATTGGACTTAGTGCAAAACGCGTGCCTCAAGGAAATCAAGTGGTTGGAATTGCACATCAAACGAATCATACCACGAAGTGGCAAATTAAGCAGTAAAATTTTAAGATCTCACGGATTGTTTGCAGTGTTTGCTTCAAAAGAAGGCTTTAAGGTTGTAACTGAAGAGCTAAGAGAGTTTTGCTGAAGAGCAATTAGGTTTGTGCTAAAAAGAAGTTGGGTTGATTGATTCAAGGTATTGTGTAATCGTAGAGATTGAATTTGACGAAGGTCCTCAACTTAAAGGTCCCTAGTTCTATTTATAGACAATGGAGAAGGAGCAACCTTACTCATATCATTAAGTTGAAACATGGGTAGGTCGTTCATGTGGTGCTAACAGTGACTGTAATTCCTAGTAGGTGGTCTTCAACTATGTCTTAAGGCAATTAGATGATCGCGACAGTAACCTCAGCGTATTAGATGACTCGTACGTATGCATTTAAGTGGACAAGATATTCCATTCTTTGGTTGTTTTCCTTGCAGACACGCTTCTGAGGGATTTTAGTCCAACACCTTAGGCAAGTTGGAGTGAAATAAAATGGTCGTTTGAACGTAGTTTGGATTTAGAAGTTGGTAGACCCAAGTTATGTAACTTTTGTGTAAATAAAAATAAATAAAGCCCATAGCAGGCTTTATTTTATTTATTACCCAAACATGTATTATATTATGTACGGTTAATAATGTATGACCAGTTTGCTGTAGTGTGTGAGATAGATGCCTTCTTTTATTTTTCATTGATAACAATGATTCTGTTCAACCATAAGAAGTCAACTTTCCCCAAAAAATAGAAAATAAATAAAAAATTTGGCTGCACGTGCAGCGTTGAATCTGTTTAATCTGACTGACGAAAGTCCTCTCTCCTATTTCAGTTTCACCTACCACACCAAAGACAAAGTGGAACTTCCCTTGTTCTATTAACTCCTGCATTATCTCTATTCTTTTGTTGATTGGTTTGAATTTTTTTGTTTAAAAAAAAAAAAGAAAAAACAAAGAAAAGAAGAACGTGGAAAACTGCTTGTAGTAATGAACTTCTTGGAGGAGGAGATGGAGGAGAGGGATTGGTTCCCTTTTCAAAGGAGGATAAATGTCCCTTCAGTCCGTCAATGGAAATATGATGTGTTTCTGAGTTTCAGGGGTGAAGACACCCGCAAGGGTTTCACAGACCATCTCTATGATAAATTACAGCGGCGTGCAACCAAATCTTTCAAGGACGACCGAGGACTTGAAAGAGGGACATTTAACTCTCCTGAGCTTCGTAGTGCAATCAAAGCATCTCAGTATGCTATCGTTGTTCTTTCACCAAACTATGCCTCTTCAACTTGGTGCTTAGATGAACTTGCAGTGATTTTCCAATGCATGGCAAAGAGGGATATAATTCTGCCAATCTTTTACAATGTTGATCCCTCTGACGTACGACATCAAGGGGGGACTTTTGCTGAAGCTTTCGCAAAGCATGCAAAAAACATTATTAACATACGCCAATGGAAGCTGGATCGGTGGAGAGCTGCTTTAATGGAAGTGAGTAATCTCGCAGGGTGGACTTCAAACGATAGGTAAGCAATATATACTCGGGTGTCGTGTGCTTTGAACCTCCTTTGGTGACTTTTTTTTTTACTTGAATTTCTTGTAGGTACGAAACAGAGCTTATTAAAGAGGTTGTCGAAGTCGTATGGAAAAAGGTGCATCCTACATACACACTCTCAGTTTCAACAGAGAACTTAGTCGGAATTGATTTTAGATTGAAATATATAGATATGCTTTTATTTGTTTGTGCAAATGATGTTCGCTTTATAGGGATATGGGGGATGGGCGGGATGGGTAAGACAACCCTTGCTAGACTAGTTAATGAGAGAATTTCCCATGAGTTTCAAGTTAGCAGCTTTCTTGCCAATATTAGAGAGCATTCCTCGAGATTTGGTTTATCTCATCTACAAAACCAACTTATTTCCTTGGTTTTGAAGGAGAAAACTACACAAGTCTGGGATGCTTATAGTGAAAGTGCTATGACAAAGAAACTTTTATCTAATAAAAAGGTTCTTCTCATTCTTCTTGATGTTGATCAATTAACCCAACTTGAAATATTGGCTGGAAAGATAGGTTGGTTTGGTCGGGGAAGCAGAATCATCGTTACAGCAAGAGATGAGGGTTTGCTAATCGAGCATGGTATACATAAAAGATATGAGGTTTTGGGACTAAATGTTGATCAAGCTCTTCATCTCTTTAGTTTGAAAGCCTTCAAAACAGATCAGCCAGAAGACGCTTATGTGGAGCCGTCCAAGTGTTTCGTAAATTATGCTGAAGGTCATCCCTTAGCTCTTACGATCTTGGGATCATCTTTGTATAAAAGCGAGAAAGATGCCTGGAGTAGTGCACTGGATAAGTTAAAGAAAGCTCCCAATGCAACAATTTTCCGAACACTTAAAATAAGTTATGATGGCCTTGATGAGATGGAGAAGACAGTTTTTCTTGATGTTGCATGTTTCCATACTGGGAATGACAAGGAACTTAGCAATTGAAGTACTAGAAAATTGTGGATTTTGCGCTCGTATTGTGATAGATGTTCTCATTGAGAAATCTCTTTCAACTATTATGGATGGGTATGTGATGATGCATGATTTGACACAAGAAATGGGATGGGAAATTGTTTGACAAGAATCATTTGAAGAGCCCGGTCAACGTAGTAGGCTATGGCTTTATAAGGACATCTTCCATGTATTCATGAAGAATACGGTAAGTACGAGAAATACCAACCATGGATAGCACCGTAGTTTATTTCAACATATATATATATATAACTTGCCTTGGGAAATTAACTTTCCATATCTTCTTGTTTATTAGGGAACAGAAGCAATTGAAGGCATCGTCTTACGCTTGCCCGAATTAGAACAAGCTCAGTGGAATCCTGAAAGCTTCTCTAAGATAAGTAGACTAAAGTTCTCCAACTTCATAATTTGAACCTTTCTGTTGGCCCCAAATATCTTTCCAATGCACTGAGAGTGCTTGATTGAAGTTGTTATCCTTCAAATTCCCTCCCACCAACTTTTCAACCAGACGAACTTTCTGAACTTTGTTTGCATCACGGTAAAATTGATCGACTTTGGAGTTGAATAAAGGTAAGAGATTTGATAAAAGCCATTATACACTTTTTTGTTCATTTGTGTTTTCAAGCTAATGGTTATGTCACCTTTTATGTTTTGTACAGCACATGTCCTGCTTGAAACATATCGATCTTAGTTACTCTCAAAACTTGACCGCAACCCCAGATTTTACAGGTGTTCAAAATCTTGAGAGGCTGGTGCTTGAATCTTGCACGAATTTAGTTGAGATTCACCTATCCATTACAGTTCTTAAAAGGCTGAAAGTTTGGAATTTTAGAAACTGTAATGGTCTTCGGGGTCTTCCCGTTGCGCTAGAAATGTAATCTCTCGAAGTTCTTATTCTTTCTGGCTGATCAAAACTGAAAAGGGTTCCTGGATTTGTGGGAAACATGAAAATGTTATCAACGCTTTCTTTAGAGGGGACTGGTGTTCAGGAAATACCTTCTTCAATTGATCATCTGATTGGGCTTATTTCGTTGGATCTCAAAGATTGTATAAGTCTGTTATGTCTTCCTACTGCCATCTGCAGTCTGAAGTCTCTTTAAAATCTCAACGTGTCTGGATGCTCAAAACTTGAGACAATTCCAGAAAATTTGGAGGAAATTAAGTGTTTGGAGGAGCTTGATTTGAGTGGAACTACAATAAGAGAGGCACCATCATCTCTCTTTCGTATGAAGAATCTCAAAGTACTATCTCTACGTGGATGTGAAGGCCCACCGCCTAAATCATGGAATTTGTTCCTTCGTTTAGGCTTATTTTCGGGAAAGAGCCATGACCCTATGGGTTTGGTGCTGACTATAGTTTATTTGTATTGCCTGAGCAAATTAGATCTAAGTGACTGCAGTCTTTGTGAAGGAGCAATCCCAGATGATATTGGCTGCTTGTCCTCTTTAGAGGACTTGACTCTTAGGGGTAACGATTTCGTTAGCCTTCCTAAAAGCATTCGATGGCTTAATAATCTCAAATTTTTAAACTTGGAGAGTTGCAAAAGGCTTGAACAATTGCCAGACCTCCCATCAAATGAAGAGTTAACTGTAACAGCAGATGATTGCACTAGCTTAAAAGTGTTGCCACATCCACCAAATATAAGAAGATTAAGGTGGTTTTTTTTTTCAGAGCAGTCAATTGCTACAGATTGGTTGGCAATCAAGCCAGCAATAATATGATATTTTCAATGTTAAAGCGGTTCATTCAGGTACTCTCTCTCTCTCTCTCTCTCTCTCTCTCTCTCTCTCTCTCTCTCTCTCTCTCAGTGTAAAAATCTGTTTTTGCTGATATAATTGTTTCTTGGGTTACAGGGAACCCCTCCTTTTGTGGTTCACAGTATCAATATCGTAACTCCTGGAAGTGAAATTCCAAAGTGGTTCAGTGATAGAAGAGTGGGAGATACAGTAGTTGTGATGTTGCCTAATGACGTACATCCTGTTGAATAATTGGCCAAGTGGCCAAGTGGACAAATGTCCAAGAAAACTTTAGGTGATTAAACAATCCAAAGGTGGAAACACCTTTTCTTGTTTTGGGGAGAAAAAAAGGGAAAAGATGTTTTGTTGTCTTCAACACCCGTGGGTGTTGGTTCAAATAAAGAGAGAAGAAAGAGAGCTGGGTTTTTTTCGGTTTTGGCAAAAACAAGAAGAGCAGAGGAGAGAGGATTCGGCTATCCCATTTGAAACAGTGCTGCTCCTTCCCATTTGTTTGTAATCCCCTTTTGTTAGTGATCACACTCAATAAAAGATATTTGTGCTACATTTTGTGGCTTTTGGGAGAGAAGGAATTTGGTATATGTTTCCATCTTCTCCATTTGTTCTTTGTGAGAGTGAGAGCTATTGGGTGTATGTGGGCTATTGGGTTTGAGAGTTAAAACTCTATTTGTAATCTCCTTTTGACATTAGTGGAATTTCCTCGCCGTCTCGGAACTGGATGTAGGCTTACGCCGAACCAGTATAAATCCTTGTGTTATTTTTGGATTATTTGTCTTGTCATATTTTGCCGTATTAGCTTTGGTTTCATATTTGAAGCTTCCACACAACAAGTGGTATCAGAGCTCTGGGTTTCGACTTGGGGCTTTGTACAAGTATGTCTATGAAACCATCGAATATGTCGGTGAAATATGATATTGAAAAATTCAATGGGAGGAATGATTTTAGCCTTTGGCGGGTTAAGATGCGAGCTGTGCTAGTTCAACAAGGGTTGCTTAAGGCGCTACAGGGTGTGGAAGCCTTGCCACAAGATTAGTCTGCTGAAGAAAAAGAAGACGCTTTGAATCGAGCACATAGTGCAATTATGTTATCACTATCTGATGAAGTTCTTCGTGAGGTGGATAATGAAACTACTGCAGCTGGTTTGTGGCTTAAGTTGGAGAGTAGATATATGACCAAATCCCTCACCAATCGGTTGTATTTGAAGCAACGTTTGTACACTCTCCGTATGACTGAAGGTACGCCTATTCAAAATCATCTTGATGAGTTTAATAAGGTTATTATGGATTTGAAAAGTATGGATAATAAAATTGATGATGAGGATCAATCTTTGATTTTGTTGTGTTCTTTACCTCCTTCGTATGCGAATTTTGTCGAAACTTTGTTATATGGGAGAGATTCTATTTGTATGGAGAATGTAAAAGCCGCTTTGAATTCAAGAGAGTTAAAGAACAAAGTATTTGGAAATTTGAATGATTCTCATTCTGAGGCTTTGATAGCAAGAGGCAGAGATAGGGAATATGGTTCAGGTAGTAATAAAGGAAATTTGAGATCGAAGTCTAAGTCCAGAAACAATACATGCAACTATTGTCGCAAGGAAGGGCATTGGAAAGTTGATTGCCCAAAACTGAAAGATAATGCTGGTGCGAGTGCAAATGTCGTTGATGACGACTTTGACTTTGTTCTATGATGACAGTTGGCTACACCAGATTTGAAATTAAAAAAAAAAAAAAAAAAAAAAAAAAAAAAAGAGAATCTGGTGTTGTGGGTACTCTTAAATCTCTCCACTACATATGGAGATTTAAGAGTTTGTAAGGATTCCTTGTTATGATTTGAGAAAGTTGCTTAGTAGCCTCTATGTATGTTTGTGTTATGTCAGTTGCTCTTCATCGGTGTTTTTTTATTGTTTTGGATATTGGTATGGTTTTGTTTTTTGGTAAAGTTGAATTCAGTGAGGGCCAATTTGTTGAGTTCTGCAAGTTTGGATAGTGAGGCACCACACTATTTTGGATACACCACATGCACTGCAGAACATTTGTGTGGAACCCTCGTGTAGAAGGCAAGTTATATGCTTTCTAACTTTGTTTGGGCTATGGACATTTGGTTGGATTTGTTTGCCACTGCTATTTGGTCTGTTGGTCTCCATCATCTGCAATTAGTTTTCTTGAAGACTCCAGTTGAGGTATGGTTTTGGATCTCCTACTGATTATTTGAATTTGAAATTTTGGTTGTCCTGTTGGTGCTCATGTGATGATGGTAAACTTGAGTGAAGGGCATATTTTCGTATGTGGTATGTGAGACTTTGTTGCCAAATTTGTAATCAGTTTTGACTTGAAGAATGTGCCATGCTATGTGAATGAGTCTATTGGTGCAGTTTAAGACCATGGTGTTTGTGAGCAGGTGGAGTTCATTGTGTGTCCAACTTTGGTATGGTGTACTTGATCTTTTGTTGGTGATATTGAAGAATTTCAGTTCTTCGTTTGAATCACCTTTTGTTTTGATCAAGGCACTTATGGTTTGCAAATTTGGAGAAGACGATAGAGAAATGGTCTACTTTTGTTGGCTTTGGTACAGTTTGAGTCGAGGTGGAAATTGTTATGAGCACTGGTAAGTTTGGGGAATTTGATTTAGTTCCTGTTGTCTTTAGTGTGTACTTTGGGTGCTTATGGTGATTGTTGATTCGATTCTCTGTGATGCTTTCGGAACTTGGCCAAGGTGGAGATTGTTGAATAATTGGCCAAGTGGCCAAGTGGACAAATGTCCAAGAAAACTTTAGGTGATTAAACAATCCAAAGGTGGAAACACCTTTCCTTGTTTTGGGGAGAAAAAAAGGGAAAAGATGTTTTGTTGTCTTCAACACCCGTGGGTGTTGGTTCAAATAAAGAGAGAAGAAAGAGAGCTGGGTTTTTTTTCGGTTTTGGCAAAAACAAGAAGAGCAGAGGAGAGAGGATTCGGCTCTCCCATTTGAAACAGTGTTGCTCCTTCCCATTTGTTTGTAATCCCCTTTTGTTAGTGATCACACTCAATAAAAGATATTTGTGCTACATTTTGTGGCTTTTGGGAGAGAAGGAATTTGGTATATGTTTCCATCTTCTCCATTTGTTCTTTGTGAGAGTGAGAGCTATTGGGTGTATGTGGGCTATTGGGTTTGAGAGTTAAAACTCTATTTGTAATCTCCTTTTGACATTAGTGGAATTTCCTCGCCGTCTCGGAACTGGATGTAGGCTTACGCCGAACCAGTATAAATCCTTGTGTTATTTTTGGATTATTTGTCTTGTCATATTTTGTCGTATTAGCTTTGGTTTCATATTTGAAGCTTCCGCACAACACATCCAACTAGAAGCAAGTTGAAGGGTTTTGTTACGATTATGATTATCTTGATCGCAATTAGTAGCTTACTAGTACTTTAATTAGTAGTAATCAAGTTGTTTTAGTCGTATGGCCAGCTAGCATTTGGTGTTAGTGGAAACATATATGTAATCAAATTGGCGGGGTTGTTCTCAAACAGTTATTTGGAAAATTCTATACAATATATTACAAAAACATTTCTCTCTCTCTCTCTTCTCTTCCCCTATCTTCCTCCATTGCTATCTGGTAACTTGCAGGTTGAGAAAAGGGTTGCTGAGCCTTGGTGCTATCAGGTTTGCTTTATCTGCTGTTTTTGCACCTCAAGAAAACCCAACTGCCTTCAAACTTGATTGTTTAGGATGCGATGCATGTGGAATTAAATGTTTTTCGAGAGCTGATTGTTAAAGAAATCAACCCCATCTCATTAAAGGACCTACACAAATGTAGAACAAAGAATTCTAGAACATTCACTAAGGTTGGTTTGCTAGATTATCCAAGTTAAAGTAGTCCTTTGTAGAAATGACTAGAATGTTGTTTCTTAAGTTGGTGGAAGAGTCTAGAAGAATGGTGAGGTTTCCACCAACATGCAAGATTAGTGTAGATAATTCTAGCTTAGGAAGTTAGTGAAATTATCTAGATATCTCTAGCATGGTGTGTTCATGCTTCTCCAAGGTTCCATCCATGCCTATAAAAGGAGAAGGCATCCACACCATTTGTATCAACAAATCAACAAGCAACCAATCAATTAAGAAGAGCTAAGTAAGAGAGTGGGAAGCCTTGTAAGTAGTCTTGTAAGAGTGTGAGTGCTCTAGAGTTTGTCTCTTAAGAGTGTCCATTGAGAGTGTTGTAATATTTTGTTTGTGTAATACAAGTAATTTGTTCACTTGTGTTGTCTCTCCAACACTTGTGTTAGAGTTGTATACTCTAAAGTTTTTCCCAACATTGATGGATCGAAAACATCTTTGCTTGTGAAAGGGATTTATTAGAAAGCCGGCCAGGTTCAGTCAGATCACCTTTGGTTACTTTATCTTTGCTTTAAGGGCTATGAACCTAATAATGACTGGAAAGGTGATTTTCGTAAATTTGAGTTTTCATTCAAGACCTTTTGTTCGAGGGAAGAAACCAAAAAATGTTTGAAGCTAAGAAGTGTGGGGTGCGGTTGGTGAATGAACAAGATGCATAAGACCTCAACAACCCCATCAAAAGTCGTTCTCTTTACAAGCCTATCGACAACTCAGCACATGTGCAAAGTTCGATCAGCATGGAGAAAATAACTGAAAATTTATATGGGGCAGGATAGAGTGAAAGCTCATCTATCCCTTCCAACGAATCACTCCAAAAAGGGTTGAAATATGACTGTCTTACGCCCAGTTAACCATCCAATTCCTTCAAACGGTACTTCAAAAGGTAAGAATACTTTTCTTCCTGTTTTTAAAAACTATTTTCTTCCCCTTTTCTTTTAGTTTTAGAATGAAACTGAAAGTCTGAAACAAGTGAAAGATCAAATCATCTCTGTTCTTAAAATTGCACAGCTCGGAAGAATGGCTCCTGCTGTTTTGGAATCTGATCAAACCAATGTGCGTTGTGGCGTAGGGCGAAACCATGAAAGAAGCTGTTGCTGGACAAAGGTATCAGAATCTCGCTGTTGTCTGCTGACTAATTGACTGAGAACTATACATACACATATATGTATATGTATATCAGTATATGATTGATAATCATGATAATGATCATGATTAAAGAGTTTTAACCCCAAACTTTGCTGAAATCAACTCACCTTGATTACGTTTACCAAATTGTATTTAATTTGGATGCTAAGAAAAATGTAGCATGATTCGAACTGAGCTGCAACTGTGTGGCTTAATTGATTATGAATTTTCTCTATGAGTAATCTTCTTCAATTCAAACAAGGCCGCAGCAGGAAGACTTGAACTCGAAAATGCGTTTTGAGCTTGAAAAGCTTGACTCAAGTTGGATGCAAAATATGCCAGTAGTGTCTAAACATCTTTTAGTCGGAGTAAATAAATTGACTAGAGACCCAACTGTAATTGTCTGGAAAACTTCGCAGATTGCGGATAGACATCATCACTTGTACAAAAAACGAATCGTCCGAATACAAAATATGGGAAAGTAACACAACCTCTGCTTCCAGTAAAAACAGGCTTAATTAGTGAGGCCAGCTAGTCAGAGCCAACTTACACCTCGTGACATAAATAATCAGCTAGTTGGATCTACTTCAAGGCATCGTAGAGATGAGCTTTGCTCTCGTACGCATGAAAGGACGACAAACAATTAGTTGATATTTAAGAGAAATACTAGTCTGCTTTAGGCAGTTATGTCTTGTAGTTGTATGTGACACGCTTTGCACCGACTTCACTTGTAATGTAGTAGAGTTTAGATCATTATTACACCCAGCTTGTTTCATGTCAGAATATCTCTGCATTAGCTTGTATATCATCGTATATAGATGAACATTTGGTAGTATATGTTATATTGTTGAGATCTTGTGTTTATCGTAACTTTACAATAATTGTTTTTATACCATACGTAGTATGAATTTTGAAAACTACATAGGTTTTACATCGAGAGGTTAGTATTTTATGGAAGACAAAAGTTTTATTAAACCCCCCTTTTTTTTTACCCACTCGTAACTTTCTATTTTCCGCCCCTCCAAGTCTTCTATGGCTAGATTTATGTGGCAAGCAAGGGTTCTCCAACGGTTTTGACATTCACACCAATCAATGTAGGAATTCTTATTCTTATAGTTTGTAGCATTATCCATTCTACCTAGGATGTGAATACTCTCACTTTTACTATACTTGCATTATGCTCTGACATTACATACTCTATAATACGGGTTCCTCCGCACTGCGCACACTCTCACTATTAGTTTTAATTAGTATTAGACTTCGGTTTTGAATATTTATTCATACTTTTTACACATAATCTACCATTTATGACTTCGTCAATTTTCAGGCTTCAGTTAGCACGCTTCAATTTTGGGTATCCTCCTGGATATCCGGATCCAGGTGTTTACCACTTTGCTTCCAAAAATTGGCACAAGTTAGAGTTCATTATCGGTTGAAATTTAGGATAACAAATTACTATACTAGCAAATTACACAAATTGCATGCAACCAAAACCCAAAAAAATAAATTATAATTTAGTTAAAGGCCTTACAATCCAAAATGAAATAAATTATTGTGTAAACAATTTATTCGTTTTCTGATTAGATGTTTTGGCTGATATTTTAGTTGAATCATTTTTATTCCTTTTGCATCTCTTTTGGGTTAAGTAAGAGTATGGACTGAAATTTTAAATGCTTGGATTCGATGTATTTGGGCTTAAAATTGTCCATTTATTGATTTGTGTCTCTTTGGCCAATAATTAAATAATTGTGATATTTTAAGTAAGGATTATTGTTTTCATGATGTTCTAAAGTATCTTGTAATATAAGTTCTTAATTTATCTTCAAGGATGGAAAGTTTGTCCCAATAAGCAATTATAACCTAATCAAGTAGGATCATCCCAAGAAGGGAAATCTATTCAACACAAATCCCTTATGGGAAGAGTTTGGAATTTATTAAGAGTAATTATAAAAGAATGGAAAGCTATTCAACCAAATCCCTAATGGAAAAAAGTTTGGAAGTTATTGAGAAAGTAATTATGCAAGAATGGAAAGCTATTCGAGGGAGATTTCTTATGGAATGCATATCTACACTAGGATGCTTTTAGCCTAACATTCATTTCATGGAAGAAAAATTTAGATTTAGTCCCTCAATTTTTACTCTAGCTTGGAATTGGTCACTCAATCAAAAGTTTGTTAATCAAGATCTCTGAAGTTAATAAAACTTGCAACATTGATCTGAAAAACCACCCAATTGATTGAGGATTTACTTTTATTATGGGATAACTCTCGTGCTTAGTTTTGGTGTATGATGTTTTTTCCGACAAGTTGTTATACCCAAACCCACTATTTGTATTGTATCCTCTTGTACGATGTCTCTTTTTACCGATTTGATGAATATAACGCATTTCTCTTAAAAGGATAGAGTTTTAACTTACCACTCAACAAATAGTGTTAATTAAAGGATTATGCATTGCTCACTCCACGTGGTAGCTTTTTGTGTCATTCAAATGTTAGTATTGCAATGTAAACGTAGTCATGTTTACTTTAACAGATGTAGTTTTTCTGCGTCTAAATTCTTCTTTCATGAAATTTAAATTAGTTTGAAGTAGAATATAGTTCATATATTATCAGGAGAGCGTTCCTTTGTATAATGAGAATAATAATGGTAAAAAATAAAATTCAAAAGCACAAAAAAAGTTACAAATATTTGCAGTTCAAGCACACAACTTCAACTTCTTTCTCAAACTAGACCACATGCATCGCGTTTGTGATATAAATACAACCAAAATGGCCCCCTTCTCTCCACTTGCTACTCAGCAGCTGCAGCTTCTCCAAGTCCACCCTACTACCCAAAACCAAAACCAAAAGCACTTTCCTCACTTTTACCAACCTTCTCCCTTCTCCTCCTTGGCTTTCAACAACCTGAACTCCGGCCACCGCCCTCCGCCACCACTCGCCACCACCAACCGAAAAAAACGACCAAAAGACAAAAAAAATGGATTCGAACAACATCAACAACTTCGGCGCTGCTTCCAGACCTTCCCCGACATCATCGACTGACATGGAGCAGATGTCGGAGACCCCTCAGCGCGGGTCTCACCACCGCCGGGCCCACTCCGACACCTCCTTCCGCATCCCCAACTTCGACGACCTCCTCCTCTTCGACCCTTCCGACCTCGACCTCTCCTGTCTCCCCTCCCCAACCCTCCTGCCACGTGGCGGCAACAGCAGCAACAACAACAACAACATCCCCATGTCCCTCGACTCCGACGACTCCTCGGAGGGCCAACCACCCAACCCCTTCTCCTCCACCCCCAAGCCCGCCGCTTCCTCCGGCTCCACCGCCACCGCTGCCCACCTCCGGAGCCTCTCCGTCGATTCCGACTTCTTCGACGGCCTGGGCCTGGGGGATTCCGCCAGGGAAGTGAGCGGGGGGCAGAGGTCTGGGCCCCACCACAGGCACAGCAGCTCGATGGACGGCTCGTCTTTCGATGCGGACTCGTCGGTGATGACGCTGAATGGCTTCAAGAAGTCCGTTGCTCCTGAGAGACTTGCTGAGCTCTCTCTGATTGACCCTAAGAGAGCCAAAAGGTTGCCCCTTTTCCTTTAGTGGATCATGTTTTTGCTTTCTGTTGTTTTTTTACTCTGCAAATTTCGATTAAATTGCTTGCAATTGAATTATTTTGTAATTATCGTAAATAAATTGGTATTTCTATTCTCCAAATTTTTTGTTAGAAATTACATTTGCTTAAATTTTGTGGTTGAAGTTTGTGTTGGGAAAGGAAAGATTATTCAAGTTTTATTTTTATTTGTGTGTGTTTGTTGAATTTATGGACTATTTTTGTGGATATTATTTGATTAAATGAGAAATTGATTCTTTTTAATTATTTGGTTTTGTAGGATATTAGCTAATAGGCAATCGGCTGCGAGGTCAAAGGAGAGGAAGGTGAGGTATACGAATGAGCTGGAGAGGAAGGTGCAGACGCTTCAGACGGAGGCAACCACCCTCTCCGCGCAGGTCACTCTGTTACAGGTATAATACTTAAGACCTTGACTTTTGTAGCTTTGTAGAATTAGATGTATCATTTGGGCAAGACTTTTTTGGTACTACACGCTAAACCAATGGATCCCACAGCTTGGCTTGTTATGAAACGGATATTTTATCATGGTCGTTGCAAAAATGGTATTTTCTGCTTTGCTATTTTTGCCATGAAGTTATTTTCATTGTTTATTTGTGTCCGTGGTTTGGTTTGGGTGCATGGTTGATTTGATAATGTTTTGGTGTGATTTTGGAATGATCCAGGATACAAAAATGTGCCGTTATTGTTTTTAGAATGTGCTTTGTTTAAGTGATAGTTTAACTTTGACCGATCCTTATTTTGGTATGATTTTGAACTTACATTGACAACCCAGGAAGGAAATGTACACTGTACACATTAATAATGTGTGTTCATTGGGTTTCAGTGGTGATAATTTGCTTATGTCAAAATCTGCGTCATTGCATGCTTCCATGTAATTATCTTTCCAATAAACCCCAAGCTTGAGATGCTTAATCCTAACATGCAAAGAAACGTTTTTTTTTAATTATGTGTTCATGGTGCGAATAATCACCTACAAAAACCACAATTACATGCTAACTATTTGTGTATGCCGTTGCTGCAGTTGTTAATTTTTTGTGTGTTTTCTCTCTTTTTGGGTGTCTGCTTCTGATTGCATTATATTTTGGTGTATCCAAAATGGAACCGGCTACGTATTTAGAAGGATGTAAATAGGGAGACATTATTAAGGGAAAACGGTGTTATAACCTACAACAAATACTTTACTTTAAAGTTTAAACCTGGGCAGCTACTTAAACAACCCCAAGAACTTGAGTCCAAACCCTCAACACCTGCCCCACAGCCTCCATGTCCATGAATGCAGTAATAGATGCATACTAGCCGAGGAGAATTGAAAAGTCATAAGTTACAATCACACTTGAGCCCTCGTAGATGTCTTGGGATGTTTTTCTTAATTTGTTTGATTGGGAAGAAATCAAACAAGTTTGCCACAGTTGAACAGCATTTTAAGGGTCGTTGTCTGGTTTTGGACCCTTGCTTTTTGGCAGAGTTTAAAACCAAGCTGTTTTTAAAGGGACTTTGTTGTGTGACCCTAGTCTTAACTTATAGCATGTGTCCTTGGAAAACACAGCAAGTTTGTATAGCACGTAATTCAGGTAATTCAGATGTCTCAGTTTAGGATTTTTCTCTAAGTGTCAGATCCGATATCAAAGTAATTTTTTTTTTCTTTTTCCCTAAATATAGGCGAATGTTTTTAGTTTAACACCTAACAATATCTCGGCATCCTTATTGGTCGATTTAGCAGGGAGAAAGGGTACTAACCAAGATACTCAAATTTGACATTTTCTTGAATTATATATTCTTCAACAAATTAGCCATTGTCACCATGGTTCCTGAAGATGCAGTAAATGATATGCGTGTTTGTGCGGCTGTCTAAATGATGGAAATTTGTATCTGTTATTGCTTAGTTTTCCATGTGTAGAAAAGTAGGTGTCTTGCATTTTACATCGTCTCTATTATTTAGTATTTACATGTCCTGTATTCTTTGGTTACGGAAACTATTTATATCTACTTTAATTTGCAAACACCTTGGACATGCTACATGACTGCATATTTCATGTCTCTGCCCTTTAAATATTGGTTGGTTGTTAATGTTAGGTGTTCAATGTTTCTGGTAATAGCCTCTTATTGTATTCCTACTTCAGCCCTTGTTTCTGTAAATAGTCATAGTTATAAGTGATTTGATTTCTTCACAAGCTTTAGTAGTTTACCTGTACAACCTTAAAACCAGAGTTTTTCATGTTGTGTCTTCCCAAATTATTATGTTAGTTGGATGTTGGAGTCGCCACAAAAAATTAACTAGAAAGGTAAATAAAGCAAAGGTTACAATCACAATACAAAACGTTCTTGTTGTGCTTACACAACTTATCTATTGTGCAGAGAGACACTACTGTCATAACTGCTGAGAATAAGGAGCTCAAACTTCGCCTACAGGCTCTGGAGCAACAAGCACAGCTTAGAGATGGTATGAATCTCATTTCATAAGTTTGCGCTAAATTTTAACCATTAGTTCTTTTAAAATTATGTTATAGTTTCCGTTTGCTTTATTTTACACCTACAGCTTTGAATGAGAAACTTAAGGAGGAAGTGCAGCGGCTTAAGATTGAAACCAACCAAATCCCACCCGGGGCTGGGAATGGAAACCCTTTCTACCGAGGGCTTCCCCCTCAATATGGTCAGACTCAGCACCACCAGAACCACAACCAGCAGAACCAGCACCAGCAGCATCACAACCAGAATGTCGCCAATGGGCAGGCTCACCCGAGCTTTATGGACTTCAACGGGAGGGCATAGAAACTCTCGCAGAACTCATTAACCACAGTTTAGGTATTTCATAATGTTTTTTGAATTAGAAGAGGGTAATAAATCTCATCAGATAGCTTCTTGTACAGACTACATACATACAGGTAATGTATATGTATGTGGTACAGGACTGAAGGCTGTGAAAATTGCTGCTCACCAGTACACACAGAACCCCACAGTACCCTGTATCAGTTAATTAAAAACTACAGATCTACTCTTATGTTATTATTTCTGGCGGATTAGAATATCATCTTAGAGTCCAAAACTTACAGGAACACCTTTTTACCGTCGTTGTACTTATCGAACAAGCAACCTCTAGGGTTTAAACGGTTGGTTATGCATTGCTTATAAGTTTATAACATCAAATGTTGTGTTGGTCCCCTTTGCCAAGCAATGTCAATCTGTCTTCCTTCTGTTATGGTTGATTCTGAAATTGTTTATTGATTTTATTTTCTTCTCTTTTTTTGTGGTTTTTTACATTTCCACTTTTTAAGCTTGTCGATATGCTTACAAGTGGCAAGTCTTATCCCGTTTCGTCGCCTCTTTAGAAAAAATTTCCTGTACATGGGGTGCCACAGTTGCCGTATCCAAACCAACCACATTATGACGTACACTTTGTTTGGATACCGCCGCTGGGATGGAACAAAAACACCTTATGTATGGAGCAATCCTTCTCTTCGCCCGGGTGGACTGCGTCCGAGAGGGGCGGTGGGATCCAAGGGTGGGGCGGGTGGGCCATAAACGCGGATGGAGGGTTTGGGGTTTTGTTGTATTGCTGACGGAGACTGTCCGACCTAAGAATTTCTCCATGTATGAGTGGAGGGTAGAAAATAAAGGCACTTTGTTGTGTGATAAAAAGAAGGATAACGATAATGGTGCTTCTTGTCAAAGAAATAAATTATTTCGTGTCAGTTGATGACTAAAGAATGATTTGTGTCGTTGTCATATGTACCGAGTCCATTAATAATGATGGAGAAGGAGAAATATCACATGCAAGTTAGGTAAGGGTTACATGTTCAAACCTTCTTCTATATTTCATTAACAAAATTCCAATTATACAACTAAGTATTTGTATAATGTACGCAAATTACTAGACAAGAAAACAATTATTACTATTATTATATACAAAAATCATACCTAGATTAGTCACTCATTATGTTATCGTATATAATATAGTACTAGTTATGTTCCTCTCAACCGAGGTTCTAGGTTTGATTTATTTCTGCACACTATTCTTTGCATAACTTAAAATAAAAAATAAGTGGTGAATTGCTCTAGTGGTTAAAATGCCGCTTATATTGACAAAAATATTGCACAATAAATAGACTAGATAATATGTAATATGCATGTGATATGGTTCCTAAGGATAAATTGGATATTGACAGTTCCAATAAGATTTCATTCTTGAACAAAAATTCATATTTTGATTTATCTCATCTTCTGTATTGAGATATACCATAAGACCAATAAGTTGATTCGAGATCTCGCTATCAACCCGTTGGCCTAAAAAAGGTAATATTTCTCGTTGAAATCGGTTGATTGGGATAAAGTTGTATCCCTTGGAAACCGTACATGCACCTATTGATGCATATGGTTCAACAAAAATCACGAAAAAAAGAAAAAAGAATCAATGTGTAGATGTAGATTCTAGCGCTTTCTTTTATTTATTTATTTTTCATACATAAAGGATAAATGCACTCTTAGGAATCCTAAAAATGATTGTACTGATGCATCGTGTAAATTCTTTTAAATGCAAAAATAAAATAATTCTCTGTGGTGGAACAAAATATCTCTCATTTCCCCCTCTAATAAATTCTTCTTTTTGGTTTCCAAAGGAATGTCGTTATGTTACCTTGAACGGTGCACTAATCCTTTAAATCTGGTGACATTTTACCACAGTATCAAAAAATAATCATGCTCATGCACACTTTTGCAAGTTCAATCCTTTTAAGCCACGGTTCGAGCAAAGGTATTTAAGCCCAGCTCTATCAGTTTAGGTAACCCACTATGCAGTTTGTTACTAGTTGGATTTGGGTTGAGTTCAATTGAGGATTTTTCACAGTAGTGCCCGATAAAATAACAATTTAATCCCTCAAATTTTAAAGACACCGGGGCTGTTTTTTTTTTTTTTTTTTTTGGGTGAACTGAAAATCGTATTACCAAGACAAAGAATGGGCTTAAAAATGAGAAATCAATTTCTTTCTGGTATTTAGTAAGTACAAGAAAAGATATGTAATAAATACTAATTAGTGTTGAAAAAAGGGGGAAACTCAATATACCTGCAATAACATCACATTCAATTTTTTTTTCCTCGAAATTTATCATATCAAGAATTGAAAATATCAATTTTGACATATTATGTCCAAGTTTCTTTCTCAATTTTGTCACATAATCTAACGGGACCTCAATGTTATTCTCATTCTCATTCTCAACGTGGTCTCTAATGTCATCATTGTACAGAACTTTGTCAAAATTGATAATGTGTGTGACATGTTACCAATTTTTTTTTTCAAACGCACATCAATGTTGATGTGATCCTACCATTTTAGTGGCCATCTACGAACTTTTCTGCAAAAATGGAGCGGAATGTGTAGTACAAGAAACGAGGATGGCATGAAGTGATTTTGAGATTGGGAGACCAAATTAACAAGTTTTGCATAGTTCAACATTATTTTTACGATCATTTTGGTTTGCTTGTGTTTTACGGATTGGCGGTGATGCTCACACTCTCACTTTCACTTTTTTCTTTTGCACCTCATCATATTTTTGCTCAATCATTCTCTTTTATTTTATTAAATTTTACATATAATACAATATTTCAATGAATAGAATGTTAAATTTTTACCAATACGTTTCGAATTCAAAGCAACTCCTCTAAATTATTGTTATGGGCCATATTTTACTTGTTTTGTGCAGTTCTTTTGGGCTTCTAGGAAGTCATCTTCAAATCCCCAAAAAGATTATAATTTTCTTCAAAATTTATTTTTTTGAAGTTCTCAAAATAAAATAAGAAAAGTTTTGAATCCTAAACATTTCTGTTTAATTCTCTCTGCAATTAATTGGCGTTCGGCGATGAAGCTTCTCCGTTCAAATCCATGGCGTGGCACTGCCATTTTTAGGGTTTTTGGTTCCCTGAACTACTCAACCAATACTCTGAACTCCTCCTCCTCCTCCTCCACCACATCTCCCACATTTCAGCCTCTGCACCATAGGATTCTGTTCAATAAAGGCCCTAGGGTTCAGCGATGAAGCTTCTCCGTTCAAATCCATGGCGTGGCACTGCCATTTTTAGGGTTTTTGGTTCCCTGAACTACTCAACCAATACTCTGAACTCCTCCTCCTCCTCCTCCACCACATCTCCCACATTTCAGCCTCTGCACCATAGGATTCTGTTCAATAAAGGCCCTAGGGTTTCCGTTCTCCCAGTACTCCATCAATGGCTGAAAGAAGGGAGAGACGTGGAGCAATCAGAGCTCCGAGATTTCATCAGTAAGCTTCGCCGGTCCCGCTGCTACAACCTCGCCCTGGAGATTTCAGAGTGGATGGGAGATGAAATGAATTTCGATTTGCACCCTGGAGACGTTGCGATTTGGCTGGATTTGATCTCGAGAGTCCACGGAATCGGACGAGCCGAGAGGTATTTCGATTGCATTCCGAATGAATTAAGAGTTGTTAATGTGTATGGTTCTCTCTTGGTCAGCTATGCAAAGCATAAATGTTTGGAAAAAGCCGAGGCTCTTTTCGAAAAGATGAAGGATTTGGGGTTTGTGAAAGGGCCATTTACTTATAATGTGATGATGAATCTGTATTCTGAGGTGGGAAAACATGGAAAGGTTGATGTTTTGGTGAACGAGATGGAGGAGAAGGGCATTGAGTATGATATTAGGACGTTGAACAACCGGTTGCATTCGTATGCAGCCATTTCGGATGTAGACCGGATGGAGAAGCTTTTGATGAAGATGGAAGCTGATCCGACTGTTATTGTGGACTGGCATGCTTATGCTGTTGCAGCGGACGCGTTGGCTGGACAGTTGGACAAGACATGGGCATTGCTGAGGAAATCAGAGCGACTCATTACAAGTAAAACAAGAAAGTCTGGTTACGAATTTTTGATGACTTCACATGCTGCTGTTGGTAATAAGCATGAGGTTTATCGAATTTGGGGATTGTACAAAGATGTCGTAGGATTCTACAATAGTGGGTATCGCTGTATGATAAGTTCGTTGGTGAAATTGGATGACATTGAAGGTGCTGAAAAAATTGTGGAGGAATGGGAATGTGGAAACAAACTATTTGACATTCAAATACCCAACTTGTTGATCAATGCTTACCGCAAGAAAGGCCTTTTGGAGAAGGCCAGATCATACACAGAGAAGCTTTCAGAGGGCGGGAAGGAGGATTGTAGAACTTGGGGCATATTGGCTACCGGATATCATATGAATGGTCAGATGGCAGAGGCAGTGGAAACATTGAAAACGGCAGCAAGCTTGGAATGTCGACCAGGGTGGAAGTTTGATTGTTCAACTCTGTCTGCATGTTTCAATTACTTGAAAGAGAAGGGGATGTGGAAGCAGCACATGAATTATTGAGATTATTCAGAGAAATGGGTCATCTTCCAACAGATTTGTTTGATAAAATTGGAAGTTATATTGATGGTGGCGAACCTCCTATGGAAAGGATTGATAAAGTTCAGGATCGCGGGATGGATTCGACAGTTTAGCTCAACAATGTGGTAGCAGCCAAATATGTGTTATGTCTGAAGGGTAGTGTTTCTTGTTTTGGTGGTGTCGCGGCTGCACTGTGTGAGGGTTACCAGCTGCAGATTATGCTCTAGCTATTGTGAGTAAGCTTAAAAGTTGTGCTTCTAAATCTGCTTTCGTGGTTTCACTTTATGCATTGACAGTTTTGTGTTTATTACCTTCCATATGCACTTCACATAAATGTTTCATAGTTCTGTTTTGCACTGGCAGTAATGTTTATTGATGCGAAAATAGGAGCACGAAATTCACACGAGCGTTTTATATTACTTAAGGATTGTATTCGATTATCCTTATGACCGAACAAGGCGCAGCTTGCTTACTTCTCGAGCGATAGTTTTATGATCCGGACAAGAGTTTTTGAGGATGTTATGCCGGAGTGTCGAAGAGCCAGACACCGAGAAGGCTGATGGATAATAAGATAGAGCTGGAACCAGAGGCTTCATTTTGCCACTGCATTTGTTCAACCTTTACAACAGTCACGTAACCAGCGTATGACGATATAACTTGCATGAGTTTTGAAGCGTTGCAAACTCGTTCTTGAAATTTCAATTAATTAAAAGAAATTTGATGATTCGTTGTGATGTTGTAACTTGTTATTATGACAGCCGATTTTTTTTTAGAGATGATAACAAAAAAATATAATCAATTCTAATTATGACATTTGCAATTTTGCACGATAAAGTAAAGTGACAAGTAGAAGGCAAGTGACTTATAGCTCAATTTATTAAGCATATTCACTTTTAAAGTCGAGGTCTTCCGTTTGAATCCCCTCTCCGTAGTTTAATATAGATATTTTATTGTTTGTAAAAGGAAAAGTGACAAGTAGAAGGGAAAAGAAAATAAGGAAGTATTATCTTAAAAAAAATAAAAGGCTTATTTTTTGTTCTGGCACTTGTACCCTTAATCAAATCTCACTTTACTTCTTACTCTTTATTTTGTTTCATTTTACCACCTACACTCTTCTTTCGTGTCACACTTTACCTACTTCACTCCATATTGTCTCACTTTAACATATTTACTCTTTGTCAATATCTCAGTTTACCCTATGTCGTTGTATAAGTTAAGATAGTTGTTAATTGTGCTTATATGGAATGGACAATTTAGTCTTTTCAACCATGTTGGTTTGGTGGCATGTGACATGGCATGTTAGTGTAACTCATGGGTAATGGGAGGTGAGTTAAACTCAAACTAGGATTTGATTCTTCCAGATTAAGAGAAAAAAATATAAGAAAAGAAGGTTGAAGTTCAAGATTCACTAATTAATTTCAATGTTTTCAAATCCTTTTGCAAAGATTCTTAGGGTTTTGTCATGAGAATGTCTACCTTTATCGCTTTCCTCTTCTTTATTTTTATTAGTTTGGAGAAATCAAACACTGGTGTGAGTTTAACCCACATCCTTGCAATCATGGGTCTTACTAACACAGTTAAAAATACTAAATTATTCATGCCACATTAGCATAATTAACAGCTATTTTTAACTTATTTGAAGAAATAAGGTAAAGTGAGACATTGAGGTAGAATGGAGGTGTTAAAGTGAGACAATATAGAGTGTAGAGATAAAGTGGAATATGGAGGAAGAGTGTACGCGGTAAAGTAAGTAAATATGAGACTCGTTTGGAACTATTTTTAAAATGATTGAAAGTGATTTTGGTGGAAATGTTTTTTAAACCAGTCCATAGAAAAAATCTAATTCAATCATGAAAAAACACTTTAAATATTTTCCGCAAGAAGCACATATTTGGTGCCTTCCACAAGAAGCACTTCCAAAAGGCATTTGCACTATATGATACTTCTTCCAAAAAGCACTGAAAATGCTTTTGGAACCTAAAATTAGTTTATAAAAAACGTTTTCAATCATTTTAAAAGTATTTTCAAACAAGCCAATAGAGTAAAGGAGATAAGGTAAAATTTGGTGAAAAACAAGTGTCATGGCCAAAAAAAATAAAAAAGATGCCAAAATTGGAGATCAAATGCTCATTTCCTCTCGTGTGTTCTCTGTGAATGGGCTGCCAATATATTGTGGATCACTTTACTTTGTTCAATTTTTTGGGCTCCAATGAAAATTCCTTCAGAACTAAAAGAAGAAAAGGGAAAGAAATTCAAAACCCTAAACCCTAAATTGTCGTTCAAGTTCACTCCCCTCGAACAAAAAAGCGTCAAGCCCCAAAGTTACAGTTCTCTGTGAAATTAATTAGGGTTGAAAGATGAAGCTTATTGGTTCGAATCCATGGCGTGGCAATGCCATTTCTAGGGTTTTCGGCACGCTATTCAACTCAACTGAGGCGCTGGCCTCCGCTTCCGCCTCCGTCTCTGCCTCCGCACCACACCCATTTGTGCCTCTGCGCCGTAGGATTTTGCGGTCCGGAAACCCTAGGATTTCCATTCTGCCGGTGCTCCATCAGTGGCTGGAAGAAGGGAGAAACGTTGAGCGATCAGAACTCCAAGATTTCATCAAGCAGCTCCGAAAATTCCGTCGCTACACCCAAGCCCTGCAGATTTCAGAGTGGATGAGCGATGAGCTGAACCATGATCTGCATCCCGGAGACATTGCAATTCGGTTGGAGTTGATTTCGAAGGTCCGTGGCCTCGAAGAAGCAGAGAAGTATTTCTATAGCATCCCGGAGTTATTGAGAGTGGTTCAGGTGTGTGGTGCTCTCTTGTCCTGCTATGCAGAGCATAATTGCTTGGAAAAGGCTGAGGCTCTTTTCGAAAAGATGAAGCATTCGGGTATAAGAGGGCCATTGCCTTATAATACAATGCTGACACTTTATTCTCGAATGGGTAAACATGGAATGGTAGATATTCTAGTTAAAGACATGGAACAGAGAGGCGTTGATTATAACATTCACACGTTGAACATTCGGTTATTTTCCTATGCTGCCACTTCTGATATTGATCGAATGGAGAAGCTTTTGATGAAGATGGAAGCTGATCCTCTGGTGTCTGTCGACTGGCATGGTTATGTTAGTGCAGCCGAAGCATTCTTGAAGGTTGGACTATTGGAGAAGACATCGACATTGCTGAGGAGAGCGGAGCAACGCATCAACATTAAAACGAGGAAAATTGCATATGAATACCTGATGACTTCATATGCTGCTATAGGTAATAAGGATGAGGTTTATCGAATTTGGGGATTGTACAAAAGTATTGTAGGATTCTACAATAATGGGTATCGGTGTATGTTAAGTTCGTTGATGAACATGGATGACTTTGATGGTGCCGAGAAGATTCTGGAGGAATGGGAATCTGGGAACCAATCCTTTGACATCCAAATACCAAACTTGCTGATCAATGCTTACTGCGGGAAAGGTCTGTTGGAGAAGGCCAAATCATGGGCAAACAAGCTTTCAGATGGAGGAAAGGAGGATTGTAGAACATGGTCCCTTTTGGCTACTGGATACTGTACGAATGGTCAGATGACAGAGGCAGTGGAATCATTGAAAACGGCAGCAAACATGGCATGTCAACCAGGGTGGAAGTTCCATAATTTAACTGTGGCTGCATGTTTTGAGTACTTGAAAGAGAAGGGAGATGTGGAAGTGGCACATAAGATATTGGGATTATTGAGAGAAAGGGGTCATCTTCCAACAGATTTGTGTGATAGGATTGAAAATCATTTTGATGGTGGTGACCTCGCTGTTCTGGAGTAAGGTGAAGGGGGATATCATATGGAACGAATTTATAAAGTTCAGGATGGAGGGATGCAATAGACGGACAGTACAAGTCAACGACAAGGGTGGAAGACAAATATTTATGTAACATTGTGAAGAGGTATTTATCTGTAGTATAGCATCTTTTTACAATGGTTTTATCATCTTCATAATGCTCCAGATGACTCTGTAATTGGTAGCTTCAAATTACACGTAATTTTCTTGAGAAAAGTGACATAAAGAACGACAGGTTACCAGGGCAGCGTTGATGATGTTAGATTGAAATCTACCAATGCAATATCTTGAAAAACAATGTGGAGATCTCATTTTTGAAAAAAAAAAAAAAATAAATAAAAAAAAAACACAAATGCAAAAGCTGAAAAAACTTGGTAGTAAGAGTCTTATTTGCTAACAATGGCTAAGTTTTGTTTCTTGTTTGTGTGGTTTGGGCTGCTGTTGTTTTTGCTGCATGTATATCTGGTTGTTGCTTTTGCCAACAGATTGAAATTGGTCAATTCTCCTTATTTATGGGTGTGCTTTTCCATGGATGTCAAGAATCCTTAGATCTCCTGTTCTTTGAGTGCCCTTATGCGATGCACAAATATGGTGGTGTAGGAAATTCTGTGTCATGTCTCAGCTTATTTCTTTGCATGCTTTTTCTTAGTCGCACAATCTTTGATACTATGCTTGGTGTTCCGTGCGTTATATATGGAAACATAGAAACTGCATACTATGCTTCTGCAGTTTATGCTCTATTCTGTTGAAACCTTCAACCCCCAATATTACCCTTGCTCCTGGTTGTTATATCAGTCCAGGATGGTCTCTTCTTATTTGGTTTCACTTTACGTTTTGATAGTGTACTGCAGTTAAAATCTTGGTAGGTGCTAGTTACATGCGATAGCAAAAGCGATGATTTTGGCAGTCCAAAATCACCCGTAGACCACATGCACTCCTCATGTGTGAGAGAGTGTAGTAGGAAGTGATGTTTGGACTTCCGAAAGTTTCAATCTCACACATGCAGAGTGGCTAGAGGTTTAATTTTCCCCGATATGTTAATTTTTATGTTTTAATTGACTAAACAAGCAGACAACTTAGTCACATTTTTCACATGATGTTCACAAAAATATCTTTAGTAAAAATTCATTAAACCTTTGTGAAAGTGCTCTTCTTTTTACCAGCTGAACAAGTAGAAAGAACTTCAAGATCTTTTCCAATTTAATCATTATGTACAACCGTGAACACTTCAACATTAAAATGTATAAGATACTTAGATGCTGCATTTTATACTAACAACGGATGTGAAGGGCATGCACAGCCACGGAAATTGAAAAGTGGAAAGGTTATGCAGGTGCAGTAGGTTTTTTGGCAATGGTTACTGTACAGATGGTCTGAAAGGAGAGGACGCAATGAAAAAGGCAGCCAACTTTACATTTGAACCCTGCTGGAAGTTGAATAATTTTTCTTCTTTGGCTGCATTTCTGGAGTACTTGAAAGAGAAGGGAGATATGAAAGTGATACATAAGATTTTGACGATTATCGAGCAAAAGGGTCATTTACCAACATCTTTGTGCAGTAGTTTGTAAAATAATAAGACGGTGGTGAACCACAGGTTCTTGGGTCCTTGAGAAGTTGACGGGGCTAATTATGTGGAAGGTATTCACAAATTCGGGATGAAGAGAAGCAAGTGTAGCAGCTAAAAAGATACGTAAATCTGTGAAAGGTACTTTGTTCTATCTAAATGCTTGGGCTTCAGTATGTACATGGTTAGCAAAATGCTATACAGCACAGACCAGGGCATGGTTTGTAAATTTGCGGTGTGTCAGTAAAATTGGAAATTGTTTAGCCACTTGATTATCATCACAATGATTTCATTTTTATCTGATGCATGCATTGCGTGAATAACTTTGGAGTAACCTATGTGTCTGACATGCCCAAGAACTCTCTCAATTGGGAATTTGGGAAAGTAGTCTATGTAGTTTGGTATATAGTAATTGGAAGTATGTGTCTGGATTATCTGCAAGCTTCTTCTTGTTTGGGTTTTCTTCTGCTACTGCTGTTTTTTGCTTAGTGTCCTTATTCTTTTAGTTTTCCTCTTCTTTTAAGGTAACCTTTTAGTTTTACTCTTTCACTACCCCACAATCTAAGGAATGTCAAAGGATGAATTGACATCCTCTCCTGATCTCGCAGTCTATAGCCGATGGAACATTGTAATCCGGGTTGATGAAAAGATGGAGGGAGAGATCTGGACCCTTATTTTTTGTGAGGTGGCCAATGTGATGGATTGATGGGGGCCGTAAGATCTGAAATGAGTGGTCAAGATTACTTAATCCTTCGGCTTTGGATTGCCGGATCTCGATTCATCAAAGCATATATATCCAAGTCATTTTTCTTATATAATATAGAACATAGGTGGCAGTGACCAGGTACAGCACTTACCTTGTGTACAAATCTCAAAAGGACAAGAAAGTGGGGGAAAGAAGAATGAATGTGGAAGTATCAGTGGGAATCTATCGTGGCTTATTGTGACCGGCATTCCTACTTCTTTTGGCTTTGTTTTGTTGGTAGGATAAGTGTTAAATTGATCCTATATTTAGTACTCAAAAGTGAAGAGAAATTTGTGTTTACCTAGGAAAACTAATCCATTCAAAACAATGGAGATAATTAATCCAACCACTTCGACCTCGTGACCTCAAGGCTCGAACCCAAGACTCGTAGTTGGTGAACAGGTTTCGGCTCAGTGGCTCAATGTGGGGGACTGGACATACGCCCTAGACGTAGACTAGAACCCTGATCGCCGAGTCAAGGCACAGGAATCCCAACTCTTTAGGTCACGACGCAGTAAGATAGACGCCTAGGACCCAGACCGCGGAACTCGGCTATTAGAGATCTCGGGGTTCAGCTTGACTCGGGTCAAGAACTCGGAGGTTTAGGACTCGAACAGAAAACTTAGAGCATCTTCAAAGAAGATATCAAAAGATAAATGTTAAATGTTAATTTGATGATTGATGTGACAATGTTAGATTTTCTCTTTTTCCAACAGATATGTTTCTTTGTTATAAATGATATATGTAAGACCCATTTTAAAAAGAAATAAATTAAAATACATTTTTTTCAAGATCTATAATAGGTGCATTAATAGGATCTACATAATAAAATAATTAAAAAAAAAAACATTGACATCACCTTTTCTCATATGTCAAATTTGACATATGAAAACTCATATGTCAATCCACTTAGGATTGACACATCGGTTGGAGCTCACTCTTACCTTCAAATTTGATTACATGGAATTTCACATAGAATTTGACATCTCATTCGGAGATGATGTTAGACACCTAAGACAGACTGGGACTTCCGGGGCTCAGTACCTAGCCTAGAGAACTTGACACTTGTAGACTTGGACTAGGGACATCGAAATCAAAAGACCTGGTTAGAGAACTTTTGATGTCGGGGAACTGAATGGAGACATCGGTCCAACTCTGAAACTCCGACACTTGGCGAAATGGGCACAAGACCTAGATCGGGAGCTTGATTCGTGATCCGATGCAAGTTAACCGGATATGTTGCTCGACACCAAGACTTGTGATTTAATTGAACCATGTTTAAAGTGAAACTCAAAATAGTTTCATTTTTCAATTATTCAACCATTGGATTAGTGCTACGCTCTCCAATCCGATGCAATCCAATTTCTGAGCCCCATATAAACATATCCGAAGGGTAGTCACCGAGAACAGACTCTTTATTTTTGAGTCGTTAATCTATTATGTCCAAATTAATATGCAAATTAAATTACTAATCAAACGTGACAGCAAATCAAATAATTAACTAGACATACAAGATGTGTCTAGTTGTTCTTCATTGCCTCAGTGGAGGTTCCACTATAAAATCAATTAGTGATTTTTCGTTCTTTATTACCTCAGTGAAGGTTTTACCGTAAAATAAATTCGCGAATTTTTAAGCCTAACATGTAGACAACACAAATTGGGTGACGTAGAGCACGTGTAGCCGTTGGTGGACTTCACATGCAAGATGACCTGCTCTGATACTACGAAGGAAGTTGAGGTTCACCAAAAAATCAATCATCAATATGAGAAGTAGCCAAATTACTTATAAGTACTTGTAAGATCCATTCTTTCTCTGATGTGGGATTCCTACTCAACACACCATTTCATGAGTGACATATTTCAAGCTTAACACGTAGACAACACAGATTGGGTACTGTGGAGCATGTGTGGCCATTAAGCTTCACATGTGGGACAATTTGATCTGATACTATGAAGAAAGTTGAGGTTTCACCATAAAATCAATTGGCAATATGGAAAATAGTCAAATTACTTATAAGTACATGTAAAATCTTTTATTTTGCCGATGTGGAATCCATACTCTCAACACTGAATCAAAATACAAGCGCAAATATAAAATAATTTGTCTTAGTAAGATAGGGAGATTTTGCAAGAATAATACATATAAGCTAGCAAGGGCCGGCATTGTAATTTTCACCATCACTCACAAATGAAGACAAATTAAACTTCCGATTCTTTTTATGTCCCATTGTCACGGATTAGTGATTAAATTAAGAAATAGATTAGCACGAAGCCTGATTAAAAAAATAATAATCAGCGTATTATAGAAAAATAGAAGAACAAGAAGAAAAACAATGGCCTCCCTTAAGTACCACTTAAGGAAGAAACAAAAATGCTAAAACAAGAGCTCATCAAACATCTAACGTTTACTTAAATGCTGGCGCTAATTACAATTAATGGGAGCCATGTTAAAGTATCTTTCATTGCAAAATATGATTTAAGAGTGTAATTAGAGTCAAAAGACAGACGATCATCTGATAATTTTCCGATTAGCCAAAACTTGCAATGGCGCTCTTCATCTTGATCATCCTGGCATTGCTGTCCATTTTTGTTTTTTCGGCTTTTTTCGTGCTGCAATCTTGGACCTTGTCACCGAAAAGCATGAAGGATATCCCGGGCAGCTTGGGTTGGCCTATTGTGGGAGAGAGCTTCTCATTTATTTCGGAGTTTTCAAGTCCATCTGGTATATACAGCTTCATGAACAACAGGCAGCAGAGGTAAATCGATTACATTTTTTGAATTCTGTAACGAGAAAATGAATTTCCGAAAGGGAAGTGATTTTCACTCTTTTTGTTTCCTTGGGAATCAAGGGACAGAAACAAGGAGAGGATTCAGAAGGAGAAAACACGAGTGTGAAAATCACTTGCTCTTTCCGAAATATCAGAAAGAAATCTATATGTGATATTTCAGTTAGTACTAAGCTTGGTGTTTATGTAGGTATGGAAAAGTTTTCAAGAGTTTTGTGTTGGGGAGATTTACTGTGTTCATGACTGGGAGGGAAGCCAGCAAGATTTTGTTAGCAGGAAGAGATGGGATGGTTAGCTTAAACCTATTCTACACCGGGCAGCAGGTGCTAGGGCCTACCAGCTTGCTCCAAACAACCGGTGAAGAACACAAGCGCCTTAGGCGGTTGATTGCAGAGCCCCTATCGGTTGATGGCCTCAAAAAATATTTCCAGTTCATCAATACTCTGGCAATTGAAACACTAGAACAATGGCCTGGACGAACTGTACTGGTTCTTGAAGAGGCTTCTACAGTTTAGTATCAAGTTACCAAGCGAACGAGCAAATTTTTATTTTCTACATTCTTGACTTGAGGCCTGTTTGATAATCATTTCACCTTTAATATTTTTGCAGTTCACTCTCAAAGTGATTGGCAATATGATCATGAGTCTGGAGCCTGCTGGTGAAGAGCAGGAGCAATTTCGGTCAAATTTTAAACTTATCTCTTCCTCCTTCGCATCCTTGCCATTTAAGATCCCTGGGACAGCGTTCCATAGCGGCATTCAGGTATCAGTTCTTATGTAGTTTTTTACAACTTGTAACTGTCAAAGATGGAAGGAAATTTTTGGATTCATCTCGAATACATTGTTCTCTTTTATCAGGCACGGGATAGGATGTATGCGATGTTAGACTCGACCATTTCTAAAAGAAGAAGTGGAAGAGGTGGCTTTCAGCAAGATTTTTTAGAATCGCTGATTATGAAACATAGCAAAGGAGAAGGGGATGAAGATAATAAAGATAAACTCACTGATCAACAATTGAAGGACAACATATTAACTCTGCTGGTTGCAGGCCATGATACTACAACTGCTGGGCTCACATGGCTTATTAAATTCCTGGGAGAAAATCCTACTGTTCTGGAACAACTAAGGGTAATGTATCTTTGCCATCTAGGCATCGTTTGATTGATATTTGATTTCCACCGAAGACTAAGAACTTAATGTTGTCAAATTTGCAGGATGAGCACAAAAAAATTGAAGCAAACCGAAACAGTGGAGCAAATCTAACATGGGATGAAGTTAACAACATGCCTTACACTGCGAAAGTAATCAGCGAAACTCTTCGGAGAGCCACTATTTTGCCTTGGTATTCAAGAAAAGCGGCCCAGAATTTCGAGATTGATGGTACAACACTTTGACTCCAAAAAACCAGATTACAAAAGCAGCCATATTGTTCTCTGTACAAGTTTGAATATGTGGCTCTAAATCATGAATCCACATTACAGGATACAAAATAGAGAAAGGTTGGTCTGTCAATTTGGATGTCGTCTCCATTCACCATGACCCAGAAGTCTTCCCCAATCCTCAAAAGTTTGATCCCTCGCGGTTTGATGTAAGTCTGTCCCCATATAACCAATCAGTAGTTGACATAGATAACTTCCTGAAACTATTACACCGCTAAATAATTTTTAAACAAAATGCAGCAACCCCTAAAGCCTTTTAGCTTTCTTGGATTCGGTAGTGGACAGCGTATGTGCCCCGGACTCAACCTGGCAAAGCTTGAAATCTCAGTGTTCATTCATCATCTGGTGTGCAGATACAAGTAAGAAGCACAAAAAAAAAAAAAAAAACTCTTTCAATCCAGTTAGTAAGATGCATAGGATAACAATATATAATCATCCAATGCAGGTGGAGTCCTCTGGAGAAGGATGATTCAGTCCAGCCAACACTTGTAAGGATGCCAAAAAACAAGTATCCAATTGTAGCTGAGCGACTTTAAAACGTGGATCCCAAGGCACTGATTACAATAGCAATAATGCCTCAAATTTTCAATATCCAGAAGCTGTTCTGGTTGATTAGTTCATCCATTTCAAATATTTTCCTTTTGGCTTTTAAATAATGCACGACATGAGCCGGGTAATGTTATATCACGTTAGAATGTGAGCATACAATCCGAAATAAATTTGTAATGGTTAGAGAGGCCCAAGACCTTTCAAAGACTGATGCAAGGTTTCATTTTCACTTGTTACGTCACTCGAGCCAAATACGTAGACAATACATTGAGTAATGTGGAGGCACATTAGGCCCTTGGGCGCAACACTAGAATAATCTAATATGCTACAAGTACTGTACAAAAACACTACATAAAATGGTAAAATGATGTCCTCCTGACGCCAAAACAGACTGCACATCTCCACCAATGGAATGAGACTCTCGACGAACAATTTTCCCTTCCCATATCTTGCATCAAATCATGCATCTCGGCGTAGTTGTAATTGGTATTAGTTAAAAAAGATTTCTCAACCAGAGCATCTACCAGGCTACGAACATCGAAAAAATAGCACTCTAGTATTTCAACCACTCGCTCCCCGTACTCTCCCTTAAAGAAACATGCAACGTCAAGGCAATACTTAAAAAGACATCGTACTTCCTTGAAGCTATTGGAAGTTGTTCCAAGCAAATCTAATCCAAACACTTAACAGTTAACAAAGACGAGCAATTTTACAATGCTTTCAAAGAATATGATTTGTCTAAATATATAGGACCAGCTCCATAGTAGGTATTCCGCTTCCCTGTTCATGGAGCGGGATAGGTTATAAAAGTCCCGTCAATAGCCACGGGATCAGCGCAGCGCCCCCACTGCAAAGGCAAACGCAAACACTGATGCAGCAGTCTCGGCCTTTTGTTTCTTACCATAAGATTTGATGCTGCAAGATAATCTGTCAAACCCAAGTAATGAACATGAAACCATTCTGTAGCCAGCTTGAAGAACTATGTGCAACATGTAGCAGAGGAAAGATGCCGAAGTTCTTTTTAGTGCCTAAAAAAGTGGTTTCACAACAAAGAGCACTGGCTTAACGCGTCAAGTAACGGTTGAACAACATAAAAGCAATGCCCTGATACAGGAATTTCATTTTCATATCCGCTATGACTAGTAAAGCGTTCTACGAGCCAGGGGAGGAACCCCTTTGAAACAAAACACTACAATCTATGAGATCCAGAAGTTCAATCAAAACTACAAGACAATAGCTCAATGCAAAGACTTTAATCACTAGTGCTGCCTGCAGGAACAATTCTCAGTTCCTACATCAGCTGCAAGACATGGAGGCTGAACTTTCTCGTCGTACCAAGTTGAGCGCTTTTCAACTAGTTCGTTTAAGAAATTGTCCAACTTTTCGATACTGACACTCGGCATCACCACAACATGTGCAATATTTCCTTGGCAAGCCAACTGCCACTTACGAACAAACTCTTCATCCTTGGGCCGCTCAAACACCACCGTGCTACTTAGCTCATTCAGCATGGCACTGATTCCAGCATCACGGAGGTGGCCCTTCAAGTAGTGAGCATTTCTAAGACACTTCTGGACTTCTTTTTGGAACCCTGTGTAACCCTTTTTGTTAAGCGTGTACCATAAGAAAATAGGAGCATGACCGTTTCGGCTTCCCATGATTGTCGCATCCCTCGAAGCTAGGTATTCTACATTCCTTGAAAGAGCATTAATGTGCTCCAGCCTTGTTATCTGAACACCACAAGGCATTGGACATCCCACCAACTTGTGACCAGAAACGCTGACACTTCCAATGGGCTTCTTGAACGAAACTTTTGGTGCCTGCTCATCACCAAGCATATGAGAAACGGGGAAGCATTGATCCAGAACAGAAAATATGCGCATATCATATTGAGGAAGCAAAAGAAAATATTACCACAGCTATATCAGACTAGCTTTTTGAATACAAGCGGACTCTAATCTCATCATACACTAACCGAGTTGGAAACCAACTTATAAAAACAATAATCTTCGAAGTCACAAGACGATTCAGTAAAAGTAGACTGCAAATATTAATCCATCCTACCCAATCAAAGATATCAGTGTCATTCAACTAGCCAAACTATGAAAAAGGATTATAAACTGTCAAGATCAACTATTAGAGCCAACTCATTCTCAATTGCTGAGAGCAGATCAATCGGATGAGCAGGCTTTCATGAGCGTAAATTATTAGCAACCAAAACATCCCCAACAAAAATTGCAATGTACGAAACACCAAACAGTGTGGAACCAAAGGAATTAATGGGAATAAGGCATAAGAGATAAGTTCCTATCTACAACAACAAGAGTTGAAATGAGATGACATACAAGTTTGACAAAAGGCATCATAAGTCCAAATAATGCTCCATCGCAATGGATGTAGAAACGATCTTGCTTGAAGCCACATTCTTCAAGGGTCTTTATGACAAGATCCAAGTCGTCAACAGCTCCTTTGACAGTTGTTCCTGCAAATCAAGCAACCCAATAAATCAACCAACCAACAAACCAGAGTCACAAATGTGCGCACATATATACGGTTGAGTTCAATTTGTGTCAATGTGTGTCTCAACTCTTACACATACCTATATTAACGTTGATGATGGCCGGTTTATCCTGGTGAGCAAGAAGTTTAGTTTTAAAATCCGCACAATCAATCTCACCAGAGATCAGACAATCAATCTTTTCGCATTCCATTCTATACATTCTGGCCGCTTTAAATATTGAATAATGCGATTCTCGAGAGGCATACAGAATCCCATCTGGAAATACTTCTCTCCTGCAAGAATTCAATTGCATTGTATATCACATCCAACTGCTTTAGCTTTGTCATTAGATTAGTGTGCAAATAAATTAAGAGCAGATTCACAAAAACAATTAATTAAACACTTAACATACCCAACTAAGACTCCATGAAGATTGCCTTCCGTGCCGCAATTGGTGATATACCCCCAATACTCATTCTTCTCAATCTCCCACAACCGAGCAAACCAATCGAGAACACCGACCTCGAACTGCCTCGAATGCACACCATAGTTGCTCTCGATAAACGGATCACCCAAATTGTTGATGGAGAAATGCTGAAGCTGCGCCAGAGCACCATAGTCGAAGTCCAAATTGTACGGATAACCTTCATTTCCAATCCCAACCAAAACCCACCATTCAGATTCAAGATTTTCGCTTTCATTTAAAATTTAATCGACAAATCACACAAACGATGCTTACCGAGATGGTGCTTGGTCCTCTCGACGAGGGTTTTGCGGTAGCGAGCGAGGACGCTGGCCATGTAGGCGTCCTTATCGCCCGTGAACTCGTCGTTGGGTTCAGGCTCCGTCACGGCGAGGCAAGTGGTGTGCACGTTCCGGCCGAGCACCATCTGTTTCTCCCGGGTTCCTTTGTGGTCCTCAGCCAATTTTCCAATGAGATCGCAGTCGGCGGTGCTGGTTACGACCGGAGGCAGAGGCTCCGTAACCACAGCCGTCGGATCGAAATCCTTGGGTAACATCTCCACCGCCACAACTCCATTTTCATGATCCATGCAACCTCTAATGCCGAAAGATCGAACGGTCGAGAGTTGGAGGAGCTGAAACACCAGAAGAGGGGGAGGAGAGTTTGGAAAGAGGGAGGGAGGGAAGAGCGTCGGTTTCTGTTTAGTATTTATAGCCGTTATTGGCGGTTGTGGTTTGTAATAAATATCGAGGAATTTTAGAGAATCTGTTCTGTAATATTTTGCCACGTATGAAATAATCAGTCTGCGTACTCTTATTTTTGCTAATTAAAAAACTAGGACGCGTGTGCCAATTAGTATTTTAAAAAAATTGCAACAATAATCGCTCAATTCCAATCCAATTGAAGCAATATTCTCTTAACTAAAAATTTATGATAATTAGTTTCTTAACTCATCAAAATATGCAGTTATGATCATTTTTATCAACTCCGTCAGCATGACTCATGTTGGAAGAACTATTGCTACAATTGAGTTAAAGTTGAGTAATCATTTCTCTAATTGGGTTATAGTTCAAAGACTATTGCTATAATTTTTTTCATTTGGTTTTCTATATTTATCCCTTGATTCAATCACATATGCCTAACACGTGACTTATTTTTATGGAAGTTCTAACAGAATTTACAAAAATGACCATAGCCGCACATTTTGATGAATTAAGGGACCAATGATCATAGATTTTTAGTTAAGAGATCATTGCTCTAATTAAGTTAAAGTTGAGGGATCATTGCTATTATTTTTTCTTAGTTTTTTTATTGTTTTTACTTTGTGTTTATTTGTTTACATAAGATATTATTGTTTTTTTATTAAAATATATTTGCAAAAACGTAGGTTTTTTTTCGATTTTTATTTTTTTGAAATTTTAATGAAAAGAATAATTAAGTATTATAAAAGTTTCACCTTTTCTAGAGCAAAAAAAAAAAAAAAAAATCATCTTTTTGCCTTTTTCTCTTTATAATTTGAAAACTTAGCATCTATATATACTACGTTACACACATTGAAGCGTGTAGAATATGTCGTCAGAAATTGGTCCGAAGATGTGATGATGGTGTGGTGAAATTTCATGTGATAGTATGTCGTGGGCTTTATATATACGCAAGATTTAAACGTTAAAAGGATTTATTATATTTTCATATCTACCTAGCACGAGGTCTTTTGGAAGTTTATTGGTTTCGGGTTTCATAGGAATTCGGAAGTTAAGCGAGTTCACGCGAGAGCAATTCCAGGATGGGTGACCTACTGGGAAGTTCTCGTGTGAGTTCCCAGAAACAAAACCGTGAGGGCGTGGTTGGGACCCAAAGCGGACAATATCGTGCTACGGTGGAATCGAGCCGAGCCAGGGATGTGATGGGGGCCTGGGCCGGGATGTGACATTACACCACATCATACAATTAGTGAAATTTTTTTTTAAGTGTCTCTCAAATTGTGTAATTATATATGGGGTATTACTTCGTGTTCCTACTGAAAAGTCACTCTAGTTAGTGTTACATGCAACAAAAAAAAGAAGGTTAAACCAAACTAAGTTTTCACCAATATAATCACGGTAATTTCAACTGCTTATTTTATTTCTTTTACTGAAAAAAATGTTATCAAGAACTTAACTAAATTAAAACCATTATTTGTGTTACAATGGTCACTTTTTAGTTCAGAAGCTACTCATTTATGTAAAAAGTTTTAAAAGGGGATCAATAGGTAGTTAAGTCGCGGTAATCTATCTTTTTAGAGATAGGAAAGACTCACAGAGGCATTTCAGCCCCTTTAACCATCATCAGGTGATTCACCAGCATAAGGAGTCAAACTCAGGATGAGAACTACAATTCCTAACTCGTCCACATTTGATTACATTTCTTTTAAGTGTTATTTCTCTTACTACTAGACGTAAAAGAAATAACACTTGAGAGAAATGTATGTTTGTATTAAAAAAAATGACGTATTATTTATAAACAGGTGTAACCAAATTGACTAATACATTAATGTTTTTCATTCACATTTAAATTTGGTTTTTTTTTTATTTTTATTTTTTATGAATTTATATTTGATTGAAATATCGCTAGAATGAAATGGAAATCATTAGCATCTCTGATCGTATCCTAAACTCAAATCATTTGGTGTTATAATTCTTTTGCGACAAACAAATGTTTTATTAGATTCCGACTAGAGATTTAATTAACACTTTGGAAATTCGGAATGATGAAGATATTCATTTGCCATGCTCAATCATATCCATGGGTCGGTCCACCAATCTCAATGATCAAAAAACGACGACGTACGGGAATCGTAGATAAGAATGGGCCCACTGGTGGGGTGGGGAAATGAATATTCAGCAAACAATTGAACGACGCGGAACAAGTTCTGAATCTAGGTCTTTGTCGTTTAGACTGAGTTAGAGCCACGGAGGACTAGATTTTTTACTTTTGTTAATTTATTGTAGCTGTTACGGGAAAGAGATCTCTTCCATCAAAACCGCTAAATTAAGTTATCTGGATTTTTGAAATTTGATCCAACAGCTAAAAATAGAGGTCTCTTTAAAAGTTATATTAACTTTAGCATTTGAATCAAATTTTAAGGATCTGGATAATTTGATTTGGTGGCTTTGGTACATGGCCGGTCCAAAGATTTTTGAGGCCCAGGACGACGCCAAAAATAGTGCCCTAACTTTATATAAGAAAATTATTTATTTTCATACGTAAGTCATCAATAAAATTATACTTATAAAAACATTTCAAACTCAATAATTTAGAAACAGAAATATTATTTTATTTTGTATCGAGAGAAAGAAACCAAAAAACTCCGGGCTTACAAGTAGATAGTTGATGAGTTTTGTTTTCCATCTAAACTTTGATAGTGTTTTTGTATAAATCGTGAGGTGTTTTTTCTTATTTACTAACCTTGTCAATATGGGACTGAAAAAATAATGATGTTTTCAATTCTTTTATTCATATGTATTAGTAATGAATGGGCATTGAATTAAACTTTTTGATGACACGTCATATGATTTGCAAATTTGCTCTAAAAATTGGTCAACGTATTACTCTTTGTTGAAGATTAGACTTAAATTGAAACGAATATTTAAAAATAACAACCCACATAGTTACTAGCTAGTAACTAAAAATAAATTAACAACCAAACAAAAATTTGTAAAATTTGAAAAGAATCAACATGTACATAGCATTTCGAATTTAGAACCTCTCGTTAATTTTAAACAACAAAAATCAATGCTTCTAATTAAACTTCTTGATCCTTTAACTAAATTTTATAAATTTATATTTTTATGAAAAGAAATTTGTAAAAATTGGAAAGTAAACAAGCACAGGTAGTGTTTTGAACCCAAGACCTCCTTATTATTTTCAAATGACAAAACCACCACTTCTAGTTAAATTTCTGTGTCATTGAACCAAATTTTATAAATTTAAACTTTTATGAAAACATACATAAATATACCGCCTTAATAATTTTGGTGCTCCTAATTTTTTTAAACCCCAAACGATCGTCCGACTCACATTAGATCTAGACCTTTGGTAGAAGAGATTCGGAAATGATCTCTTTCCATTGTTACGAGTGCTCAAGAGTCGGATGGATTTGCTTGTGGCCATGGACGTTATTTGCGGGGACCATTCTTGGGCTGCTGCAATTGGTAGGTGGGTTGCAGGTGAGGGTCCGCCGCAAACTATCTTCCATGCGGGTGATCAGCATTCAACACGTGGTGCAAAGTTCACGTTTGAGAATGCCTAGTCTTTGGGGTTTTACGTCAGAAACCTGTTGGACGAAACGCTCGGTTCAAGTGATCAGAAATTTGTCAGACCGATTGTTCTTTGTAGTTGCTCGCTACATCATATCGTAGGCTATTTTTAATGTTGATGATTGGCACGTAGTGTAGAGTTGACGTCTGAGCAGGCATACTCTTTGAGGATTTTTGTCAGAAAGTTGTCGGACGAAGTGCTTGGTTCAAGCAATCGGAAAGTTGTCCTCCCGTGGGCTATCTTCTTGATTGATGATCGACATGTAGCGTGAAGTGGACAAAAAAATCATGCATAACTTTATGTGGGCAAAATATAATATCAAAATAACCATAAAACGTTATTCATATGCATGCAAGTAGACTGAAACGATATCCCCATTATCTTTGCATCAAAGAAGGCTGTCCTCCATGTGCCTCCGTCCATGAGTTCAACCATGGCTTCTGTAACTAATCGGCAAACATTTTCATCTGTTGCACTTCTGAATTATGTGGTGAAAAATCCTAATACAAAACTAGATTTTAATCCTTAAATAAGATGAAGTTTAGAAAATATCTTATAAATGAATAAAATTTAAATTAACTTTTATTTGTTGACATTTTGCATCACCAATTTATGGTAAATAAGGACTTACAACCTTTATCACGTGCAAATTATCACTTCTTGCCCATATAAAGATATATAATCATGTTCTGTTAAAGCTGAAATTTTCCAGGGGACTGTGTGAAGAAAAATGGAGAACAATGATCAAGTCTGTTATATCTTGGAGAGATTTTTCAATGTGACCGGTACACGGGATGGTAGACTATGTGTCACTATACAAATTGTGAGATATGTGTGGTAAATAGTTAATAACATCAAAAATAAAATTTTCTACCACTTAAATTAAAACACATGATGTACCACTTGTGTTTCCGTTACAATAAAAAATTTCTCTATATCTTGAGCTTCCAAGATGCAATCGGGCGTTTAGTTTGAGGAGGATTGGTCAGAGTTCTCCAAGTTCTACTCCATTGACTGCACGTGTTGGCTAGTCTTAGATATCAAGGGAATTCAAGAGTACACATTATATCATATGTAACAGAAGATGCAGATGCATTAAGCACCCACTAGCGTCCGTCAAAATGAAGATTTAAGGAATATAATTACATTTACATTTTACTATTTCCTTTATTGCATTTTTTTTTATTTTTTTTATTTTTTTATTTTTACCACGAACGAAAAGAAGCCAATGAGAATATGCAGGTCAGTAGCAATAGTGCCGGAAAGTGGCAAAGACAAGGAAGGTGGTGGTGTGAATACACGAGCTGATGTTGTACACACCTTCCGAGATGGCCACAAATTGAAAGAATAGGGAACAAATGTACCAGGTAAATGTAGAAGCTTTGAGTGATGAATGATTCTTGGAATGAGTTGCAGATAGAGTCACTCTCTTTAATATGTTTTGAGGCTCTGCCCAAAGTGTGCAAGTAGTTCATAAACACCACATCATCCCTAAGATCAAACGGTCCATAACCTACTTCTTCTAATTAGGTTCTTCCTTGCACAACGGAAGAACCTTCACTCGAACTCACTCCCTTTTGATATCTAGCTCCATGTAATCGGAAACCAATGCGAGGAATTTAGGGGCGAATCATTTCCATGAAGAACAGGGGGTCAAAGTGACAAGGCACAGGGATCACATCACCTTATGATATGATGAAAGTAATTTATGATGAGGAGGAAATATACTGTTTAAGTTTGCATGGGAAAGGAAAAATACCTATATATAGGAAATTTGTTATTGGCACTCCAAAATTCTCATTTTGCATTCAAAATTTTCTATATTTAGACTTTGCACCAAATGGTCTAAACCCTCCTCACACTCACCCTCGTGCCACATAAATCCTTTTTTCTCTAGGAATGTGCTAATTAGGACTTATCTTGGGGTTTAATTCTCTGATATTATTCTTCTCACCAAAGAGGGAAATACATTTTGTACAAGACTGATTTACAATCTACCCTAATCACATCCTGATTACAAGGACCCAAACGGGCAACTAACTAATTACAAAGGTAACTCTCTCCAACACTCCCCTTTAAATTGGTGCATAAATGTCCTTCATGCCCAACTTGACGAGAGAGCTGTAGAACGTTTAACTCATAACAGTTTTAGTTCAGATGTCCACTAATTGATCCTCTGACTTTACGAACAGGAATTGAATAATATCCCATCCAACTTTTCCTTAATGAAGTGTCTGTCAACTTCCACATGTTTCGTACAATCATGCTGGATTGGATTGTGTGAGATATCAATGACTGCTTTATTATCACAGAATAAATTTGATGCCGACATTAAAGGACACTCGAGTTTCTCGAGTAACCTCTGAAGCCATAATAATTGACATACTCCTTTTGCCATACCCCTGTATTCCACTTCTGCACTTGATAAAGCAACCACTTTGTGTTTCTTACTCTGCAAGGTCACTAAATTTCCTCCCACAAATGTAAAGTATGCTGATGTGGATTGTTGAATAATAATATTCCCGGCCCAATCTGCATCGGTATAACCTTCTATCTGGCAATGACCATTCTTGGAAAACATGATGCCTCTACCCGGGGAGGACTTTAGGTATCGTAGAATGCGTCCAACCGCACCCATATGAGTATCACTTGGGGAATACATAAATTGACTAGCAACACTCACTGCATATGCAATATCAGGCTTGGTGTGAGATATAAATAAATTAACCTCCCAACTAACGTTTGATAACAATCTTCGTTGGTGGGGACTTGATCAGGGTGCATGGCAATATGGTGATTTTGGACTATAGGGGTGTCAGCCGGTTTATAATCAAGCACTCCGGTTTCAGTTAACAAGTCCAAAACATATTTGCTTTTGGATAGAAATATACCTTGTTTAGATTGAGCTACTTCTATACCCAAGAAATATTTCAATCCACCAAAATCTTTCATCTCGAACTTGGTTGCTAAATAACCTTTCAGCCTTGAAATTTCCTCTTTATCATCACCAGTAACAATTATATCATCCACATAGATAATGAGTGTCGTCAATTTACCCATTCAACATTTCAAGAAAAGTGTATGATAGGAATTGCTTTGTATCCGTATACACTTTCTCCTTAAGATTGCCATGTAAGAAAGCATTTTTCATATTGAATTGTTGTAAGGGCCAACCTAATTTAGCCACCAGAGAAGGTAACACTCTTACCGTATTAATCTTCGCTACTAAGGCAAATGTTTCTGTACAGTCAACACCATCATTTGAGTGTATCCCTTGGCCACCAGCCGTGCTTTGTATCGCTCTATGGACCCATCGGCTTTGTACTTGATGGTGTATACCCATCTACATCCGACTATTTTCTTTCCTCAGGGTAGCAAAACTAAATCCCACATTTGATTTTTATGAAGTGCATCCAATTCTTCCTCCATTGTCTTGGTCCACCGATAGTCAAATAATGCTTTCTTCAATGATATTTAGAGCCTTTCGTTGTTTCTGGTGAGTATCAATTAGGGGGCTTTCCTCGGTTATGCCTAAAATGTAATTGATAATTCAGAGCTTACCTCAGGAATATTCTCAGGAGTATGGTCATTTGGTGGTACTATATTTAAAGACGAGGGGGAGTATATCAGTAGAAGTCTCAAAATGGGCAAGTGGTAGCACTGTTGTCGTGGGTGGTGACAGCACTGCTGTGCCTATTGCTAGTTCCGGGGGCAGCGTTACTACTGTTGTTGGCTGGGCTAACAGCGCAGCCGTTGCTAGCTCGGCTATAGTGGCAATGGAAGATCTGTGGTAGCAGCCATGGTCCAATCCTACTCGTCATTTGGTGTCTCCCCCTGAAGAGTAGGTTTGGAAGAAGAAGAAGTCGAAGAGCCATACATCTCGAACTCGGAAAAAGTGACATCTATGGTAACATACATCCATTGCGAAGGGAGGTGATAGCAACGGTACCCTTTTTGATGTAGTCTATTGTAGTACCCTGTATTAAAAAAAAAAAAAATTATATATATGTGTGTGTGTGTGTGTGTGGGTGATTATTTCTACGTAATGATTTTATTTGATTTATTTTTGTGCAAGAACCTACTTTCGATATGTGAAATAGTTTCAATGTAAAATCCTTTTTTTGCTACAAATTATTTCAAACACTAGCTAGTAGTATACCATGTTCATATGTAATTAGGGATATTTTTAGTTTGAGTTGGAGAAGGGGATTATGATGAGTTTGGCTAGATTTTTCTCACAAAGGCTGTGGCGTTTGACAACCATTAGAGAATAAAGAGGAGGAGTTAGTCACTACTCTGGATAGGTTAAGGTGAAAGTTGGTAATTAATAGAAGCTAATAATTAGGGTGTGGAGGTGGGAAGCCTTTGGCTTATACGTGTGGCTAGGTGTTGAGTTTGGTTTGATATTTTTACCAAGTAGGAGTGAGTTGGCAAGTTGAGTTAATGTAGAGAGATTACTCATCCCTAAACATTGGAGAGGTGTGAGTCTATATAGAGTCATAGCTAGGTATGTGTATGTATTGGCATGCATGTGGCAATATGTTGTTGTTTTAGAGTGTGCTTACTCACTAGCCTAGGGGAATTTCAATTAATTGTCTATATTCTCTCTTCAATGCTTCAATCTATCATTCCAAATTTTCCAATGAGGTGAGAACGGGTGGGATGCATATTCCTTAGAGATGAACTTGGCCTTGGATGCTTGTATCCACCTTGCATAATATTGATTAACTTCACACATGTCTCTTTGCCATTTGAACACATATTACAACTAAGGTTTTGCTTAACATTTGTTGTTTGTCTATTGGACCACATTTCATTGTTAATGATGAGAACAACACTTGGTGACATGGTATTGGAACATATATCATGGAACTATCATGGAACTACATTTGGTAATTTGCTATTGGAACACATAGTAGGACTAATGATTAGCTTAACATTTGTTATTTTTCTATTGGACCACATATCATGGTTGATAATTGGTGAGGATTCATTCTCCAAATTGTTTGGACGTGGCCTTTGGGTGCAAGGAACACCTTGCATGATATTCATTAATTCATGATTAATCTAACACTTGTTTTTCCATTGGAACACATTTCATTGCTATTGATTAGGACAACAATTGTTGCTTTGTGATTGGAACACATTTCATGGTAATGATTGCTTTCTTTCCATTGGCACACTGGTGGAGATTCTTTGGAGAAGAAGATGTCATGCAACCTACATAAAGGAAGGAGAAAAGAAACAACGGGGGGACATAGAGGAAAAGAGGAAGAATAGAGAAGAGAGAGGAAGAAAAAGAAGAAAAGGAAGGAAAAAACAACTCCAATAAAAAGCCATCCTCCCTTTCATATTACTCAATTACCTTTCTTTTACATATTGTTAAGGCTTTAAGCCATCTTTCATTGTATTTGTAAAGTCCCTTATATATATAGTGAAATATAATGAAAGCAAAACCCAGTGGATGTAGTCGATTTTGCGAACCACTTAAATCTTGTGTGTTTATGCGTTTACACTTGAGATCATTTCCATGAGAAGCACTTCCACCAAACTATCAAAAATCTCCATTTATTTTCACTTGAGAATGATATACAAGAATGTACAAGAGTGTGAGACAAATCCTAGAAAAATACATGAGCCTTTACCCAACAAATCTTTCCATCAAACTACTATCATTTTCATCTATCAAAAGAAAGATATCCAAAAACTAGAAATTCGTCGAGGCTATTTAACAGATCAAAACACCATCATTCATAGATTATATCATAATACTTTCTTCATAAGAGTTGTTCGTCTGTATCTCTACCATGATATATCAAAAGTTTAGGAAAATCCAACGGTGCGATCTTCCAATATGTTTAAATTACCAACTCAGTCTCTAATCCCGCAGAAAACTGGACAGCCATGTTGTGAGTACCGAAACCCCATTTTTCGTAGCTCCAATTGAAACACTTCTCTCACAAAAGTTGTTCCTTATCATCTCCTCTATAACATATCCAAAAAATAGATCAATCTAATCCATGTGCTGACTTATATCCCAGTTTGAACAGCTGATAGTTTCAGCTATATTAAAGAAGAAGAAGTAGAAGTGGTGGGATAAAATAAAAATAAAACATGATGTTTGGAAAGGGAAAAGCTAGAAACATATTCCATGCCTTGTGGCCTTTGAGACATATATTTCACTCTAAAAATTATTTTCTCTACCATGAATGTCTATTCTTTTCTAATGAAAACAGGTTGCCCGACCAAGATGGACGAGATGTTGGAAAAACATATATGGAGTGGTCTACGAGCAACATTTTATATGATGGATTATAAATTATTACTTTGTTATTAATATTATGATTATATTATTCTTGTTACTAATCAATTTGATTTATGTTGAAGCTTGCAGGCTTGTAAGATAAAGTGTGAGTATTGATATCTATGTGAACATGACATATACATATGCATTGCAAAGCAAGAAAAAGAGTTGTGTTGAGTTTGTAAAGTGTTTGCGTTGTGAGGATATTCAAAGGCCGAAGTTTGTCTTGAATAATAATGAACCGTGTATATGTCAAGCGTAGGGTGCAGGGCTTGAGTATACAAATTGGTTGATTATAAAAATAATGAAATCTTGTATATGTCAGGCGTCGGGTGCAGGGCTTGAATATACAATTGGGCATCGGGGGAAATGCCTATTTAATAAAGTGGAAACTAAGAGTTTAACTACAGAAATTGAGTTTAAGGGATGAACGGGAGTGAACTCATATTCTAACGTATCCAGAGCCAAGTGGTATAAGCATGGTATGGGACGTGCATGCTTGGGTGCCTTAGATATGTGTTGACGGGATTAGAAGAGAGTGAGTACATTCATTCATTTTATTTGCAAATGTTCCATGCATCTCATGGCATACATTTTATGTATTTGCAAGAGCTACTCATTTCAATTATTCTTTTAGTTGGTACTTTTGTTAAGAATTAATTTGTGCACTATAGTTATTCCGCTGCATATTTTAAAAATTTGTATGTAAGATTTTGTTGATGTATGTATGGTGTAACTGTTATAATTTTATTTTATTTTCCACCATATCTTGGTTGTAGAATTTTCCTATAGCTAAGATATGGCTCACACCCTAACTCATAAATAGTCTTTATTCGTAGGTCGGGGCGTGACATCTGTACCCCATAAAAATACAACGGAGAGCACACGGGTCAAGTTTTGTTCGTTGATTCTCATGAAGATGAACAAATGCAACACATCCAAAAAACCGAGGTGGGAGCACCAAAATCGACAGTAGATGCTCGAATGTAGCAAGAACTTGTAAGAAAGTTCAAGACTTTGGCATTCGGTTGATAAGATAAGTGGCAGTCTGAAGAGCGACATCCCAAGAAGGGTGGGGAACATGCGCCCCAATCAATAGAGACCGAGCCGTTTCTAATAGATGGCAATTTTTGCGTTTAGCCACCCTATTCTATTGAGAAGTATAAGGACAAGTAGTTTTGTGGAGGATTCTGTGATTAGTCAAATAATGTGTAAAATCATTATTAACATATTCACCGCCATTATCAGAATGCAAAATTTGGATTTTAGTAGAAAACTGTGTTTGAATCATGGTGTGGAATGCCTTAAAAGCCAAAAACACATCACTTTTATGCTTAAGAAAGTACAACCATGTCGTCTGTGTGCAATCGTCTATGAAAGTCACAAACCACTTAATACCAGATAAAGTAGTATTCAGAGATGACCCTCAAACATCCGAATGAACAAGGCCAAAAAGAGTAACACTTTTATTAGATTTCAACGAATAAGAAACACGGTGACTCTTTGCAAGTACGCTAGTGTCACATTTAAAGTTTGAAACAAAACAACCAACAAATTAATCCTGAAACATATGCTGTAAATAACTAAAAGACGAATGACCTGAACGGTGATGCCATAACTATATCTGATGCCGCTTGTGGTTGACGACTCCTTGGGTGAGATTAACTCAACCTGTACTGACATTATCCATAAAATAGAGATACCTCCCATCTTAGTACCACGACCAATTATCTTCTTTGTGAGACTATCCTGAATAAGAAAAAACTTCATATACATTAGTACACAACAACTTAATTGCTCAGTGGCTTGGCCATGAGATATCAATTTATACTTTAGTGAAGATAGAAGTAGTGTATGAGGCAAAAAAAGGGTGGGCGTGAGGCGTACAGTGTCAGCGCTAGTCACCGGTGAGATGAGACCATTAACATTGGTAATATTACGTCGAAGTGGAACAGTATCACATGCTAAATCAGAGGGGTCATAAGTTATATGGTCAGTGGCATCAGAGTCGATGATTTAACCAAACTAAGTATCATCACTATGCATATTAAAAACATAACCACAGTGACTTGAAGACTCTGGAGACATATCGAAAGATCTCAAAACAGGAGGAGGATCATCCTAAGATATCAAAGATAGTTAGGACACTGAGGTTGCAATATTGGCTTACTCAAGCTTAGCTTGCTCATCTCGTTCTCGTGGTTTCTAAAGCTTCACTGGTTCCCACCAGTCAAGATAACCATGCAACTAAAAGCAATTATCACGGTCGTGCTTCACACTGCCGCAGTAGGTACAACCACAAATAGGGATTAGTGGTTTGAGACGAAGAGGGCGGGGGCCCACGGTAAGCCACGAGGCCATCTTGGCAGCAAAAAGCGAGCATTGTGTTGGGCTCGAGGCAGTAGCCTGGCGCTGCAGCCCTGGGCTCGGTGCAAGCGGGTTCTCGGGGGTATAAGGACGAGGTGGAGCCTCGGCTCATGCTTCTCACTTGGCAGTTGTCTTCTAGTGTTCATAACAGCATGTCGCATTGCCTCTCGGCAAACATAGGCAAAGGTTTGTTTGACGGAAGGGAAGGGCTCAGTTTGTAGAATATCACTATGAATTTTATTAAACATCTCATCCAATCCAGCAAGCAAAGTATACACATGATTTGTTTGAACAATTTTATTATAAATTTCAATATCAGTACCGCACTTCATCGGATTGGGTCAATGATAATCAATCTCTTGCCACAAAGATTGAAGATCACTATAGTATGTCTCCATCGTCCATCTTGCCTCATGCGAGAGGCCTTGTAGGTAAGATCGTATACTTGAGATATATCGGAACCATCATAATATGTGCGAGCAACCGTGTCCCACACTTCTTTCGTTGTTGGTAGTCGAAGAACATACCCAATTAAATTAGGTTCCATAGAATTGATGAGCCAACTCTTCACGATGGCGTTCTTCGTATGCCATTTGGTGAAGGTTGGATATTCGGTAGAGGGTTGGGGATTACTCCCAAACAAGTTGCCCAACTTGTCTTTGCTACCAACAAACATCTTAACAATTTGAGACCAAACTCCATAATTGGCACCATTGAGTTTGATGCCAATCGAAGCTGTAAAAGAATCATGATGAACAATTTATGCTAGAGATGGAGTAAGATTCATGGGAGGCTCGGTTAGGGTAGTAGTGTTTAGGATAGGGGTAGTATCAATTAGGATGGGGTTGTTGATTTCAACGTGGAGTGGTGGTAGGTTCTCTATGGGAGGGCTGGGTTTGCTTGAAGGAACGGACAGAGCAGAAATCCCAGGATCTCTGCTCTGATACCATGCTAATTAGGGCTTATCTTGGGGTTTAATTCTATGATATTATTCTTCTCTCCAAGGAGGTAAACATATATTGTACAAGATTAATTTACAAGAGAAGAAACATAAAATAATATCTACCCTAATCACATCCTGATTATAAGGACCCAAACAGGCAAGGTCTAACTCTCTCCAACAGAAGGTACACTCTTCGTTGGGTTTGTCACATATATGGAATTGAGATAATCATCTATTCACCAAGGTGTTGAACTGTGTTCCCGATTGGTCTCATTCACTTCCAACTCAATGTTGGATACGGAAACGGTGTGGCCATTGCTGCACTTAGCAACCAGAACCCAGGAGTGATCACCATAGCAAAAACATTGTTTGGCTCCAAGCCTCCCATCAATTTTGATGTTCTAGCCAAGGCCTTCCAAGTCGATGGCAAACTGGTTAAATATCTTCAGAAACAGTTCTTGTACAACAACAGCTAATAACAAAAAGGGCTAAGGAACAGTCCACGAGTCTGAGTGAATATGTTAAGCTTTTCACTACCTACTAAGTATGATCTATTATTAGTTGAATAAGATGGTTGCTTATTTATACATTGTCGTCTATACTTGGATCTTTTGATATCCTTAATTAATATAATGTTATTGTGTTCATTGTGTGTGCGTTATCTGTGGGATCTCTCTTATTTGGAGTTTGGAGAGTTAAAAGATAAATACATCACATATATGATATATATTTAGGGTTTAGGGTTTAGGATATATTCAAAACTAACTAGTGACTTAGATTTTAGTAGACCTGGCATTTTTAATCTAACCCGACCCGATTCGTTAAAATTAGTATTCGGATAAGTGATACACGGGTCGGGTGGTTAACAGGTCAACCTGTTAATCACTCGTTAAATAACGGGTCATTTTGGGTGAACCCGTAAAACTTGTTAACATCCATTATTGAGGACTTTTGTGTAATTTCAATAGTCTTAATAGAAAACCCTCAGGTCCCTCATGACTATATGCCGCACGCCATTGCTCTTTGAGAGATCACTGTGTTCCTTCCCTTCTAGCTCCAGTTATTTCCCTCATCTTCTTCTCTCAAAAATTTTACCGAACTCCACCACTCTCTCTCTGGTAGGCTTCGATTCCCTTCTACCTCTTTTTAGAATCAGTCATGCCTGCTAGCCAATGGAACCACCTTGGCCAAAGGAGTTGACAAGGGCGTTGGGATTGGAGACGTTCTGCAGACAGGACACGTAAGGTTCAACCGCAGCCACGGATCAATGCACTTGAGGTGGAAGAGGTGTCTACAATCTGGCAGCAGCCACAACATGCCGCAGGTGTGGAATTCTTGCTGTTCTTGGTTGCTCCGATGACTCTCAGGCCAAGAGGGTCCGAGTTCTTGAGCTTTCCCGCATCCAATTTCCTAATTCCTTTCTTCCTATTCCTTTTTTTTTTTTTTTTTTTTTAAATTTTTAAGTGTTTTTAAACGTTATAATTCTTAATTATTGGTTGTTAAGAGCAGCAAGAGGCAGTGGAGTCTTTCTTTTAGAGCTTGGCCTCGGAGTAAAGTATTTTCGGGTTGTTTTGAATCGTGTTGTCATAGAGATTCCCTTCCACTGCCTCAAAGTAGGTAGTGGAGTCTTTCTGCAGATTGGATGAAATGTAAAAAAATAAAAAAAACAAAAAAATAAAAAAATAATTGTTAACTGGTTGGGTTCGAATGATCCGTTAGCTTAACGGGTTGAGTTTGGATGATCCGTTAGATTAACAGGTCTAGATTTTATGGTTATATATAATATGTGTAAATCTCATACACCACATTGGCAATGTGATGAAAAGGTTGTGATCAGCGGTGATTATTATCTTCTAAGCAATAATGAACCATTAATAGTAATATTTAAAGAGTGGATAATAGAAAGATTAAAAATAAAATTAAAGAGAAATGTATGATTCAAGCTTTAAGGAACAAATCAAACTTATGCATGTCTTATGAAAAGATACAAGTTGTTCACTGGTTTATGCGCCGAACAAAGCAAAGCTCAAGCTCGGCTCATTTTTCTATGAAGTCCTTAGTATAATTGTTCAAGTTAACCTCGTTTTACTTATGAACCGAGTTTGAACTAGGCAAATTAAGAGGATTGTAATTACTCGTCTTTTTTTTCTTGTCAATTTTTGGATTTTAACCATCGGCCGCTCATCATCATTCTTACAAGTGGACACTATTGCCATTGGGAAAAGACATATTTTCATTAAATTATCTTTTGATTTGGTCATTCACATGCGTTTAGACTTGATCCAGAAGTAAGAACCCAATTAAACAATCCCTAATTTTCACTCAAAAAAACCATCAAAGCATGAGAGATATTTCAGTGTATTCGGAATATTAAATGGTACATCATGTATCATAATATAAATAGAGAGATAATAAAAGTATTGAAGTATCTATTATTATTGGTGGTAGGGTTTGTCTAGTTGTCATTGTTTAGTTGGTGATGGATAACAACTCATTGTCATCTTACTTTCGGCTAGGGTTAGCTGCTTGTTTGTTTACTTTAGGCTTATTTAAGAGCAATATTCCCTCATCATGTAAAGCTAGGTATTAGTTTAAGTTAGAGATAGTGGAGGTCAGGTCTTCACTCATGCTTGCTGAGCTGCCATCCCTGTCCGCACCATTCCTCCACTTTCTTTCTTGTATTCCTCTCCTATTTATGGTTGATCTTGTAAACTATTTTATACATGACATATACATAAAATTGTCCATATGGTATCAGAGCAGTGATTCCTCTTGGACCTGCTTCTGTGTTCTTCCGAATCCAAACCAGTTGAGCCATTATGGCCATACCAGATCAAAAAACGAAACCATGGATACCAATCCAATTCAACGTTTGAGCTCTGTGCTTCTAAACGAATTCAACTACCTGCCCTGGTCACGAGCTATTTCTCTCGCTCTTGGAGGACGTGGAAAGCTCCCATTCATTCAAAAGGATGACATCATCCCCGAAACAACTGCACCGGATTATGTAGCATGGGTATCCCAAGATCAACTTATCATGTCTTGGCTGTTAAACTCTATGGAACCAAAGATGGCTGAGATTTTCAGCTACTCAGTATCATCTCACCAACTTTGGAATTCCGTACGAGACATGTATGGAGATCTAAACAATGCTGCGCGAGTCTTTCAGCTGAAGAAAGATCTTACGGAATTACAACAGGGAAATCTCTCTTTTGTTCAACATCTTGGCAACTTGAAGGCCAAATGGAATGAATTGGATCTCTACAGACCTCATACCACGGACACAACCATTCTTTTAAAGCGTGCTGAAGAAGACAAAGTGTTCCAGTTGCTTGCCAGCATTGGACCAGATTATGAAGACCTTAGAAGCCATCTCTTAATGACACCTGAACTTCCTACTTTACAGATGGTCTGCAACATTATTCAACGTGAAGAAGTAAGAAAGAAGGTCATGAACGCAGAAATGGTCGTTGGAGAATCAAATTTTAGGCCATCAGAAGCAAGAGCCTTCACCTTCTCCAGACCATACAAGGGAAAACGACCAGACTTAAAGTGTTCTCACTGTGTGAAGATAGGTCGTACAGGTATTGGACACATAAAAGAGAAGTGCTGGATTCTTTATCCAGAACTTAAACCTAAGTTCAATGACGATGGAAGAGCACCAAGAAACCAAATGAAGCCTGCCTACACTCCTAGAGGAAATCTTGTTTGCGACAATGTCTCCAATAATGTGATAAACTCTTCTTCTAGTCCCATTGCTCTCATAAATGAATTCGCTAACTTCTTGCAACAGAAACAAGGAGCAACAAATCATGAAACTCCTTCAGCCATGCTCGGCAAGTTTGCTGGCTTCCTCGAACAATCAAACTTAGTGTCACAAAATGACATGCCAGGTATTATTGCAACTATCTCCACTGCTTTGGACCTTAGTAGTAGTTGTGATTTTTGGATAGTTGACTCAGGAGCTTCAGATCACATGACTAACGATGCATCTTTACTAAATGATTTTCAAAACTTTTCCACTCCTTCTTTTGTCTCCGTAGCTAATGGCACCAAAGTTCGTATAGTAGGCAGAGGGAAACTCAAAATCTTCTCGAGTCAAAAAGAATCCCTTGTCATGCATGTCCCTTCTTTTCCTTTCAAACTATTGTCAGTAGGAAAAATAACACATTTGCTAAATTGTCTTGCAATTTTTTCAACTCACTGTGTGATTTTTCCAGGACCAAGTTTCGAAGGAAACGATTGGTAAAGGGTTCTTCCTCAATGGACTGTACTATGTCAAATTCTCTTCAAGTTTCCCAAAAAGTTTCTACGTAAACTCAAGCACTGTAAACAAGGAGCAGCTGTGGCACATGAGATTAGCTCACCCTTCTTCACATGTTATGTCTTTTCTTTTTCCTAGTTTCTGTAAAGTGATTCCAGATTGTGAAGTTTGTCAAAAATCTAAGTTCACCAGGTTACCCTTTCCCCACTCTCTCTCTAGAGCTACCAAAGCCTTTGAAATAGTCCATTCTGACATTTGGGGACCTGCCACCTTAGAGTCCTTTGATGGTTACAGATTTTACATATCGTTCATTGATGATTTCTCTAGAACTACTTTTGTGTATTTACTTAAATTCAAGCATGAAGCTTTCCAGTGTTTCAAAAATTTTCATAAATTAATTCAAAATCATTTTAACTCTAAAATTGGCATCTTAAGGTCTGATAATGGGTCTGAGTACACTTCCAAAATCATGACAACTTACTTAAGTGAGCATGGAATTTTGCAACAAACAAGTTGTGTAGGAACGCCACAACAAAATGGCATTTCAGAAAGAAAGAACCGAGATTTGCTTGAAAAAACACGATCACTAATGTTACAAGCAAAAGTTCCAAAGAAGTTCTGGTCTCAAGCTATACAAACCGCTGCATACATCATCAATCGCCTTCCTAGTAGAATCTTAAAGTTCAAATCTCCTTACCAAATTCTCAAGGGGAGAGAAATTGACATAAGTCATCTCCGTGTGTTTGGATGTGTATGCTATGTGCACATTCAAACTATTCACCGAGATAAACTTGATCCAAGGGCTATCAAATGTGCATTCGTAGGTTACTCAACTTCCCAAAAGGGATACAAATGCTACGACTCTAAGACCAGAAAGGTATGTGTATCCAGGGATGTGCGTTTTGATGAAACTCACTCCTTCTTTCAAATGCATGATGATGAACCTCAGGGGGAGCTCTCATATGAAGTGTTTCCTACCCCTCTCTTCCTTGATGATACAAGGCTGTCAACACCGCAAAATGAAGCTATTGAGATAGAGCCAGCTCCTGAAAGTATGGAAGTAGATAATGAAGAAGTCATTCTCGAAAGGAGAAAGCCTCAACTTAAACAACCTCCTCCTCCACAAAGGAATCCTTCTCGAAACAGACAACCTCCAGCCAGGCTTGATGATTTTGAAATCTACACGCCTAGACATCCTATTGGACAAATGGTTTTTCATAGCAAGAGCTCTCCATCTCATGCTGTCTTTGTGACCAAGTTATCCCAAAATTCTGAGCCTCGATCCTTCGAAGAGGCACACCAATCTCCTGTATGGAGGCAAGCCATGCTTGAAGAACTGAAGGCACTTGATGAAAATCAAACTTGGAGCATTGTTTCTCTGCCAAAAGGTCAACGTGTGGTTGGGGCAAGATGGATTTATAAGACCAAATTTCACTCAGATGGAAACATAGAGCGGCACAAGGCAAGGTTAGTTGCAAGGGGCTTCACACAAACCTTCGGAGTAGATTACAAAGAAACCTTTGCCCCTGTGGCAAAGATGAACACAGTTAGAGTGCTTCTTTCGGTGGCTATCAATTTAAACTGGTCTCTACATCAAATGGATGTAAAAAATGCCTTCCTACATGGAGAGTTAGAAGAAGAGGTATACATGCGACTACCACCTGGTCATGAACGAGAGAAGGAACAAGGAATAGCCTGCAAGCTTCACAAGGCTATTTACGGTCTCAAGCAATCTCCAAGGGCTTGGTACTCAAAACTTAATTTTGTCCTTATGTCATCCGGCTTTAAACGAAGCAATGCAGATTCTTCAATGTTCACTAGGATTGGTACGCATGGAAGATTGGTGGTACTTGTTTATGTTGATGATCTTATTGTCACGGGAGATAATCCAGAAGAAATAACTGCTCTCAAAGCCACATTACATTCAACCTTCAAAATCAAAGATCTTGGCAGACTTCGATACTTTCTTGGAATCGAAATGGATCAATCTCCAACTGGTTTGTTTCTAAATCAACAAAAGTACGTTCTAGATCTTTTAGAATAAGCAAATATGATGCATTGCAAGCCTGCCAAAACACCACTACCAACAAATTTCAAGGATGAAACCTCAGGCATCCAGCTTGAAAATGCATCGGAGTATCAAAGGTTGGTAGGAAAACTTATCTATTTGACTATAACCCGACCTGACATTGCTTATGTTGTTAGCTTTGTCAGCCAGTTCATGCATTCTCCCTCATCTCATCATTTGCAACTAGTTAAAAGGATCCTTCGATACTTGAAAAGCTCAATATCTACTGGGATTTTCATGCAAAACAACGGACACTTCACCATTGAAGGATACACAGACTCTGATTGGGCAGGCAATGTCCTTGATCGCAAATCCACAACTGGTTACTGCACTCTTGTTGGTGGTAACCTCGTTACGTGGAAGAGCAAAAAGCAATCTGTTGTATCTCGGTCAAGCGCAGAAGCTGAGTACCGTGCAATAGCATCGACTGCATGCGAACTAATTTGGCTAAAGAGGTTGCTACGTGATCTTGAAATCATCTCCTCCAAACCAATTCTTCTTCACTGTGACAATCAAGCAGCAATGCATATTGCTGCCAACCCCGTCTTCCATGAACGCACAAAGCACATCGAGGTTGACTGTCATTTCGTTCGCAACCAAGTTCAGTCCAAGCTATTACAAACTGTATTTGTTCGTTCCAGTGATCAACTTGCCGATGTGTTCACCAAGCTTCTGCCTTCTGCACAACTTGATCGTCTTCTCTTCAAGCTTGGATCCAGAAGAACTCTCGATCCAGCTTGAGGGGGAGTATTGAAGTATCTATTATTATTGGTGGTAGGGTTTGTCTAGTTGTCATTGTTTAGTTGGTGATGGATAACAACTCATTGTCATCTTACTTTCGGCTAGGGTTAGCTGCTTGTTTGTTTACTTTAGGCTTATTTAAGAGCAATATTCCCTCATCATGTAAAGCTAGGTATTAGTTTAAGTTAGAGATAGTGGAGGTCAGGTCTTCACTCATGCTTGCTGAGCTGCCATCCCTGTCCGCACCATTCCTCCACTTTCTTTCTTGTATTCCTCTCCTATTTATGGTTGATCTTGTAAACTATTTTATACATGACATATACATAAAATTGTCCATAAAAAGTATACCTTAAAATAAGACATATAAGTCCTATCGTCTATTTATATTATGGTACATGCTATACCGCATTGTGCTTCGAATGTACAGAAAATCTCTTCAAAGAATTAGGTATCCCCTTTTCACATCTTCCAATGCTTATCTTTTCTCGTTGATCTGCATGCATTTATCACGTGTTCTTGAGTTTCAGTATTTTTTCGTGAGTCATCTTTAATTCAGTTGTTTTATATTTGTTTATCTTAATTAGATTTGCGTTCAATGATAAACATTGGAGCAATATTAAAATATTGAGTAAATTGTAGCAATGGTCCCTTAATTTTAACTTAATTAGAGTAAGGGTCCTACAACTAAAAAATTCATTACCATTGGTCCCTCAACTTTAATCCAACTAGAGAAATGATCTCTCAACTAACTCAATTAGAGCAATGGTCCCTCAACTTTAACCTAATTGTAGCAATAGTCATTCCAACATAACTCATTTTGACAAAATTCTGACAAATTTGACGAAAATGACTATAGCTTCAAGTTTTGATGAGTTGAGGGATCTTAATTGTAGCAATGGTCCTTCCAACTTAACTTATTTTAACAAAACTCTGATGAAGTTGACAAAAAGGACCATAGTTACACATTTTGATGAGTTGAGGGACCAATGGTAATGAATTTTTAGTTGAGGGACCATTGCTCAAATTTGATTAAAGTTGAGGGACCATTGCTACAATTTACTCTAAAATATTTGTATCGATCGTGTGTCATCACTTTTGGCCACCATTGAAACTCTTTCACTCAGGGAATGAAGAAAGTTGGAAACTCACCATAAAATCCATTGGTAATATAGGAAGTAGCTCAACCTACTTATAAGTTCATGTAAGGTCCCTCATTCTATCAATGTGAGATTCATTCTCAACACGCATACTCACGTGTAGCGAATTTTCAAGCCTAACACGTAGACTACACAACGGGATGATGTGGAGCACATGTGGCCATTTGGCTTCATATGGGAGACAACCTGTTTTGATGCCAAGAAGAAGTCGAGGTCCACCACAAAATTAATTGGCAATATGACCCTTGTTTTATGGATGTGATTAACACTCGCTATCACCACATAAAACTAGGGCTAATGTACTTCAGTAGTTGGAGTGTTTAAATTTTCCACCCACTGATTATTGTCTTCATTATTCTCCCATAAAACATTAAGATGGAGTTTAAGTATTTGAAACTACGGATAAGGAAGGAATTAGGATATTAATATCGAATTAGAGTCTAATGCAACTTTGGTCGATATCCACTAAACATTTTCATCAGCCAATTAATTTCCTTCTTCCAAGTACGAATATTCATCAAGTCACTAAACACGTGCTTATAAATAGAGATTTGTAGAGAGGAGTGCCTCATACAGTTCTATCATCATGCTATCATCAAATTAAGCAATCTTAAACCAAACCAAACAACTAAGTTGGAGGCAACCTAATTCAGCCAAGATGAAAAGTGCTCATTTTCATAAGCACTGTGGCCACATTGGCATTCGCAGCCCTCCTTGTCTCTGCCTACGATCCCAGTCCTCTGGACTTCTGCGTAGCAATTAATAACCCCCAATCTGGTATATATAATATATATTAGTATATCATATTATTCATATACCATGTGTCTCCATATTTATGTAATTTTATCTATTTTCTCTGTTAATTATACGTTTTTGCACGGCATGGTTTATATGCATGAAAATTTCATCTGCATGCATATACACATGTATAGACATGTAAAACTGATATATACATACGTATAAGAATCCATGTTATTTGTACTATTTATATCATCATTTTACTGGTCATGCCTCTAATAGAGGTGTGTCCCATGGATGTAGATTACACATGTATAAGAGGGTTGGTCACTAAGAGCTTGTTTGGAAGTGCTTTTAGAATAAGTGAAAACTCTTTTGATAAAAATATTTTTGAAACCAATTCTTGGTAAATATGCAAGTGAATCTTAAAAAAGCACTTCATGTACTTCCTCCAAGAAACACATAATAAATACTTTCATTTCTTTGTAGTGCAAGCAGTGTTTGTGAATGGGAAATTCTGCAAGGACCCAAAGCTTGTCACAGCAAATGATTTTTTCTTTACCGGCCTCCAAGTCCCGAAAAGCACAGCGAATCCAGTTGGTTCGACAGTGACAGCGGTGAACGTGGATAACCTAGCAGGACTGAACACTCTCGGCATATCCCTGGCTCGCATAGACTTTGCACCAAATGGCCTAAACCCTCCTCACACTCACCCTCGTGGCTCCGAAATTCTTGTAGTCTTGGAAGGTACGCTCGTTGGCTTCGTCACGTCAAACGCCGATAATAATCGGCTAATCAGCAAAGTGTTGAACAAGGGAGATGTGTTTGTGTTCCCGATTGGTCTCATTCACTTCCAACTCAATGTCGGATACGGAAAAGCAGTAGCGATTGCTGGACTTAGCAGCCAAAACCCAGGAGTGATCACCATAGCAGATGCAGTGTTTGGATCCAAGCCTCCCATCAATCCTGATGTTCTAGCCAAGGCCTTCCACGTGGACAACAAGCCGGTTGATTATCTTCAGAGACAGTTTTGGTACGACAACAATTGATAACGAAGAACTATCTGTGAAAATTAAGGAGGAAAAGGCCATTAGGAACGATCCATGTATGCCTGGTCGGATGTGCTACTTAAGTTGGCCAATATATAAATTGAATAAGATGGTTAATGCTTATGTATACCTAATCCTTGTGTGAATTTTGATATGATACGATATTATATATGGTATGTTCTGATGTGCGCTCTCTTAAATATCCTTTAACTTTGACAAAGTTAAGGAAATTCTTTCCATACCTCATATTTCAATGATTCGGAACAATTTATATTTGGATAGACTTGCATTTTCCCCTTGGGTGATGCGCTCGTTCCTCCACTTGCAAGTAACATATATTTACCGTAAAAACCTTATAATTGGAACCGTTCAACTTTCTAATTTTCAAGTCTAGATTATCCTTGCAAAGTTTCATTTGAACATGAGATCGCTTAGTCATCCAAATATATCAAATAAATGGGCGATTCATCGTTAATATATTATACATACCTATATCGTTGATTCATATGATAAACTTAGGATTTATCGGTAGCTGTGAGAGGCCTTTGTACCATGGCAATGGTGGCTTACCACGTTATGAGCTTTATGCTCTACATTCTGGGAAGCATGAGTTTGTTGGAGTGAGTCCAAGGCTCCTTACGCGTCCTGCCGAAGGATGAAGAAATGCTGGAAATGGATGGAGTGTGTCCTAATCTCTCCTCTCTTACTTTCTCCTACTATTGTCCTACATCACCTCCAAAAATGCAAGCTCCAAGTAGCATTTGTGCTCCTTGGTCCCATTTAAATACCCTTGAGCTCCCAAGAGCATAACCAATACAATTTCGGAGTTCAGAGAATCACACTGCATCAACAAAGGGATTAATAGAACTCCCAATACATTCAGGAATCTGACCTCAAACAAGCGCTAAGGGCTCAAGTTCCTTGACTTCAATCCAAAATTAAAAATTCCAGCCTTGCCACAATTCAAGTATCGTGAGAACAGTAAGCCAGCAACCTGGTCAGCTGCTCACAACAGTTGCGGTTTCCTGCAAAGTAAACAGCAAGGGTCATTGTCCAGAAGCTCCACAGAAGCGGAGTACAAAGCTTTGAATACAGCTTATTTTAAAAGATTGACATCAGTTTTATCTGCCCCTTCAACTCGTTGTTATGATAATCTGTCCACTATTGCTCTCAGCTTGAAAGACTGCAGAAATTAGAAGATAACACTAATATTGAAGATCAAAGAACTGGCTTCGTGCCTGAATATTCCCAAACCAATAAAATTGGCTTTGTGCCTAAAACTTCAACTTAGAGAGACAGCTATCGTGCCTTAAGAAGTATCAAATCAGAACTGGCTTCGTGCCAAATAACATTTCTACAATTTCAATCAAAGAGGCTTCGTGCCAAACTAATCAACAATCATTCTTCTAAACAAAAATTCCACCATAACCCAATTCACCAAATGAGCACAAAAGAGACAAGAAAATCTCAGAGAAAAACATAACCTCAGGAAAAGATCTTGACTTATACATTGGATCAAATAGGTGGGATGCACAAACACCAGAACGAAACTCTGCAGACAAAGTCGCAATCTTGAACCCAGATGAGTACACCGAAGAATAGAGATCAAACGGCGTTAGCCACTTCTGGTTCGTGATACCATCATAACAACAATGGTGTGGTGATCATGATGTTTGACAATAAATGCAGAAATGAAGAAATGGAGAGAGAAAGGAAGAAGAAAGAATCGGTATATCTTGTATATTCCCAATAGAATGAACCGTACAGTTTTAGTGATGTATCCCACTATTTATACAACTGAGAATTACTTAGCTCCCAAGACGCTTAGGTAACATACAAAACAGACTAGCAAACCAAACTAACCTTCTAACGAGCTCCATAAACTGACCTAACCAACAATGTTCATCTAAGTGTAAATCTCTACTGTGCATGTCTTGATAGGATAATGCATTATGAAGTAACTTGTCAAGCTGTTAAACTGAAACCCCAGCCCAGAATTTTAAAATTCAGCACAATTACTCGTACAATATGATGAATTTTTGATGGAAAAGAAATCAACTGTGCGTCTCGGTGAGCAGAAACTTCCCTAAATTATATTACTTAGCTCTTCTTTTTTCATATCCTTCTTGCTTAGAATAATGTGTCAAATAGATACATCTAGATCAGTCACAAGCTAGTTATGGTACAAAATGGTAAAAAGAAGAGAGAAGTAAACTGCATAGAGACACACATACAAATATTTACTGCCATACCAGCGATAAAAGACCAAACAAAAGTATCAAATAACACCATTGTGATGTTATAAGAAAGTTTCCCATTATTACCTGTATCAAAGATGGTGAAGTTCAAATCGTAGTTTCAGTGCAAACACTAAAACAAGCACACTAACTAGGAATGTTTTCATTCATTCTTCTACTTAGAGACATAACTTCATCCTTAATCATAATCAAGTGCACGATACTTTAACAAGAAGAAGAAGAAGAAGAAAAAGTATTCTTGTCCTTGTATTTTCGGCTGCTATGTATTCACCATACAAGTAATTAGTGAGACTGGATACATAGAGAATAAAGCAATTCTAACGCATTAGTTGGAACATTAAATTCTATTGATTTGTATCAAGAAATTCATTTAACATAATAAATTCTACAAATTTCAAAGCTAATACAACATTGGGATTCATTAATCAATAAACACCAACCTCTACTTGACATCAAAAGCTCTGATATTTGCGTTGAACCCCATCACGGAAATGCAGTGAGCGTGGCCTCAAAAACGAAACCGCGGGAAAGCCCATCGCCACTTCCGGGAACCCCATCAATCCACCGCCACTCGGCTTTCCCGGAACAACGGTCCCACAAAGCCAATCTCCCAATTCTCTTTGCCGAAAAACAAACCTTATCGCCGCCACCAAACACCTTGAACTTGCTCGACTCTTGAAAGCACCTGAACATCTCCACCGGCATTCGGCCCGCCTCGTCCCACTCCAAGCTATCCAAGTCCAGCCGCAGAATCAAAATCGTCGAACACGAAGCGTTGAGCAAGAAAGAAGACTTCAACCCACCAACCATCAGCACCTTGTTTCCATTCCCCCGAACCAAACGGGGTCGCTTCAGGATGTCGAAGACGTCCCCCCACTCGTGCTTTTCGAGCCGAGTCCACGTCTGCGAGGTCTTAAGCTTCGAAATTGTGCAATGGAACAGCTTCCATTGACACCGCCACGGCGAACCCACATCGCACAGGGCGTAAACCGAGTCGAACACCAAAATTGGGCTTCTGGGTTTTGAAGGGAGGTTCGATGAGAACTTGAGCCACTGGTTCGAACCGGAGAAGTAGAGTGCAGCGAGCTCAGTGAGGACCATGACTCGGGTTTGGGAGTCAACGAGGACCGAGCCGTGTCGCGACCAGGCTGAGCCGAGCTGAGGGAGGACTCGGAACTGGCGAGTCAGAGGGTTGCAGACGACGAGTGACTTGGTTGACTCGGGCGGGTCGGGCGAGTCGCCCCAGAGGTAGACGAGGCCGAGTGAGGAGGCGACGGGGTGTGGGGAGCGGAAGGGGAGGAAATCGAGGGGGAATCTGAGCCATTGGTTGAGGTCGGGGTCGAAGACGTGGAGGCAGGATGGGGAGGACAGGTGCCGGTGGTGGGGAGGGCGGAGGGCGAGGAGGTTGAGGGGCGGAGATTGGGTGGAGATGAGGTGGAGGAAGGAGGGTGAGGTGAGGAGTTGGTTGAAGAACTTGGAGAGTGAGCGGCAGATCATGATCTGACGGAGGGGAAGGCTCGAGAAGATCTGGTGGAGCGTGTCCTGCGGGAGAGCGTCCATGGCTTTTTGCGGTGGGCTGCCGGAGAACTGGACAAGAGGAAATGCACAGATCGAAGACTCAGAGTGAGACACAGAGAAACGCAGTTGAATCAAATGGTGGATTGTGGGCTGCGTGGAAAAAAGACGCAAGTATTGGTTGTTGTAATAAGAGACTTGTTTTATTAAAAAAATAAAATAAAATAAGAGACTTGCTAGTGTTTTGTGCAAAACACAAAAAATAAATAAATAACTAAAAATAGATTTTTTTCTGTTTTTTTTTTTTGTTAAACGATAGATTTTGTTAAATTAGATGTTAGTTTAGTTACTGATGGGTTTGAACCCACGCTATCATGCAAGGAATCAACACCCTTCCAACTCTTTATTTTAGTCTCTGAGGTTTAAAATCGATAGATGTGGTTTATGAAATTTTACACCATCAATCATTTTGGTCATTTTGTGATAAATCTCTGTTAAATTGATGATATTTTTGTCAAATCAACATCTCCCCCGGAACTGATGGTTTCTTCAATCTAAATGAGATTTTTCACAAAATAACTAAAATGATTGACGATGAATAATTCTAGGGACCGCTTCTATCATTTTTAAATCTCAGTGACCAAACCGATGAGTTATAACAATCTTAGAGATTATTTTGGCTAAATAACTTTACTTTCGCAAAGTGTGGAGTTATAATGAAGAATGTTTTCATCTTCAACTCATTATGTTTTAGGTTTGAAATTATTTTGAGAAAGCAAAGGATTAAAGCAAGGGAAATATTTTTGCTCACCACTTTAAAGTGAAGGTGATACTCACTACCCTAAAGTGACGGTGATGCTCACAATCTTATTGATTATCGTTGTATGAGTTTGATTTAATATATCTAGTACACAAATCTTAAAACTTAAATTAATCCAACGATTTTTACTGGAATGGGGACCAAATATGCACTCAAGCATAAGGCATTCCTTAAGCCATTTTGAAGTTGAACATTATTAAACCAAATACTTTAAGAATGAAGAGAGTGGCCAAATGAGCTAAAACATTTGCTACAAAGTTGGAGGTTCGAACTTGCATATTTTGAATTAGTAAAGTTTGGAGGAGTAGTAGTTATTTAGTACTACGGTCTAGTAGTATTCATCTTCACTTGTAATTAAGAGGTCTTATGTTCAAATCTCGAAAATGGGGAGTTCCCCACTAATTTATTCATGCACCTCTTTTGTGTATTATATTATTGTATAATAAAAAAAGTTTGGAGTAATAATATTATTTTGGTTGAATTTAGCATTAGTCAATTTAATTTCCGTTCCTAAACTCTGATAATTGTTGCTCATGTTCTTGAATTATGTCATGTATTTTATTTTATTTTTATTCCACTTCGTCGAAGTATTGTTCTTATATTTGGTTTGAAAATTTTGGGGGCCGATCGACATGGTGAAGGATGGACAACGGTTATAGCAGGCGGGTAACCGTGGTTATTTACCCACAATCGTTTATATTCATACCCGCATAACTGTTTGGGTAATTGTATAAACGGTTATACTCATACCCATAACCGTTTATAAACGGTTAACCAACCGTGTACCCATTTAACCATAACCGTTTACTCATTTAATCATAACCATTTATCTGTTTACCCTTTTTGAACCTGTTTATCATTTTATTTTTTTTAACCCATTTACCCCATTTTTCACCCTTCTACATGTTTTTTTTTTTTTTTAACAACTTGAAAATTACAAAAGAAAAATTTGTCATAATTTTTGTTTTCTGACAATTAAACACCATTATAGGTACATTTTTGCATGCATTTCCCTATTTTAATCATTTAAGTCCTCATACAATTCCAATAATTGAAATAATAGTTTACGAACGATATATTTATGCTACACCAAAGCAAGTCTTTAATTATAATTCATATGATAATAAAGTAAAGCTTCTAAAAACAAAAAGTAGTTATTATCTTGAATACTAGATGATTCAAAGCTCCAAAATATTCTGAAACTAAACACTTTCGAACACTAATGCTTTAGCAAGTTCAATCACAAAGTCTCATCGACTCGTTGTCACCAAAATAAGCCTACAAAAGAAATGTATAAATTGAATTAGTATCCCATTTAGGAACACCAACACCAATTAGCATGAATCCAACAAAGGTAAGTGATCACAGAAGGTTTACACTGTACAGTCAGTTATCAGGAAAAAAAAAAAAGCAAACAAAAGCGGAGTACCAAATCAATTGAGTTAATATCACCATTCATTAATATGCATAAACAGAAGGTTTACATTCCATGACTTTTCACACACCCATATGCATAAATTGAATTAATATCATCAATAACTCGAAAGTTAAAAACAAAAATAAAGATTAGTTTTTGCCACATTCACATCAATATCATCACCGAATGAGGAATCTTCAACACGAGAAGTAGAGTTTGAATGTGATTCAATAGTAAAAATTAAAATTAGGCTAACATAGTAAATTTTTGAACATATACATAATTTATATGAAATTTTACAATAAGTACCTCGCATTTGACTCCACAACCAGTCTCGAGAACACATGAGTGCTTCCATTGTGCTTGAATGAAGTCGGCTACGGTGTGGATTAATAATCCTACCACGTACTAAATGAAGACTCTGAAGCTGCTGTAGATACATGAATAGCCAAAATATCTCAAAATACATAATGCAAAATAGAATATTTAATCCCATTTGTCTTCCACCGCGACAATATATCAAAATCTTGAGTCCTAGGAAAGACTTTCTCCCCCAAATATAGGTCTAAGTCAGATTGTTCATTACCGATGGTAGAATCCATACAAACTGGTCATAAGATGTTAAAGGATCACCAACTCTGAAATCACATGATTGTGATGGAAAATCAGTCGAAGAAGAAGATTCAGAAGACCGAAGCCCAGGTCTATGCTTCAGTTCATACTCTTTGACCAACAACGCATATGAAATAATTCTCCATTTAACTCAAGTGAAAGCTTGCAATATGTCACTATATCATAAATCATGGCATCATTTGTAAAGTAGTTATCTACCGTGAGAGCAGACAACTTACCATCAATATTCCACTCTGATAAGCAATCTATCATTATAGCGGAAAGTGTCCCGGCATTATGTGGGCATGGAACATATGCAAGCCTAATATAAAACACCACTTAATTACCATAACTCAGAGTAACATGATGTGCTTGGCAATAAATCCAGCACTAAAATTTAATACACAGAAGCAAAATCTCTTCCATCAGTAAACAAGACATATTCCAGATTTTAAGCATTTAGTTTATAAGTTTCTACTGGAATAAACGAGCAAAGATACATTTTTAAATTCGAAACACTCATTTAAAGTCTTCCTCCAACGACTCCGAGCAAAGCATTAACTAAAATTGGAAGTCCTTATCTTCCTCCAACGAGTATGAGCTTTCAAATACACAACAAGCACATGTAACAAGTCATTTCTCAAACTGGCTATATTTTACCATTATTCGGCTATATTTCTCAAACTGGAAAAAGGAAACAGAAAGTGACAAGTCATTTTCAAATACACAACAAGCACATGTAAAAAGGAAACAGAAAGTGAAGATCTAGCGTAAAATAAACTATAGGGTAAAGTACAAAAAATTACCTCAAGTATCAAGACGCTTTTATATCTTATCTTTTAAAATTGACAATGTCATACCTTATCTTTAGAATTTGGTCCAATGTTATATCTTCCGTTACTTGGCCGTTTACTTTTCAGTTAAATGCTAACGTGGCTTGATTTGGGGCCCACTTTCTATTAAAAAATCATTAAAATATTATTAAAAATTAAAAAAAAATTATTTAATATTTTTTAAATATTAAAATAATAATAAAAAGTAAAAAAAAAAAAACCCTCAGTTCATCCCTCCCCTCCCCTTCCCCCTCCCCCTCCCCCTCCCCCCTCCTCTCTCTTCTCCCCATCTTCATATTCTTCCCCCCCACTTGCAAACCCCAAAAAAAATAAAAAATAAAAAATTCCAATTTGTCTTCCCCCGCACCCACCCTCAGTTTTCCCCCTCCCCACCCCCTCTTCTCCCTACTACAACCCAAAAAAAAAAAAAAAAAACCCAGATCCTGTCGGCGGGTGCACAGAGAAGGTGGAGGATGGGTGCGGAAGAGGATGTGGAGAATGGATGAAAGTGGTGGATTTGAGGTTGGCAAGAGGTTGGGTTGGGGGGGGGGAGACGAAATGGGTTCACTTTGTTTTTTTTTTTCTTTTTTTTCTCTTTCTTCTTCTTTCTGGGTTGCAGGGGTACACGAATTGGGTTAGGTTGAGTTTTTTTTTTTTTGTTTTTTTTTGTTTTTTTTGTTTTATTCTTATTCCTCCTCTTCTTTCTGGGTTGCAGGGGGTTGTATTTTTTTTTGTAGAAAAGCGTGAAGACAAAGCTACCAACTGCTATGGGTGTCTAGTTGATGAGTTTTGTAAGTCTTTATGTATTCCTTCTTTCTTAGTGCTTCCTGGCTTGGTAGCCCGAGGATTTTCCTAGTGAGGGTTTTGCTTCGTTAAATCCTACATCATGTGTGTGTTCTTTATATTTATGTTGAATATTTGTGTAGGATTAAGTTTACATAACTATTAATTTGAACTATAATTTGGATTAGTTTTAAGTAGAAAGTTAATTTATATCTCTAGGTTAGATTAGTACCCATCCTAGGACTTTCAATTGGCACCAGAGCAGGTCACTAAAAATACCTAGTGAGATCCGTGGGTAGTCTAGGATGAATCGGGCTATGGGTTCAATTTCTCATCCACCACATTTTGATGGAGACGACTACGCTGCATGGAAGGCAAAGATGAAATCATTTCTCTAGGCGCTTGACGACAGAGTGTGGCTTGCGGTTGAAGAAGGCTGGGAACCTCCAACAATTAGTGAAACAAAAGGCGAAGGATAATCTTTTGTAACTATTTTTATGCTTAAGCCTAGAAGACAATGGAGCGAAGATGAACGCATCATTAGCACATTCGATCAAAGAGCATTGAATGCATTGTTCACTGCCGTTTCGCCTGAGCAATTTAACTACATCAGTAAATGCACAACGGCAAAAGAAGCTTGGGATATTCTTGAAGTTACTCATGAAGGTAACTTCACTGTCAAAGAATCCAAGCTTCAAAATCTCATCACACAATTTGAAAATATCAAAATGCTAGATGATGAGAGTTTTTATGACTTTTATGCTAAACTTAGTGTAATTGTCAATGGTTGTCACAATCTTGGTGACAACATTCCTGAACATAGAGTTGTTAAGAAAATTCTAAGATCTCTTCCTTCAAGGTTTCATGCGAAAAGGACAGCTATAGAAGAATCGAAAGATTTTAGCACTTACAAGTTGGAACAATTGATTGGATCATTACAAACATATGAGTCTGACTTTACCGAAGTCAAGAAAGGAAAAAATGTTGCCTTCAAAGACAATAATGAAAAAGTGAATGAGGATTCATTTGAAAACCTGACTCAAGATGAATTTGCTCTTCTCACCAAACAAGCTAGGAAATTTTTGAAACTCAGAAGTTCCAGGGGACGTGAAAATCGAAACAACTTTGATTCAAACTCCAAAGTTCCTCGTTTTCGAGATGTCTCTTATGGAAATTCTTCTAAGTTTGTCAAACTTGGTGAAAAGAAAAGTTCAAATGATAGAGACAAGTGTTTTGAATGTCAAGGGTATGGACATCATGCTTATGAATGTGCCAATACTCTTAAAAAGCTGAAGGATGAAAAGAACATGGCGTTAACCTCCACTTGGAGTGACAGTGATTCAAAAAAGGACACGGCATCTGAAGATGATGATGAAATGGTTGCGTTTGTTGGAATCTTGGATGGATATGAGATTGATGACTCGGTAGTTGAAGAACCTGATTTTGTAGAAGTCTTACAAAAGTATACTGCACTTTATGATATCACCATGAAAGTGAAGAAAGAAAATGATGAACTGAAAAATAAACTTGTGCAGCTTGAAAGCGAGAAGAAGGAAGATTGAGCATTAATCTCAAATGGAACATGTAGAGAAGCTGAGTCAATGTTGGAAAAGCTACACATGCTAGCATCAAACAACAAAATTCTTGAAAATGAATTAAGTGGCATGAAAAAGAAGGTTGAAGAGTTTAGTATTGGAACAAGAAAAATTGACAAAATGTTAAGCTATGGAAAAAATTCAGGTGATATAAGTGGTTTAGGTTTTGATTTTAATGTGACCGGAAGTTCTTCCTCTTCTGTTACTAAATTTGTCAAAGCTTTACAAGAACCAAGCAGGAAAGAAAGTAGTGATGAACCCTTTGGAAATTCGTGTACCACAAAATAAGCCAAATTATGTGAGCACCTTTATTGATCCAAGAAATTTCATTAGGTCAAAAACTTTCATTCATATTTGCCACTTCTGTGGAAAAATAAGACATATCAGACCTAGATGTAATAAACTTCGAAAGGAAGATCGAACTAAGCACACCACCCATTGGATTTCTGGAAATCAAATCTCAAAATGAGATTTGTTGCTCATCCGAAGGGAATGAATAGAATTTAAAAAATAATGCTAATTCCATCACTTCAAACTTAAAGCAAGTATGGAGAAGAAAGGAGACTCAAGTTTGCTTATTGGATAAGATGTCACCATCATCTGATGAAGACAATCTTACATGTTTGGTGGCCTTCTCAACTTGTCAGTCTGATACTTGGTATCTCGACAGTGGCTGCTCGAGGCATATGACTGGAGACAAAAGATGGTTCATAACCTTCACTGAGGATTGTAAAAATGGAGCAGTCACTTTTGGAGATGGAAAAAGAGCAAGGATTGTTGGAAAAGGAGAAATCAAAACTCTAGGAATTCCATGCTTAAAAGATGTCATGTTAGTTGATGGACTTAAAGCTAACCTAATTAGCATTAGTCAAATTTGTGATGATGATGATGCTGAAGTATTTTTCAATAAGTTGAAATGTAGTGTGAAAGTTGCTAGTGGGATAGACATTTTTGAAGGAAAAAGGTCTAAAGACAATTGTTATTGTGTGAATGCAAATGAATCACATGTGCCAAATATATGCAACAAAGCAACTGATGATGTTTTGGATTTATGGCATAAAAGATTAGGCCATATGAATTGCAAGGATATGATCAAGATTTCCAAGAAGGAATATGTGAGAGGTTTACCGATGTTGGCTGGAGAACTTGGAATTTGTGGAGAATGTCAAGTGGGAAAGCAAACAAAGAGTTCACACAAGTCAACAAATTACATCTCAACCTCACGACCTTTGGAGCTGATGCACATAGACTTGGTTGGACCGGTACAGACCGAAAGCATTGGGGGAAAGAAATAAATACTTGTCTTGGTGGATGATTTCTCACGTTTTACTTGGGTTGCATTCTTGCGAGAGAAATCTGATGCGTTCAAAGCATTTTATGGCTTGTTGAATAAAATTCAAAATGATAAAGTTGCTTCAAATGATCGTGTGATAAAACTCAGAACCAATCACGGAACTGAATTTGAAAACACATCATTTTCTGAGTTTTGTGATGATTTTTCTGCTCCAATCACTCCTCAACAAAACGGAGTTGTTGAATGGAAAAATAATGTGTTGCTTAACATAAGTCGTGTCATGCTGACTAGTGCTCGTTTGACAAATCATTTTTGGACTGAAGCAGTCAGCACCGCTTGCTATACTGCAAATAGAGTCTATCTTCAACCTGGTACAAAGTGCACACCATATGAGATTTGGAAAGGAAAGAAACCAAACGTGAAGCATTTGAGAGTGTTTGGTAGTATATGCTACATTTATAAAGATGGGGAAATGTTAGCAAAATCCGATTCACGAAGTGATATTGGAATTTTTCTAGGATACTCTCTCACAAGTAGAGCATACAGAGTGTTCAACAAGAGAACTAAAGATGTCATAGAGTCCATTAATGTTGTTGTGAATGACTCCTCCTTAAGTATTGAACAACCTGCTTCAGATGAAGAATTCCTTCAAAGTAAATTAATCGATGAGTCATCCACTACTCAGGTTGAAGTGCACCAAAATGTTGACTCAACAAAAGCTTTGAGAAAAGGACACAAGCAAGTGCAAAAAGATCACTCCAAGTCCGACATTATTGGCAACGTAGAAGATAAAATGCTAGCAAGAAGCAAAACTACTGTTGTAGTAAACTTCACGTGCTACATATCAAAGATTGAGCCAAAAAAATGCCAAGGAAGCTCTTTTAGACGATGATTGGATAATGGCCATGCAAGAGGAACTCAATCAATTTGTTAGAAATGATGTATGGTACCTTGTTCCCATACCCAAAGAAACAAATGTTATAGGAACAAAGTGGGTTTTTCGGAACAAAAGCGATGAACATGGTATCATCATGAGAAATAAAGCTCGTCGAGTTGCTCAAGGATACACTTAGGTAGAAGGTTTGGATTTTGACGAGACATTTGCTCCCATTGCGAGATTGGAGTCCATTAGGTTGTTACTTACTTTTGCATGTCATCTGCGTTTTAAATTATATCAAATGGATGTTAAGAGTGCTTTTTTAAACGGAGTACTTCAAGAAGAAGTATACGTGGAGCAACCAAAGGGGTTTGTTGATCCAAAACATCCGGATCATGTGTATCGGTTGAAGAAAGCTTTGTACGGTTTGAAACAAGCTCCTAGAGCATGGTATGAAGAACTCTCAACCCATTTGTTAAAGAAAGGATATACTCGAGGAGCTGTTGACAAAACCTTGTCTGTTAAAAGAATACAAAAGGATGTGATGATAGCTCAAGAGTATGTGGATGACATAGTATTTGGCTCAACATCTGACATACTTGTCAAAGAATTCACTGAAGTTATGCAGAGCGAATTCGAAATGAGCATGTGTGGGGAATTGAATTTTTTCTTGGGATTACAGGTCAAACAAGTTGAAAACGGTATTTTTGTCTTTCAGACAAAATATGCAAGTAAGCTGGTTAAGAAGTTTGGTTTGGATTCAGCAAAACCAGTCTCCAATCCCATGGCAACAACCACAAAACTTCACAATGATCCAAATGGAAAAAGTGTTGATCAAACACTTTATAGAAGTATGATTGGGAGTTTGTTGTATCTTACTGCTAGTAGGCCTGATATCTCTTATAGTGTTGGTGCTTGTGCACGATATCAAGCTGATCCAAAAGAATCGCATTTGGAAGCTGTCAAAAGAATCATTAGGTATGTGCGTGGCACAGTTGATTTTGGTTTACATTATTCCTTTGAAACCAATTCTGAAATTGCTGGATTTTCAGACGCCGATTGGGCTGGAAATGCTGATGATCGGAAAAGTACTTCTAGAGGATGTTTCTATGTTGGAAATAATCTTGTCGCTTGGCATAGTAAGAAACAAAATTGTGTTTCCTTATCCACTGCCAAAGCTGAATACATCGCTGCTGGTAGCTGTTGTACACAATTGCTTTGGATGAAGCAAATGATTAGTGATTATGGCATTAATCAAGGC